>NC_083095.1:114014771-114649680 GCF_949774975.1 Lagenorhynchus albirostris | reverse complement strand
CAGAGGCAGAAGAACGGATAAGTGACCTGGAAGTCAGAATGGTGGAATTCACTGCTGCAAAACAGAATAAAGAAAAAAGAATGAAAAGAAATGAAGACAGCCTAAGAGACCTCTGGGACAACATTAAATGCAACAATTTTCGCATTATAGGGGTCCCAGAAGGAGAAGAGAGAGAGAAAGAACCAGAGAAAATATTTGCAGAGATTATAGTCGAAAACTTCCCTAACATGGGAAAGGAAATAGCCACCTAAGTCCAGGAAGCGCAGCGAGTCCCATACAGCATAAACCCAAGGAGAAACACACCAAGACACATAGTAATCAAATTGGCAAAAATTAAAGACAAAGAAAAATTACTGAAAGCAGCAAGGGAAAAATGACAAATAACATACAAGGGAACTCCCATAGGGTTAACAGCTGATTTCTCAGCAGAAACTCTACAAGCCAGAACGGAGTGGCCTGATATACTTAAAGTGATGAAAGGGAAGAACCTACAACCAAGATTATTCTACCCAGCAAGGATCTCATTCAGATTCGATGGAGAAATCAAAAGCTTTACAGACAAGCAAAAGCTAAGAGAATTCAGCACTACAAAACCAGCTCTACAACAAATGCTAAAGGAACTTCTCAAAGTGGGAAACACAAGAGAAGAAAAGAACCTACAAAAACAAACCCAAAACAATTAAGAAAATAGTCATAGGAATATACCTATTGATAACTACCTTAAACATGAATGAATTAAATGCTCCAACCAAAAGACATAGGCTTACTGAATGGATACAAAAACAAGACCCGTCTATATGCTGTCTACAAGAGACCCACTTCAGACCTAGGGACACATACAGGTTGAGAGTGACGGGATGGAAAAAGATATTCCATGCAAATGGAAATCAAAAGAAAGCTGGAGGAGCAATACTCATCTCAAATAAGATAGACTTGAAAATAAACAATGTTACAAGAGACAAGGAAGGACACTACATAATGATCAAGAGATCACTCCAAGAAGAAGATATAACAATTATAAATATATATGCACCCAAGACAGGAGCACCTCAATACATAAGGCAACTGCTAACAGCTGTAAAAGAGGAAATCAACAGTAACACAATAATAGTGGGGGACTTTAACACCTCACTTACACCAGTGGACAGATCATCCAAAATGAAAATAAATAAGGAAACAGAAGCTTTAAATGACACAATAGACCAGATAGATTTCATTGATACTTATAGGACATTCCATCCAAAAACAGCAGATTACACTTTCTTCTCAAGTGTGCATGGAACATTCTCCAGGATAGATCACATCTTAGGTCACAAATAAAGCCTCAGTAAATTTAAGAAAATTGATATCATATCAAGCATCTTTTCTGACCACAACGCTAGGAGATTAGAAATGAATTGCAGGTGAAAAAACGTAAAAAACACAAACACATGGGGCCTAAACAGTACGTTACTAAGTAACCAAGAGATCACTGAAGAAATCAAAGAGGAAATCAAAAAATACCTAGAGACAAATGACAATGAAAACACAACAATCCAAAACCTATGGGATGCAGCAAAAGCAGTTCTAAAGGGAAGTTTATAGCTGTACAAGCCTACCTCAAGGAACAAGAAAAATCTCAAATAAACAATCTAACCTTACACCTAAAGGAACTAGAGAAACAAGAACAAACAAAACCCAAAGTTAGCAGAAGGAAAGAAATCATAAAGATCAGAGCACAAAAAAATGAAATATAAACAAAGAAAACAATAGCAAAGATCAATAAAACTAAAAGCTGGTTCTCTGAGAAGATAAACAAAATTGATAAACCATTAGCAAGACTCATCAAAAAAAGAGGGAGAGGACTCAAATCAATAAAATTAGAAGTGAAAAAGAAGTTACAACAGACACTGCAGAAATACAAAGCATCCTAAGAGACTATTACCAGCAATTCTATGCCAATAAAATGGACAACCTGGAAGAAATGGACAAATTCTCAAAAAGGTATAACCTTCCAAGACTGAACCAGGAAGAAATAGAAAATATGAACAGACCAATCACAAGTTACAGACTTGAAACCGCGATTAAAAATCTTCCAACAAACAAAAGTCCAGGACCAGATGGCTTCACAGGTAAATTCTATCAAACATTTAGAGAAGCGCTAACACCCATCCTTCTCAAACTCTTCCAAAATATTGTGGAGGAAGGAACACTCCCAAACTCATTCTATGAGGTCACCAACACCCTGATACCAAAACGAGACAAAGATACTACAAAAAAAGAAAATTACAGACCAATATCACTGATGAATATAGATACAAAATGCTCAACAAAATACTAGCAAACAGAATCCAAGAACACGTTAAAAGGATCATATACCATGATCAAGTGGAATTTATCCCAGGGATGCAAGGATTCTTCAATATATACAAATCAATCAATGTGATATACCATATTAAAAAATTGAAAAAATAAAACCATATGATCATCTCAATAGATGCAGAAAAAACTTTTGACAAAATTCAACACCGATTTATGGTAAAAACTCTCCAGAAAGTGGGCATAGAGGGAACCTACCTCAACATCATAAAGCTCATATACAACAAACCCACAGCAAACATCATTCTCAATGGTGAAAACCTGAAAGCATTTCCTCTAAGATCAGGAACAAGACAAGGATGTCCACTCTCTCCGCTATTATTCAACATAGTTTTGAAGTCCTAACCACAGCAATCAGAGAAGAAAAAGAAATAAAAGGAAACAAATTGGGAAAGAAGAAGTAAAACTGTCACTGTTTGCAGATGACACGATACTATACATAGAGAATCCTAAAGATGTCACCAGAAAACTACTACAGGTAATCAATGAATTTGGTAAAGTAGCAGGATACAAAATTAATGCACAGAAATCTCTTGCATTCCTATACACTGATGATTAAAAATCTGAAAGAGAAATTAAGGAAACACTCCCATTTACCATTGCAACAAAAAGAATGAAATACCTAGGAATAAACCTTCCTAGGGAGACAAAATACCTGTATGCAGAAAACTATAAGACTCTGATGAAAGAAATTAAAGATGATACCAACAAATGGAGAGATATACCATGTTCTTGGATTGGAAGAATCAATATTGTGAAAATGACTATACTACCCAAAGCAATCTACAGATTCAATGCAATCCCTATCAAATTACCAATGATATTTCTTATTGAACTAGCACAAAAAATCTTAAAATTTGTATGGAGACACAAAAGACCCCAAATAGCCAAAGCAGTCTTGAGGGAAATAAACCAAGCTGGAGGAATGAGACTCCCTGACTTCAGACTATACTACAGAGTTACAGTAATCAAGACAATATGGTACTGGCACAAAACCGGAAATAGATCAATGGAACAAGATAAAAAGCCCAGAGGTAAACCCACGCACCTATGGTCAACTAATCTATGACAGAGGAGGCAAGGATATACAATGGAGAAAAGACAGTCTCTTCAACAAGTGGTGCTGGGAAAACTGGACAGCTACATGTAAAAGAATGAAATTAGAACACTCCCTAACACCATACATAAAAATAAACTCAAAATGGATTAGAGACCTAAATGTAAGACTGGACACCATAAAACTCTTAGAGGAAAACATAGGCAGAACACTCTATGACATAAATCACAGCGAGATCTTTTTTGATCCACCTCCTAGAGTAATGGAAATAAAAAGAAAAATTAACAAATGGGACCTAATGAAACTTCAAATCTTTTGCACAGCAAAGGAAACCATTAACAAGACAAAAAGACAACACTTAGAATGGGAGAAAATATTTGCAAATGAATCAACGGACAGAGGATTAATCTCCAAATTATATAAACAGCTCATGCAGCTCAATATTAAAAAAACAAACAACCCAATCCCAAAATGGGCAGAAGACATAAATAGACATTTCTCCAAAGAAGACATACAGATGGCCAAGAAGCACATGAATAGCTGCTCAACATCACTAGTCATTAGAGAAATGCAAATCAAAACTTCAATGAGGTATCACCTCACACCAGTTAGAATGGGCATCATCAGAAAATTTACAAACAACAAATGCTGGAGGGGGTGTGGAGAAAAGGGAACCCTCTTGCACTGTTGATGGGAATTAAACTGATACAGTCACTATGGAGAACAGTATGGAGGTTCCTTAAAAAATTAAAAATAGAATTACCATATGATCTAGCAATCCCATTACTGGGCATATACCCAGAGAAAACCACAATTCAAAAAGACACATGCACCCCAATGTTCATTGCAGCACTATTTACAATAGCCAGGTCATGGAAGCAACCTAAATGCCCATATACAGATGAATGGATAAGGAAGATATGGTACATATATACAATGGAATATTACTCAGCCTTAAAAGGGAACAAAATTGGGTCTTTTATAGAGACGTGGATGGATCTAGAGACTGTCATACAGAGTGAAGTAAATCAGAAAGAGAAAAACAAATATCGTATATTAACACATATATGTGGAACCTATAAAAAGGGTACAGATGAACCGGTTTGCAGGGCAGAAATTGAGACACAGATGTAGAGGACAAACGTATGGATATCAGGGGGGGAAAGCAGTGGGGGTGGGGTGGGGGTGTGATGAATTGGGCGATTGGGATTGACATGTATACACTGATGTGTATAAAATTGATGACTAATAAGAACCTGCTGTATAAAAAAATAAATAAAATTTAAAAATTTAAAAAAACAACCAAAGGATATTTGCTTATTAACGGGAGGTTTTAGGCCACAGACATGAGCAGTTTAATCTCATTGATCAGCTTATTAGAAGTGATCCATTTTTTGAGTCATTAGATTCCTAACTTAATTAAAGAAGGAAAGCTGCTATAGTTATTTGAAGGTATAGTGAAAAGATTAGGACTCTTGCTTCTTAAAGAAACAAGATTATAAGGGAATATGTACTAAAGTCTATAAAATCATAGTGTAGATTATACAAAACCAAAATAGCATAATAATTTTATTACTAAGTTTATAATTGTACCCATCCTAAAACAGTATTATCTCATTCTAGTCAGAAATAGAATTTAGTAAATTCCATATTTCTATTTTGTCCTCTTAATTGATTAAAAACACTGTTTAGAAAATTGTGATTGAGAACAGATCTATCTTAAGTTTTCTTTTTTAAACAAACTGCAAGTAGATGTTTTCCATATTTGCTTTTACTTAGAAAAAAACACTTAGAAAAATACAACTTGGGTGTAGTACCATGTGGTGTAAACAACTGAACTATTTTACTTTTTACTTTCCTATGAATGAGCCAGTATATATTTATTACTGGAGTTCCAGCTGTAAAATTCAGGTAAGGGGTTTAAATATACCCTAGAGTATTATTTAAAAATAAATTTGTTTCTTTCAAATAGAATACCAACCTTGGTCTATGACATTTAGGGGAGAAATTAAAATATTAAACTTCTGTTACCTAGTAAACTGAAAATAAAATAAAAGTTAAATAAATACACAGCAGAAAAATACATATATAAAATCACAACGTCTAAAAGGACAAACAGTCTACTGTTCTCTCCTGCAGGAGCTTTATCAGCAGTGGGTAAGTAATTCCACCTCTAGGGCAGTCCTAGTACTCAAAAATGTAAACAAGTATGTACTTTGTTTATATCAAGAAATATGCAGCATGGTTTATACTTCTTCACAGATATCGAACAACTAAATGAATTGTTTCAGTGCACCAGTAGGGGACAGCAAAGAGCTCTTAGAGTTTTTCAGAACAGAATTGGCATTGAGATATGTTTATTTGATGTGTTAAATCCTTTTTAGGCTTCTTTACCTACCACAACACTCTCTAAAGTGAATGAATTGCAGAGACAGTGGAATAAAATATCTTGTGTGCTCAAACTATATTGGGGGATAGTTTTTCTGTCTAATCTGCATATATTTTTAATGGAATGTTTGCTTAGGCTATTTCTTGGCAGAGTTTTAATAGTCAGAATATAAATGGCATCATTTAAAGACTGTACTGCTTGGCTGGAAAAGCCTTAAAATTACAGGAGAAAATGCTTGGTGACAGCTTCTCTCAAACTTTTTTTTCCTCAGACGTATGCTCAAGTTTTGCAGTAGTATTGCTAGGCTAATTTTGTATTTCGATCCTTCAGCTTTCACTATTTATAAGTACGTAGTGTTTTGGAAGCTAAAATATTTATCTATTTGATTTAATGCTAAAGTTTTAATTCACCTCAAAGTTTTGGTATTTCTAAATTTATACATGTTTGAATTTACTCATTTTAAAAATATTAACAGTCTATATTCCTTTCTATGTTTACTAAATTGACTAAATTGACTAGATTTCTATGTTTACTAAATTGACTGTTTGGAAATTCAATCCTTGATTTGATACTCAATTACATGGACTTTCATTCCTACCAACTTCCTGTAATACTATCCCTATGGGTAAAAATATTAGTGGTCAAACTCTGCTGGAGAAAGCATAGGCACGGTGATTCACATAGTTAAATGTTCATTTAGTAGAGCTGGAGTGAAAAAATACTGTTTCAACTTGAAATGCTAGAAGATTGTTGTTCTTGTGTTACTCATTCATGCAAATTGGAGAAGGTATAATTGAAACAAGGTTGGCAGTGTTTGAGGCAGCGTGCTGCAGCTGAGCTCAGCTTAAAGGTCGCTGGAAATCAAGTGCTTTGTAAGTGAAGGCATTTTGACTACAGACGATTCAAGACATTTTGTAAACGTCAGTCTCGGGAATGGGCCGTCTTTTTCCTTCTGTGATATCTGGTCTCTAAGGTTTTACTTAGGATAAAGACTACGACTTCTGAGCTCTTTTAGGCACCACAAATGATTTTTTCTTTCGATGCAGTGCAGCTGCTTCTAGCCTGTCTACCGACAGAGATCTTTGTTATGACTTTCAGCCCTTAACATGTTTGGAAATGAGAACAAATGGCACAAAGCTTACGATTGCACTTTGCAGCCAGAAGAAGCAATACTTATCCTGTGTCAGAAACCTCTGGAGATGATTCGGATAGCAGTGTTCACATGTGCTTCACGAGACCAACACAGACTTCAACGTCTAACGTGGTTCAAATGAAGCTGACTCCCAGACAGACTACACTACCTCCGTTAATAAAGGAAAACGTTAAGTCTCAGGAAGGATCATCTGTTCCTTCACCTGAAAATGTTAATAAAAAGAGCAGCTGTCTGCAGATTTCACTACAGCCAACAAGGTACAGTGGATGTCTTCAGTCTGGCAATGTCTTAGCTGATGGTGATGATGCTTCATTTACTTGTGTCTTGAAGGATGGCAGTGCTGTGGTTGATAATGAACTGAATGCTGTGGATGACGGTAACCTCTTGAGCAGTCCTGCCATTTGCAGTGGTAGCCTTAGTCACTTCTCAGCCAGTGAGAATGGGTCTTATAGCAGCAACGGTAGTGATTATGGGTCATGGACAAGTATCACCAGTGGAGGTTCATACACCAACAGTATCATCAGTGATAGCAGTGGTTATACTTTTCCACCAACTGATGATACCTTTTTTGGTGAAAATTCATCTTCTGACAGCATCTCCAATAGAAGTTTGCCAAACAGGAATACTACTCCATGTGAAATTTTTTCGAGAAGTAGAAGTACAGTTCCCTTTGTCCAGCATGACCTGGATCGTGGACTAGAGATTATGAAATTGCCTGTGAGCAGGAACTTGAAAATTCCACTAAAACGTTGTTCATCCTTAGTCATTTTTCCTAGGAGTCCTTCAGATACCCCACCAACTTCTCTAACAAGTACAGGTACTCCTCCAAGCAAAGGATCCTATCAGACCTCACACCAGTTTATTATTTCTCCTAGTGAAATTGCCCACAATGAAGATGGCAGTAGTGCTAAGGGATTTCTTTCAACAGCTGTCAATGGACTTCGGTTATCTAAAACAATCTGTACTCCCAGAGAAGTAAGAGACATACGACCTCTTCACAGCTCATTACAAAAGAAAATTGTTATTGCAAATAATAGTCCAAATCAGACTGTCTGTGAAAAGTCATCTGAAGGATATTCTTGCGTTGCAGTGCATTTCACCCAACAAAAAGCAACTGCATTAGATTGTGAAACAGCAAATGGTGATTGTAGACCAGAGATGTCAGAAATTAAGCTTAATTCTGATTCAGAGTATATTAAGCTTACGCACAGGACATCTGCATGTTTACCATCTTCCCAAAATGTAGATTATCAAATAAATATCAATGGACAGTTGGAAAGACCACATTTACAGATAAACAAAAACCATGCTCTTTTACAAAGAAGTATTTCATTGGGAGGAACTTATCCAAATGTTTCCTGTTTATCCAGCCTTAAGCACAGTTGTTCTAAGGGGGGACCATCTCAATTACTCATAAAGTTTGCATCTAGAAATGAAGGTAAAGTTGATAATTTAACAAGAGACAGCAACAGAGATTTCACAAATGAACTATCTAATTCTTTACAGCATTCTTGTAAGGTAAGTCTCCTTTGGTCTTGGTAAATGTTATTTCATACTAGAATGGCTCTATGAAATATTTGGTTAAAATTTATTATAACTTGGCAGCTTTATATATTTTCTTGGTCCTTAGCTAGCAAGCACTGTGTAGTCATGAACTTTATATTTGTAAATCTGAAAAAATGCCCAGTAGTTTTTCACTCTATTTGTTATTTTATCAATGTAGAAAATATGTGTTTAAAAAAACTTTCCAAAGTGATTTAAGCCATAAAACATTTCTGTCACATAAAAACAAGCTAAAATAATAATTTATTTGATAACATTTTGCCTTCATATGTTTTCCCTCAAGTGGCATGGTATTTTAATGTCTAACTCCGTATTTTATTCCTACTTTCAAAAATGCTCATTTTGTATTCTCCCCTCCTTAAGCATTGTGATAAAAAGTAAAATATAGAAAGCCACTCAAAGTATTAAACAGTAAAAAGTCTACATAAAAATGTGAAAATCTTCTTATAAGTGAACATAGAGAAAATGTTTCTTTAAAATACATATATTTATTTGATCATCGATAAAAACTGTTATGCTGAATGTTTAAAGCAGAGGAAAAATAAATGTTATCTGCATTTGTATATACCCTTAACCACAGGAATTTTGTTTCCACCCTATTTTTCTTTAGCTACCAGTTAAGTGTGCCTTCTAAAATGTAACTCACTCAACAATATTGAATTCTAAATTTTGTATTTTTAAATTTGGTTTCAATTGCTAGGTATTTTCCATAATTCTCTAATTACCCAATTAATTTGTTATTTTGGTAATTTTGCTTTATTATATTAGTAATTTAACTCTAGTGAATCTTAACCAAAACAGTTTTTTAATGTAATTTGGCCTTTCCAAAGTATTTTAAGTGTTTTGAACTTCAATAGATTTTTTAAATTTCTGTATTTGGAAGATCTTGCCAGATTTCTGCAAATGAAAAAAATGTTTCTGACTAAACCAATTTTAGATGACAGTACATAATAGTTTGGGGGAAAAAAAACTTATCTGTTTATCTGTGTTTGTATAACAAAATCAATATTAAAGATTCTTTTAACACTTCTGGGCAAATAAAATATTAAGTAATTGCTAGTTTGTTTTCTCTCTTTTGAAGTCTGATAAATATAATTCTTGTTATCCAATGCCCAGATGTTAATATAAGCAGCTACTTTACTGAGGATGAATAAAGATCACATTTCAAATTCTGATGTATGTTTTAGAATTATTAATTCCATTTACAAAACTTTTAAAACACCAGCTGTTAGGAGATTATAATCCATTCAGTTGTCTTGTCGTCTAAAAAAAAGCAATTAAGTGATACTATGAAGAAATACATTAATAGTTCGCTAATTGTACGACATGTACCTTGTAAATTTATTTTACATTTAATGAAATAATTAACCTGAAAGGAAAAATTAACCTAGAAATATTTCTAGAAATATCCTTTAAATAGTTGATTTTGTGGTAATATTATAGTTTGTTGTTGTTGATGCTTTTGAAAAAATGGTATTTTTAATGTTTTTTTAAAAAGTGTGACTGCCTTTTGCGTGGCTAAAAGATACACTTTTATTGGCTTTATTTAAAATTAAGTAAGCTAACTTAAATATTTTTTTGTGACAGCCAAATGCCTAGCTTTCTGCAGATTCTATTTTTTTTGATAGATTATTGGATTATAAAATAGTTCGGAAGTGTGCCATTTGCTGGAGAGCTTTAAATTGTTCCTCCTTTTAATGTTTTTTAAACAGCTGTTTATACAAGAATTGTAAACAATATAGGACCATTACATTTAACACATACTGGATCTAAATTGATCTAATTGTTTACTGGTAAATCAAGGGCTTGTTTTAAGAGGAAAAATAGTAATGTTGTTTTTTCTAAACATAGCAGTGACAACAATAATGGGGTTTTAGAAATAATCCTGTGTTTATCAATAATTATATATTAATCTAATTATAGTGGTATATTGTAACTCATTTATAAATAAACAGCTCCCAAAATATTTCCCATGACTCCAGTTAGTCTGGGTTAGTATTCTGATATGCTGAGTCTGGATTCACATTTAACAAGTTGATATTAGAGTAGCATTTAGTAATGTCAGCTATCTGTACCCAGCAGCCATGAAATTAAATCACTGCTTTGGTCAGGGACCCTGGTTTCTAAAGCACTGAGAGGTCTACAGATTCTTTTCTTCTGTGTTTAGCTACCAGTCTCTAGGAGAATAGTATCCAGTTTCTAGCTCTCTATAATCAACAGCTCATTACTGGCTAATTTTTTAAATTTAGTGAGAACTTTTACCTGTATCTGCGACTGGGGTTCTGTGTGTTGTTTACAAGTGGGGATGAAGATGAGACTTTGTATTCCACATAATAATGTTGATTTCACTTATTGCCATCAAAGAGCATAACAATAACAATAACATAACAATAACTGGCATATATTTATTATATATATTTTTTGAGAGACAGTGTTACTTTTGTAAAGGCTTTATAATGACTTTTGATCTGAAAGTAGATATTTGATATTTTAACATTGTGTGTATTGTCAGCTCGATCAAGAGCTAAGATGATTTTTATACAGTTACAGAAATTACCATTCAGATTTCTAAAATCTGTGCAATAGTTAGTTTACTCTATTATTATTTTATTTTTCCCTATCTTTTTTTTTAATTTCATGTATTGTTAGGATGCTCAGAAATTTCATTGCCCTATTATTTAAAATACCTTAGCATTTGCCTAAGCTTGTATATGTCTTCCATACTTCATGTATATGCATGCTTTTATCAGAAATTTTGACTTTACATTTTTCTTTTTATTATAAACGTTTTTGTTTATTTTCTGTTATTTAATCCTAGGTAGATAAATTGCTTAAGCCTAGTGTAGAAGAACTTTAAACAACTATGTTTCAATTCTTTCAAAGCCTTTAAAACTAATCTCAAGAATTTAGATTTCAATAATATATTTAGCTGTTCTTCCCAAAACAACTGTTTTAAATATTTACTATTTTTAGTGTTCCATTATTTTCTTAGTCCTTATTTTATTAACTTTAGCAGAATATTTAGAGACATTTGGTTAAATTTATTTTGAACACTTAATCTTTCCTATAAAAATCAATATAGTTTATAAGTATTAACCTTAAAACTGTAATGCAACAATGTTAATGACCAGTTTTAGAAACCTGGTGAGAGGTGTGTGCATGTATATGTACATTTCTTAGAACTGAAGAACTAAAATATTAATTTCAGGGTGGTTCAGGGAGGTGAATTGTTTGCTTCAGAAATACTTTGTATTTCTCTGTAGACGTGTCTTTAATTCATTCATCTGGCACATGTTTGAGTGCCTACTGTTTGCCAGTCACTGACTCAAGTTCTGGGAATAAAAGATACTGAAGCACAGTTTCTACTTGGGGGAACTCCCATCCTAGTTAGAGACACACTGGTAGATAAAAAAAATTCCAGTCTAAAGTGTGATGTACTAAAATAGAGCTGTATATGAGAAAGTGAGAAAGATGCAGTGTGACTCTAGCACAGGGAGTCCAGGGATGTGGGAGGAGATGATATGCTGGCAGTGGGTGGGAGTCCCATTGCATGGAGCACCTTATGCTGAAAGAAAGCAGTGTGTCTCCCGCTAACAGATAATAGTTAGGCAATGGAAGTCGTTATTTGAGAGTGTGACATGCTCACTTTTATGCTTTTAGATGATACTTTCTTATGACACCATGGATTATAAGTGAATTAAAGTTTTCCTAGCTTGGATGGCCAGGTGAATAGTGACATTATGAACTAAGGTAGGGAATTCAGGAGAAGGGGCCAGATTGGGAGGGCAAAGAAAAAACCATGCGTCATTAAGTTTCTGTACTGAGAAGCTGCCCTGGTAGTACTGCTGTCAAGTAAGGTAGTTGGAGATACAGGCTCAGGACTCAGGAGAGAAGTGAGAGCTGGAAATGTAGCTTGGGCGTCATGAGTCTAGTCAAAGACTTAGGTAAGGATGAACTGAAAAAAGCATGAAAGTGAGATGGGAGGAGTGATAAATCAGAATTCTGGGGACTACCAACTTTGGAGAAACAGTGGAAGAGGAGATAAAAAGGAGTCCAAGAAAGAGCCACCGGAGGAGCAGAGAGGCCAGGAGAGCTTGGAGGCCTGAAAGCCAAGGGAAGGGAAAGTTCAAGGTGAGCAGCATACAGTGCCATGGAATTTAGATGTCCATTGAGTGTAAGAGGTCCTTGGTGACTTTAGTAAAAGTAGGCTCAGGAGCATAGTGTAAAAGCCTGGTTGAAGAAAGAATGAAACAGGTGAGGAAGCAAAAACAGCAGGCATAGCTTGTTTGCTCAATGTCATAAAAATAGTCATGAGTTAGTGTAGGCAAGGTGTATATTTAATGGCTATTATATAGAATACATGGTATTATGTGGTTATAATTGCGTAAGACAAACTGTCCACAAG
Source organism: Lagenorhynchus albirostris (assembly GCF_949774975.1). NCBI lineage: Eukaryota > Metazoa > Chordata > Mammalia > Artiodactyla > Delphinidae > Lagenorhynchus > Lagenorhynchus albirostris. The sequence continues at coordinate 114,636,755 of NC_083095.1, read as the reverse complement.
GATATTGCAGCCTGTTCTCTAGGAGGAGAAAAGGTCTGTAGCTCTCTGTTCTTTCACCTTAGAAGTAAAGAATAAGTGAGCATCGGCAGTGAAAACTGAAATGGAGACTGAGCAATATGAAATGAAGGGAACAAACAATTAGGAGTGAAAGCGTGAAACCACCTCTGAGTAGTCACAACTCTTGGCGAGCAGCATTATCCTAACGTTCTTCTCCCCCTCCCTACCACCCAAAATAAGACAAACCAAAAATAGAGCTTCCAGGTAGAAAACAGGTCAGGGTTTAAGGCCTCTTCCTAGAAACGACTTGGAGAAGAGGCACCTCTGTCTTGCTGTCACCGGCTTCTTCCAGCATATGGAGCCCACCATGTGCTACCTGTGGTGAGGCCTGGCCCTTCTAGATCCACTCTCCCTTTATGTTGTGGGTGACAGGGAACAGGATGAACTAGGAGAAGCCAGGACCGGAGGCTGTATGGGCAGAAGGGGCTTGGCAGAGTCCCTGGGTGTGGCCAGCCAACGTGTTGAGGTCAGGAGGGTGGTTAGCAGGAGTGAATGAGTGCTGAGAAGGGCATCCGATGATCTTGCCAACAAATACACAAAATACCTGAAGTCTTGCTCAAGTGTGTGGTTCGGTATTCTTCGTTGGCCAAGTGGGAGACTGGAAGACTATGGTCAGGTGAAGACCAACATTTAGAGATAGCCTGTAAACAAGAGGTGAGCCGATGTGCCCTGGTTTAGTGAGATATCTGGGGGGAGACTCTCAACATAGCAGCAGTTGTCGGAAAGCAATTTTACCTTCGCTGAGATTTCACAAAACTTTTTCAATATAACTAGAGCAGATCTGAGAACTTGGAAGGGCAAGCAGCTAGCATGTTTATATACCTGGTAGCCCAATTCAGGGATGGGTCATAACAAAGAAGACCTTGACGAAGAGATCCCATGATGTTTCTAGTCAGGGTTCTAGGATATCTTGGCAGAGGGCTGTGGTGATCATGCCTTCTCTTGACTTAGATGTATTACATCTAAGATAAAAACCATAACACTGTGAAACATTTTGTGATGTACCTTAATAGACGAAATATTACCAAGCAAGAAGTTTACATCAAGGATATTGGTGGTACAATGGACAATGTCTTTATGTTCATCAAGTACGGAAACATTCTTAATGTTTACATTAAAACATTCTTAATTTTTATCTTTCATCCCTCTTACAAAAGCTGAGTATAACATTTTATGATATAGCTAAAATAATATTATCTAGGACTACTTCCTTTTTTTAATGAAATAGCTCTTTTTATTTATTTATTTTGGCTGTGTTGGGTCTTTGTTGCTGCGTGCGGGCTTTCTCTAGTTATGGCGAGCTGGGGCTACTCTTCGTTGCGGTGCACGGGCCTCTCATTGCGGTGGCTTCTCTTGTTGCGGAGCATGGGCTCTAGGTGCGTGGGCTTCAGTAGTTGCAGCACACGGGCTCAGTAGTTGCAGCACATGGGCCCTAGAGCACACGGGCTTCAGTAGTTGCAGCACACGGGCTCTAGGGCACGTGGGCTTCAGTAGTTGTGGTGCACAGGCCCAGTAGTTGTGGCTTGCGGGCTCTAGGTGCGCAAGCTTCAGTAGTTGTGGTGCACCGGCTTAGTTGCTCCATGACATGTGGGATCTTCCTGGACCAGGGATTGAACCCATGTCCCCTGCATTGGCAAGCGAATTCTTAACCACTGCGCCGCCAGGGAAGTTCCTAGGACTACTTCCTTTTTTTTGCTCTTTCAAATATTTGTTGGTAAGCTGCCTTCTAATGCTTTAAGGATTGCAACTGGACAATGGCTTATTAAGTTGTCATTTGGACTACTGATTTTCAAATTTTCATGTGTGTGTACATCTCCTAGAGATCTTGTTAAAAGGCAGATTTTGGTTCAGTAGGTCTGGAGTGGGGCCTCCGGGTTCCGTATTTCTGCCGTGCTCCCAGGTCATACCAATGCTGCTAATTCCTCAAACGCACTTTGAGAAGCAAGGCTTAAGACAATTTTTTTAAATGAGAACAGTAATACAGTTCATAGTTGAAGTATCCAGTGAGTCCCTCTTCCACTTTTACATAAAGAAGAACCATAGGTATGCTGTGGCCAGGGCTAAAATAATTTGCAAGGAGTTTTAAATCCTCTTGGACATTTAGACTAGTTATTGATTGAGACCGTGTGATGCAGAAGAGATTGTTTGGACCAACAAACATTCAAGAGCAAGACTGTCTGCCTGTCTCACAAAAGAACTTTAGTATGACTCTTGCAGAATTGTGACCATTAAATCTTCTAGGATTACATTTTAGTTTCATTTAAGAAGTTAAAAATATTGGTCTATAAGGCATGCAGTTCTGCTTAAAGAAATCTCTTGAATTCATTATGGCTGTAATTCTGGTTTGTGTTGTTTTTGAAATTGTTGCCTACATTAACTTTTTCCCCTCTCAGCATGAGATTTGAAAAATATGCAATGGAAATGTATTTTTCTTAACTATTCTGGCTTACTCAAGCAATAGCTTCTATCTTCCTCTTTGTGAACACTTTCAATCTTTCCAATATACTTTCCTCTAGCAGTGCCAGTTTAGGGTACTATTGAGAATGTTTGAATCTTACATTGGCTTATGTAATGAAATGAAACACCGTCTATAATTAATGCTTACTTATGAGCTATCCTCTTGATAGATCTATAGGGAGAAAGTTTAAAAATCCTTTATGTGTAACTTTGTAATGCTACTTAAAAGTATATATCCATTCTCAAGCATAAATCACTATACGAAAATCTTAGGAACTGTTCTTCCGTTGGAGCAGTTGAAGACATTTTATCGGTAGCTGGGTTTTTGTGGTCTTCATGGCTGCTTGTGGCTTAGCCTAACTTCAGGGAGCCTAATAACACATTAAACATTTCAGGTAAGCAATGAGAAAAAGGAAGCATAGCAAGAAAAAAGTTAAAGATAGGGAGATAGATAGGCAGGCAGGCAGGCAGGCAGGCAAATGTATTGATAAATTTTCCAGAATTGATTGAGTTCTAGAGAAGGGATTAGGCAAATGGGTAATCTTTTCTGGGCTCTAATTTACTAGAATGAAATTCCCTAAATCAGAGACTTTTTTGTCTTATATCCTTTGTACCTAGAACAGTGCTTAGCTCAAAATAGACACTCAGTAAGTATTTATTAAATTAATGACTGAAGCCAAGGGGACCCTTTGGAATGGGGTAGAGACAACTAGAATCTAGATGAGGGTGACCACACAGCCTTGCACAGATAACCAAACTAGGATATTTGAGGGATGACTGTAATGATGAGTGGAAGCTTCTTTTTTTTTTCAGATCCCGGCTAGCTTTTATTTTATTTTTATTTTTTTTTTTTAACATCTTTATTGGAGTATAATTGCTTTACAATGGTGTGTTACTTTCTGCTTTATAACAAAGTAAATCAGTTATACATATACATATGTTCCCATATCTCTTCCCTCTTGCATCTTCCTCCCTCCCACCCTCCCTATCCCACCCCTCTAGATGGTCACAAACCACCGAGCTGATCTCCCTGTGCTATGCGGCTGCTTCCCACTAGCTAGCTATTTTACGTTTGGTAGTGTATGTATGTCCATGCCACTCTCTAACTTTGTCACAGCTTACCCTTCCCCCTCCCCATATCCTCAAGTCCATTCTCTAGTAGGCATGTGTCTTTATTCCCATCTTACCCCTAGGTTCTTCATGACCTTTTTTTTTTTTTCTTAGATTCCATATATATGTGTTAGCATACGGTATTTATTTTTCTCTTTCTGACTTACTTCACTCTGTATGACAGACTCTAGGTCCATCCACCTCACTACAAATAAATCAATTTCATTTCTTTTTATGGCTGAGTAATATTTCATTGTATATATGTGCCACATCTTCTTTATCCATTCATCTGTTGATGGACACTTAGGTTGCTTCCACGTCCTGGCTATTGTAAATAGGGCTGCAATGAACGTATTGGTACATGACTCTTTTTGAATTATGGTTTTCTCAGGGTATATGCCCAGTAGTGGGACTGCTGGGTCGCCTGGTAGTTCTATTTTTAGTTTTCTAAGGAACCTCCATACTCTTCTCCATAGTGGCTGTATCAATTTACATTCCCACCAACAGTGCAAGAGAGTTCCCTTTTCTCCACACTCTCTCCAGCATTTATTGTTTCTAGATTTTTTGATGATGGCCATTCTGACCGGTGTGAGGTGATATCTCACTGTAGTTTTGATTTGCATTTCTCTAATGATTAGTGATGTTGAGCATTCTTTCATGTGTTTGTTGGCAATCTGTATAGCTTCTTTGGAGAAGTGTCTATTTAGGTCTTCTGCCCATTTTTGGATTGGGTTATTTGTTTTTTTGTTATTGAGCTGCATGAGCTGCTTGTAAATTTTGGAGATTAATCCTTTGTCAGTTGCTTCATTTGCAAATATTTTCTTCCATTCTGAGGGTTGTCTTTTCATCTTGTTTGTGGTTTCCTTTGCTGTGGAAAAGCTTTTAAGTTTCCTTAGGTCCCATTTGTTTATTTTTGTTTTTATTTCCATTTCTCTAGGAGGTGGGTCAAAAAGGATCTTGCTGTGATTTATGTCATGGAGTGTTCTGCCTGTGTTTTCCTCTAAGAGTTTGATAGTGTCTGGCCTTACATTTAGGTCTTTAATCCATTTTGAGTTTATTTTTGTGTTTAGGTGTTAGGGAGTGTTCTAATCTCATACTTTTACATGTACCTGTCCAGTTTTCCCAGCACCACTTATTGAAGAGGCTGTCTTTTCTCCACTGTATATTCTTGCCTCCTTTAGTGGAAGCTTCTTGATGCTTCATCCTCTGCTTGAAAGAGTGGCACCCTTTAATGAATACCTTGTCCCTGGGGTGGATGCCAATGGAATATTATGACTGTGACTCAAGGATTAGTTTCCACAGTGGAGTCTGATTCATAGCCTACATATTCCACTAACTAGTACCGTAGAAGTACGTGTCTGGGTAGAGGCTCAGATCAAGTTTTCTGAAAAGAAGATTGAATGGGCCAAAAGTTTTAAGGGTATTTAAACAAAGGCCATTTGACTGGCTTTAAGTTTATCATTGTTTAATAAAATGACTTCATTTCAGACTTGATGTAAGAGCTGGCTTCTCAGTGTTGTTCCCGGAATTTCAAGTAACTGTTTTAGCTAAGAATGACCTTTACCTTTTGTACCAAGACTGAAAGACTGAACCCTCTTAAGGAGTCACAGAGCTTAACGCAAACTCAAGTCATCTTCAAAGCAAATGAGTTTAACAAGTATTTATCAGAAATAGAATATGTGCCTGCTGCGAGTGGCAAATATTATTCCTGGCTTTGAAGAGTTTCTAATTTAGATGAGAAGACAGCATTATCCATTTAAAAAAAGAACCAGAGAACAGTAAAATAATATATAATAATGTCCGTATACCTACTTCAGGCAGGTGAACGCCTGAACTCTGAGCTATGTGATCGTCTCTATAATTTTTAACTAATTTAAATTTTTATCAAGATGACACATGTGCCTGTTTTAAAAATCAGGTGTTTTTTTCTTTGAAGATTTCCTTTCTGCCTTTTTCTCTGTGTTCTGTCTTCCCAGAATTCCTGTTAGCCAAAGTTTGCACCTCCCAGATCGATCTTATAATTTACTTTTCTCTCCTGTTTTCTGTTTCTTTGCCTCCTTATTCTACTTTCTGGAAGATTTCCCTCAGTTTTTTTTTCTCTTTAGTTTTAAAATTGTGGTTATTTTAATTTCTCAAGTTCTAGTTTTTTGATGATTCCCTATTCTTATTCTTGTTTTATAAGTGTAATCTCTTATCTCTCTGAGAATATTTTACTTAAGGCTTTTTCTTTTAAGTTTTGTTATGGGTCCTACATTGTCTCTGGTTCCGGTGGGCCGTTTTGCTGTTGTTGTTGTTTGTTCCTCTTTGTTATTAGACATCGTCCTCCAGGTGGCTGGTGAACCTTGGCTGTCTATTCCTGTTTGAGAGTGAGTCACTATGAAGTTATCTGGAGGCTCTGTAATTCTGTGGGGCTTTTCAAATGGTACACTTCATTGTAGGGAGACTTCTAACTGTCAGTGTCTGGAGGTCTTTTCTCAAAGGTCAGTTTGTTTCTCCAGAGAAGAAACTTGCAACGATTGCCCAGTTGTGTTTTATAGCCCTGGTTAGTGATAAACTAGAAATGGAGGTGATTTCTTTCATAGGTTCTGAAACTGAGTTAGTTCAAGGTAAACCATGCCTTAAAAGTGATATTTACTTATCAAATTCTTAAGGTACTGATTATAATTTAATTAATATAGTCAGTAAGGTACCTGATTTTCATATCTATTGTCTGAAATACATTGTGTATATTCTAGAAGAGAAGATGCTCGTAGAAAGACCAAATTTAAACATCCTTTATAAAAGAATCTGTAGTTTCCTTAACACATCTCCCAACCTTTTACATTCTTGGCAATATATTTAAATGTAAATGTGTGTGCCTGTCCTCTGAGAAAGAGGATAGACCTGCTAAAACTGTGTTTGGGTACAGGACAGAAGGAAGAGGAGACCAAAATGACCCCCTAATGGAGAAGAACATTGGGTGCTTACTGTCACACTAGAACCTGAAACCTCATCACTGATTGTTTTAACTTGGACAAAATCCTGATATATTCTTTTTTAAACTCTTAACCCGATATCTGTAAAAGTTTAAATCAGTCAGCATACGTTATATACCACATTTCAAAAAACTCTCTGAGATAGTGATTATCTCCACATTAGAAATAAGAGAACAAGCTCAGAAAAGTTAAAATGATGTAGTCAGGATCGTAAGTCTAGTAAATGTTATGTTACTTACTTACTTACTCAGCTCTGTTATGTACTCTAAAGCCCTTTTCTACATTTCTAACCAAGAGGAATTCATTTTTCACTACAATAGGGGGAATCTACAGGATAAATAAAGCTGCTTGGGGAAGGTTATTTTAGTAAAAATAGCATCATACAGAACAAAAAGAGAGTTGTCTAAAGGAAAGTTTCCACTTGGGCTGACTACAATCTGATGACTAACTTTTACTCTCTGAAGAAGTCCTGATCAAGTCCTGTTTGCTTGCCATTGTTGAGTGAAAGTGAGGTTCAGGGATTATTTAAGCCTATTTCTAGAGAACCAGTTTATCTCTGAAACTTTTATTTTTCTATTCTTCTGACTTGTGACCCAACACTTATAACTACTTTCTTCTTTCTGATTAATTTTATTGATCAAATATCACATACTGTGTGTTTCTACCTCCCGCAACTCTTTGAGTTTCACTATGTTCTTTTCCTTCAATAACGATTATAAACTACCTAAATCGATGGAAGCTGTGTCTTTTCTTCCCTAATATTTTAAAACTTTTTATTGTGGAAAATTTCAAACACACACAAAAGTAGAAAGAATAATGCAGTGATCCCCCCGCGTGAGCCCCTAGTGAATTCCCAGTTTCAATAATTACCAACATTTTGTCCATCAGGTCATCTGTCTTTTCCCATCCCTTTTTTTTTTAATTTTTTTTTTTTTGGAGTATAGTTGATTTACACTTTTGTGTTAGTTTCTGCTGTACAGCAAAGTTAGTCAGTTAGACATACCCATATATCCACTCTTTTTTAGATTCTTTTCCCATGTAGGTCATTACAGCATATTGAATAGTTTCCTGTGCTATTCAGCAAGTTCTTATTAGTTATCTATTTTATATATAGTAGTGTGTAAGTGTGTATATGTCAGTCCCAATCTCCCAATTTATTCCTCCCCCCGGTAACCACAAGTTTGTTTTTAACATCTGTGACTCAATTTCTATTTTGTAAATAGGTTCCTTTGTACCATTTCTTTAGAGTCCACATATAAGTGATATCATATGATATTTGTCTTTCTCTGTCTGACTTACTTAACTCAGTATGACAATCTCTGGGTCCATCCATGTCACTGTAAATGGCATTATTTCGTTCTTTTTTATGGCTGAGTAATGTTCAGTAATTGTATATATGTACCACATATTCTTTATGCATTCCTCTGTTGATGGACATTTAGGTTGCTTCCACATCCTCCCCTCCTTTTTTTCTGTAAGTTTTTTTAAGTAAATCCCATACAACATGGAATTTTACCCATAAATACTTCAGAGTGTATCTGTAATGGAGAAGGACCTTTTAAATATACCAAAGTACCATTCAATTATCACACTTAACAAAATTAACAATAGTTCTAAACTGTTTTGACTGGATCTCTTTCTAAGTCATCTAGGTCACTTTAGTGTTGACATAACTCAAGATGGATTCTTCTCCTTTAACACGTGTCTATCTAATTCTTCATCTATGTTATGATCTTCATTTCACTTTGGGGCTGAGCGTGCCAATTATTTAGCATAGGATTTTCTGTGTCTTTAATCAGACATTTTTTGATAATACATTTGTTATCGATGTAATTGAGGCTGTATTCTGGAACCTAAAAGTAAGGTTAGAGTTAGGACTTAGAATTGATCACCTAACTACACCTTACCTCCACCTTAATCGCCACAAGTCTTCAGTGAGCTGGGATACCTTATCTTCCTCATTCCCCGGTAGAGTGAAAATGTGCTCTATAGTGAATTAGCTGTATTAATTCCTCTTAAAGCTTCTCTGCGTCTTAATTTCATGTTTAGGGAACATGAAGTGTATGAAACTTGGTGAAGTTATTTTGAGGACTGGAAATTTGATATCTGTTTGGCTAATAGTTGGTGCTCAGTAAAATGTGGCTATTATTATCTGCCTTATAATATTGTTGTGAGAGTTTATGAAGGTGTGCTGTACACTAAAAAGTGACACAGTGCATAACATAATAATAATTGTTTTATATATGTACAGTCTGCATCATATATAAATCTAAGAATCCAGGTTAACAGTTAAGTAATAGTAAATTCATGAAAAGAACATTTTAAAAAGTAATGCAGGGACTTCCCTGGTGGTCCACTGGCTAAGATTCAGCGCTCCCAATGCAGGGGGCCCGGGTTCGATCCCGGGTCAGGGAACTAGATCCCACATGCCGCAACTAAAGATCCCACATGTGGCAACTAAGATCCCGTGTTCTGCAACTAAATACAGACTAGAAATCTAGGGAAGCACTTCTTCGTAAGACTCTAAATTAAAGATCATGATACATTTTTCAACTGAATATCGTTTTTCCAAAGCCGTATTAAAATGTAAAGCACAATTCTTTTCACTTATACTCAATTTCGATTATGTGTATTCTTGGGGACAAGACTACATCAAGACTAAGATATTCAAAATAAAGACAGAAATAAATAAGAATTATACAGAAAATTAACAGGAGGAGACCATTAGAATCTGGAAAGTCCTCTAAGTGGGCCACAAGCCACTTATTATGCAATAATTGGTAGTTCTAAACAAGGTGACCCTATTTTTTTAATCCCTCATTGAAAATATTGACTCATAAGAGATAGCCTTACTCATCTTATGTCATTGATAGAGTCAGCTTCTAGCCATAAGGTGATAGATTCTTTTTTTTTTAAACATCTTTATAGGAATATAATTGCTTTATATATATACATATATATATATATATATATATACATATATTCCCATATCCCCTCCCTGTTGCATCTCCCTCCCATCCTCCCTGTCCCACCCCTCGAGGTGGTCACAAAGCACCAAACTGATCTCCCTGGGCTATGTAGCTGCTTCCCACGAGCTATCTCTTTTACATTTGGTACTGTATATATGTCAGTGCTACTGTCTCACTTCGTCCCAGCTTACCCTTCCCCCTCCCCATGTCCTGAAGTCCATTCTCTATGTCTGCATCTTTATTCCTGACCTGCCCCTGATTCATCAGAACCATTTTTTTTTTAGATTCCATATATATGTGTTAGCATACGGTATTTGTTTTTCTCCTTCTGACTTACTTCACTCTGTCTGACAGCCTCTAAGTCCATCCACCTCCCTTCAGATAACTCAATTTCATTTCTTTTTATGGCCCAGTAATGTTCCATTGTATATATGTGCCACATCTTCTTTATCCATTCATCTGTCGATGGACACCTAGGTTGCTTCCATGTCCTGACTATTGTAAATAGTGCTGCAATGAACATTGTGGTACATGACTCTTTTTGAATTATGGATTTCTCAGGGTATGTGCCCAGTAGTGGGACTGCAGGGTGATATGATTGTTCTAGTTTTAGTTTTTTAAGGAACCTCCAGACTCTTCTCCATAGTGGCTGAATCAATTTACATTCCCAGCAACAGTGCAAGAGGGTTCCCTTTTCTCCACACTCTCTCCAGCATTTATTATTTGTAGATTTTTTGATCATGGCCATTATGAACGGTGTGAGGTGACATCTCACTGTAGTTTTGATTTGCATTTCTCTAATGATTAGTGATGTTGAGCATCCTTTCATGTGTTTGTTGGCAATCTGTATATCTTCTTTGGAGAAATGTCTATTTAGGTCTTCTGCCCATTTTTGGATTGGGTTGTTTCTTTTTCTGATATTGAGCCGCATGAGCTGCTTGTATATTTTGGAGATTAATCCTTTGTCAGTTGCTTCGTTTGCAAATATTTTCTCCCATTTTGAGGGCTCTCTTTTCATCTTGTTTATGGTTACCTTTGCTGTGCAAAAGCTTTTAAGTTTCATTAGGTCCCATTTGTTTATTTTTGTTTTTATTTCCATTTCTCTAGGAGGTGAGTCAAAAAGTATCTTGCTATGATTTATGTCATAGAGTGTTCTGCCTATGTTTTCTTCTAAGGGTTTGATAGTGTCTGGCTTTACATTTAGGTCTTTAATCCACTGTGAGTTTAATTTTGAGTATGGTGTTAGGAAGTGTTCTAATTTCATTCTTTTACATGTAGCTATCCAGTTTACCCAACACCACTTATTAAAGATGCTGTCTTTTCTCAATTGTATATTCTTGCCTCCTTTATCAAAGATAAGGTGACCATATGTCTGTGGGTTTATCTCTGGGCTTTCTGTCCTGTTCCATTGATCAATATTTCTGTTTCTGTGCCAGTACCATACTGTCTTGATTACTGTAGCTTTGTAGTATAGTCTGAAGTCAGGGAGCCTAATTCCTCCAGCTCCATTTATCTTTCTCAAGATTGCTTTGGCTATTCGGGGTCTTTGATATTTCCATACGGATTGTGAAATTTTTTTGTTCTAGTTCTGTGAAAAATGCCATTGGTAGTTTGATAGGGATTACATTGAATCTGTGGATTGCTTTGGGTAGTATAGTCATTTTCACAATATTGACTCTTCCCATCCAAGAACATGGTATATCTCTCCATCTGTTTATGTCAACTTTAATTTCTTTCATCATTGTCTTACAGTTTTCTGCATACAGGTCTTTTGTCTCCTTAGGTAGGTTTGTTCCTAGCTATTTTATTCTTTCTGTTGCAATGGTAAATGGAAGTGTTTCCTTAATTTCTCTTTCAGAGTTTTCATCATTAGTGTATAGGAATGCAGGAGATTTCTGTGCATTAATTTTGTGTCCTGCTACTTTACCAAATTCATTGATTACCTGTAGTAGTTTTGCGGTCGCATCTTTAGGCTTCTCTATGTATAGTATCATGTCATCTGCAAACAGTGACAGCTTTACTTCTTCTTTTCTGATTTGGATTCCTTTATTTCTTTTTCTTCTCTGATTGCTGTGGCTAAAAGTTCCAAAACTATGTTGAATAGTAGTGGTGACAGTGGGCAACCTTGTCTTGTTCCTGATTTTAGAGGATATGGTTTCAGTTTTTCACCATTGAGAATGATGTTGGTTGTGGGTTTGTCATATATGGCCTTTATTATATTGAGGTAAGTTCTGTCTATGCCTACTTTCTGGAGTTTTTATCATAAATCATTGTTGAATTTTGTTGAAAGCTTTTTCTGCATCTATTGAGATTATCGTGGTTTCTATCCTTCAGTTGGTTAATATGGTGTATCACATTGATTGATTTGTGTATATTGAAGAATCCTTGCATCCCTGGGATAAATCCCACTTGATCATGGTGTATGATCCTTTTAATGTGTTGTTGGATTCTGTTTGCTAGTATTTTGTTGAGAATTTTGGCATCTGTGTTCATCAGTGATATTGGCCTGTAGTTTTCTTTTTTTGTGACATCTTTTTCTGGTTTTGGGATCAGGGTGATGGTGGCCTCATAGAAAGAGCTTGGGAGTGTTCCTCCCTCTGCTATATTTTGGAAGAGTTTGAGAAAGATGGATGTTAGCGCTTCTCTAAATGTTTGATAGAATTCACCTGTGAAGCCATCTGGTCCTGGGCTTTTGTTTGTTGGAAGATTTTTAATCACAGTTTCAATTTCAGTGCATGTGACTGGTCTGTTTATATTTTGTGTTTTTTCCTGGCTCAGTCTCAGAAGGTTTTGCTTTTCTAATAATTTTTCCATTTCTTCCAGGTTGTCCATTTTATTGGCATATAGTTGCTTGCAGTAATCCCTTTTGATCCTTTCTATTTCTGCAGTGTCAGTTGCTACTTCTCCTTTTTCATTCCTAGTTCTGTTGATTTGAGTGTTCTCCCTTCTTTTCTTGATGAGTCTGGCTAGTGGTTTATCAATTTTGTTTATCATCTCAAACAACCAACTTTTAGTTTTATTGATCTTTGCTGTCGTTTCCTTTATTTCTTTTTCACTTAGTTCTGATCTGATCTTTATGAATTCTTTCCTTCTGCTAACTTTGGGGCTTTTTTTGTTCTTTCTCTAATTGCTTTAGATGTAAGTTCAGGTTATTTTTTTTTTCTTTTTTGCGGTACGCGGGCCTCTCACTGTTGTGGCCTCTCCCGTTGCTGAGCACAGGCTCTGGACGCGCAGGCTCAGCGGCCATGGCCCAAGGGCCCAGCCGCTCCACGGCACATGGGATCTTCCCGGACTGGGGCACGAACCCGTGTGCCCTGCATTGGCAGGCGAACTCTCAACCACTGTGCCACCAGGGAAGCCCGAGTTTAGGTTATTTATTTGAGATTTTTCTTGTTTCTTGAGGAAGTATTGTATTGCTATAAACTTCCCTCTTAGAACTGCTTTTGCTGCATCCCATAGGTTTTAGGTCATCGTGCTTTCATTGTCATTTGTTTCTAAGTATTTTTTGATTTTCTCTTTGATTTCTTCAGTGACCTCTTGGTTATTTAGTAGTGTATTGTTTAGCCCTCAATGTGTTTGTATTTTTTACAGTTTTTTTCCTGTAATTGATATCTAGTCTCATAGCATTGTGGTCAGAAAAGTTACTTGATACAATTTCAATTTTCTTAAATTTTCCAAGGCTTCATTTGTGACCCAAGATATGATCTATCCTGGAGATGTTCCATGAGCACTTGAGAAGAAAGTGTATTGTGTTGTTTTTGGATAGAATGTCCTATACCTATCAGTTAAGTCCATCTTGTTTAATGTGTCATTTAAAGCTTGTGTTTCCTTATTTATTTTTATTTCGGGTCATCTGTCCATTGGTGAAAGTGGGGTGTTAAAGTTCCCTACTATGATTGTGTTACTGTCAATTTCCCCTTTTATGGCTGTTAGCATTTGCCTTAAATATTGAGGTGCTCCTGTTGGGTGCATAAATATTTACAACTGTTAATTTTTTCTTGTATTCTGATTTTTTCTTGATTTTTTCTTTGTATTTAATTTAATGTAGTTAATGTAGTGTCCTTCTTTGTCTCTTGTACTAGCCTTTATTTTAAAGTCTGTTCTGTCTGATATGAGAATTGTTACTTCCAGCTTTCTTTTGGTTTCCATTTGCATAGAATATCTTTTTCTGTCCCCTCTTTTTCAGTCTGTATGTGTCCCTAGGCCTGAAGTGGGTCTCTTATAGACAGTATATATACAGGTCTTGTTTTTGTATCCATTTAGCCAGTCTGTGTCTTTTTCTTGCAGGATTTAATCCATTTACATTTAAGGTAATTATCAATATGTATGTTTCTATTACCATTTTCTTATTTGTTTGGGGTTTGTTTTTGTAAGTCTTTTCATCTTCTTGTGTTTCCTACCTAGAGAAGTTCCTTTAGCATTTGTTGTAAGGATGCTTTGGTGGTGCTGAATTCTCTCTCTCTTTTTTTTTTTTTTTAGTTATTTCTGAGATATACATTTTAAAGTAATAACTAGAATTATGACTTATAACATTATACCAGAACATACAAGATTTTTAGAAATTCCATGTGATGTCTGAAACATTTATATTAACATATTTCCATACAAATAACCGAAAGAAAGTTTAGTATTAGTTGTTTTTAGTTTCTTTGTTTGTTTGTTTATACTGCAGGTTCTGATTGATCATCAATTTTATACACATCAGTGTATACATGTCAATTCCAATCACGCAATTCAGCACACCACCATCCCCACCTGACTGCGGTTTTCCCCCCTTGGCGTCCATACGTTTGTTTGTTCTCTGCATCTGTGTCTCAACTTCTGCCCTGCAAACCAGTTCATCTGTACCATTTTTCTGGGTTCGACATACATGCGTTAATATACGATATTTGTTTTTCTCTTTCTGACTTACTTCACACTGTATGACAGTCTCTAGATCCATCTACATCTCAACAAATGACTCAATTTCGTTCCTTTTTATGGCTGAGTAATATTCCATTGTATCTATGTACCACAACTTCTTTATCCATTTGTCTGTAAATGGGCATTTAGGTTGCTTCCATGACTGGGCTATTGCAAATTGTGCTGCAATGAACATTGGGGTGCATGTGTCTTTTTCAATTATTGTTTTCTCTGGGTATATACCCATAGTGGGATTGCTAGATCATATGGTAATTCTATTTTTAGTTTTTTAAGGAACCTCCATACTGTTCTCCATAGTGGCTGTATCAATTTACATTCCCACCAACAGTGCAAGAGGGTTCCCTTTTTTCTGCACTCTCTGTAGCATTTGTTGTTTGTAGATTTTCTGATGATGCCCATTCTAACTGGTGTGAGGTGATACCTCATTGTAGTTTTGATTTGCATTTCTCTAATAATTAGTGATGTTGAGCAGCTTTTCATGTGCTTCTTGGACATCTGTATGTCTTCTTTGGAGAAATGTCTATTTAGCTCTTCTGACCAATTTTGGATTGGGTTGTTTGTTTCTTTAATATTGAGCTGCATGAGCTGTTTACATATTTTGGAGATTAATCCTTTGTCCGTTGATTCATTTGCAAATATTTTCTCCCATTCTGAGGGTTGTCTTTTCATCTTGTTTACGGTTCCCTTTGCTGTGCAAAAGATTTGAAATTTCATTAGGTCCCATTTGTTTATTTTTTTTTTATTTCCATTACTCTAGAGGTGGATCAAAAAAGATCTTTCTGTGACTTATGTCAAAGAGTGTTCTTCCTATGTTTTCCTCTAAGACTTTTATAGTGTCCGGTCTTACATTTAGGTCTCGAATCCATTTTGAGTTTATTTTTATGTATGGTGTTAGGGAGTTTTCTAATTTCATTCTTATACATGTAGCTGTCCAGTTTTCCCAGCACCACTTATTGAAGACACTGTCTTTTCTTCATTGTATACCTTTGCCTTATTTGTCATAGATTAATTGGCCATAGGTGCGTGGGTTTACCTCTGGGCTTTCTATCTTGTTCCATTGATCTATGTTTCTGTTTCTGTGCCAGTGCCATATTGTCTTGATTACTGTAGCTTTTTAGTATAGTCTGAAGTCAGGGAGTATGATTCCTCCAGTTCCATTTTTCTCCCTCACGATTGCTTTGGCTATTCGGGGTCTTTTGTGTCTCCATACAAATTTTAAGATGATTTGTTCTAGTTCCGTAAAAAATGCCATTGGTAATTTGATAGGGATTGCATTGAATCAGTAGATTGCTTTGGGTAGTATAGTCATTTGCACAGTATTGATTCTTCCAATCCAAGAACATGGATTGAAAATTGATACAATTGTATCAATCATCAATTTCCATCTGTTCCTCAATTTCCATCTGTTCATCAATTTCCATCTGTTCCATCAATTTCCTCCATCTGTTGCTATCATCATCAATTTCTTTCATCAGTGTCTTATAGTTTTCTGCATACAGGACTTTTGTCTCCCTAGGTAGTTTATTCCTAGGTATTTTATTCTTTTTGTTGCAGTGGTAGATGGGAGTATTTCTATGATTTCTCTTTCAGATTTTTCATCATTAGTGTATAGGAATGCAAGAGATTTCTGTGCATTAATTTTGTTTCCTGCTACTTTACCAAATTCATTGATTACCTGTAGTAGTTTTGTGGTCGCATCTTTAGGCTTCTCTATGTATACTATCATGTCATCTGCAAACAGTGACAGCTTTACTTCTTCTTTTCTGATTTGGATTCCTTTATTTCTTTTTCTTCTCTGATTGCTGTGGCTGAAAGTTCCAAAACTATGTTGAATAGTAGTGGTGAGCGTGGGCAACCTTGTCTTGTTCCTGATTTTAGAGGATATGGTTTCAGTTTTTCACCATTGAGAATGATGTTGGCTGTGGGTTTGTCATATATGGCCTTTATTATGTTGAGGTGGGTTCCCTCTATGCCCACTTTCTGGAGTTTTTATCATAAATCGGTGTTGAATTTTGTCAAAAGCTTTTTCTGCATCTATTGAGATGATCATATGGTTTTTATCCTTCAGTTTGTTAATATGGTGTATCACATTGATTGATTTGTGTATATTGAAGAATCCTTGCATCCCTGGGATAAATCCCACTTGATCACAGTGTATGATCCTTTAAATGTGTTCTTGGATTTTGTGCGCTAGTATTTTGTTGAGGATTTTTGCGTGTATATTCATTAGGGTTATTGGTCTGTAATTTTCTTTTTTTGTAATATCTTTTTCTGGTTTTGGTATCAGGGTGATGGTGGCCTCATAGAATGAGTTTGGGAGTGTTCCTTCCTCTGCAGTTTTTTGGAAGAGTTTGAGAAGGATGGGTGTTAGCTCTTCTCTAAATGTTTGATAGAATTCACCTGTGAAGCCATCTGGTCCTGGGCTTTTGTTTGTTGGAAGATTTTTAATCACAATTCCAATTTCATTACTTGTGATTGGTCTGTTCATATTTTCTGTTCCTTCCTGGTTCAGTCTTGGAAGGTTATACCTTTCTAGGAATTTGTCCTTTTTTCCAGGTTGTCCATTTTATTGGCATAGAGTTGCTTGTAGTAATCTCTTAGGATGCTTTGTATTTCTACAGTGTCTGTTGTAAATTCTCCTTTTTCATTTCTAATTTTATTGATTTGAGTCCTCTCTCTCTTTTTCTTGATGAGTCTTGCTAATGGTTTATCAAATTTGTTTATCTTCTCAATGAAGCAGCTTTTAGTTTTATTGAACTTTGCTATTGTTTTCTTTGTTTCTATTCCATTTATTTCTGCTCCTATCTTTATGATTTCATTCCTTCTTCTAACTTTGGGTTTTGTTTGCTCTTCTTTCTCTAGTTCCTTTAGTGTAAGGTTAGATTGTTTACTTAGGTTTTTTTTTTCTTGAGGCAGGCCTGTATAGCTATAAACTTCCCTCTTAAAACTGCTTTTGCTGCATCCCATAGGTTTTGGATCGTCATGTTTTCACTGTCATTTGTCTCTAGGTATTTTTTTATTTCCTCTTTGATTTCTTCAGTGATCTCTTGGTTACTTAGTAATGTATTGTTTAGCCTCCATGTGTTTGTGTTTTTTACGTTATTTTCCCTTAATTCATTTCTAATCTCCTAGTGTTGTGGTCAGAAAAGGTGCTTGATATGATTTCAATTTTCTTGAATTTACTGAGGTTTGATTTGTGACCCAAGATGTGATCTATCCTGGAGAATGTTCCATGTGCACTTGAGAAGAAAGTGTAATCTGCTGTTTTTGGATGGAATGTCCTATAAATATCAATGAAATCTATCTGGTCTATTGTGTTATTTAAAGCTTCTGTTTCCTTATTTATTTTCATTTTGGATGATCTGTCCATTGGTGTAAGTGAGGTGTTAAAGTCCCCCACTATTATTGTGTTACTGTCGATTTCCTCTTTTATAGCTGTTAGCAGTTGCCATATGTATTGAGGTGCTCCTGTGTTGGGTGCATATATATTTATAATTGTTATATCTTCTTCCTGGATTGATCCCTTGATCATTATGTAGTGTCTTCCTTGTCTCTTTTAACATTCTTTGTTTTAAAGTCTATTTTATCTGATACGAGTATAGCTACTCCAGCTTTCTTTTGATTTCCATTTGCATGGAATATCTTTTTCCATCCCCTCACTTTCAGTCTGAATGTGTCCCTAGGTCTGAAGTGGGTCTCTTGTAGACAGCATATATATGGGTCTTGTTTTTGTATCCATTCAGCAAGCCTGTGTGTTTTGGCTGGAGCATTTAATCCATTCACGTTTAAGGTAACTATCGATATGTATGTTCCTATTACCATTATCTTAATTGTTTTGGGTTTGTTTTTGTAGGTCCTTTTCTTCTCTTGTGTTTCCCACTTAGAGAAGGTCCTTTAGCATTTGTTGTAGAGCTGTAGAGACCAACACTAGCAGGTACGTCTGGTTCAGTCTCCCCTGGGGTCACTGCTGCTTCCCCTGGGTCCCGATGTGCACACTACTTTGTGTGTTCCCTCCAAGAGTGGAGTCTCTTTTTCCCCCAGTCCTGTCAAAGTCCTGCAATCAATTCCCGCTAGACTTCAACATATGATTCTCTAGGAATTCCTCCTCTTGTTTCTGGACCCCCAGGTTGGGAAGCCTGACGTGGGGCTCACAACCTTCACTCCAGTGGGTGGACTTCTGTGGTATAAGTGTTTGCTAGTCTGTGAGTCACCCATCCACCAGTTATGGGATTTGATTTTACTGTGATTGTGCCCCTCTTACCATCTCATTGTGGCTTCTCCTTTGTCTTTGGATGTGGGGTATCTTTTTTGGTGAGTTCCAGTGTCTTCCTGTCGAAGCTTGTTCAGCAGCTAGTTGTGATTCTGGTGTTCTCGCAAGAGGGAGTGAGAGCACATCCTTCTACTCCACCATCTTGGTTCCTCCTGAATTCTCTTAACTTTTGCTTGTCTGTATATGTTTTAATTTCTCCATCAAATCTGAATGAGATCCTTGCTGGGTAGAGTAATCTTGGTTGTAGGCTTTTCCCTTTCATCACTTGAAATATATCCTGCCAGCCCCTTCTGGCTTGCAGAGTTTCTGCTGAAAGATCAGCTGTTAACCTTATGGGGATTCCCTTGTATGTTATTTGTTGCTTTTCCCATGCTGCTTTTAATATTTTTTCTTTGTATTTAATTTTTAATAGTTTGATTAATATGTGTCTTGGCTTGTTTCTCCTTGGATTTAACCTGTATGGGACTCTCTGTGCTTCCTGGACTTGATTAATTATTTCCTTTCCCATGTTATGGAAATTATCAACTATAATCTCTTCAAATATTTTCACAGACCCTTTCTTGTTGTCTTCTTTTTCTGGGACCCCTATAATTCAATGTTGCTGTGTTTAATGTTGTCCCAGAGGTCTCTGAGACTGTCCTCAATTCTTTTCATTCTTTTTTCTTTATTCTGCTCTGTGGTAGCTATTTCCACTGTTTTACCTTCCAGGTTACTTATCCGTTCTTCTGCCTCAGTTATTCTGCTACTGATTCCTTCTAGAGAATTTTAAATTTCATTTATTGTTTTGCTCATTGTTTGTTTGTTCTTTAATTCTTCTAGGTCCTTGTTAAACTTTTGTTTTATTTTCTCTATTCTATTTCCAAGATTTTGGATCATCTTTACAATCATTACTCTGAATTCTTTTTCAGGTAGACTGCCTATTTCCTCTTCATTTGTTTGCTATGGTGGGTTTTTACCTTGCTCTTTCATCTCCTGCATATTTCTGTGTCTTCTCATTTTGCTTAACTTACTGTGTTTGGGTTTCCTTTTCACTGGCTGCAGGTTTGTAGTTCCCGTTGTTTTTGGTGTCTGCCCCCAGTCGGTAAGGTTGGTTCCATGGCTTTGGTAGGCTTCCTGGTGGAGGGGACTGGTGCCTGTGTTCTGGGGGCTGGGGTTGGATCTTGTCTTTCTGGTGGGCAGGGCTGCATCCAGTGGTGTGTTTTGGGGTGTCTGTGAACTTAGTATGATTTTAGGCAGCCTCTCTGCTAATGGATGGGGTTGTGTTCCTGTCTTGCTAGTTGTTTGGCATGGGGCACCCAGCACTGGAGCTTGCTGGCCTTTGGGTGGAGCTGGGTCTTAGCTTTGAGATGGAGATCTCTGGGAGAGGTCTTGCTGATTGATATTACATGTGGCCGGGAGGTCTCTGGTGGTCCAATGTCCTGAAGTCGGCTCTCCCACATCAGTGGCTCAGGCCTGACACCCGGCCGGAGCACCAAGACCCTGTCAGCCACACGGCTCGGCCAGCCGTCCTGTCACAGAGTCGACTGAGGGCCGGGCCACCAGTCAGGGGACTTCTCTCCTCGGTCCTGGAGATGCCTGAGGGGTGGCCTCCTGTCAGGGGATTCCCTGTCAGGTACAATTGCCTGAGGGCAAGGCGTCGGATCTCAGTGATAGATTCTTTTTGTTCATTTAGACTAAACAATTCCAGACCTCTCAAAAGATGGTTTGTGTTTGTTTGTTTATTTTTTCAATAGACTTTATTTTTTAGAGCAGTTTTAGCTTCACAGCATTAGTGAGCAGAGGTACAGAGATTTCCTATATACTCCCTACCCTGACCTATGCAGCCTCCTCTTTTATCTATATCCCCCACCAAAGTGGTACATTCGTTACAGTTAATAAATCTACATTGACATATCATTATCATCCAGAGTCCATAGTTTACTTTAGGGTTCATTCTTGGTGGTATTCGTTCTGTAGGTTTGTACAATTTTATAATGTCATGTTTCCACAATTATAGTGTCATACAGAGTAGTTTAACTGCCCTAAAAGTCCTCTGTGCTTTGCATCTTCATCTGTCCATCCCGTAACCCCTGGCAACCATGATCTTTCTGCTGTCCCCATAGTTTTGCCTTTTCCAGAATGTCTTGTAATTGAAATCATACAGTATGTAGCCTTTTCAGTTGGGCTTCTTTCACTTACTAATACTCATTTAAGTTTCGTCCATCTCTTTTCATAGCTTGATAACTAGTTCGTGGTTTTTGATAACTGGGTTTTTTTTGTAGTGCTAAATAATATTACATTGTCCAGATGTACCTTAGTTTATTTGTACATTCACTGAAGGACATCTTGGTTGTTTCCAAGTTTTGGCAGTTGTGAATGAAGCTGCTGTAACTATCTGTGTGCAGGTTTTTGTGCAAACATAATTTTTCAGTTCCTTTGGGTAGATACCAAGGAGTGTGATTGCTGGATCATATGATAAGAGTAAGTTTAATTTTGTAAGAACCGCCCAACTGTCTTCTGAAGTAGCTCTACAATTTTTCAATCCCACCATCAGTGAATGAGAGTTCCTATTGTTCCATATCCTTATCAGCATTTGGTGTTGTCAGTGTTCTGGATTTTGGCCATTCTTTTATGTGTGCTATGGTATCTTGCTGTTGTTTTAATTTGCGGTTCCCTGATGACATATGATATGGAGTATCTTTTTTTTTTTTTTTTTTTTGCGGTATGCAGGCCTCTCACTGTTGCGGCCTCTCCCATTGCGGAGCACAGGCTCCGGACGCGCAGGCTCAGCGGCCATGGCTTATGGGCCCAGCCACCCCACGGCATGTGGTATCTTCCCGGACCAGGGCACGAACCCATGTCCCCCGCATCGGCAGGCGGACTCCCAACCACTGTGCCACCAGGGAAGCCCTGGAGTATCTTTTCATATGCTTGTATGCCATCTGTATATCCTCTGTGGTGAGGTGTCTGCTAAGGTCTTTGGCCCATATTTTAATCGTGTTGTTTTCCTCTTGTTGAGTTTTCAGCATTCTTTGTATATTTTGGATAATAATCCTTTATCAAATGTGTCCTTTGCAAATATTTTCTCCCAGTCTGTGGCTTGTCTTTCATTCTCTTGACAGTGTCTTTCACAGAGTAGAAATTTTTTAATTTGATTAAAGTCCAGTTTATCAGTTATTTTTTTCATGGATCATGAAAGAAATATTATATTTGGTATTATATTTATCATAATATATTGGTATTATATTTAAAAAGTCATCGCCATACCCAAGTCCATCTAAATTTTCTCCTATGTTGTCTTATAGGATTTGCATAGTTTTACATTTTACTTTTAGGTCTGTGAACCATTTTGAGTTAATTTTTATGAGGGGTGTAAGGTCTGTGTCTAGATTCATTTTTTTGCATGTGAATGTCCAGTTGTTTCAGCACCACTTGTTGAAGAGACTATCTTTTCTGCATTGTATTAACTTTGCTCCTTTGTCAAAAAACCCACATATTTATATGGGTCTATTTCCGGGCTCTCTATACTGTTCCACTGTTCTATTTGTCTATTCTTTCACCGTTAGCACACTGGAATATTGTAGTTGTACAGCGAGGTACTGTCAGTCCTCCAACTTCGTTCTTATCCCTTAATATTTTGTTGGCTATTCTGGGTGATTTGTGTCTCCATATAGTAAGGTTTAGAATCAGTTTTCAACATCCACAAAATAACTTGCTGGGATTTTGACTGGGATTGCCATGAATTATAAATCAAATTTGGAAGAACTGATATCTTGACGATATTGAGTCTTCCTATCCATGAGCATAGAATATTTCTCCATCTATTTAGTTCTTCAAATTCATTCATCAGAGTTTTGTAGTTTTCCTCATATAGATCTTGTATGTATTTTATTTAAGTTATCTCTTAAGTACTTCATTTTGGGGAGTGCTATTCTAAATGATATTGTGTTTTTTTATTTCAAATTCTACTTGTTCACTGGTATATAGGAAAGCAATTGACCTTTCTATATTAACCTTTTATCCTTGCTATAATTGCTCATTAGTTCCAGGAGTTTTTTGGTCATTTTTTAAAATTGTCTACAAAGATGATCCTGTCATCTGCAAATAAAGAGTTTTATTTCATCTTTCCCAACCTATATACCTTTTATTTCCTTTTCTTGTCTTATTATATAAACTAAGACTTCAGTACAGTGTTGAAAAGGAGTGGTGAAGAGGGATACCCTTTACTTGTTCCTGATCATAGTGGTAAAGCATCTAGTTTCTCACCAGTTAGTATGATGTTAGATGTAGGTTTTTTTGTAGATGTTCCTTATCAAGTTGAGAAAGTTCCCCTCTTTTCCTAGTTTTTATCATGAATTGGTGTTGGTTTTTGTTAAATGTTTTTCCTGCACCTAGATATGAACATGTGATTTTTCTTCTTTAACCTGTTGATATGATAGATCACATTAATTAATTTTGAATGTTGAAATAACTTGCAAACCTGAACTAAATCCCACTTGGTTGTGGTGTATAATTCTTTTTATACATGGTTGGATTTAATTTGCTAATACTTTTTTGAGGATTTTTACATCTATGTTCATGAGGGATATTGGTCTGTGGTTTTCTTTGCTTATATAATGTCTTCATCTAGCTTTGGTATCAAGGTAATGCTGGCATCATAGACGAGTTAGGAAGTATTCCCTTACTTCTGTCTTCTGAAAGAGTTTGGTGTAATTGTCTTCTGAAAGAACTGTATAATTTCTTTTTTAAATGTTTTGTAGAATTCACCAGTATATCCATCTGGGCTTGGTGCTTTCTGTATTTTTGGGTTATTAATTACTGACTTAGTTTGTAGATATAGGCCTACTCAGATTGTCTATTAATAGTTGTTTTCAAATATCACAGTTTTTTACTGATAACATTGTTTTCATTTAAATAAGCTTATAATATTTGAAGACATTAAAATAAATATCTTATTTTGTGAAAGTCACATTATAATTTGGTTTTTATTTTATTATTGATCTTTAGGAATCAAATAATCTCCTAACTGTTATCTGTATTTTTTAATGTTTTCAACAAAAGATTACTTTTAAAAAAGGAAACATATCCTAGTGTGCCCATTTACCCTTTTTTTAATTTTTTTTTGTTTTTGGTTTACTTTGAATTTTTGCACTTTATTTTATTTATGTTTTTATACAGCAGGTTCTTACTAGTCATCCATTTTATACACATCAGTGTATATACATGTCAAACCCAATCTCGCAATTCATGAAACTACCACCCCCACCCACTGCTGCTTTCCCCCCTTGGAGCTCATATGTTTGTTCTCTACATCTGTCTCAATTTCTGCCCTGCAAACCGGTTCATCTGTACCATTTTTCTACGTTCCAAATATATGCGTTAATATACGATATTTGTTTTTCTCTTTCTGACTTACTTCACTCTGTATGACAGGCTCTAGATCCATCCACGTATCAACAAATGACTCAATTTCATTCCTTTTTATGGCTGAGTAATATTCCATTGTATATATGTACCACATCTTCTTTATCCATTCGTCTGTTGATGGGCATTTAGGTTGCTTTCATGTCCTGGCTATTGTAAATAGTGCTGCAGTGAACATTGGGGTGCATGTGTCTTTTTGAATTATGGTTTACTCTGAGTATATGCCCAACAGTGGGATTGCTGGGCCATATGGTAATACTATTTTTAGTTTTATAAGGAACCTCCATACTGTTCTCCATAGTGGCTGTATCAATTTACATTCCCACCAACAGTGCAAGAGGGTTCCCTTTTCTCCACACCCTCTCCAGCATTTGTTGTTTGTAGATATTCTGATGATGCCCATTCTAACTGGTGTGAGGTGACACCTCATTGTAGTTTTGATTTGCATTTCCCTAATAATTAGTGATGTTGAGCAGCTTTTCATGTGCTTCTTGGCCATCTGTATGTCTTCTTTGGAGAAATGTCTATTTAGGTCTTCTGACCGTTATTTGATTGGATTGTTTTTTTCAATATTGAGCTGCATGAGCTGTTTATATATTTTGGAGATTAATCCTTTGTCCATTGATAAATTTGCAAACATTTTCTTCAATTCTGAGGGTTGTCTTTTCATCTTGTTTGTAGTTTTCTTTGCTTTGCAAAAGCTTTTAAGTTTCATTAGGTCCCATTTGTTTATTTTCGTTTTTATTTCCATTACTCTAGGAGGTGGATCAAAAAAGATCTTGCTGTGATTTATGTCAAAGAGTGTTCTTCCTATGTTTTCCTCTAAGAGTTTTAGAGTGTCCAGTCTTACATTTAGGTCTCTAATCCATTTTGAGTTTATTTTTATGTATGGTGTTAGGGAGTGTTCTAATTTCATTCTTTTACATGTAGCTGTCCAGTTTTCCCAGCACCACTTGTTGAAGAGACTGTCTTTTCTACATTGTATATCATTGCCTCCTTTGTCATAGATTAGTTGACCATAAGTGCATGGATTTAACTCTGGGCTTTCTATCTTGTTCCATTGATCTATGTTTCTGTTTTTGTGCCAGTACCATATTGTCTTGATTACTGTAGCTTTTTAGTATAGTCTGAAGTCCGGGAGTCTGATTCCTCCAGCTCGGTTTTATTCCCTCAAGACTGCTTTGGCTATTCGGGGTTATTTGTGTCTCCATACAAATTTTAAGATATTTTGTTCTAGTTCCTTAAAAAATGCCATTGGTAATTTGATAGGGATTGCATTGAATCTGTAGATTGCTTTGGGTAGTACAGTCATTTTCACAATATTGATTCTTCCAATCCAAGGACATGGTATATCTCTCCATCTGTTGGTATCATCTTTAATTTCTTTCATCAGAGTCTTATAGTTTTCTGCATACAGGTCTTCTGTCTCCCTAGGTAGGTTTATTCCTAGATATTTTATTCTTTTTGTTGCAGTGGTAAATTGGAGTGTTTCCTTAATTTCTCTTTCAGATTTTTAATCATTGTCTAGATATGCAAGAGATTTCTGTGCATTAGTTTTGTATCCTACAACTTTACCAAATTCATTGATTAGCTCTAGTAGTTTTCTATAGGCATCTTTAGGATTCCCTATGTTTAGTATCATGTCATCTGCAAACAGTGACAGTTTCACTTCTTCTTTTCCAATTTTTATTCCTTTTATTTGTTTTTCTTCTCTGACTGCTGAGGCTAGGACTTCCAAAACTATGTTGAATAATAGTGGTGAGAGTAGACATACTTGTCTTGTTCCTAATCTTAGAGGAAATGCTTTCAGTTTTTCACCATTGAGAATGATGTTTGCTGTAGGTTGTCATATATGGCCTTTATTACGTTGAGGTAGGTTCCCCCTATGCCCACTTTTTGGAGAGTTTTTATCATGAATGTGTTTCGAATTTTGTTGAAAGCTTTTTCTGCATCTATTGAGATGATCATATGGTTTTTATCCTTCAGTTTGTTAATATGGTGTATCACATTGATTGATTTGCATATATTGAAGAACTCTTGCATCCCTTGGATAAATCCCACTTGATCACAACGTATGATCCTTTTAATGTGTTCTTGGATTCTGTTTGCTAGTATTTTGTTTAGCATTTTTGGATCTAATTCATCAGTGATATTGGTCTGTAATTTTCTTCTTTTGTAGTATCTTTGTCTCATTTTGGTATCAGGGTGATGGTGGCCTCATAGAATGAGTTTGGGAGTGTTCCTTCCTCTGCAGTTTTTTGGAAGAGTTTGAGAAGGATGGGTGTTAGCTCTTCTCTAAATATTTGATAGAATTCACCTGTGAAGACATCTGGTCCTGGACTTTTGCTTGTTGGAAGATTTTTAATCAAAATTCCAATTTCATTACTTGTGATTGGTCTGTTCATATTTTCTGTTTCTTCCTGGTTCGGTCTTGGAAGGTTATACCTTTCTAAGAATTTGTTGATTTCTTCCAGGTTGTCCATTTTATTGGCGTAGAATTGTTTGTAGTAGTCTCTTAGGATGCTTTGTATTTCTGTGGTGTCTGTTGTAGCTTCTCCTTTTTCATTTCTAATTTTATTGACTTGAGTACTCTGTCTCTTTTTCTTGATGAGTCTGGCTAATGGTTTATCAATTTTGTTTATCTTCTCAAAGAAGCAGCTTTTAGTTTTATTGATCTTTGCTATTGTTTTCTTTTTTTCTATTTCATTTATTTCTGCTCTGCTCTTTATGATTTGTTTCCTTCTGCAAATTTTGGGGTTTGTTTGTTCTTCTTTCTCTAGTTCCTTTAGGTGTAAGGTTAGAGTGTTTATTTGAGATTTTTTTTTCTTGAGGCAGGCCTGTATAGCTATAAACTTCCCTCTTAGAACTGCTTTTGCTGCATCCCATAGGTTTTGGATCGTCATGTTTTCATTATCATTTGTCTCTAGGTATATTTTTATTTCCTCTTTAATTTCTTCAGTGATCTATTGGTTACTTAGTAACGTATTGTTTAGCCTCCATGTGTTTGTGTTTTTTACGTTTTCTCCCATGTAACTGATTTCTAATCTCCTAGCGTTGTGGTCAGAAAAGGTGCTTGATATGATTTCAGTTATCTTGACTTACTGAGGTTTGATTTGTGACCCAAGATGTGATCTATCCTGGAGAACGTTCCATGCGCACTTGAGAAGAAAGTGTAATCTGCTGTTTTTGGATGGAATGTCCTATAAGTATCAATGAAATCTATCTGGTCTATTGTGTTATTTAAAGCTTCTGTTTCCTTATTTATTTTCATTTTAGATGATCTGTCCATTGGTGTAAGTGAGGTGTTAAAGTCCCCCACTATTATTGTGTTACTGTCGATTTCCTCTTTTATAAGCTGTTAGCAGTTACCTTATGTATTGAGGTGCTCCTATATTGGATGCATATATATTTATAATTTTTTATCTTCTTCTTGGATTGATCGCTTGCTTATTATGTAGTGTCCTGCCTTGTCTCTTGTAACATTCTTTATTTTAAAGTCCATTTTATCTTATTGAGTATTGCTACTCCAGCTTTCTTTTGGTTTCCATTTTCATGGAATATCTTTTTCCATCCCCTCACTTTCAGTCTGAATGTGTCCCTAGGTCTGAAGTGGGTCTCTTGTAGACAGCATATATATGGGTCTTGTTTTTGTATCCATTCAGCAAGCCGGTGTCTTTTTGTTGGAGCATTTAATCCATTCACGTTTAAGGTCATTATCGATATGTATGTTCCTATTACCATTTTCTTAATTGTTTTGGGTTTGTTTTTGTAGTTCTTTTTCTTCTCTTGTGTTTCCCACTTAGAGAAGGTCCTTTAGCATTTGTTGTAGAGCTGGTTTTGTGGTGCTGAATTCTCTTAGTTCTTGCTTGTCTGTAAAGCTTTTGATTTCTCCATCAAATATGAATGAGATCCTTGCTGGGTAGAGTAACCTTTCTTGTCGGTTCTTCCCTTTCATCACTTTAAGTATATCATGCCACTCCCTTCTGGCTTGTAGAGTTTCTGCTGAGAAATCAGCTGTTAACCTTATGGGAGTTCCCTTGTATGTTATTTGTCATTTTTCCCTTGATGTTGTCAATAATTTTTCTTTGTCTTTAATTTTTGCCAGTTTGATTACTATGTGTCTCGGCGTGTTTCTCCTTGGGTTTATCCTGTATGGGAGTCACTGTGCTTCCTGGACTTGGTTGGCTATTTCCTTTCCCATGTTAGGGAAGTTTTCAACTGTAATCCCTTCAAATATTTTCTTGGTCCTTTCTCTCTCTCTTTTTCTGGGACCCCTATAATTTCGAGTGTTGTTGCATTTAATGATGTCCCAGAGATCTCTTAGGCTGTCTTCATTTCTTTTCATTCTGTTTTCTTTATTCTGTTTTGCAGCAATGAATTCCACCATTCTGTCTTCCAGGTCCCTTATCCATTCTTCTGCCTCAGTTATTCTGCTATTGATTCCTTCTAGTGTATTTTTCATTTCAGTTATCGTGTTGGCCGTCTCTGTTTGTTTGTTCTTTAATTCTTCTAGATCTTTGTTAAACATTTCTTACATCTTCTTGTTCTTTGCCTCCATTCTTTTTCCGAGGTCTTGGATCATCTTCACTATCATTATTCTGAATTCTTTTTCTGGTAGGTTGCCTATCTCCACTTCATTTAGTTATTTTTCTGGGTTTTATCTTGTTCTTCATCTGGTACATAGCCCTCTGCCTTTTAATATTGTCTGTCTTTCTGTGAATGTGGTTTTTGTTCCACAGGCTGCAGGATTCCCATTTATCTTTTTTTTTAACATCTTTATTGGGGTATAATTGCTTTACAATGGTGTGTTAGTTTCTGCTTTATAACCCCATTTATCTTTATATTGAAATATTTGGTTGGCAGTTATCGATAAGGTAAAAGCTAAGTAACTCAGCTCTTGTAATTTCACATTTATCTTGTTATTCTCTTTAGGAAATTTATTAAAACTGAATTTTAAATGATTCATATAAGCAATTCAGTTTTGTCCATCTGGTGTCCATCTTACAGCTGTTCTTCCCTTTCGCTTAAAATAGTATGTATTTGACTCTTAGGATTACTGTTAACTTTCTAAAATTAATTTGGATATCATCCAGGATTGTCATTTTAAAACTTTATCAGACAGGTGATAAAACTGCTGAAATATGTTATACTGATTGAAGCCAGTCAAATCTCTTTATTCAATACATATAACCTGAATCTTCCCAAGCTTCATCAGACAAAGGGTACCAGTGGAGACAAAATAATGTTTATAACCAAAGTTTCATGACTTACCCATTCTCTTCTGCCCAGAAAAGATCCCAGGCAGCTATTCTTCAATATGGCTGGAGTTTCCAAGAGATGGCTCCCACGCAGTCTTAAACAAATGCTTGCTAGTCCTGTCGTCATTGCTACTATATTTTCGGGGATTGTCACTTTGGGGTACTACTGCATCCCACTGGCTGCAGTTTGTCCTTCTTTTCTTAGGGTGACTTCTTTCTCAGGAGCGTACTTAAAAAGCTTAACTCAACCTTTCCTTAGCTATGATGAACCAACCTAATTAAAAGAAAAAAAAAGAGTCCTAATTCCAAATACAGTATGGTGGGGGAATCAGTCAACTCTGGGCATACTTATTAATCCCAGAGCAAGAACTAAAAATCAGTCATAAAACCAGAAAGTACTGTTTTACTGAAAATTTTTCTAGAACTTCACTGTTCAGTACAGTAACTACATATAGCTTGTGATATTTAAATTAATTTAAATGAAATCAGATTTAAAATTCTGAACCTCATTTGCACTAGACACATTTCAAGTATTCAGTACCCACATGTAATCAATGACTACTGCATTAGACAGCATAGATATAGAATATTTCTCTTATTGCAGAAAATTCTGTTGGACAGGGTCCCTCTGGAACATTACATTTTGAGCAACAAGCCATTGATACCCCTATAACTTTGACAGTGCTCCAGTGTATTGAGGAAGGCGCCTAAAGCTACAGTGCTTGGTAGCTGATGTGGGTGGAGCAGAACCACATCCCAGTGGCCTTATTTTTCTGCACTGGTACCTGCCTGCTGTTTAAGCAAGAAAGATTTGGTTGTTTTGTTTGTTATAAATTTATTTATGTATTTATTTATATTTGGCTTCATTGGGTCTTCCTTGCTGCATGTGGGCTTTCTAGTTGCAGCGAGCAGGGGCTACTCTTCATTGCGGCGTGTGCGCTTCTTGTTGCAGTGGCTTCTCTTGTAGAGCACAGGCTCTAGGCGCATGGGCTTCAGTAGTTGTAGCACACGGGCTCAGTAGTTGTGGCTCACGGGCTCTAGAGCGCAGGCTCAGTATTTGTGGTGCGCAGCCTTAGTTGCTCCATGGCATGTGAGATCTTCCCAGACTAGGGCTTGAACCCATGTCTCCTGCATTGGCAGGCAGATTCTTAATCACTGCGTCACCAGGGAAGTCCCAAAAGATTTGGTTTTAAAGAACTCCACTGAGTTCTTATTTTCTTAAACAACAGTAACCCACATCCTTACCCCCTCCCCGTTTTCACTGATACATTATATTCTTCAATAAACATTATATGAGCTTTCAATTCTGGGAGAAACTTTAAAAACTATTTATAGATCAGCTAAAGTTACACTTGATCAGATAATTAGTAATCAAATTATAAGAATAATCCGTTTCTACTTCTGAATTTAAAACAAACTTAGAAAGGATTATTCATTTCAAAAAGTGAAAACTGTTAGAGAAAGCATTTCATCCTATCACTCTATAAGTAGTCTTGTACCAAGGTTTACCACCCCACCTCCCTAGAAAAAGAAGAAGAAAAAGAAGAGGAAAACCTTTTTGGGAGTCGTTTGATAATTAATTATTTTGTTTTTGTTGAGATGTATTCTTTGGCCAGTCCCTTCAGGTCTTGTCCAAATGTGCTCATTTTACTGACAATAAATCTTTGAAAGTATTTGCCAGTCACTGTGCATTGTTTGTGCTTAATACTATTCGTTGTTGATTAGGGAAAATGCTATTGAAACTCCAACGAGCAGATTTTGCTTTTTAAATGTATTTGTTGTGAAATACAAAAGAATGGAAGACATCATCCCAACTTTTGGTAGGCCAGTCTTAGCAAGGCAGTCAAATAACATATATATGTATATAATGGTTAGAACTTAAGGAGAGTTGAAATGATTGTAACTTCAAGGCTGTTTGCCCATGAATCAGGGGAGTCTGCAGGAGGATCACCTCATTGAAGTAGTCTGTAGACTGGGACTTCCCTGGTGGTCAGGTGGCTAAGACTCCATGCTCCCAGTGCAGAGGGCTGGGGTTCGATCCCTGGTCAGGGAACTAGATCCCTCATGCTGCAACTAAGAGTTCGCATGCTGCAAAGATCCCACACGTGGCAACGAAGATCCCATGTGCCTCAAATAAGACCCAGAGCAGCCTAATTAATTAATTAAAAAGACAGTAAAGCAGCTTATTAAAAAAAAAGACCTAATCTGTAGACCGAAAACTTTGATAAATTTTGAATTGTCAGCAGTGTTCTCCAGACTCACTAAGTACTAGCTGGTGTTTAGTACACTGAAGAAAAGTATTTAACATGAAGTTCAGTGGCTTATAAATTTCAGATTCAGTTACCTTGAAGGATGATTAAATTGGAAGCTGGAGCAGTTAACCTAACAATGAGCTAAATAATGACTTCTTAACCATGTATATGGCAAAACTTAGGAATTATTTTAACCTTCCTTTTAAACATTGTTTAAACATTCTTAGATTATATTTAAACTACTAAGTGGGGTAGTTTTATCTGAATCTCTAAGTCTACGTAAGTTGTGGATTTCACCTCTCGTGGATGTATTTCTTTAATTTGAAGGTACTTGCCATTGGAGATCATGGTTGTACTCCTGTGGGACTTGAGTAATAGAGATTCAAGCCTAATATACTGTCTGTCAAACTTTACCAGCTGTGCATATTCCAAGTGGTGGATTCCATATGCCAAGGATGGGAGAGTAGCTTCTGGTCACTAGAGGGGAAAAAAGGTCAGTAACAGATGGGGAAGGCTGGGGACAAGTGTAGGGAAGAGGTTGCACCACCTCTTCATAAGGAAGACAACCTCTCACAACTGGAAGAAAACACAGTTCAGTCCCTGGGGCAGAAAAGTGAGTAAATGATCCAGGAACATAAGCCATAGTCAAAGCAGTGAGAAACATGGGCAGGGAATCAATAAACCAGACTAGAGCCCAGACATTACCAAGTTATCACATTGGTAGTTAAGTTCAAGTCCAGGTTGAAGAAGGTAGTCAGATTGCTGGAAGTGGAACAGGTCGTGTAACCCTTTTGATTATTTCTCCAACACTGTTCAATATACTGACCCTCTTGAACTGGGCAAGCAGAACTTGAGTCTATTTCCCAAACAAGCAAGGGAAATCTGATACTATCTTACTTTGGTATTGTCACATTTCCTGTCGCATTGCTGATTTGGTTTAATAATGCTAGAACTATTACTGTTTTCTTCCTGGTAAGTTCTCTGCACATCATAGAGTACTTCCTTGGGTCTAAATAGTTTTGTTTTTGTTTTTAAATAGTTTTTTACAAAGGAGGAATTAATTGACATAAAGATGATATAATTTTCTAGTAAGTCTGGCCCATTTTCATTTTTAGAACTATCTAATAATTTAGAATTTATCTCTAAGTATTAAGTACCTATAAAGGCAATGCACATTGGGATATAACAAAGAATAAAAGTTTTCCTTAATCCCTCTCCTATATACACATCCATAGAATTCTGTACTTTTCCTTTACAATTTTTAGGCATGCTTTAATTATCTGTGCATGTTTGTCAACGATGCAGGACTGTATACTCCATGACATCAGGAACATTCTCCGCGCTTAGTACAGAGCCTGGCTGTAGAAGCCAGTCACTAACATTTGTTGACCACAAAATGTGTGGTCTAGTTGGAGTAGAAGGGAGCTATAATACAGATGTTAAAAGATACAGAGTAGAATTACAGAGGAGGAGATTAGCAATTTAGTCTTATCAAGAAGATTTTTGGAATTGACATGTACACACTGCTATATTTAAAATATATAACCAACAAGGACCTACTGTACAGCACAGAACTCTGCTCAGTGTTCTGTAATAACCCAGATGGGAAAAGAATTTGAAAAAGAATAGATACGTGTATATGTACAACTGAATCACTCCGCTGTACACCTGAAACTAACACAACATTGTTAATCAACTATACTCCAATATAAAGTTAAAAAAAAATTTTTTTTAAATGGCATTGAACTGGGCCTCATCAGGAGATAGGATTTACACAAGCAGAGAGAGAAATTTTCCAGGAAGTCGAAGGAAGTTTGAGAGGGCAAAATACTGGATTTGTTCAGCCTGTACAGGCATGAAACTCTATTGAGAGTCTTGTATTAACATCAGTAGATAAGGCTGCAAGGTAGATTGGAAAGACAAAATGGAGGATCTAAGGCTGGGGCCGGTCTGGAATTCCTAATCCAGATGAGTGCTTGTGGCTGACCTCAGCACGGGGATGGCGTTACTTGAGGGAGTGCTAATCTGGAGGTCAGGAGGCTAAGGGTCCATCCAGTTTTGTCTGTGACATGAAAGATGCGGATGAGGATGAATGTGGGGGCAACTGTTCTTAATTCTGTCACATTCAAGTGATTGCAAGCTCAACCTTTTAAGGAAAGTGTCAGTGGTTTTATAATAAATGATCTTCATTAAAAAAAAAAGTATAGGACCTAGAATCCCATGCTAAGGAGTTTATATTGTTTCCTCTGGACCGATTTTTTTTTTCTTTTTTTGGGGGGGGCCTCACCTCACAGCTTGTGGAACTTCCCCCACCAGGGATTGAACCTGTGCCCCCTGCAGTGGAAGTGCAGAGTCTTAACCACTGGACCGCCAGGGAAGTCCCTGGACCAATGTTTTTCAGCGTGTTCCTCACTAGTTTGTAAGATACCTCATATAAAACCCATCCCATTGACTAATAAATTTGTATAATGCCACATGCTATATTTCTTGGGATGTCACAGTGCATACTAGTAAAGTTCCTAAAATCCTACAGGAAATAAACTTTTGAACTTTGTTTAACCAAATGCTTCCCAATTATGTGACCACCTTTGAACTCTTTTAGTATCCAGCAGATCCATTATTCCTCAGAACACACTTGGGAAATGATATTTATGTAATAGCAAGCCTTCAAAGATTTTGAAAGAGGATTCTCATAATTAGAAAAGATGTTTTTATTTGTACATATTAGCAGAAAAGAAATGCAAATACATAGACCCCTGACTCCTTTTGCTTCTTTTAGAGGGTTGCTGTTCTGTGTTATCTTTAAGTGCTATTTACATCGTGTGTTATCTTAAAATTACCAAATCTGTTTGGAAATAGGATAAAAACAGATAAAGTTAGATGCCCTGCTCATTCATCTTCAGCTGTTATCAATCATTGTTTACTCGTCTTGGTTTTCTCCAGAAATTGAACTGAATAGAGATGTGGTTCTCTAGGTGTAACTATTGGATCAGCTGCCTGAGTATCACCTGGGGGTGGTGGGGAAGGGCAGTGATCTGGCTTTAAAAAGCCCTCCAGGTGATTCTGACACACGCTGAAGTTTGAAAACCACTCGAATGGACTAACTCAACCTGAAGCTTTCGAAACTCTAGGGTCAGGTTGGGAGCAGAAGCAGCTCAGCTGCTTCCTCAACTGCCACAGCTTTCATTGATCCATTTTAAAGTGATAATGTTAGTTCACCTTCTCACATTTAACTTGTTTTTAAATTAAGTATCTGAGATTTACACAGCTCTGGTTTCTTAGCATTAGAGTCACTCTATCTTTCTCAACACTGGCAGCCATCTGCTAGTTTCTCACTTAGACTACAGGTACAGTTCTCCAGAGAATATTAGCTTCCGTCTTTTCAAAAGTTTGCCCTCTTTTCTTTCCCTGGTAGTTTGGCAGACATTCCTAGAAAGAAAAAAGTAGTACCATAATTTATTGGAGCTCAGAAGAGTGAATCTCTGTGTCTGTTTTTAACCAAGAGTGAATATATTTTCTCTCTGAAAAGATCTTTATCCCTTTTATCAGTTGTCTAGCTGTGGGTATTTCCTAGTTATAACTTTATATATTTAGTCCTCCTATTTCCTTTGTTTAGAAATGCAAATTCAAAACAATGGGAAAAATTGATGAGCCCCTCACTTTTTTTTGCAGGGGGAGGAAAATTGTAATAAATGCAAAACTTCCTTCTCTCCTTCTATAGTCCTCTAGTTTAGGGATGTACAATATAAATTGCTTATAAAAGTCAGTTGGATATATTAAATTTGAATTTTGAAAATAATAAAATCCTATGCATGTTTGATATAACACAACCTGATTCCCATTACTCCTGCTTTAGATTCCTTCTCTTCTGTACCATATTTTTAAAATGTTTTCTATTTGAAAATCCTCACAATAAATTACAAACTACACTTTACAGGATGTAAAGATAGAGGAACATGTCAAGGTCAATCTTCAGCTTTCACGAGTGTGTGATGATTATAAAATAGAGACCTCCAAAGAAACTGAAATTCAGAGGAGGAGAATTCAAAGTGAAACTGATTTAGACAGTGATTTCTCCTGACTCCCTTCCTACCCCCACCTATTAGGTTAAAATCCCTTTAAAAATGTGAGCGTTGCTAAAGGCTGCAGAATTCATGTACTGAAATTTTCAAGCAGTATGAAGCTATTGTCGAAGAACAAGTACAGTTTGTGTGTTATAGTTAAATCTACCAGACAGGCTGGCAAGCAGAGCAAATCACGAGTTTGGGGCGGTGAGTGTTTGCTTGAAGCAAAGACATCCAGTCTCCATAGCACTGTGATTTTATAGCATAGATCAGAGTATACTGTTTTTTTAGCTAACACCATTTTCCCCGCAACATACTAAAAAAGATTGAAGCAATAAATCTTGAACTTCCAGAAAAATGTGTAAAATAAGCAGGTCACAGTATAGAGTGAGTCAGTATGTAAATAGGAAGGTAGAAGCTCTGTAAAAAGCTAAGGAAAAAGCAGTTTTACTTAGTAAGATTTGCATGTGTTAGAAAATAGTTAAGCTGAAGTTAGAGTCATTTTCATAATCCTTTTTAATTATAATATTTAGGTTGTGGTATAAATCCATGTAGTATGGATTTTGAGAGGAAAGATGTTCATTAAAAATAATAGTTTTTATAAAATTTTGAAAGCAGGAAATATATGGTTTCTTGTTTTTAAAAAAATACTGTAAATGGGCCCATTCATAAAAGTTCTGCTTATTTTTCTCAGAGCTTCACGTGTTAATATCCTCTATGTCAAAATATTTACTTTTCATGTGTTTAAATCAAGAAAACATTTATCCTCTTAACATAAATAGTAGAATGAGAGTTTAAATTCTACCTATTTATACAAAGAGGTTTTTAGATAATTTCACTTTTAGTGTCTCAGCTTCAGAGATTTTAACTCTTATCTTTTATGATCTCTGAAATATCTCTTGCTCTGTTGACTTAATTTAAATAATATAATCAATCATGGCTTGAACTTTTTATAGCTATGAATTTATTGTTTCTTTTTAACTGCCTGCCCCAGTTAATTTTTTTTAGACTGTTAGTGATCTCTACAGAAGAATCATGACATTTGCACATAGAAAATTTGAAAGCAGCTGTGTGAAGACAGTAGTTAGTGAGCAAGATATTCATTTCAATACAGACTTCTTGATCTTGAATCTTTTATCTTGATCTTATCTTTGAAAACTTACATATGGTTTTCGGCTTACTCAGGACACTATTTCCTTCTGTAACATACAGTCAGTCGTTGAGATCTGCTTCCATTTCAGATTAGTTCAGATTAGTTTAGTGTAGTATTTATTATTATACAAAATAAAAATTATTGGGTATATACGCAAAATGATAAATGCAACTTTATTCATTGAGGCATTGCTTGTAATGGGCAAAAGATTAGAAACAACCTAAATATCTGAACTAATTAAATTTCAGCATTCCATACAATGGCATATACTATATCCCCATCAAATAGGTAAAGCATCTCTTTGTGGACTGATATTGGACAAGGTCCTAGAGATACTGACAAGAAAAAAAGCAAGATGCATAAGAGTGTATCAAAGAAAACTCTGAATGGTTTCAGACACACCAAACACAAAAAAATAACAGCTG
Source organism: Lagenorhynchus albirostris (assembly GCF_949774975.1). Lineage (NCBI taxonomy): Eukaryota > Metazoa > Chordata > Mammalia > Artiodactyla > Delphinidae > Lagenorhynchus > Lagenorhynchus albirostris. The sequence goes on along the minus strand of NC_083095.1, from coordinate 114,599,439 downwards.
TTTTCTCTTGGGAGGACAGAGTATACAGTTAGATAGATGGAGCCTAGGAATCTTTTTTCTTTTAATTTTGTATCCTGTGTATGTGTTACTATTGTTTTTAAATTACCTTGAAAAATCATCTTGATTAGAAAAGTGCTGATAGCTAAGTCTGAAAACTGAAACTATGCTATATTTAATGTCCAGGTATAAAGTTCATTTTTACTGATTAGAATGTGTGATTGAAATGAAAAGTTGGATATTACAGCAGAAAACTTTGGCTCTGTCGTTTGGCTCTGGTTATGAGGAAGTGATTCTTCCTTTAATATTTTGCTCTATACAGTAGATTTACCCTGGGAAATTATCTATAACTCAGATTTAGTGGAAACTTTTTTTAAAGCCAAGTATTCTTCAAAGCTATGACACTTTAACATACCTGTTCTTAAAATTCTGATTTTTCTGTAACATTGAGTTCTTTTATTTTATTTATTTTTATAAATTTATTTATTTTTGGCTGCACTGGGTCTTCGTTGCTGCCCGTGGGCTTTCTTTACTTGCCGCGAGTGGGGGCTACTCTTTCTTGCGGTGCGCGGGCTTCTCACTGCAGTGGCTTCTCTTGTTGAGGAGCACGGGCTCTAGGCTCCCGGGTTTCAGTAGTTGTGCCGCGCAGGCTCAGGAGTTGTGTCTCATGGGCTCTAGAGCGCAGGCTCAGTAGTTGTGGTGCACAGGCTTAGTTGCTCCGCAGTTTGTGGGATCTTCCCGGACCAGGGCTCGAACCCGTGCCCCTGCATTAGCAGGCAGATTCTTAACCACTGAGCCACCAGGGAAGTCCAACATTGGGTTCTTTTGAAGCAGAACATTCAGTCACTATGCAGCCTTATCAAAGTTAATAACAGCTTGTCCTGCTAAACTTAGAGCCATGTATAGTTCTAATTGAAGTTTTGCAAAAACAGCAATTTGGATTTTTCTCTTTTAATATTCTAAAAATTGGTTTAAGAAACAGAAATTCGTATCTTTAGAATATTGGAAAAAGTACTATATAATGACTAAACTGTGACCTAAATGGTCGTGTTTAAAATCACCTTCTGTTCTAAATTCTTTCTCAGATTTTCAGGCATTCTTCAATTACTTATATTTTTACCAAATGCAAATTTGCTTTATGAAGCTGTATGCAGTTCAAATATAGGAAATTAATTCTTACAAGGAAATGCCTGATGTTGAGTTTGGAATAATCGGTTGGCTAGGGAAACATTATTGAACATCACAGACTGACTTGCCTTCATTAGGGATGAATTTTAAACTATTACTTTTTCTTTGTAAATGGAAAAAAGAACCTCTAATTGTCCTCTATTTATAGTAACCATATGTCCCAGACTTTCCAGGGTAGTTCCCAGTTTTGTATTCTGCATCACCTCAGACCATGCATATAGATTTTTAGGTTGGAAAATTTGTTCATTCTTCTAATATGAGAAATATAGTTCTTTGGGATCGTTTAATTTAAAGTAGTCGTTAAGAAGCTCATTTTAGATCACTTCTTTTAAAGAAGGAAGGTGTGTAACAAGAACTTTCTAAAATACATTTTTATATACCAGAATTACTTGAGACAAGGGAGGTTTCAGTGGAATTTTTGCTCTATGCTCTTGTTCACACAGTGCAATCAGTGAAAAAGGAATATGGGGTAAGATGTTTTCTTTCTGCCCCACAGTGACCAGGCACTGCCTCTGTAATAGAGACTGAATCTCTAGGAAAGATGTGTAAGTTAAAAGGTTTTAAGAAATAAGGAGCACAATAAACACATGAAAAGATGCTCAGTATCATTGCCTCAGGGAAAGGCCAACAAAAGCATAATGAGATATCACTTCACACCCACTAGGAGGGCTATATAAAAAAGATAGGTAATAATAAGTGTTGGCAAGGATATAGAGAAACTAAAACCCTCTTACAATGTTGGTGGGAATATAAAATGGTGCAGCCGCTTTGGAGAGTCTTCAGTCCCTTAAAAGATTAAACAGAGTTACCGTATTGCCCAGAAATTCCACTCCTAAGTATATACCCAAGAGAGATGAGAACATGTGTCAGTACAAAAACTTGTACTCGAATGTTTATAGCAGCCTTATTTATAATTGCCAAAAAAATGGGAACAACCCAAATGTCAATCAACAGATAAATGGATAAATAATATGGTATATCCATATAACATAATATTCAGCAGTAAAAACAAGGAATAAAGTACTGATACTTGCTACAACATGAATGAACCTTGAAAATGTTTCTTATAAATGAAAGAAGCTGGTCATAAAGGACCACATATTATATGACTTCATTTATGTGAATTGTCCAGAGTAAGTAAAGCAATAGAGATATAAAGTAGATTGGTGGTTGCCTAGGGCTAAGGAAAGAGGGCGGAAATGAGGAGTGACTGCTGATAGATATGGATTTTCTTTTGGGGGTGTTGAAAATGTTCCAAAATTGATTGTACACTTTAAGTGGGTGAATTGTATAGTATGTGAATTATATCTGAGTAAAGCTGTTATTTTCAAAGTGGGGTGTCTTTTACTCATTGGTTGACACATTCTGTTTTCTACATTCTTTAGCAGTGGTTCTCAATGTTGCCACCCAGGGGAAATTTGGCAATGCCAGGAGATATTTTTCATTGTTACAGCTGGTGGAGGAGTACTGCTGGCATCTAATGGGTAGAGGCCCAGGATGCTGCTGAACATCCTTCAGTGCATGGGCAGCCCCACAAAAAAAAAATTACCTGGCTTATATTGTCAATAATGCCCAAGTTAAGAAACCCTGTTCTCTACTTGTGTTCCTCTAGTGATAATGGACCACAGCCATGTTTTTGAAGCACTGAAAAATCATGAATCATCAAACAGATAGATGTTCACTGAATTCCGTTTACTGAGGGCAAGGCTATTGAGTAAGACTAAACCCCTCAAAAGTGTTTTATTTCCTTATCTGGTTAAGTCTAAACCTAAGTTAATTAGATAATTCAGTTAACCAAAATAATTTATCCCTCTGTCATCTTGATTGAGATTTAACTGTATTTTGTTGTATTTTACTTTGTTATTTATCTTCTTAAAGATCAAATTTATGGAGTATAACATCTACTTGCCATAAAAACAGAAATAAACATGCCACAGCATAGCCTTGAGGATATAATTAAAGCTAATTTGTCCATTTCAAAAAATTACCATCAACTCATGTTCTGGAATAGGAATATGGCCCTAAACTAAGCTAATTTGCTAGGCTTCAGTCTGCAGCCATGCTCCTTTTATTGTATGTACCTGTTTGACCTGTCCAAAGACTGGTCCATGGGAAAAGGGAGCAGGGGTTTCATTATAAAATCTAGCATTTCAAATATAACAGCTAACATTTATTGAAAACTTATTGCTTGCTAGGTATTATGCAACGTACTTTATGTATATTATCTCATTTAATTCTCACAAAACCCTGTGAGCTGGCTATGATTATTCCTATTCCTGTGGAAGCATCCCTCTTATAACTCTCCATCCTCCTGCTCCAGTATGCACTGGTTGTTTTGTAGGTCTTACACTACTGTCATTCTGACAGTTCCCTTCCCCATAATTCTAGGGAATCCTCTTTTCTTCTCTCCTGTCTTGACTCCCCTGCATTTTCCCTTACCATGTTGTCCTCCCTCATTTTGGTGAAATATATCCTCCGTTACCTTAGAAGAACACCAATGTCTTTATTCTGCCTTCATTATTGAAAAAGATATTTTGGCTGGATCTAGAATTCTTTGTAGGATATATTTTTCTCTCACAATTTTGAAATCATTATTCTCTTGTCTTTCAGTTTGGGGTATGATCTGTTTTCTCCTCTCAGAGCTCTTAGAATTTCTTTATCTCTGGTGCTTCGAAATGTCACAGTATTGTGCCTTTCTGTGGGTCTTTTCTTCAGGTATTTTACCTAAAACTCAGTGAGGCCTTCCACTCTCAAAATTCATTTTCTTGAGTTTAGGGAAAGTTTCTTAAAATGCTTCTTTGATAATTCCTTCCCTTTTTGTTTTTCTTTCTGGAATGCCTACTGCTTAAATGTTGACTTTTAAAATTTATCCTGTAATTTCTTTATTTTGGGAATCCTACAGTCTTTTCTTTTGTCTTTTAGTTCTACTTTCTGAGAAATTTCTTTAACTCTATTTTCTAATTCTATCTTAAACTTTTAATTTCAGTTATATTTTTAATTCCCAAGAGTTCTTTCTTGTTCTTTAATTGCTTTTTTTATACCCTCCTATTCTGTTTGATAGATGTTTATCTCTTATCTCTGAGAATATTAATTACAGTTTTTCTCAAGTATTTCTCCTGCAGTCTGACTTGATTCTTATTCATCTGACTGCCTTCTTGCTGTTTGTTTTTTTTTGGATTAGGTCTCTGTTTCTCATGTTAAAGTCTTTACTCAAATATTTAATGGTCCTTAACTGTCCATAATGTATAAGATTCAGGGTTTATTGCCTGCTGATATGATGCATTGAGAAGCGCACCAACATCACTTTTATAGTATTCTTGCAAAAAAATGCATAACCTAAATTCAGCCATGAAGAAATAATACACAAACCCAAACTGAGGGATATCCTATAATTAGCCAGTATGCTTTTAAAATGTCAATATTATGAAAGACAAAGAGACTGAGGTACTTTCCAGATTCAAAGAAACTAAGGAGACATGACAATTAAACGCAGTGTATGATCCTAAAATGAACTCTGGACCAAAATTAGTAGGACAGTTGGTGAAATTTGAGTAAGGTCCGTAGATGAGTTAATGTTATTCCTGGTTTTTTATACAACTCAATAGCAAAAAAAACCAAACAATCCAGTTAAAAAATGGATAGAGGATATAAATAGACATTTTTCCAAAGAAGACATACAGATGGCCAACAGACACATGAAGTGATGTTCATTATGACTAATAAGGAAAATGCAAATCAAAAGCACAATGAGCTATCATATCACACCTGTCAGAATGGCCATTTTCAAAAAGTCAATAACAAGTGCTGGCAAGGATGTAGAGAAAAGGAACCCTTATGCACTATTGGTAGGAATCTAAGTTGGTGCAGCCACTATGGAAAACAGTATGGAGGTTCCTCAAAAAATTAAAAATAGAGCTACCATATGATCCAGCAATTCCACTTTGGGGTATTTATCAAAAGAAAACAAAAACACCAACTTGAAAAGATACATGCACTCTCACGTTCATTGCAGCATTATTTACAATAGCCAAGCTATGGAAACAACCTACGTGTCCATCAATAGATGTATATGTATATATACACACACATACAATGGAATATTAACCATAAAAACAAGAATGAAGTCTTGCCATTTGCAACAACATGGATGGACCTTGAGGGCATTATGCTAAGTGAAATAAATCAAAGAAAGACAAATAATGTATGCTGTCACTTATATGTGGAATCTAAAAACAAAACAAACAAAAACCAAGCTCATACAGAACAGATTGGTGGTTGTCAGAGAGGCAGGGGATGAGGAGTGGGGTAAATGAGTGAAGGGGGTCAAAAGATACAAACTTACAGTTTTAAAATAAATAAGTCATGAGGACATAATTACAGCCTGGTGACTACAGCTAATAATACTGTATAACATACTTGAAAGTTGCTGAGAGAGTAAATCTTAAAAGTTCTCATCACAGGAAACAAAAATTATGTAAGGTACCCAATGTTAACTAGTTTTATTATGGTGATTATTTTGCAATATATCCAGATATTGAATCATTATGTTGTACATCTGAAACTAATGTAATGTTGTATGTCAATTATACCTCAATTTAAAAAAATTTAAGTATGTGGGTGGATGCATGCAGGAAAAAAATCTCAGAGAAGTTACTTAACTGTTAACTCTAGTGCCCTTCGGGAACTGTGATTGCAGGGTCAAGGTTTTCATAAGCTTACTTTTAAATTGATAAAGATTATGGGTGACAGATATTTACTGTCTGTTACGTGTACAGGGTTTTTTTTTAACAATTAAAAAAGCTTAAGAATAAAAGAATGAATAAATAAAAGTGTTAATATTTCCTCTAAAAATATTTCACCTAGTTTTGATCATTGTGCTATGGTTATGTAAGATGTTAACATTTGGGGAAGCTGGTGATTTTATTCTTTAAATATTTTTCTCTCTTCTCTCTCTCTTTCTTTTTTCTCTTCCTTCCCCTCCTATCTTTCTGGAACTTCACTTACACATATATTATACTGCTTGATATTTTACCACAAGTCCTCTTTATTTTTCATATTATACAAATTCTTTTGATATATCTTCAGGTTCACAGAACTTTTCTCTAGTTATTTTCAATCATACGTTAAGCAGATCCACTGATCTTTAATTCAGTTATTCTATTTTTCAGTTCTATATGTATTTCAAAATATACATTTAATTCCCTTTTATAGTTTCCATTTCACTGCTGAGATTCCCCATCCATTCATTTATTATGACCTTATTTTCCATTTTATGTCCTTGAACATCTTTATAATAGCTACTTTCACTTTCCTGTCTGCTAATTCCAAGATCTGGCTTATCTTGTGGTCAGTTTCTATTAATTACCTTTTCTCTTGCTACTGGGTCACATTTTTCTATTTCTTTGCATGTTTAGTAATTTTTAATGTATATTGGACAGTGTGTGTGGCACATGATGGATACAATGAGTTTTGTTATCTTTCCCTAAAGAGTTGATTTTTGTTCTAGCAGGTTATTAACTTAGCTGAACTCTAAATGCTAGCTCCCCTTAGGTGAACATCAACTGTGAAATCTATGCTGAGTCCTTTCATCCTTCCAGCTGTTGCCTTTCACATATGCAGTTCAGGGATCAGCTAGGAATTTGGATAGAGTTTGTACGTAGATTTGAAGGGACTCTTGTGTCTTCTTCCTTTCAGGGGTTGTCCCCCTCACTTTCCGGTTAGACTGTTGACTTCAAAGTAAGTCTTTGGACTCCTCAAATGAGTAAGATTTCAGATTTCTCTTTGAGTTGCAATCATTCCACCATATGAACTGTGGAGTACTACCAGGTGAAAAGCCATATGAACAGGAATCCTACCTAGTACAGTTCATTCTTTCAAGGATTGACTTCCAGTTTCTGCTTACTTTTGGTCACTCTGTGGTGCTTTCAAATAGTTGTTTTGATATATTTTCAGAGTGTATAGTTATTATCTTCAGAAGGATCAATCTAATATACTCCATTCTGCCATTACCAGAAGTTGTAGCATATTACCTTTTATTTTCCATTGATTTTTTCATTGATACTTAATAGGGTTAAACAAAAAAAAAAAATTCGATGTATTTTTGTGAATGATGACAATAGCTCATCAAAGTTTTCCAAAAAGATCAAGCATATTACTAATGTCATTTTTTCTTCTTTCTTTTGTAGACAAGAGATGATTTCCTAGGTCAAGTGGATGTTCCTCTTTATCCATTACCGGTTAGTATAGATGTCCATGATTTTACTTTTTATGTTTATTCTTTTTATTTTAATAAATACTTACAGATACACAATATAGTAAATGTAAATATTTGATTTGTGAAGTGTATACTGCTATTATTTCTTGAGCATATTGTTTTCTGAAAACTCATCTCAGTTTTCCATTTTATTTTCAAAATTCCCTTACGTGGGCTTCCCTGGTGGCGCAGTGGTTGAGTCCGCCTGCCGATGCAGGGGACGCGGGTTCGTGCCCTGGTCCGGGAAGAACCCACATGCCGTGGAGCGGCTGGACCCGTGAGCCATGGCCGCTGAGCCTGCGCGTCCGGAGCCTGTGCTCCGCAGTGGGAGGGGCCACAACAGAGAGAGGCCCGCGTACCGCAAAAAAAAAAAAAAAAAAAATCTCTTACATGAACCCCAGTAAGAAATAGAGAGCCACTGAAGTTGGTTGACATCATGAAAGCATTGTTTGAGGAAGATCACTTTGGAAATATTCTATTGAATAACTAGAATGGGGAGAGCTTAGTCTCACAAAAAGAAACTAAGATCAATTACAACAATATGGGCATGAAACTGAACCTGGACCAAGCATATAGCAACAGAAGAAAACAGACAGATGCAGGGAACATTTCATAACATAACGTTACTGGATCTGGTTTTTAACATGGAGCTCCAGTTGAAAAAAATAAAATTAAGCAAAAAGTAAAGATAATACAAGTTGAACTTGCGAGATAAGGGTACTATCTCAAGTAGAAAACATAGGAGGAAAGCCATTTTTTTTTGAGATATGATAAATTTATTTTTGGCCATATTGCATATCAGTAGTAAACAAGAAAAATGAAAGCTTAAAGTGGGCAGCTGACAGAGATATAAAAATAAGTTGTGTAGGGAAAAGGGTCTGGAAGGATTGAGAGCTATCATTGTTAAGGTAACCGCAGAATCTCTGAGAAGAATGGGCTGTCCAAACGAGAGGGATGAGAGCATTGAAGGCTAAAACATTGAACGTTCATCAGTGTGGCTCTGTCAAAGGAGAAAGAGAAGACAGACCAGGAGAAATCGGAAAAGAACGAAGTAAAATGATGTCATGAGAATTTAAAAGAGTTTCAAGACTGAATGGGTAGTTAACAATGCAAAGTGCAGCAGAGAAGTAAAGGAGAATAAAAACAAAGGGCTGCTGAGCTTGATAAGAAAGAGAAGTAATACTTCTTTATCAGTCTTTTCAGATGTTTATTGTCTCTCTGTAGTCTTTAGACATTGCAAGCTTTTGATAATGAATTTAATCCAGTCTTATTTTCCAAGCTGCTTACTTTTTTGTTCTCCTAGAACTGTCTCTATGGTCTAACCACGCCAGCCTGCTGACATTGTACCTATTCCATATTTCTTTGGGGCGCAAGCATACTAACCATTCTCTACTGTTTTTCCACTTTTACCCTCCCTTTGTCTTCACGACACACCTGCTCAGCTAGTTTTATACTGAGTTGTGATGCCAGGTGCAATTCCTACAGTGCAGGAAAGTGAAAGTGCTGTCAAGTTACCAACTGTTGACCGTTTAATAAGCTAAAGCTACTTTTTTCTCACCTCTAACTTCGATTATGCCTTAGGTCATAGTTAATGGATATTCTTGAAAAGTATGTATTTTTGGTGTTACAGATGTATCTTAAAAACCCACTGTTTTATTCTAGACAGAAAATCCAAGAATGGAGAGACCATATACATTTAAGGATTTTGTTCTTCACCCAAGAAGGTCAGTAAATATAAAATAATAACATTTGAAATTTTTTTTAATCTCTTTATACCTTACAGTAACCTCTTTGGAAATTCAGTTTCAACCTTTGTAAATAAGCTACATACAAATATTAGTTTTTAAAAGCTTTTTTGCTATTTCTGATTAAAAAGTAATATAGGCACAGTGCAAAAATTCTGAAAATACAAAAAAGTGATCATACCCCTTTGGGAAAGACTTGTCTCCCTTATATTTATCATACTATGAGAATGAAATTTGTCATTCGTTTATATGTATTTTATATCTTACAGTATATGTAATTTTGTCATACTGCGCTTTAAAAAATCACAAACATCAATTCATGTAAAAAAAAAAACATCCAGGGAATTCCCTGGTGGTCCAGTGGTTGGGACTCAGCACTTTCACTGCCATGGCCCTGGTTCAGTCCCTGGTCCGTGAAGTAAGATCCTGCAAGGTGTATAGCACAGCCAAAAAACAAATCCAACTTGATACACACAAAACCATTTTCAGGGATATATAACTACATTTAGCATACTTTCATTTAAAAAAAGATATTTCAGAAAACTCAAATATTTAGAGAAAATAACATGAGCAAAGACTATAATTTACAACCCAATAGCCTGTTCATAATTCCATTTTCCTAAACTGAATTACTTTATTTTTGTCAAAATTTTTAAGTTTAAGCTGTAAATAAAACTCCTTTTGATCTTCTGAACCACAGAATCAAGTAAAATCTAGTGAAGATGTGTATGTGGCTTTACTGTCAGAAAGGGCAGAGTAAAGCAGAGGAAGGAAATCTGTGAAAACAACATTATATGTTTTGTTTTTAAAACTAGAAAATGCAATTGAAAAATATAGTATGGGAACTTAGTAAAATTTTTGATTAAAATATTTTATATTTTTATCAAAATTTTTAAGTATTCATTGTAATATAAATTATTAAAATAAAGGGGACAGTGCTTTCTGACTGTGTTCATATTTACCATCTATAAGAGAAACCACATATTTAATTTCTCTAGAAGTCTTGCAATATAAGTCTCTTTTCTTCCTTTAATTTTGGACTGACTGTGACATCTGTCTATCAAGAATAACTAAATATTTCTTTCTTCTCTTATTTGGTTGCTCTAGTAACCTGCTTTTCAATTTGTCAAATGCTTTCCGGTATCTTTATCTTCAAAACACATCTTCTGTCTGCACTGGGTATTACTGCAAGTGCAGAAAGAGCTTTATCCAACTACATTCTTAGATTTTTTTGAGCATCACTAAGCCCAAACCCACAGGCATATTATCTAGTTGGAAAAACATAATAAAACCTATCATTGTGGAGAAACTCTCCTATAAAATATTATCTGAGTAAGTTTTCTGTATCCATCTTTTATAACAAGTGAGAGTGTTCACACCCCCTTAACTATGGAGACAGGAGTCACGTTAGTGGCCTGGGAAAAAGCTTAAGGGAGGCATTGGCGGTGAGGTGGGGTAGGGGAGTATCTCTTGAAGACAGGATAAAAGATTAGGACTTTTATGTCATATTACATAACTGAAATCCGTTTTAAAAAAAATACCCCAAAAACCTATACAGAAAGCTAGGACAAGCAAGGATTTCTTAAGTAAACAGGATGCTAGATTTGGTGGGGGCAATAGAGAGAGTTAGGTCTTCAGTTAGAAGCTTAAGAAAGACAGGTTTTAAAATCCTTAAATGTTACTACACTGGGCAGCAGCCCTTAACTTAGACAACTCATTATTCAAAGAGGTGAGACAAGATACAATATGAAAACAGGTGAGGTAAATTAACGTATGACAGATTCAAACAGCTGTCAAAGACACTAGGTTTCAGGCAGTTATCCATCCTTGCTCTCCACTTTTCTGTCATCTTATACAACATGGTTAGATTATTATCCCTAAAGCACATCTCTGAGGATGACTTTCCCTAGTCCCAAAATTCTATGCAAAATAAAATCTAAAAGTTCTCTTATTTCACATGGATCTCATCAGCTGGACCATTTCCACTCCCTTTATGTATCCTGTAATTCAGCCAGTCTCAGCTACTGCCATTTCCTTAACTGTACCCCAGGTTTCCCATCTATTTCCTTGTTTTTGCTCTCTTCTCTACCCATATGCCTTTCCCTTCACTGCCACAGATCAAAATCCTCCCCAGTCTTCTAGCCCCAACTCAAATGCCAACTTCTCTTTCAAATTCTCTCTGATCTTTCACTTAAACTTCCATAGTTCCTTATTTATCTCATAACAATTATTTATTTATGGATGTTCCTTTGTCTCCACCATCTATTCCTTTTCTTAAATATCTTCTGCACTGGAACTTGTCTTTGAATCTCCTCTAGTAGCTAGTAGATGTTCAGTAAACTCTTATTAAATGAGTGCTTTTCTTCTTAGTATTAAAATTTTGTGAATTATTATTTTCTTTTCTACAGTCACAAATCAAGAGTTAAAGGTTATCTGAGATTAAAAATGACTTACTTACCTAAAACCAGTGGCTCAGAAGAAGATAACACAGAACAGGCTGAGGAATTAGAGGTGAGATTTTATAAATATTTGGTTAAACTAAAAAGAAAATATCTAATTTCTTATTTTACTATACTCCAAAGAAAAAATAACTATTCAAATGAAGTTAATGTGTGAAATAAAAATTACTTCCCTGGACATTTGTTTATTTTACCCAAGAATTTGTTAAACATTTCTTTCCGCTAAGGATATTTCTGTAGAATGAGTGGCCATTACTGATGGCATTCTTAAGGGTTAGGGAATAGAGGTTGTAATGTTTATAAATGAAAGCATTTGTTGTAACTAAGTCATTAACTGTTTCTAGTTTTTCAGAGTTTTCTAAAACGATGTCGTGTTCCCCCTCCATTAAAGTAAGAACACAATTTAGTATTTGTAAGTTAAATATGTGGAATATTTGAGGAGGCTCTACTAATTAGGAACTCTTCTATGAAATATAATTCCTGTTACTTTTCCTATCATGCTTGGGGTGGGAGTGGGCGGGAGGGCTCATAGAAAAGGAGGAGACTAAGAGAGAGAGAGGGAGAGAATATAAGTCATCTAATAAAAAGCCACATTTATGGGGGGCCAGAAGAATTTAACCATCTTCACGGATGACAGGATAAGAGGAAGTCCAGTCAAGGATTTGGGCAGAACCACCTGCCTTTGGGGTGCGTGAAGAAGAGGCAGAGAGTATGTACTTGGAATAGAATTGGACAGGGATTTGGAGCCTGGAGTCTTAGTTGCAAGCTCTGCTGCTTGTGAGTTGAGTGACCATGTGAGTGTCTGACCTTCTCTGGACCTCAGGTTCTTCCTTTACAGAGTGACAGGGTTGTACCAGACGACCTCTGAGGTTTCTTCAAGCACAAAAATTCATGATCTGAAAAGGGAACAAAAACATTTGCCCCTTGAGGTTCCCACTGAAGGAACCTTATCATCAAAAGATAGCACCTTATTCTACCACATTGACTGAAATCACCCAGTGTGCTGGCCTCAGTCTGCTTTGGAGGGTTTTGCATGTGTGGCTTCCTCAGCAGTCATGCCTCTTTGATCAAGGTCTGCTGAAGTCTCCAGAACTGTAAGGCTGAGGGACCCTTCCCCAGTGCTGGGCTCTGCATCACACACCCAAACGTCTTGAGAAAGAAAGTTCAAGGACAAGTAGTGCTTTTGCAGCAAAGCTTTCTGGGAATTTTTTATATGCACTAATGAGACTTTACTTTGTTGGGGAATTCATAATAACAGAAAGAAAGAACTATTTTTCTTTAAATCATAGACTGTAGTTAGCCCTTCCTCTGGCAATCAGAGAACTTGGTATCCTCTGTTAAGTCTAATTCCATTATTTGATTACCTTGTTTTTCATTTTAGTTTTTCTCTGATTTGTCATATAACAGTCTTTTTTTTTTAATTTAGAAATTTATTGAGTAGAATTTTCTGTACCTGGCATTTTGGTGCACAGGGAAACCTGAATAATGGAATTCTGTTTGAAATGAAGGATGTCTGCTGTAAAGAAAGAAAATTCTTTATTTAGTAACTTAAAAAACCTTTAACAGCATTTCATTATTTGGTAACCTGCTCCAAGTTTTGCCCACACGCACGTATCACAGGTACCTTATTCACAGTTCAGTTTCTGCGGGTAGAGCTGCTTCACTTCATTTTGTGGTCTCATGTCTCAAAGTTTGAATTCCCTCAGAATGCACCTTATAATTTCAGTAGATGTAAGCATGTAGGAGTTTATTTATGAAAGGCCCTAGGAATTCAAACACATGAATCTGTGCTTATTTATCTTCTGTGTAGCTAATGACCAGAGAAGTCTTGTCTTTGACATTTAGTTTGTGACTGAATATATAAAATCCTACCATTTAAAGAAAACAATTGTGATTTTCAGAAGAGGCTCACTCTTAGGCAGTGTATGCCCTAGTACAATAAAGTGTGGCTATAATAGATAATTGTGTAATATTTGATATTTGCACCCCTTGTAACTTTAGGTTTAGTTGTATGTATTTTACACAATTACCGTATAATATAATGTTTGTTGTACCTCTATATGCTTTCTTTCTGGACTTTGACTCTGTTAAATTGTGGGCAGTTGCATATTAGCTTTGAGGTTAGTAATAAAGTAACATACATTGATACTTAGAAAATTATTTTGTGAAGAATATTAGCTGATACATGTTTAATAGGGAGGCATTCTCGACAGAAAATGAAAACTCATTCTTTCTAAACAATGTTCAAATGTGTAACTATACTTCCTCTTGGAACTGAAACGGGTTTTTTAAAAATAGGCCCTTACTTAGTTTTTTTCCCTCTTCACAAGTTTACTTGGGTAACATAAATTCAATAAGTAGACCTTTAAGAGAGAAATCTTTGGGCTTCCCTGGTGGCACAGTGGTTGAGAGTCTGCCTGCCGATGCAGGGGACACGGGTTCGTGCCCCGGTCCGAGAAGATCCCACATGCCGTGGAGCGGCTGGGCCCGTGAGCCATGGCCGCTGAGCCTGCGCGTCCGGAGACTGTGCTCCAACGCGAGAGGCCACAGCAGTGAGAGGCCCGCGTACAGCAAAAAAAAAAAAAGAGAAGTCTTTAAGAAGATTTTAAAGAAATATTTTTGGTACGATTTTCCAAGCTCTGAATATTTTCATAATCCTTCACAGCAGAAGTGAGAACCCTTTTATTAATAAATTTTATTAATCTGCAGAAAAATAATCAGTGACCGTATTTTTTTATTAGTCTTTTTTTCAAGAGAGTGAAATATAAAAGTTCAACTCTAACACTTTTGAAATTGAGACCAGAGAAGTAAAATGTGATTTAATATGTGCAAGACAAATTTTTAGATATATAGATCCTATATCATGATCATTTAAAGGAAAGGAAAGGAGAGAGAGAAGGAAAGTAAACATTGATGGAGAGAAAAAGTAAGGGGTTAGAGGGAAGGGAGAGAGAATGGAGTTTGGGCAATAAAAAGAAGGAAAAGAAATTAATGAGATATCAGTTCCCATAGAAGATATAAAGAAGAAAATAGGCTAAGAAAGAAAAGGAGTCTGTTTTACTTCCCATCCAGATTCCTTTTCCCAGAATAATTCTATCTGTCTTCCTCTCTCCTACACCTCACCTTCCTTTCTGCCTCAGTCTCTAACCTCCCACTGGAGCTAGCCAGAAGAAACCAACCTTGCTGCAGAAACCCCTATCCTTTTCTCCCAGAAAACATTTCTTTTCTTCCCAGCTCTTCTCCTTGACCCTTCCTCTTCAGAACCCACCTTCCAACGTAGAAGAATTCTCTTCCATCTTCTAAGCCTTCAACTGACTGGCACACAACCGTCCTCCAGTGCTAGATCCCCAATGTCTAGAACAAAAGGCTCTCTATATATTAAGGAAATGATTTTTTTACCTATTATTATGGTACCAAATATGTTCCCCAGCTTGCCTTTTTTTTTAACTTTGATTTAGTAGTTTTTGCCATGTACAAATTTGGGGGGTTGTAATCAAATCACTCAATCTCTTTTATGCCTTCCAGGTTTGATGTCATACTCAATGGCTCCTCCACTCTTAGAATATATTTTTTTAATATCCCCAGGTTTGCTCTAATACATTTTGGTTTTACTTTTTAACATTTTAAATATTGCTTAATCTGTAACATTCTGTTTATAAGGTATGAGGTAGAAACCCAGATATTTTTTTTCTAAGTAATTTGCCTATCTTCTCACAAATTTGAAATGTCTTTATCGTATACTAAATTCCTATAAATTTGATTCTTCCTGAGTTTTCCAATTCTGTTCATTATTGTGGTTTGTGGTATGTTTTATCTGATAAAGTTAATCTTCACTCTCCTTTTTTGGAACTGTGCTGATTATTCTTGCTTGTTTTTATTTCTATTTGAACTTGAAAATTGCCTTGACTTGTTATTTTCAAAAAAATCCATAATGTAGTTCTATTGGAATCTTGGCAACTTTATAAATTAACTTGGGGAGAATTGACCTTTCTGAGATTAAATCTTCCTAGCCAAGATCACATTATGTCTCTTCATTCATTCAGGTCTTCTTTTGTGTCCCTTTAGGAGAATTTTTAAGTTTTCATCACTAGTGTATTTGTGCTTCCTAACCATATTGATGTTTAGCAGAACCTTTTACTGACTGCCTTTTGTGTTATGAGGTTTCTTGTATAAAAGCATGTCACTAACCCTCGCTATCCTTTTCAAATAATTCCTTACTCTATAACTACCCTAGCTAAGGGTTTTTGTATGTTTGCCCCTTGCTAGTCTCAGAGGAAATTTCCAGTGCCTTCCTAGCATATAAATAAAACAAAACAAAACTTTCTTTCTTTGACTGTTTTATGACCTGACCAAAATGCCTTTCCATGGTCTGGAGGAGAAAGAGAAAAGTCAGACCAGAGAATCATCATGTCTTTTCCATCACTCAGTTATTTCTAAATCATTTGCCCTTCCCTATCATGCCTCTACATATTTGACCTTCATCCAGTGATTTTTTTTTTCAGGTTTCAGAGAGTTGTTTATTTCCACCATAAACAAGGTGCTTTCTCTGTGGGAGAGACAATGCCCAATAAGATATTATCCCTGTTTATAATTTAGAGAATAGAGTAAGGTTAAACTATGCTTTTCAATTTCTTAGTGCCTTCCAGTGCTGTTTGTTTATTTGAAAGTTTTCTGTGTCCTTTTTCTCCTATTAGACATGTTTTAAATTTTTTCCAAAAAAAACGTTTTTCAAGCAAAATTTAAATGTTATCATTTTGCAAAAAAAAAAATCTTCATTATCGTAAAATATTCCTATTATGGTCTTAAAAGTTGACAATGTGCTAATTCTGTCTTTGCATAGTTTCTGGAACTGGGTGTGCTAAATCTCTTTTAAAACTTCCTCTAGCATAATTTATAAGGTTAAAAAAATTAAGCACACACTTAATTGTTACCATTCTGTTTTTCAGCCTGGCTGGGTGGTTTTGGACCAACCAGATGCTGCTTGCCATTTGCAGCAGCAACAAGAACCTTCCCCTCTACCTCCAGGATGGGAAGAGAGGCAGGATATTCTTGGAAGGACCTACTATGTAAACCATGAATCTAGAAGAACACAGTGGAAAAGACCAACCCTTCAGTATGTGATGACTTTCATGTTTGTAATCTGAATACTTTTGGACCACTAGTTTTCATTTTGAAGTCATGACTCAAATGGATTCATAATAGTGTGGGGATCCAAAAACTGCAAGAATGCTAGGATTTTTATGGCCCAGGGCTTTAAAAATGCTATCATGGATGCTTCTTTTTTAAAATGATTTGATAGTATTAAAAAGTATTTGGGTCACAAATACCACCCTTCTAATTGCTTCTTTATTTTAATAAGTTGCCAGTTATTTCTGTTTTTAATTGTAGCCACAAAAGAAACGTTTTTCTCTTGAGACTAGTTTAGAAAATCTTGGAGATTCTTTTGTAGTTTGTTACTAAAATATAATGAGATGTTAATTTCTACAGTACGGTATTTTTAAAGTGTAAATTATTTATAAAGTTGAAAGGACTCAATAATAAGGTCTTTTGTTAAACACACATTTGCCAATCTGGTCAATGTATACATACTTTCCAGTGTACCCAAATCAAGGACAGAATGGCCTTTGAGGTATTCTGATCTATGTTTCCTCAGTGACATTTTTCTTTTATTATCATCAGACTGTATGTTTGTAAATAACATTTATAAATTCTTCCATTATTCATGTTTATTATCAAATATCCTTCCACTTACCCTTCCTTACAACCTTATGAAGTCTTTCTTTAGTTTTCTTCTTTTTGACACAGACATAAAATTTTTCTTATTTGTCCCTTAATGTTCTAATTTTTGGCTTTGGTATTTTGTATCTGATATAGTCCAAGCACTTTCATAGATATTTTCCCTTCTCACATCCTTCCAAAGCAAATTAATGATCCAAGTTCTTCGTGTCACAGAGGCATTGATCTCTGTAGAATGGCGTACAGATTGCAAGAGTGAAAGCACGATAAATTTCTGCAACATCCTCCTGTTGTATACCTCAGTGTTATGGCAAGCCTGACTTGAGCAGAATCACATTTTTTTTCACTGTGGTTGATGTTGTTTTCAGCCAGCAAAAATCAACTATTTAGGAGGAAAAAAGTGTGAGGCATTCCCTTAGGACCACTATGTTTTCTCCAGCAACAGTGCAGTAAGAACTGGTCTTCTGACTATCCTGGGCTTATCTGTCATTAAATAAATGAACAATAATTTTGTTATTAAATATCTATATAAAATTCTAGATCTTATGGTCTGGCTATATTAAACACAACTAGCTGGAACAGTATAACTCAGAAATGACTGGGGAGTGGGTGTTCAGTCTGATTAACCGTACCTTTCCTAGATTCAGACACGCCTTTACTACTGTCCTTTTTCAGAAGCGGTCCATTACTGTATATGATCAAAAGCAGATAGATACCATTTAATCTGTACTCTATCAAGTTTTTAATTATAGCGTCCTTACACTGTCTTTCCTTCTGCCCTCTGCGTTCCTACATGGGAAATCTACTCTTGGCTAAAGATCAGTTCTGGAAAATGTTACTGTCTGATTCATGAAGATGTATATGTAACTCTTAAAGCTTCTGTTTTAGGAACTTTCTGGAGCTACTTTAGATTTTACTCTTGTAAGAACATGGTGAAGTCATAATATAATGAAATTATTTATGAAACTCTCAGGTATTCATTCATTCAACAAATACTTTTTGAGTGCCCATACATGGGAGACATTATCCTAGGCACAGGGATGAATGAAAATATTAGGAATTACACATTTTCACAAAAACTTTAACTCCATAAGGTACTCTTGCAGGTACCGTGGTGCCTAGGGCTTAATCTATGCCTTTTGAAGCAACCTTTGGCCCAGAACAATAAATTCTGATCTAATACAGGTTTTTTTTTTTAATGAAAACAGAATTTTTGACTATCACCTTAACTCTCTTCAGACGTGGGTGATGGCTTTTACATTTCTAATACAGGGACAACCTAACAGATGCTGAGAATGGTAACATTCAACTGCAAGCCCAGCGTGCATTCACCACCAGGCGGCAAATATCTGAGGAAACAGAAAGTGTTTACAGCCGAGAGTCTTCCGAGGTAGAAATCATTTTCTCATTCTTGTTGATAGACATATGTTACAGCAGTAGATTAAGGTATGTATGGCTTAAGCTTATTCTGTTCATTTTAGAACTGGGAAGTTATAAGAGAAGATGAAGCCACCATGTACAGCCATCAGGCCTTCCCCTCATCTCCACCATCAAATAACTTGGATGTCCAGACTAATCTTGCAGAAGAATTGAATGCCAGACTCACTGTTTATGGAAATTCAGCCACTGGCCAGCCAGTATCCAGCTCAGTAAGATGGTCTTAGATTTTGTTGGAGCTTCAGGATTTTGTATTATATATTATTCCATTCAGTGTCTAAAGACTGAATGTTATCTTTTTTCCTCCAGTTTTACTGAGACACAGTTGATATAACACATTGTATTAGTTTAAGATATACACCATAATGATTTTATAAATATGTTGCAGAATTATAACCACAATAATTTTAGTTACTATCCAACACTTGACAAGTTTTTTTTTTTCTTGTGATGAGAAAAAAATTGTCTTAAGTTACACATAATAATGTGTTAGGGACTTTGGTACTTTACAGCACGGCCGTTTTCAAATATCCCCACTAATAGTATGAGGCAGAGTTATGGAAAATCCAAATGGTCATTGGAGTCTAAATGTCCATTACATGAATCAGTGCCCTCCAGCCAAAGGCTGCCAGGAACACACCTGTAATTGAACAAGTTGGGTTTATTACTCGTTTCAGCAAGGGGAAAACACACCACGAGTGTCTCAGTAGCAGTATGTTAGGAAAGACTTAAAGGATTTGGGCTCATGTTAGTCAATTCTGAGGAGGGTTTAAGGAAGCAGGACTTTGCTCTGCATTGGATGCTGTCAGGAAACAGAGATTATTCTGTGATTGGGTATCTCAAATCTTATCTGTCACGAGACTAAAGCTATATTTAGCAAAAAAGCAGCAGTCACTTATATCTGCCAGGATAGAGAGATAATTGGTATTTTGTGGCTTGGACAGTGTTCACATGTTGCTGTGTTTAGGCACGATTACAAAGTAGTGCTGATTTTGTCTTGATGATGCCGATGAGTGCCAGGGTGGGTCCTGGGTGTTTAGGGTTACTTTTCTCCTTCTCAGTTATACCACACATGTCACCAACACACATGTGAATAAGAGCTGATGTACTTTGACTAAACAAGAAGATAGATGACCTTCTCACTCCAGCAACTGCTTGAAAAATTGCTGTCTGTGGGGTCCAGAAGCAAATACTCCAACATACACTGCCCTGATGAGGTCCTTGTGGCTAGCTCTCTAACCTTATCAAGGGAGACCTTTCAGTGGAAGACAAAGAGGCATCTGAGGATGCTGTGGTCATTTCCAGTTGGAATTCCTTGCTTTTCATTCAGTTAGTAAATATGGAGGGCTGACCGCATCCAGGTTATATGCTGGTTAAAGTATCTTCAGCCTACAGCCCACCTATCTGTTTAAGTATTGCCTATGGCTGCTTTCACACTAGATCATCATAGTTGAGTAGTTGTAGCAGAGACCGCTTGGCCCATAAAAAATATTTCCTATCTGGACCTTAACAGAAAAAGTTTGCTGACTTCTGTTCTAGCATCTCCCTTAAGACGCTTCAATGTAGACAGTTCTGTGTAAATGCCTGTGTGAATATCCAAGAGCAGGTCTGCCTGCCTGCTCCCTTCCCCTCCTTTCTTCCATCTGTCTATTCTATCTTCCATTCATTTCATTTTATTTTTTGGTCAGAGGAATGGGAAAGGTCAAAGACTTAAAGGATAAGCTATATTGATTTGCTGGTGATAAATCACATAAGGTCCTATTCCCTTTCTTCCTGTTATTATTATTTTTTAAATTATAAAACAGGGAGATCAGCTCGGTGCTTTATGACCACCTAGAGGGGTGGGATAGGGAGGGTAGGAGGGAGACTCAAGAGGGAGGAGATATGGGGATATGTGTATATGTATAGCTGATTCACTTTGTTATACAGCAGAAACTAACACACCACTGTAGAGCAGTTATACTCCGATAAAGATGGTAGAAAAAAAAAAGTAAAAGGTGGCATCCATACAATGAAATACCATGCAGCCATTGAAAAGAATGAAGCATCTTTGAATGTATATGTTGTATGGAACAATCCCTAAGAGATATCGTTCAGTGGAAAACACCAAGGTACCGAACAGTGTTTTTGGTACGTTACCATTTATAAAATTATTTACATGACAGAGAATAAATATGTGTATCATATTTCTTGAAAACTAAACTAAACTTGGTAACATTGCTCGGCTCTGAAGAGAGGAACAGGGTAAACAGGGCATATATCTTTTGTACCTTTTGAATTTCATACCATGTGCATATTAATTCAAAAAAAATTAATTTATTATTTTTAAAGTATTATATGGTCATGGTTAAAAATTGAAACAGTACTGAAGTCTATAAAGCAAAAATTGAATCTTCCATTTTACCTCTAACATGTGCTCCCTCAATTGCCATTAATGGTTTGGCATATATAGTTTTAAACATTTTCTACATATTCATAAACATGCATGCACAGACATATTTGTATATCATTTTTTTAACCTGGGATCATCTTGTGCGCACTTTCTGGTAACTTACTTTTTTTACATACTGTATCATAGACATTGGACCATTTCAGTAAATATAGGTGTGCTCTTTTTAAAACCAACAACAACAAAATAATCAAACATCATTCCCTGGTGCAAGTAACCCTTAAGCTATTTCTCCAGTCTCCTTTGATGGACTTGAGATTGTTTACAGTTCTTTGTTATTGTAAACAATCCTACAGAGGCTCCTCTGACTTAATTTATACATATATTATAAATTTTAATGTCATTAAGTAACAGAACTAAAATATTTCAGATGGCAACAACAGCGTGCATATAAAAGCACAAGGAAAGAAAAATTATGCAAGTTCCAGGAAACAAGTAATCTGGAATGTCCAGAGGGTGGGTTGTGAGATTGGAGGGCTGCAGCCAGCAGGAAGAGCCAGGTCCGGAAGCTCACTAACCATTGTGCTCTGTGCTGTAGATTTTATCCTAGTGAATTTAAGTCATCGAAGGGCTCGGAGTGAGAGAATGATGTGATGAAATCTGTGCTGCAGAACGCTCTCTGGCTGCAGCACGGGGTATGGAGAGTAGACTTAAGCAAATAAGACTTGCAGCAAGCACATCTGTTAGGATGTTGCCATAGTAATAGCCAAGGTGATAAAGGATGAAAACCTGAAGTTTAAAAAAAAGTGTAAGGGAAATGTATTTGAGAGCTAGTAAAGAAATAGAATGCATAGGATCTGGTAACTGACCCGGCTGTAAGGGACAGGAGGGGGAGAAATTGGGGGCTGACCGATGTCTGCCTAGGGCAGCTGCTGGCCTCCCTTGCTGCCCACTGAGACGAGGAATACCTGCGAAGGAACAGGTTTGAGTGGGTGTGGACAGGGAAAAGCTGAATCCAGTTTTGGACACAATAAAGGGTTCTCTGTTAGACCTTCAAGAGAACGTGTCCAGGAGACAGTCTAGGACTCGAGGGACAAGTGTGAGCTGGAAGTTGGAAGGCATCGGCGGGGGTGGCGTGGTGTTGAGTGAGGCTGAGAGTGGGTGGGGTGGGTGTTCTTTCTTCTGCCCCATCATACCCACCCTGCTACCTTATCTGCCATTCAAAGACAAAGCAGAGACCTAAGGTTATTATCGTTCTTTTTTTTTTCTTTTATAAGAATCATTCCAGCAGAAGAGGCAGCTTACAAGCCTATACTTTTGAGGAACAGCCTACACTTCCTGTGGTGAGTTTTAGCCTCTCCCCTCAGTCCTCAATAAAAATATAAGACGCAGCAACTTTTTTTTTTTGGAATGCTGAACATGAACGTTTGATCCAGCACAGCATCTGGGCTCTGGGGGATGAGGTTGAGGGAGGGGAAATGGGATAGGCAGGCCCTTTAAAGACAAAACCTGGAGACCTGTCTCTCCCATCATGAGAAAGCCAAGTCCCCATGTGCTGGTGGGTAGCGTCTGGGCTTGGCAGGTGAAGCGCTGTGTGGGCTGGAGGTGTTGTGTACAGATAGAGACTGTGGTCTCCAGTGGCCTCTGCTCTGTGCCTGGCCTGTGGCATCTTGCGACTGTTTCTGCCCCGTGCATGAAGCTGCGTCAGGGGCCGGTCCCTCAGGCAGGTGTGCCCTGGTGTCGGCAGCCTTGGCGGCCAGGATGAACCTCATCAGCCCGCTGAGGAGCCGTCCGCTGCTTCCTCAGTAGCATCTCCCGCCATGACCTGGACTGGAGCTTAGACCTAACAACGTCATGGCCTCCATCCTCTTTCTGACTCAAGCATCATTGCTTTGAGTTTGTCTCTTCCTCAGATGGTCCCTGCTTGTTTTTCAAAGCAAATGTAAACACCCAGGCTCCTGGCCCTTTCAGCCTCCCCTCCCTCTTAGCCACCCACAGACCCCCCCACCTGCCCCAGCCACCTTCCCTTCTGTCTGAGCTCTTTCTTCCAAATAGCCTGTTTCCATGTCCTAATTCTCTCCCCATTCTGGGTCTGTGAGTGTTCCAGTCCCCCACTTGGACTGGCCGCCTTACTTTTTTCCCACCAACCATTTGTGATTTTGAATGGCAGTCTGTATATTAATTTTGAAAAGTGGGGATTGTTTTTGCTTTCACGGGAGTTCCAGCAAAGGAATGCACAGGCCCAGAAGTCCTCGACCTAGGAGTGGCTCATCTATCTAAAAAGGTGGCCCTGCATCAAGAGAGGGACATGGACCCTGTGCTGAGGAAGGAAGGGGTACCCACCTGTGCAGTTGGTCCAGTCACCATTGACCATCAGCAAGAGGGTGGATGCCACGGCAAGACTGCCCTCCCCAGCCTTCCTCTCACTTACTGCCCCGTGTCTGTCCACCTCCACTCGCCTGGAGCCACTTAAGGAGATCCCTGGTATTTCTCCCGCCTCACTTCATCATTTGCTCTATGCATTGAAACTGGTGAATTTCTGATTGACTGACAGGCACTCATCCGAGAAACTATTTTAAGTACACCAGATGAGCCATTGAATCTAGAGATGATTTCCATTTTATGTACTGGAAAAGCGATTTCCGTGCCTTTTTCTTCTCGATACATTGATTAGAGGTCTCTTTTGTTTGGTTGCATGTTTACAGCTTTCTTAAGGTATAATTTACATGCCATAATATCCACCCATTTTTAAGTACACAAATAAATGAGTTTTAGTAAATTTATGCAGTTGTGCAAATATCACCACAGTCAAGTGTGAGATTCTCCCATCGCCACAAAAAGTTTTCTTAATCCTAATACCTACTCTCAGCCCCAGGTGAACACTCATCTGCTTTTGTTGCTAGTTTTGCCTTTTCTAGAAATTTCATGTAAGTGGAACTATACAGCGTGCCGTCTTACGTATCTGGCCTCTTTCACTTCATGTGATGTTTCTGAGGTTTATCCATGTTGTTACATGTCTCAGTAGCTCATGATATGGCATCGTGTAGATGTGTCTCCTACGTCCCATGTATCTACTCACCAGCTGTAGGACCTTTGTAAAGTTGGGCGAATTTGAATTCCATTATTTTGTAGACTCACAGCTCATCGTAACTGTCAGCAATGTACATCTAACCCCCGTACATCTAGGGAACAGTATATCTAGTGAACAGACTAGTGTGATAGTTTGTATAGGTAGGACACATTAGGGAACCAGGCGAAACCTTGAAGAGTCTAATCTCTAAGACAAAACGGGTACTTCCCTGGCGGTCCGGTGGTTAAGACTCCGCATTTCCAATGCAGGGGGCGCAGATTTGATCCCTGGTTAGGGAGCTAAGACTCCCACCTGCTGCACGGCCAAAAAAATTAAAGCTCATGAAAAAAAAAAAAAGACAAAAGGAAGGCCAGACCTGGACTATTTTAAGTAAACCTGGAAAACTAGACCTCTTTTGTTCATTAGTAATACACTACAATAGTCAGCATGTCCCCAGCCCTCACAGAAAGAAAGCAGGGGTAACTTTTGACTTGGCACTTATGGGTGATCATATCTGTGGTTTGACTACCTGGGTGCAAATCTCAGCTGCCTACTAGCAATGTTATCTGGTAGGAAATTGCTTCCATTTTCTAAGCTTCAGTTTCATCCTTAAGTAAAATGGGCCAGTAATCTTAATTATCTCATTAAGGTTTGTGTGGAGGTTAAATGGCATGATCTGTGTTAAAGCACTTAGTGTGTGGTTGTTATTACTCTCTTGATTTTTAGTGTTACCATTCTCATCATTATTATCTGTCCTACTGGAGTTTTTTTTTTAAGTGAAATGCTGTACACTTTAAAATATGATTTAAAACATGATTCATTTTAAGGAGAGCTAGCAGGGGGACTTCCCTGGCGGTCCAGTGGTTAAGGCTATGCCTTCCAATGCAAGGGGTGTAGGCTCGATCTCTGGTCGGGGAGCTAAGATCCCACATGCCTCACAGCCAACATACCAAAACATGAAACAGAAGCAATATTGTAACAAATTCAATAAAGACTCTAAAAATGGTCCACGTCAAAAAAAAAAATCTTAAAAAAAATAAAAATAAAGAGAGCTAGCAGTGAAAAAGGGATGTGGTCCTTTTAAAAAGGATTCTTTCTTATTAATATTTAATTCTTCTGTTATTCTTCACTTAGCTCTTGCCTACTTCATCTGGATTACCACCAGGTTGGGAAGAAAAACAAGATGAAAGAGGAAGATCATATTACGTGGATCATAATTGCAGAACTACTACCTGGATAAAGCCCACTGTACAGGTACCCTGCAATCTATCCATTAATGTGTTTTCTTACATAATTTGAAAGCTATGGAAGCTGTTATGTCACTTTGTAGTATATGCTGGATGCTTCTAATTATTTTCTGATATTGGTGCTAATTGTCTGCCATTTCCGGCCGATCTCTAATATACATGAATCACCGCTTGTTATTATGTAAAACAAGTCCAATTGGGAATAGGAGGACAAAGTAAATGATCTGGTCCACTGGGTAATTGTGTAATTTGAATGGTTAAGATCATTATTTTGCTAAAAGATAATCTTTTTTTTTTTTTTTAAAGATAATCTTGATGATTAGTATCTATCAAAGAACTTTGTCATGATGACACTTTGTCCTTGGCAACAGTGAGCGCCTTTTGTGATATTTCCTTGCAAGCATTTAGGAAAATATTTTCTCTTATCACCATGTCTCTTATTGAGAAATTTTTTAAAACTGACAAGTACAGAGAATAAGATAGTAAATACCGATTTTCTTAACACCCTGAATTTACCGCCATTAACAAATCACCATATATGTTTCTAGACATTTTCTTTTTTAAAATAAAATCTTACAGATAAAACTAAATTCCTTTTAGCCAAGCACTTGACGCCACTACCCAGAGGGAACTACCATCGTGAGCTTGTTGGGGATTCTTCCCGCCTATTTTATGTACTTAATAGAGAGCTAAACAATGCAAAATGATATTTATGTCCATGTGTCAAGTTTTGCAAAGATGTATTATATAATTCTAAATATTATTTTGCTCACCATTGTTTTAAAACCCTATCATGTTGTTTTATATATAAATCCAGTGTATTTCTTTTAACTACTGCCTTATATTTCATCACATGAATATATTACCTTTCAGGTATGCATTTCTGTAGTATATGTTTGTCATTCATTTTGTCTTCCCAGCATTTGAACCCACTTTGTGTGTATGGGAAATTCCCACTCTATATGAGTCTTCTGGGTGAGCAAAGACAACCTTCTCCACTTGGCACTGCAGCTTCCCTTGCAACTAGGGCTAACAGACTGACGGTTAACCAGCATTCTTACTGCTCAAGAATCAGCTGAGAAATTGTAAATTATTTTAAAAACAAACTTTGACAAAACACTGTATTGGAAAAATGAGCCTCCAATCTTTAGGCCTATTTATAATTGTGTGTGCTGTTTGCAGGTTAAGTTACCTTTTTAACCACAGCTATTTGTGTGTTCTCTATAAACACTGCAACACGATTAAATTAACATTCTAGGCCACAGTGGAGACCAGTCAGCTACCATCAAGCCAGGGTTCTTCTGCAGGCCCTCACCCACAGGCCCCCACGAGTGACGCAGCACAGCAGGTGACCCAGCCATCTGAAGTGGAGCAAGGATTCCTTCCCAAAGGCTGGGAAGTCCGGCATGCACCAAACGGGAGGCCTTTCTTCATTGACCACAACACCAAAACCACCACCTGGGTAACTTCAGTGCTCTCCAGTTTAAATTTATAACAACAATAATAGTCTCTCATGTGTAGTTCTTGATAATCTTTAATTATACATTAATATACCCTACATTTCCTAGTCCTCATTTAGAGATAGGTTGAATTCTTAATAGGATTATTTCTATTCAATATGTTTATGCCTATTTTTAATATTTGGGGGGATTGTCATGGAGATACATTTACTTCCTGTTTGCAGTTTTGGGGGGTTTTGTTTGTTTGTCTTTGTGTGTGTGTGTGTTTTTGGTCACACTGTGCAGCTTGTGGGATCTTAGTTCCCCAGCCAGGGATCGAACCCACGCCCCCTGCAGTGGAAGTGTGGAGTCCTAACCACTGGACTGCCAGGGAATTACCACATTTGCAGTTTTTAGCTCACTAGCCATGAATACTGAGGAAGATATTTAGTCATAATCCTTTCCCTTTATATGAGGCTTATAGTTCCAAAGTACTTTTGAATCCATATCTCATAGTACCCAAAAAAACTTATGAGACTAGGTAGAATAGGTATTTTTATGTTAAGATAAGGCTTAAAGTTGTTGAGCAGTTGGTTCACCGGTAATTGAAAAATTACTGAAAATCAGCTGCAGATGAAGAGATTTTGATTAATAAATTTGTTTAAAACACCAATATACCTAAATAAAACTAAAATTATACAATAAATGATTTAAGAAAACAATATTAAAATTATACATCAATAAATTAAATTTTGTTTTCTTTCAACAATTTGAATTGCCTTTAATAACCTTTTTGCGCTTACCTTCCTATCTTTCATAAATATTAATAAATTAACACCTTAGCAGCTAGGTGCCTAAAAGCATGTTCAGGGCCTCAGAAATAACATGTGCTCCAGTTTTATGTCCCACTCTTACACCAGTTTTTATTTAGAGAAGAGCCCTAAGTAGTGACACAGTCCATAAAGCGTGGGCAAAATACTCCGAATGGTTTCTGTGAAAGAGGTAGTGAGTTAATACTGATCCTCCTCTGAGATCTGAGAACTGAATATTGTAGCCTGTGAGTGATAGATTTTAGATGAGAACCTATTATTTCATAGAGTAAGCAAAAGAAATAAAAGTGATATCCATTGATATTAGAAAACGTAGTAACAGATTGACTTTCATGATTTTAAAGTTTGTGTGTGTGTATTGTTTTCTTTATTTCCTGTACCAAAAAAGGAAGATCCAAGACTGAAAATTCCAGCTCATGTGAGAGGAAAGACATCACTTGATTCCTCCAATGACCTGGGGCCTTTACCTGTAAGTTTCTAAAACTGCTACCCATCTAACTTGGCTATCTCAAACATTTGTATTTTGGAATACAGTAGTTCTTTAACAACTATGATTAATATTATTGTTGAAGTGTTGATGTCTTCTGCTAAGAATGGAATATGCAAATGAAATCAACCATATAACCAAATCTATTTCTCTGCCCATACGTCGAAAACCGTTTCCTAACATAATTGAAATATATTCTTCATTATAGCCAGGATGGGAAGAAAGAACTCACACCGATGGAAGAATCTTCTACATAAATCACAGTATGTGCAATGTGATTATTTTCATTACATTATCTTTTGCAGTATCGAATTTTGTACATGAGGATGGAGAACATCTTTTTTTCTCTCTTTCTTCAGATATAAAAAGAACGCAATGGGAAGATCCTCGGTTGCAGAATGTAGCCATAACTGGACCAGTAAGTCTCTTTGTATCAGGATCCTCTGATGGGGTTGTCCGCTTACCTGTCTCTTCAAGGGTGTTTGATCAAGGACATAGCACTAAAGGTGTTGAGAGGAAAGCACATTTGCAGATCTCCCCTCTCCCCACCGCCCGTACACCAGGTCTCAGTTATTTGAAAAGAGCATATAAAGTCATTATCCTTACTCTGCGTGGCAGCCTTGTGAAACCAGTGAGCCAGATAGTCAAATACTAAGGCAGTGGTCTGCCGTGCTCAGGCTAGTACTTGTCTGAAGAAGAAGGCTGGCAATCCTCAGCAGATCAAAGAAGCCAAGGGTGTATCTGGTGAGGAAGCAGAGAGCACCCTATCAACTCAGGGTCATGACTTGAACTTTTTGGTTGAAATCGTGGTAAATACCGGTATATAAGACGTACTCACATTTAAGTTCAATTATGACCATGTATGATGTTTACACTGCTCTTGAGTCAGATTAACGATAGGAAAATCATTTTCCTCTTTTATATAGCTTCTTTTTCCAACTTCAGTTTTTCAGATTTTAACTGTTTCCTAATTCACAAAAATAAGTAAAATTGAAGATACAGTTCTTGTAGATTACTCTTCTGATTCCATGTTTAGTCTTTTAAAGTAATGGATAAAAAAGGCAACTCCTCAGAGTTCAAGCAAAAAGTATATTTTTCTAATTACTCCTTTAATGAAGAAATCACTGAAAAAGCCTCTTTAGAAATGTAAATGTTCATTTCTAATATTTCTCTACTTGGAAGACATTTCCTGTTTCTGGCCTGTTGCATTTCAAGAGTATTGCATGATGAAAATTACAGCCATAGGAATTGCTGAATACAATTTTATCTTAAACAGAGAAATTAAAAATTTTTAAATTATATATATGGTTTTTCTTTGAATTAAACTTTTCAAATATTCTCTTTTAATGCCTTTAACTTATGTTCATCAAATACCCAGAGGGGAGTTTGTAAAATTGTTCCAGAATGAAACAACTTAAACCTTCTTTATTTTTCCAACATTTTTAACTCAAGGCAGTGCCCTACTCCAGGGATTACAAAAGAAAGTATGAGTTCTTCCGAAGAAAGTTGAAGAAGCAGGTTAGTGATACTTACAACGAGTTCTCAGGAATGATTGTCATATAGACTGAAAGCATGAGAAATGCATTTTGAAAAGTAACAGAGAATTTATTCTATATATTAACAACTTTGAATAGTTTCTTTTAGGGAAAGGATGTGTATTTTTTGAGTACCTGTAATATATGATTAGAGACCACAGTTATTTTATGTCTTTATTTTTCAGTATACCTTGTAATATAGAAAAATAGTATTAGAAGTGTGCTTTTAAAGAGCTCTAACCTGGTTCCCTTGTGGGTTTGTGGGGTTTGGGTTTTGTAGAAACTAAGCAAGGATAGCTCAGGAGATTATCCCCAGGCCTGGACTTAATTGTGTAGGAGGACTCTCTGGATTCCTTTTCTGCTTTGACTATTGTTTTCCAGTGTTAGTCATTCGTTATTTACAGCTTCAAATATAATATATCTCTGCATAATTTGACAGTACAGCTGTGGTTGGAGCAATCCTCTTATTGCTTGTCTCCTTCTGCTTATCAGAAATGTTCACTATTCTCTTTTCCATCACCACAAATTCATTATGTTTGGAACTAAACTCATCTGCCCATCTATTTCATTTCTGTTGGTGATGACTGGTTTTTTTTTTAGTAATTTTTAAAAATTGAAAGATTCTTTAAATTCCATAGTGCTTTAGTTTTCAAAGGTTTCACACACACGGTTTCATGTAACTCCATAATAACCCTTCCCCCCGAAGTCTGTATTGCCCCTCCCCCCTTCCCTCTCCCCCTGGTAGCCACTAATTTGTTCTCTATATCTGTGAAGGTGATGACCATTTTTTAATGCCTTTCTAATTTGCTCGTGCTTTTCCCCTTGCCCTGCAGTTTAGGAGTACTGCCACTAGGTGGCTATATTGGGTTACACTTACTTGCCTTCCAAGCCTGAAGCCTGCTTTTCCAGATTCAAGATGGTGGGTCTGCTTCCACAGATTTTCTCATCCTAAATTTAACAAAAAAAATGAAATATGATAGTTTTATAGTGCAGATATTTTATGCCTGAATAAAGCCCTAAAATGTCATCAATGTTTTAAACTCATTTTCAATAATAATTTTATGTTAAAATCACTCGAAATTTGTTTTCTACCTCTTAAAATTATTTGGGATTTTAAGTCTATTTTGAGTTACTTGTCTGGTAAATATTTTCATTCTTAATGACAGTGTATCGGTGGAATAGAAGCACTAGCTTCTCCATTTGCCAGTCTGAACACTTATAAGCATGTTACAGTATCTAATGGTTGATGAGGCAACAGGTCACAGAACACAAAAACCATAATGAAAGCAGTAATATTTATTGAGCTTTCACTACATAACAGGCATTTTTCTTAACAAGTTACGTGTCTTATCTACGTGTAATCTCTACAATAACTCTATAAGGAAGGGACTATTATTATCACATTTTAAATCTGAGGAAACTGAGGTTCAGAGAAATCAGGCAATGTGATCAAGTTCCATGGTTATTAGTGGCAAAGCCAGAAACAAACCAAGTGGTCTAGCGCCAGAGTCCATTCTCTTAAGCCACCTGACCTATCAGATTGGTGATTAAGAGAAGAAATTACCCAGAATGCAACAAAGATACATAAAAAGATTAAAATTATGAAAGAAAGCTTAAGAAGCATGAAGCTGTTCCAGAAAGAGAGACTGGAGAGCCTGAGAAAAGAGGCTGAGAATCTGAATCCTCAGTTTAACAAAATTTCCCAAGCAGGATTTAAAAATTAAAATCCCTATCTGGACACATCACAGCAAAAGAGCAAGATGGAGATGAAAATATCTAAATCAGTGCTCCAGAGCTTTGAGCTGTCTTTAACCTTTTCTTCTGCCTAATCCTTCACATCTCATTAGTTAGGAATAAGGGTGGCTGATCATTACGGAGATCACTGCATGCCTGGTATCGTGTCAGCGCAAGAAATGCGCTATCCTATTAAGTCCTGAAACAGCGCCCTGAGGGTCAGTATTATCGTCCCTGTTTTATAGGTGAGGAAATTAAGCCTTTGAAAAGATGTGTGAGGTGAAGCCGGGACTTGAACACAGTGTCCCCTGACTCTAGAACCCATGCATGGTCCACCACGCAGCTCAGAGGTGGAAATTTCTCCTTCAGCCCTCTCTTCGTTGCCACTGCTCACTCACATGTTCCACTCGTCTTCTCTCACACGGTCTGTTTCAGGGGTCTTTCACTGACCAGCACGTTTCTTGTCTCTCCTTAAAAACACCCTTTACACTCGACGCCATCAGCCTCTGAGAACCCACCAGTCCGATCCTGTGGCTTCCTGCTCAGCAGCTCTTCCTGGTCAGCCTTCGCGCTGTCTACACTGTGGCTTCACACTGCTTCTAAACCGTCTTGCACTCTAATCCCTCCTCTCCCTCCCCTCCTCCTTCTGTACCGTCCAGCTGTCAGATGGCTTAGACCCCTCCTGCATGCTGTTGCTCAGTCCCTGTCTCCCTTCCCCTCTTTTTTTTTTTTTTTTTCAGTACGCGGGCCTCTCACCGCCGGGCCTCTCCTGTTGCGGAGCACAGGCTCAGCGGCCATGGCTCACGGGCCCAGCGACTCCACGGCATGTGGGATCTTCCCGGACCGGGGCACGAACCCGTGTCCCCTGCATCAGCAGGCGGACTCCCAACCACTGCGCCACCAGGGAAGCCCTCTCCCTTCCCCTCTTGAAGCCTCCTTGATTGTCTCACTTGCAATTAATAGCTCAGTCTCTTTGCCCACAAGAACTTTGCATCTATTTCTATTTTTAACAATTTTCCTACCTTTTAAATCTCAGAATTAGTAACATTTACATTTGTTTCTCACACACACACCAAATTATAAACTCCTTGAAAACGTGACCACATCTTATGCCATGTTTTTATTCCCTTTTCCTCCCATCTCTGCCCCCGCTGTGATACCTACCTAGCATGGACCTAGCCCAGAGCGGGCCTTCAGTAAATGCTTGCTGAGTTACCTGCACTGTTTGCCTAGTGCCTAAAATTCTAAAATTCCTTTTCTCCAATCTTACCACTTTTTAAAATTGCATAAGCAGCAGAGGAAACTGATTATGTTATGCTTATATTGCTTATATAAACTGCTTGTATTATTATGTTTCTATAGGACTTTCCACTTTTCTTAAATATGAGAGTGAAATTGATTTTTTTCCCCTTAGAGCTAACCCTCTTTTTGAAGTGACAGAATATTTATAGTATGTTTCCTTTTCATGGTTTCCACTTGAACATTGCACACAAAGCACTCAAGAATAAAATATTCAGATATATTTCTATGTAATTTACAAGGTCTGCCTAAAAGCATAGTTACGTACATTTGTCATATAAGCAAAGTATGGACAAAAGATGAGTGAGGCAACAGAGCTCATTCACTAAGAACAGAAAGTCAGGAGCTAAGACTTTCTTAACTTGTATCTTTAGTTTCTTCACCCATAAAATGAAGACAATAATAGTAGCTTCTTCATAGTGTTGTTATGAGGAGTAAGTGAGTTAACCCACTAAAATGCTGGGAACAGTACGGGCACAGTCTGTAAATGTTAGCACCTGTTAATGAGTGAAGCAGGCAGGCTCCAAGGAGGAAAAGTGGAGGGCAGGGAAGAACCCTGAGCCAACAGGCACACAAGTAGCAGGCAGTGGCCAGACTGACTGCAGGTCACAGAATGGTCTTCTTCATTGGATCTTAAGACGGAAAGAACTGTTCATGAAGTGCCTTCACGTGAGCCTTATTACGACCATCAGTAGCTGCTTCTTCAGATGTGAAAATCAGAAGTCTGTGTAATTAAGTGACTAGAGAAAATGCATGAGTGCTTTCATACTGTGGAGGAAATACAGACAATATACCTAGTCCTGTTTTCCCTGAAAAAGGATCTTGGGCACAGGGTAGAATACAATGAATTTTATAACGTTCATGAGAGAAATGTGTCGTCTTGTTGAATTGATTTAAACCATTAGTCTCTCTTCTCTGGGTTTTCAGAATGACATTCCAAACAAATTTGAAATGAAACTTCGCCGTGCAACTGTCCTTGAGGACTCTTACAGGAGAATTATGGGGGTCAAGAGAGCAGACTTCCTCAAGGCTAGACTGTGGATTGAGTTTGATGGCGAAAAGGGACTAGATTATGGAGGAGTCGCCAGAGAATGGTTCTTTCTGATTTCGAAGGAAATGTTTAACCCTTATTATGGGTTGTTTGAATATTCTGCTACGTAAGTACCTTTACAATGACTGTATACAGAAAGAAAATAACTGTTTTGAAAGTAACAGAGCGATGTGATGCAAGGAAAATGTACATCATAGTGTGTCAGAAAATGGAGACTGTAAGTAATGTTTCAGAAATAACTTTTTAAAATTGTGGTGAAATATACATAACATAAAATTTACCATTTTTATCATTTTAAGTACATAGTTCAGTGACATTAAGTACAATACATTCATTGTTGTGTAACCATCACCACCATCCATCTGCAGTACTTTTTCATCATCCCAAACTGAAACTCCATACCCTTTAAACACTATCTCCCCCATTCCCTGGCATTAACCGTTCTACTTTCTGTCTCTCTGAATTTGACTATTCTCAGTACCTCATATAAGTAGAATCATACAGTATTTGTCTTTTTGTAACTGACTTCATTAGCATAATGTCTTCAAGGTTGTATCCATGTAGCAGCATGTGGTAGAATTTCCTTCTTTTTGAAGGCTATATAATACCCCGTTATGTGTATCTACCGCATTTTGTTTATCCATTTATCTTTCAATAACATTTTGGATTGTTTCCACCTTTTGATCCAAATGACTATTTTTAAAACCATTAAATCCAATGGTGTAATATGGTTCTAACAGAGGTAAACAACTCTGAAAAGAGGGAGATGATTTACAGTTATTTAGTCATATTAAAATTTTTGTATGAAATATAGAAAGGAACATTCAAATGTGGTTATCTTTACAGGGATAATTATACCCTACAGATAAATCCCAACTCTGGATTGTGTAATGAAGATCACCTCTCTTACTTCAAGTTTATTGGCCGGGTAGCTGGGATGGCAGTTTATCATGGCAAACTGTTGGATGGTTAGTATTAAGCCTAAAACTTTTTTTTTAATGTAATTATCTGATTTCTTTCACTTGGTAATCATTTTGAATATATTTGATTTTTTGCAAGGCTTTTTCATCCGCCCATTTTACAAGATGATGCTGCACAAGCCAATAACACTTCATGATATGGAATCGGTGGTATGTCTTTTTCACTTATAAAGTATGATAGAACAGGCAAATAAATATCTTACAGGCTTACCTTTTAATAATGAAAAAAATCAATAGATGTGCCAAAATACAAAGGAACATTTTTCCCCAACATTTTATTATGAAAATTTTCTAACGCATAATGAAATTGAAAGTATTTTACGATGGCTATGTGCGTATCCACCACCCAGATTACACAATTGGCTTTTTATCTATACTCACTTGTCCACACCCCCATCCATCAATCCATCCTGGTTTTTTGATGCATTTCAAAGAAAGTTGCATATATCAGTAAACGTCTCTCTAAATACTTCAACATGTTATACATCAGTTTTATGCATCTCTTGCATCAGTATTTGAATTGTGATGAACGGCATACGTTTTCAAAATGGCAGTCCAAAAGCAAGGCCTTGAGATTAGACTACTACAAAGAAACAGAAACCCGATAAAAAGGTGGGCTTGTAGGAGAGCACCAGAATCACAACTAACTGCTGAACAAGCATCGACAGGAAGACACTGGAACTCACCAAAAGAGATACCGACATCCAAAGACAAAGGAGAAACCACAATGAGACGGTAGGAGGGGCGCAATCACAATAAAATCAAATCCCGTAACTGCTGGGTGGGTGACTCACAAACTGGAGAACACTTATACCACAGAAGTCGACCCACTGGTGTGAAGGTTGTGAGCCCCACGTCAGGCTTCCCAACCTGGGGGTCCGGCAAAGGGAAGAGGAATTCCTGGAGAATCACACTTTGAAGGCTAGTGGGATTTGATTGCAGGACTTTGACAGGACTGGGGTAAACAAAGACTCCACTCTTGGAGGGCACACACAAAGTAGTTTGTGCATCGGGACCCAGGGGAAGGAGCAGTGACCCCATAGGAGACTGAACCAGACCTACCTGCTAGTGTTGGAGGGTCTCCTGCAGAGGCGGGGGGTGGATATGTCTCACCATGAGGACAAGGACACTGGCAGCAGAAGTTCTGGGAAGTACTCCTTGGCGTGAGCCCTCCCAGGGTCCACCATTAGCCCCACCAAAGAGCCCAGTAGTCTCCAGTGCTGGGTTGCCTCAGGCCAAACAACCAACAGGGAGGGAACCCAGCCCCACCCATCAGCAGACAAGAAGATTAAAGTTCTGCTGAGTTCTGCCCACCAGAGCAACAGTCAGCTCTACCCACCACCAGTCCCTCCCATCAGGAAACTTGGACAAGCCTCTTAGATAGCCTCATCCACCAGAGGGCAGACAAAAGAAGCAAGAAGAACTACAATCCTGCAGCCTGTGGAACAAAAACTACATTCACAGAGAGATAGACAAGATGAAAGGCAGAGGGCTATGTACCACATAGAGGAACAAGATAAAATCCCAGATAAACAACTAAATGAAGTGGAGATAGGAAACATTCCAGAAAAAGAATTCAGAATAATGATAGCGAAGATGATCCAGGACCTCGGAAAAAGAATGGAGGCAAAGAATGAGAAGGTGCAAGAAATGTTTAACAAACACCTAGAAAAATTAAAGAACAAACAAAACAGAGATGAACATACAATAACTGAAATGAAAAAAACACTAGAAGGAATCAATAGCACAATAACTGAGGGAGAAGAACAGATAAGTGACCTGGAAGACAGAATGTTGGAATTCAGTGCTGCAGAACAGAATAAAGAAAAAAGAATGAAAAGAAATGAAGACAGCCTAAGAGACATCTGAGACAACATTAAACACAACAACATTCTCATTACAGGGGTCCCAGAAGGAGAAGAGAGAGAGAAAGGACCTGAGAAAATATTTGAAGAAATTATAGTCAAAAACTTCCCTAACATGGGAAAGGAAATAGCCACCCAAGTCCAGGAAGCACAGAGAGTCCCAGGCAGGATAAACCCAAGGAGAAACACGCTGAGACACATAGTAATCAAATTGGCAAAAATTAAAGACACAGAGAAAGTATTGAAAGCAACAAGGGAAAAATGACAAATAACATACGAGGGAACTCCCATAAGGTTAACAGCTGATTTCTCAGCAGAAACTCTACAAGCCAGAAGGGAGTGGCATGATACACTTAAAGTGATGAAAGGAAAGAACCTACAACCAAGATTACTCTCCCTAGCAAGGATCTCAGTCAGATTTGACGGAGAAATCAAAAGCTTTACAGACAAGCGAAAGCTAAGAGAATTCAGCCCCACCAAACCAGTTCTACAACAAATGCTAAAGGAACCTCTCTAAGTGGGAAACACAAGACAAAAAAGGACCTACAAAAACAAACCCGTAACAATTAAGAAAATGGTAATAGGAACATACATATTGATAATTACCTTAAACGTGAATGGATTAAATGCTCCAGCCAAAACACACGGGCTTGCTAAATGGATACAAAAACAAGACCCATATATATGCTGTCTACAAGAGACCCACTTCAGACCTAGGGACACATACAGACTGAAAGTGAGGGGATGGAAAAAAATATTCCATGGAAATCAAAAGAAAGCTGGAGTAGCAATACTCATATCAGATAAAGTAGACTTTAAAACAAAGAATGTTACAAGAGAGAAGGAAGGACACTACATAATGATCCAGGGATCAATCCAAGAAGAAGATATAACAATTATAAATATATATGCACCCAAGACAGGAGCACCTCAATACATAAGGCAACTGCTAACAGCTATAAAAGAGGAAATCGACAGTAACACAGTAATAGTGGGGGACTTTAACACCTCATTTACACCAGTGGACAGATCATCCAAACAGAAAATTAATAAGGAAACACAAGCTTTAAATGACACAATAGACCAGATAGATTTAATTGATATTTATAGGACATATCATCCAAAAACAGCAGATTACACTTTCTTCTCAAGTGTGCATGGAACATTCTCCAGGATAGATCACACCTTGGATCACAAGTCAAGCCTCACTAAATTCAAAAAAATTGAAATCATATCAAGCATCTTTTCTGACCACAACGTTATCAGATTACAAATCAATTACAGGGGAAAAAAATGTAAAAAACACAAACACATGGAGCCTAAGCAGTGCATTACTAAATAACCAAGAGGTCACTGAAGAAATCAAAGAGGAGATCAAAAAATACCTAGAGACAAATGACAACGAAAACATGACGATCCAAAACCTATGGGATGCAGCAAAAGCAGTTCTAAGAGGGAAGTTTATAGCTATACAAGCCTACCTCAAGAAACAACAAACATCTCAAATAAACAATCTAACCTTACACCTAAAGGAACTAGAGAAAGAAGAACAAACAAACCCCAAAATTTGCAGAAGGAAACAAATCATAAAGAGCAGAGCAGAAATAAATGAAATAGAAACAAAGAAAACAATAGCAAAGATCAATAAAACTAAAAGCTGCTTCTTTGAGAAGATAAACAAAATACATAAACCGTTACCCAGACTCATCAAGAAAAAGAGGGAGAGGACTCAAATCAATAAAATAACAAATGAAAAAGGAGAAGTTAGAACAGACACTGCAGAAATACAAAGCATCCTAAGAGACTACTACAAACAACTCTACGCCAATAAAATGGACAACCTGGAAGAAATGGAAAAATTCTTAGAAAGGTATAACCTTCCAAGACTGAACCAGGAAGAAATAGAAAATATGAACAGACCAATCACAAGTAATAAAATTGAAACTGTGATTTAAAATCTTCCAACAAAAAAAGTTCAGGCCCAGACGGCTTCACAAGTGAATTCTATCAAACATTTAGAGAAGAGCTAACACCCATCCTTCTCAAACTCTTACAAAAAATTGCAGAGGAAGGAACACTCCCAAACCCATTCTATGAGGCCACCATCACCCTGATACCAAAACCAAAGATACTCAAAAAAAGAAAATTACAGACCAGTATCACTGATGAATATAGATGCAAAATTCCTCAACAAAATACTAGCAAACAGAATCCAACAACACATTAAAAGGATCATACACCATGATCAAGTGGGATTTATCCCAGGGATGCAAGGATTCTTCAGTATACGCAAATCAATCAATGTGATACACCATTTTAACAAATTGAAGGATAAAAACCATATGATCATCTCAATAGATACAGAAAAAGCTTTTGACAAAATTCAACACTGATTTATGATAAAAACTCTCCACAAAGTGGGCATAGAGGGAACCTACCTCAACATAATAAAGGCCATATATGACAAACCTACAGCAAACATCATTCTAAATGGTGAAAAACTGAAAGCATTTCCTCTAAGATCAGAAACAAGACAAGGATGTCCACTCTTACTCTTGCCTCTATTATTCGACATAGTTTTGGAAGTCCTAGCCATGGCCAATCAGAGGAGAAAAAGAAATAAAAGGAATACAAATTGAAAAAGAAGAAGTGAAACTGTCGTTTGCAGATGACATGATACTATACATAGGGAATCCTAAAGAGGCCACCAGAAAACTACTAGAGGTAATCAATGAATTTGGTAAAATTGCAAGATACAAGATTAATGCACAGAAATCGCTTGCATTCCTATACACTAATGATGAAAAATCTGAAAGAGAAATCAAGGAAACACTCCCATTTACCAGTGCAACAAAAAGAATAAAATACCTAGGAATAAACCTACCTAAGGGGACAAAGACCTGTATGCAGAAAACTATAAGACACTGTTGAAAGAAATTAAGGATGATACAAACAGATGGAGAGATATACCATGTTTTTGGATTGGAAGAATTAATATTGTGAAAATGACTATACTACCCAAAGCAATCTACAGATTCAATGCAATCCCTATCAAATTACCAGTGGCATTTTTCACAGAACTAGAACAAAAAATCTTAAAATTTGTCTGGAGATACAAAAGACCCCGAATAGCCAAAGCAGTGTTGAAGGAAAGAAACGGAGCTGGAGGAATCAGACTCCCGGACTTCAGACTATACTACAGAGCTGCAGTAATCAAGACAGCATGGTACTGGCACAAAAACAGAAATGTAGATCAATGGAACAGGATAGAAAGCCCAGAGATAAACCCAAGCAACTATGGTCAACCTATCTATGACAAAGGAGGAAAAGATATATAATGGAGAAAAGACAGTCTCTTCAATAAGTGGTGCTGGGAAAACTGGGCAACTACATGTAAAAGAATGAAATTAGAACACTCCCTAACACCATACACAAAAACAAACTCAAAATGGATTCGAGACCTAAACGTAAGACTGGACACTATTAAACTCTTAGAGGAAAACATATAAGAACGCTCTTTGACATAAATCACAGCAAGATCTTTTGTGATCCACCTCCTAGAGTAATGTAAATAAAAACAAAAATAAACAAATGGGACCTAATGAAACTTAAAAGCTTTTGCAAAGCAAAGGAAACTGCAAACAAGATGAAAAGACAACCCTCAGTATGGGAGAAAATATTTGCAAATGAATCAACAGACAAAGGATTAATCTCCAAAATATATAAACAGCTCATGCAGCTCAATATTAAAAAAAAAACAATCCAGTGAAAAATGGGCAGAAGACCTAAATAGACATTTCTCCATAGAAGACATATAGATGGCCAAGAAGCACATGAAAAGCTGCTCAACCTCTCTAATTATTAGAGAAATGCAAATCAAAACTACAATGAGGTATCATCCCACACCAGTTAGAATGGGCATCATCAGAAAATATACAAACAACAAATGCTGGAGAGGGTGTGGAGAAAAGGGAACCCTCTTGCACTGTTGGTGGGAATGTAAATTGATACAGCCACTATGTAGAACAGTATGGAGGGTCCTTAAAAAACTAAAAATAGAATTACCATATCACCCAGCAATCCCACTGCTGGGCATATACCCAGAGAAAACCATAATTCAAAAAGACACATGCACCCCAATGTTCATTGCAGTACAATTTACAATAGCCAGGACATGGAAGCAACCTAAATGCCCATCTACAGATGAATGGATAAAGAAGATGTGGTACATATATACAATGGAATATTACTCATCCATAAAAAGGAACGAAATTGGGTCATGTGTAGAGACATGGATGAATCTAGAGACTGTC
The DNA here is from genome assembly GCF_949774975.1 of Lagenorhynchus albirostris. Classification (NCBI taxonomy): domain Eukaryota; kingdom Metazoa; phylum Chordata; class Mammalia; order Artiodactyla; family Delphinidae; genus Lagenorhynchus; species Lagenorhynchus albirostris. The sequence continues at coordinate 114,558,385 of NC_083095.1, read as the reverse complement.
ATACAGAGTGAAGTAAGTCAGAAAGAGAAAAACAAATATCATATGTTAACGCATATATGTGGAACCTAGAAAAATGGCACAGATGAACCGGTTTGCAGGGCAGAAATTGAGACACAGATGTAGAGAACAAACGTATGGACACCAAGGGGCGAAAGTGGCGGGGCGGGGGGTGGGGTGGGGCGGCGTGGTGGGATGAATTGGGAGATTGGGATTGACATGTATACACTGATGTGTATAAAATGGATAACTAATAAGAACCTGCTATATAAAAAAATAAATAAAATTAAATTTAAAAAAATGTATTATACTTATATTCCCTAGTGGATTAAAAAAAATGCTCACCAAAGAAGGCTTATGCAAGGAATCAAGAAGTTGATGACTTATTTTGACCACCTGAAGTGGCAACCTGGGTCCATAAAAAAAAAAAGACACATGCACCCCAGTGTTCATTGCAGCACTATTTACAATAGCCAGGTCATGGAAGCAACCTAAATGCCCATCTACAGATGAATGGATAAAGAAGATGTGGTACACATATACAATGGAATATTACTCAGCTATAAAAAGGAACGAAATTGGGTAATTTGTCGAGATGTGGATGGATCTCGAGACTGTCATACAGAGTGAAGTAAGGCAGAAAGAGAAAAACAAATATTGTATATTAACGCATACATATGGAACCTAGAAAAAGTGGTACAGATGAACCATTTTTTGCAGGGCAGAAATTGAGACACAGGTGTAGAGAACAAACATATGGACACCAAGGGGGCAAAGTGAGGGGTGGGTGGTGGTGTGATGAATTGGGAGATTGGGATTGACATATATACACTAATAGGTATAAAATGGATAACTAGTAAGAACCTGCTGTATAAAAAAATAAATAAAATATAAAAATTAATAAAAGAAACAGAAACCCAAGGATTAAATCCTTGACCATAACTTCGTAACCTACGCTGAATAGCATCACACAGTGTGTGAACACATGGATTCCGAGACCTCGTCTGTGTTACCAAGTCCCATTTTTGTGACACATTATTTGTGTGAACAGTATAATTCTTCATAAATCATAAAATTGCACAGTTACTGGCGTTGGTTCACTGAAGTTTTGTATTTAATTTGAAATTTTTCTTCAACTTGGGCCAGGTATAAATAACGGCCTCCTCAGAGCTGCTTAAACACTTCAAACACAGTCTCACAGGCCACGTGAAACAGGTGTTGAGTGCTCCTGAGTATGCACGGCTGTTAGGATTCATGTCAAAAATGACCCTTCAACTGGATAATAAAATCTGTACCTCCACTACTTCCAAACAGAGTTAGACTTCGAAACTTTTAAGCAGGCACCAAGCTGTTGATATGTGCACTTATACTTACTGGTCATTCATCTCTTTGTAATACTTGTGTGTGTGTGTAAAAGATGTCCAACTGACCTTTTCATCTTTTGTCTAATTATTCAGACCCTCAGCATACTTTCTCTGCAGGTTCAGGTATCTTCTTTCTATACACAAATTTTAAATATGCCATCTTTCCCATTTAGGATAGTGAGTATTACAATTCACTAAGATGGATTCTTGAAAACGATCCAACAGAACTGGACCTCAGGTTTGTCATAGATGAAGAACTTTTTGGACAGGTTTGTAAATTTTGATTAATTAAAATGGTACATAAATTGTGGAACTTTAGAACTTAAGTTTAATAACTTAAGTGAAATGTCATAACTTAAGTTTAGATGTTAAATAATGCATGTACTCAACATATTTCTGCACTCTATTTTTAAATTTATTTTCCAGTAACGAAAGCTGTCTCTCAGAAAGAATTTCTGCTTCTTTAACATTTGACTCATTCCATATTTATTTTAGTAAAACTAATATTTCAAGTTTTCTTAGCTTTTGAATGGATTTAATTTAAAACACCAGGTTTCTGGTATAACTATCATATTTACACTTAATTTTTTTCACTAAAATAACATATCAAGGTATCATGCTTAATTTTAGACCCATCAACATGAGTTGAAAATCGGCGGGTCAGAAATAGTCGTCACCAATAAGAACAAAAAGGAATATATTTAGTAAGTATTTTGTTGTAAGTATTTTACTCTATTTAGTAAATTATTGGAAATAATTTTATACTTCTTTCTGGGAAGACTCTTTGTACCTTCTTTCTCTTACCCCAGAGTCAGAGCCTCAATGTTCTTTTTCTCTTTTTGTAACCATGTCATATTACTCACTCATGTTCATGTTTTTGCCTTGGGCTTAGCTAGTCTTTATTTTTTGTTTCTAACCAGAATACATGTACCTTAACAGTTTTTCTTGTTTCCTGTGAAAACGATGAAATGTTTTGTTTGTTTTAGTCTTGTAATACAATGGCGATTTGTAAACCGAATCCAGAAGCAAATGGCTGCTTTTAAAGAGGTACTCATTTTGTTTCCGCTTCTATAACTTCAAAGTACAGTCCATAAGTTTTAAATATTGGGCCTTATCATGTCAGAGAAAAAGTAGTATATGACTTTTTAAAACCATTTTAAATTCATTTTCATACTGACAAAATATTAAATGAATAGATGTTGAGTTAAAATGCAATCATTCAAGAAATCCATGCAATAAACAGTCCTCCTTAACATGGATCCCCCTCAGCTTTCCCAGTCCCACTCCCCTCACCTTAAGTAACCTTGGGTGAACAAAGGAACAAGAGTGCTAGAGGGATGGTGGAATATACTATTTGTTTCTTTTCCTAAATGGGGTCACATCATACATGTTGGTTTGTGACTCACTTTCTTCGTTTATCAAATACTTATTGGCGGTCTTTACCTGTCAAGATATATAGCGACCTTTCTTTGTGGCTGCCTTTTATTCATACTCTAAATTCATAAGTGATTTAAACTTGCCAATTGATAGACATTTAGGTTGTTGTCAGGGCATTCATTTCCTAAGCTAACTAAAAGTCTTCTGTTAAATATTTATCACATACTTTTTCATTTATTCAACATTGAGCACTGACTGTGTCTGGTGCTATGCGAGAGGCAAAGAGACATAGGTCCTGCTGTCAAGGAGCAGAGACTCTAAAGGGGGAAATGGACAGAGGGAAGCCTGCAGTACTAGGTGAGCAGAGAAGAGAGGTAGAAACCAGAGCAGAGAGAGGTGGAGGCAGGGGAGGGGAGGGCTCGAGGGATCGGCCAGCCACAAAGGAAGGAGAAATGCAATTCTAAGCAGAGGGAGCGGCACCTGTGAAGTGTGGCAGTAAGACAGACTGGGCACACGTTAGAGAGAATACAAGCCATTGCTGTACTGGATAAGAGGATGCAAGAGGTGAAATTAAGCCTGGAGAGATGGGAAGAACCAGATGATGGGGGCCCTGTTTGTTCAGAGTTTTCTCTGAAGTCCAGTGAGGGAAGAAGGTGGCATTAAAGGCTATTAACAATAGAACACCAGGATTCAATGTACTGATACATTTTGGTCAGATCATTCTGGAAGTGGTATGTAATGAGCTAGAGAGGGCAAGACGAGCCGCAGAGGCTAGTTGGAAAGTGCTGCAGTAATCCCGGGGAGAAATGGTAAGGACAGTGGGAAGAAAGCTTTGTGGGCACGTGAGTGGCTCTCAGGAAGGGAGATCTATAGCTTAGGGTGATTTAAAGGATAGAGATCTGGGGATCCTCTGCATGTGTGTAGTGGAGGTGTGGACTAGACAAGATGGAAAATTCAAAAGAACAGTAAGAACGGTGAGAGTGGATGGCCACACGTGGGGATGTGGGAACACCAACATTTAAGGAATGGACAGGAGAAACAAAGACATCAAAGGAAATCAGCAAAGGCAGACAGACATAGGAGGAAAACCATCAACAACAGCAGAGTTTCAAGAACAAAGGTGTTGTCAACAATAGCGTAGTGCAGAGAAGTCAAATAAGATAGGGAACTAAAAAGCATGTAGTAGATGTAGCTGCAGAGCTGTCTTTGAGTTTCTCCAGGACACCTTCAGGGAAGCATTGATGAAGAGGTCAGATTGCAGTGGTTGAGGGATAGATGGGGGTGAGCGAGGGGATTTGGAAATGCGTAGTAACACTGTCCAGAGTGTGGAGAGCAGAAAGAGGGGCTTGCTTTCTTGTTTTGTTTTTAAGGTAGATAAGGCTTGAACAAATTTAGATGCATCAAGAGTGAGCTAATAAAGGTTTAGTGATGACATCCTTGAGGAAGCAGATGAAGCACAGAGAGGAAGTGGTCCCTCTCTCCACAGCAGTGGGGAGGAGGCCCTCGTGGATGTTGGTGCTGGTTGGTATGTGGGGATGCAGAAGGTTGAGGGAATTCCATCCTGCAGAATTGCCTCTATTTTCTCTCTCAAGTAGAAATTATCTGCTGTAAAGAAGGGGTGACATGGAGGAGGAGGAGGCTTAAAAATTGTGGGGAAGTTTTAAAATAGCCACTTTGAGGAATCAGTGAGAGAACAGACATGTATACTTTCTTGCCAACACTGAAATGTCAGTTAAGAGCCCATGAATGTATAGTGGAAGAAGACGAAGTATGGGATTGTCCCTTGACCCCACTGACCCGGATTTTAAATATATTCTTTCTCCTAGGGATTTTTTGAACTGATACCACAGGATCTCATCAAAATTTTTGATGAAAACGAACTAGAGGTAAGAAATACTGTTCATATCTTAAAACAGGACTTTTGTTCCCATTATTTTTCATGTCTACAGTTTGACATTTCTTATTACGTAGCTTCTGATGTGTGGCTTGGGAGATGTCGATGTGAATGACTGGAGAGAACACACAAAGTACAAAAATGGCTACAGTGTAAATCATCAAGTCATCCAGTGGTTTTGGAAGGTAATGGAAAGCTTCTATTTTCATAAATTTCTTTTCAGTAGATTCAGTCATATTTAACTATACTAGTGGATCACATAGGGATACGACAAAAAATATATATAGCCCTGCCAAAATTATCTTTAATGTTGTACTGTATACGTTTACCTTCTGGAATATGGTTCCAACCTCCATACATATTTTTAGACACGTAAAATGTGCAGCATGTAGTAAGCGGCAGTGACAGCTGAGATAAGCACTTGATTCCTTACTAAAGTTGGGACTCTTCAAGGGAACTTGTACTAACCTGCAGTGTATTCTCTGGGACTCCTGCATGGCTCCTTGGAATGTGATTTTCCATCTTATACAGAAATGTGTATGCTACTCAATAATACCAGTAAATAACAATTTTTTAAAAGCCGTGAGTCACATCTGAGAGGAAATGTTGTCACTTTATTAGGCTATAATCCCATTCTAAAGAGTTACCATGTAGCCTTGGAAATGAAGTTTCAAGAACTTCATGAACCACCCATAAGCACAACTTGAACTAAAAGAAACATGCAAATTTCATAAGTGATCATTAATGCTCTAACTAAATTCTGATAGCATATTTTTCAGGATAGTTTTGTTACCGTTTTTTCCCAGTGATGTTCCTAAGTGCTGCTTTTATCTTTTGCAGGCTGTTTTAATGATGGACTCAGAAAAAAGAATACGATTACTTCAGTTTGTCACTGGCACATCCCGTGTGCCTATGAATGGATTTGCTGAACTGTATGGTAAGGATTTCCGTCGATCATTAAAAGACGGAGCTTATGGCAGTTGTCTTTTTCATGGCTGACTAGTCTTCAGGCTTCTATCATTTATACAAATATTTAGCTTAATTTTAAAAATTAAGATTTTAAAATGATTATAAGTCGATACACTGAAGTAGGTCAAAATATATGTACACCTTCTAATCAGATAGCAAAGGAGAAAACTGCAAACATGAAATGACTCAAGTTACTTCCCGTTCTTGAATTTTAAATTTGATTCCCACCCTGCATTCCATTGCAGAAAAAGCATTGCCTGTAGTGTGATGGTTTAGGGCAGGCAGCGTGTAAAGTTCCACAGGGTGTTAATAAGCGTACAACAAAACACAGAGAGTATCGTAGTAGAGTACATTTGGGGGAAAGAACGGACTAAATGAAGTTAAATATTCTGTTTATTGGAATGACATTTACTTGCTTTTAAAGATACCAAGAAGAACAAATCTTTCAGAAAGTAGAGCCAAGATTGGAGCCCTACTGTCCCCTCCTTGGTCAACCTGGTTTCCTTGTTAAGCTTCATTTATATCTGTTTGCAGAACCTGTCAAGCAGCTGCCACTTCTCCACCGTAACCACTCCCAGTAGGAAGGCTGAGACAAGAGCTTTGCTGCTCACCAATGTGCTCATTGGAAAGACAAATCCAGTTAAGCAGGGCAAACACCCCTTCCATCTCTAGATCCAGTGCCCTCTTTTATGCAGCCCAGGCCTACAGCCGTCCACTGATATAATGAATTTTTTGGAATTTGGGGGAGATATCCCACACACAGGTCCAGAGTTATTAGTGTTAGACTATAAATTCAAATTCTTAAGGGTTTAAAAAGAAGTAGAAGTTGCTTCAGAATGTTAATATTGCAGTGCAGTATTATCTAGCCAATAAAAAGTATGTTACATTTTTTTTAACATCTTTATTGGAGTATAATTCCTTTACAATGGTGTGTTAATTTCTGCTGTATCACAAAGTGAATCAGCTATACGTATACATATATCCCCATATCCCCTCCCTTTTGTGTCTCCCTCCCACCCTCCCTATCCGACCCCTCTAGGTGGTCACAAAGCACTGAGCTGATCTCCCTGTGCTGTGCGGCTGCTTCCCACTAGCTATCTATTTTACATTTGGTAGTGTATATATGTCCATGACACTCTCTCACTTCGTCCCAGCTTCCCCTTCCCCTTCCCTGTGTCCTCAAGTCCATTCTCTACATCTGCATTTTATTCCTGTCCTGCCCCTAGGTTCTTCAGAACCTTTTTTTTTTTTTTAGATTCCATGTATATGTGTTAGCATACAGTATTTGTTTTCCTCTTTCTGACTTACTTCACTCTGTATGATAGACACTATGTCCATCCACCTCACTACAAATAAATCAATTTCGTTTCTTTTTATAGCTGAGTAATATTCCATTGTATATATGTGCCACATCTTCTTTATCCATTCATCTGTCGATGGACACTTAGGTTGTTTCCGTGTCATGGCTATTGTAAATAGTGCTGCATTGAACATTGTGGTACATGACTCTTTTGTTTGTTTGTTTGTTTTTGCGGTACGCGGGCCCCTCACTGCTGTGGCCCCTCCCATTGCAGAGCACAGGCTCCGGATGTGCAGTCTCAGCGGCCATGGCTCACGGTCCCAGCCGCTCCGCGGCATGTGGGAATCTTCCCGGACCGGGGCACAAACCCGTGTCCCCTGCATCGGCAGGCGGACTCTCAACCACTGCGCCACCAGGGAAGCCCATGACTCTTTTTGAATTATGGTTTTCTCAGGGTAAATGCCCAGTAGTGGGATTGCTGGGTCATATGGTAGTTCTATTTTTAGTTTTTTAAGGAACTTCCATACTGTTCTCCATAGTAGCTGTATCAATTTACATTCCCACCAACAGTGCAAGGGGGTTCCCTTTTTTCCACACCCTCTCCAGCATTTATTGTTTGTAGACTTTTTGATGATGGCCATTCTGACCAGTGTGAGGTGATACCTCATTGTAGTTTTGATTTGCATTTCTCTAATGATTAGTGATGTTGAGCATCCTTTCATGTGTTTGTTGGCAATCTGTATATCTTCTCTGGAGAAATGTCTATTTAGGTCTTCTGCCCATTTTTGGATTGGGTTGTTTGTTTTTTTGATATTGAGCTACATGAGCTGCTTGTATATTTTGGAGATTAATCCTTTGTCAGTTGCTTCGTTTGCAAATATTTTCTCCCATTCTGAGTGTTGTCTTTTCACTTGTTTATGGTTTCCTTTGCTGTGCAAAAGCTTTTAAGTTTCATTAGGTCCCATTTGTTTATTTTTGTTTTTATTTCCCTTTCCCTAGGAGGTGGGTCAAAAAGGATCTTGCTGTGATTTATGTCATAGAGTGTTCTACCTATGTTTTCCTCTAAGAGTTTTATAGTGTCTGGCCTTAAATTTAGGTCTTTAATCCATTTTGAGTTTATTATTGTGTATGATGTTAGGGAGTGTTCTAATTTCATTCTTTTACATGTAGCTGTCCAGTTTTCCCAGCACCACTTATTGAAGAGGCTGTCTTTTCTCCGTTGTATACTCTTGCCTCCTTTATGAAAGATAAGGTGACCATATGTGTGTGGGTTTATCTCTGGACTTTCTATCCTGTTCCATTGATCTATATTTCTGTTTTTGTGTCAGTACCATACGGTCTTGATTACTGTAGCTTTGTAGTATAGTCTGAAGTCAGGGAGCCTAATTCCTCCAGCTCTGTTTTCTTTCTCAGGATTGCTTTGGCTATTCCGGGTCTTTTGTGTTTCAATACAGATTGTGAAATTTTTTTTTCTAGTTCTCTGAAAAATGCCATTGGTAGTTTGATAGAGATTGCACTGAATCAGTACATTGCTTTGGATAGTAGAGTCATTTTCACAATGTTGACTCTTCCCATCCAAGAACATGGAATATCTCACCATCTGTTTTTATCATCTTTAATTTCTTTCATCAGTGTCTTATAGTTTTCTGCATACAGGTCTTTTGTCTCCTTAGGTAGGTTTATTCCTAGGTATTTCATTCTTTTTGTTGCACTGGTAAATGGGAGTGTTTCCTTGATTTCTCTTTCAGATTTTTCATCATTAGTGTATAGGAATGCAAGAGATTTCTGTGCATTAATTTTGTATCCTGCAACTTTACCAAATTCATTGATTAGCTCTAGTAGTTTTCTGGTGGCATCTTTAGGATTCTCTATGTATAGTATCATGTCATCTGCAAATAGTGACAGTTTCACTTCTTCTTTTTCAATTTGTATTCCTTTTATTTCTTTTTCTCCTCTTATTGCCGTGGCTAGGACTTCCAAAACTATGTGGAATAATAGTGGCAAGAGTGGACATCCTTGTCTTGTTCCTGATCTTAGAGGAAATGCTTTCAGTTTTTCACCATTTAGAATGATGTTTGCTGTAGGTTTGTCATATATGGGCTTTATTATGTTGAGGTAGGTTCCCTCTGTGCCCACTTTCTGGAGAGTTTTTATCATAAATCGGTGTTGAATTTTTCGAACGCTTTCTCTGCATCTATTGAGATGATCATATTGTTTTTATCCTTCAGTTTGTTATTATGTATCACACTGATTGATTTGCATATATGGGAAAGTGCTTGCATCCCTGGGATAAACCCCACTTGATCATGGTGTATCAACTTTTAATGTGCTTCTGGATTCTGTTTGCTAGTATTTTGTTGAGGATTTTTGCATCTATATTCATCAGTGATACTGGTCTGTAATTTTCTTTTTTTGAGTATCTTTGTCTGGTTTTGGTGTCAGGGAGACGGTGGGCTCATAGAATGAGTTTGGGAGTGTTCCTTCCTCTGCAATTTTTTGTAAGAGTTTGAGAAGGATGGGTGTTAGCTCTTCTCTAAATGTTTGATAGAATTCACCTGTGAAGCCCTCTGGTCCTGGGCTTTTGTTTGTTGGAAAATTTTTAATCACAGTTTCAATTTCAGTGCTTGTGATTGGCCTGTTTCTATTTCTTCCTGGTTCAGTCTCAAAAGGTTGTGCTTTTCTAAAAATTTGCCAATTTCTTCCAGGTTGTGCATTTTATTGGCATATACTTGCTTGTTGTAATCTCCCATGATCCTTTGTATTTCTGCAGTGTCAGTTGTTACTTCTCCTCTTTCATTTCTAATTCTGTGTCAATTTTGTTTATCTTCTCAAAGAACCAGCTTTTAGTTTTATTGATCTTTGCTATTGTTTCCTTCATTTCTTTTTCATTTATTTCTGATCTGGTCTTTATGATTTCTTTCCTTCTTTTAACTTTGGGGTTTTTTTGGTTCTTCTTTCTCTAACTGCTTTAAGTGTAAGGTTAGGTTGTTTATTTGAGATTTTTCTTGTTTCTTGAGGTAGGATTGTATTGCTCTAAACTTCCCTCTTAGAACTGCTTTTGCTGCATCCCATAGGTTTTGGGTCATGGTGTTTTCACTGTCATTTGTTTATAGATTTTTTTTATTTCTTCAGTGATCTCTTGGTTATTTAGTAGAGTATTGATTAGTCTCCATATATTTGTATTTTTTACCATTTTTTTCATGTAATTGATATCTAGTCCTATAGTGTTGTGGTCGGAAAAGATACTTGATACAATTTCAATTTTCTTAAGTTTACCAAGGCTTGATTTGTGACCCAAGATATGATCTATCCTGAAGAATATTCCATGAGTGCTTGAGAAGAAAGTGTATTCTGTTGTTTTGGGGTGGGATGTCCTATAAATATCAATTAAGTCCATCTTGTTTAATGTGTCATTTGAAGCTTGTGTTTCCTTATTTATTTTCATTTTGGATCATCTGTCCATTGGTGAAAGTGGGGTGTTAAAGTCCCCTACTATTATTGTGTTACTGTCAATTTCCCGTTTTATGGTTGTTAGCATTTGCCCTATGTATTGAGGTGCTCCTATGTTGGGTGCATAAATATTTACAATTGTTATATTATCTTCTTGGATTGATCCCTTGATCATTATGTAGTGTCCTTCTTTGTCTCTTGTAATAGTCTTTATTTTAAAGTCTATTCTGTCTGATATGAGAATTGCTACTTCAGCTTTCTTTTTATTTCCATTTGCACGGAATATCTTTTTTTCCATCCCCTCACTGTCAGTCTGTATGTGTCCATAGGTCTGAAGTGGGTCTTTTGTAGGCAGCATGTATACGGGTCTTGTTTTTGTATCCATTCAGCCAGTCTTTGTCTTTTGGTTGGAGCATTTAATCCATTTACATTTAAGGGAATTATTGATATGTATGTTCCTATTACCATTTTATTAATTGTTTTGGGTTTGTTATTGTAGTCTTTTCCTTCTCTTGTGTTTCTAGGAACTTCCTAGAGAAGTTCCTTTAGCATTTGTTGTAGTGCTGAATTCTCTTAGCTTTTGCTTATCTGTAAAGGTTTTAATTTCTCCATCGAATCTGAATGAGATCCTTGCTGGGTAGAGTAATGTTGGTTGTAGGCTTTTCCCTTTCATCACTTTAAATATGTCCTGCCACACCCTTCTGGCTTGCAGAGTTTCTGCTGAAGGATCAGCTGTTAACCTTATGGGGATTCCCCTGTATATTATTTGTTGCTTTTCCCTTGCTGCTTTTAATATGTTTTCTTTGTGTTTAAGTTTTAATAGTTTGATTAATATGTGTCTTGGCGTGTTTCTCCTTGGATTTATCTTGTATGGGACTCTCTGCACTTCCTGGACTTGACTATTTCCTTTCCCATATTAGCAATGTTTTCAACTATAATCTCTTCAAATACTTTCTCAGTCCCTTTCATTTTCTCTTCTTCTTCTGTGACCCCTGTATTTCAAATGTTGGTGCGTTTAATGTTGTCCCAGAGGTCTCTGAGACTGTCCTCAATTCTTTTCATTCTTTTTTCTTTATTCTGCTCTGCGGTAGTTATTTCCACTATTTTATCTTCCAGGTCATTTATCCTTTCTTCTACCTCAGTTATTCTGCTATTGATTCCTTCTAGAGAATTTTTCATTTCATTTATTGTGTTGTTCATAATTGTTTGTTTGCTCTTTAGTTCTTCTAGGTCCTTGTTAAACGTTTCTTATATTTTCTCTGTTCTATTTCCAAGATTTTGGATCATCTTTACTTTCATTACTCTGAATTCTTTTTTGGGTAGATGCCTATTTCCTCTTCATTTGTTTGGTCTGTTAGGTTTTTACCTTGCTCCTTCATCTGCTGTGTATTTCTCTGTCTTCTCATTTTGCTTAACTTACTGTGTTTGGGGTTCACAGGCTGCAGGTTCATAGTTCCCTGCAGTTGTTTTTGGTGTCTGACATCAGTGGGTATGTTGGTTCAGTGGGTTGTGTAGGCTTCCTGGTGGAGGGGACTGGTGCCTGTGTTCTGATGGTTGAGGCTGGATCTTGTCTTTCTGGTGGGCAGGACCACATCCAGTGGTGTGTTTTGGGGTGTCTGTGAACTTATTATGATTTTAGGCAGCCTCTCTGGTAATGGGTGGGGTTGTGTTCCTGTCTTGCTAGTTGTTTGACATGGGGTGTCCAGCACTGTAGCTTGCTGGTTGTTGAGGGGAGCTGGGTCTTAGCGTTGAGATAGAGATCTCTGGGAGAGCTCTCACCAACTGATATTACGAGGGGCTGGGAGGTCTCTTGTGGACCAATGTCCTGAACTCAGCTCTCCCACCTCAGAGGCTCAGGCCTGACACCTGGCCAGAGCACCAAGGTCCTGGGTCATCCTGGAGAAGATGGACTGAAGCCAGGAGAAAGCTAGATGGTGGGAGACCTGTCAGAAGGCTTGTTTGGTGAGGTCAGGCAAAGGATGGTGACATTCTGTACCCAGGCTTTACTCGCGAAGGGGAAAGGGGTGCCTCGGGAAGCCGAGTGCAAACTTCCACGCAAAAGTATGTTACATTGATATTGGTTGACTTACAGGAAGTTTTCCAGATGGATTGTTTAGGTGAGAGAATCAAGAGGAAAGGAAATATGATTCCATGCTATGGAAAACACAATGACAAAAGTACTGAAATGTTAACTGTATGGATAATTGTGATGGGTGATGTGTGAAAAGCAATGCTTTTTGAGAAAAGAGTAATATGGAAAATTTAGGTATTTTTAGTGCTGCTTCTGACAACTATCCTCACACACACATATTTGGATATGAGTCTAAGACATCAGAGAAGTATGGAAGGTGTCTCATCATGTTGTCAGCATTGATGACCTGGGAGGTTGGAGGAATTTGAGAATTGGAGAAGGAAGAGCTAAGCGAAAACTCCAAGGGAAAAAAAAGTTTCTAAGAATGTCCATAATAAGAGGAAAATGTAGCATGTATAACATGATCCCATGCACATAAAATCCTATATAGATGCACATGCACAAAAAGATTCATGATAGGATGTTTACTCAGATTTAATGGTGGAATTTCAGGTTATTTTTGCATCTTTCATTATATAATCTCACTGCAAAAAAAATAAAGCAATGGAGAAAAAATAATCAGAAAAAGCTGTTTTCAGTGGGACTCAAAAACACACATTTTCTGTGTACCTATGACAGAGGTGGTATATGGAAATGCAGGGCTAGGAAACAGCAAAAGCCCCGTCAGACACACAACCCCCACCCCCTGCCCCAGGGCAGAGGGATGCTGTGGTCCCAGATGCGCGGATAGAAGAGGAGACCTCATTTCATGGCTGGACAGTAAAGTCATCAGGCCCAGGACAACATTATTTCTTCTGAGTTTAAAGCAACTAGATGTTCTCTGTGTGTTTAAGTTCTACATTAGCAAAAGCGAGTTGTGAAATGCCCAGAAATTCCTGTAAGACAAATTGAAACCAAAGCCACTCTTCTTCCTTGTAGGCTCAAACGGACCACAGTCATTTACAGTTGAGCAGTGGGGCACCCCTGAGAAGCTGCCAAGAGCTCATACGTGGTAAGCAGTTTCTCTGACCCTAGAGAACAAGTCCTCAGGGACAGAAGGTCCTCTTACAGTCTGGGTACGGAAGGCCTAGTTCCCTCTGTGCTGTGTTGGTGGCAGATATGGAGGGGGAGGGGGGAGAAGAGAGGAGGAGGGCCGGGAATCAGCCACACCAACCCAGGAATAGCTGTTTCTTTACTGGGCAGGCCTGAAGACCAGGCAGCTGAACACTGGAGAGACCCATCTAAACTTTTGACCCGGGGACATCCCTGGCGGTCCAGTGGTTAAGATTCGGTGCTTCCACTGTAGGGGGCACGGGTTCGATCCCTGGTCAGGGAACTAAGATCCCAGATGCCACACGGTACAGCCGAAAAAAAAGGTAAACTGTTGACCGTATCTTGCTTCCATCACATGAATGATGATCCATCCCAAGAAGGACTAGAACATTCCATTTTGAAGGTTCCAATGACAGGAGCCCAGACGTTTGGAGATCAGGGTGGAGGTGAGAGGTCACCACCAAGAATTCACGGGGAGAGTCCACACCTAGAGCCCAATCCTAAACATTCCTTCTCCCTGAGGAGAAAAGGTCTTTTTGTGTGGTTGAAACATAGCACGCATAGCTGCACCATGAACAGTTTGCCCTGGGAACTCGCTTCGTCAGTGTCTGCAATAACCAGCCCCTCTCTGTTCTTTCAGCTTTAATCGCTTGGACTTGCCACCGTATGAGTCCTTTGAAGAATTATGGGATAAACTTCAGATGGCCATCGAGAACACTCAGGGTTTTGATGGTGTTGATTAGATTACAAGTAACCATCTATGGTGTTTTACTGCCGCTCTTTTATAAGCAAAATCTTGACTTAAAATTTTCCAGGGAACTACTAACCCTTGGCCATTGATGCTTCCCAGATATTGGAGAAAATCATGTCAAAGAATTAGAAGAAATAGTATGACAACTTTTCCATTATTTCATTCACTTATATAAGGTGTTGCTTTTACGCAGTTGTTTTGTTCTATCTTGAGTTCACCCTCTAGTATAAAAGTCCTGTGTGCCTGAAATCGTGAGTGTTGTCCTTGACATTTACCTCTTTTACAGTATTTGCCAGGCAGTTTCTTAAACTACTGAAATTATAACTGTGAAATATTTGTGATAAGTGTCATGTGTGAAAAGTTTGATGCTTTTTGAGAAGGAAACTGAAATTGGGGGAAAAAACTTTAATATTGAGTACACTACAATATAGTCAGTGCTGCCTGCAGCTAGCTATTATTTTGTAGACCTGCCTACTGCACATGACTGCCCAGATTTTTGGAAAAAAACTTAGAAAGTATGTTACCTATATTTTTAGTCAACTGATTCACTTGCAAAAAGCTGTTTACTTCTTCATTTTAAAAAGCATTTGGCTTTTGTTAATATGCGGTTTTACTAAGCAAGGTGGTTCATAAGACGTGAAGCAAATTCAAATTTGCGAAGGGTTAAGGTATTAACGCCTCCCTCTTGCCTGTATATCCTTATGGCTCATTGGTAGAGTCATCACTCTTTACTGTGTTAGTTTAGTTAAAAGAATTCCTTCTTCAAACTAAAGCTTGACAAAGCAGTATTCCTAAATAAGCCTTGAAGAACTAAGTTAAATGTATAATACTTGCCTTTACTAGTCATTCTTTACAGTTGCACAATTATGTAGTAAATATATGTTTACAGGGTTTATTATGTTTACAGATTAAGCTAATCTCTGCAGTTGCATTTTTATATTTTTAGTATTTCACTTTAATCAAAAAACCAAATAATTTGTTAAAAATAACCAAAGAATAGTTATAAGGCATAATTTGTATTAAATTACCACATTTCTTATGCTTTTTTAAAAACCTGTTTACTATGAAAATGTTTTGCTATAAATCCAAAACTCTTTAGGCAAAATGCTACAGATAGACTCCGACTTGAACCAAACTGAAGTACATAAAAATCCTGTGCATGTATTCAGTGAAGGTTTACTGAATGCCTGCGATGTGCATAGCTCTGTCTAGGCCCTGGGGTGAGAGTCGTCAGCTTCAAAGAAATCTAGCTGAGTCCCCATCCTCAAGGAATTTAGAGATGTGTAAAGGAATTTTCAAACAATCAAAAGTCAGTCGGGGTGAGCAGAAGAAGGCAAAAGGGAAAGTGTTCCAGTGCCCCTGCAAAGATAAGTGTGCCAAGACTGTATTTATATATTTTATACCTACATTGGAATGATTATATAGAAAATGCTCTTGCAAAAAGATAAAGCTATTTCTCAATATGGTATCTTCGTGATTTAGGGGTAATTGTAAATATATGTTATTAATCTTCTTAAATACATACATATATATATATATATATGCATACTCTGAGAGTTGTAAAAAGTGCATCTGGCTCTTGGATAAAGTTTGTTGGGGTCTAACACAATGGGTACCATTGAGCACCTGGTAGGGATGTCCCATGTGACAGAAGCAAAACCACTTTCCAAACAGCACATCAGCAGCTCAGCTTAGGGAGAGTAATTCACAGATCTAGGTACCCTGTGTCTTATCTTCACCTTGCTAACTAGCATTCAGGGGAGACCACCAGGTGTGGCCCTAATTTTATCGCTTACCAAATGTTTAAACTGAAGCAGCATACTTCACTTCTCCGGGCTCCTGGTTCTTCACCTGTCAAAGGAAGATAATCATGCACACTCTCATTGTCATGTAAGATTATTGTAAATTCCAGAAAGATGC
Organism: Lagenorhynchus albirostris; assembly: GCF_949774975.1. Taxonomy (NCBI): domain Eukaryota; kingdom Metazoa; phylum Chordata; class Mammalia; order Artiodactyla; family Delphinidae; genus Lagenorhynchus; species Lagenorhynchus albirostris. The sequence continues at coordinate 114,542,239 of NC_083095.1, read as the reverse complement.
TCTGTAAAGTATCACACGATCAGAAGGTGCTTTGCGCTGACCATCAGATTTTGTCAAATCAGGTGTGAACACGAACTACACTCCCAAAGAAAAATCTCTTCATTTAAAAATAAAATGACTGCTGACAGACAAGGAAGTAGGAACATCTCTGATATTGAATATATACAGATATACATATGCATGTTTATCTGTACATGGATCTTACCATCAGAATTCATTTTCTCCACATGAGCAAAGTAATATTACTATGGGCCAATGCATTTTGGAATGTTCTCATTATGTAGAACTGAATGTGAAAACTATTTTTGTTAAAACAAGATTTTACCACATGATTGTTTAAATCTCGCTTCTGTGAAATACAGCAGATATCAGAGCTTGAGAAAATATAAAGCTTGCTTTTCGTCCGATTCATTCACGTGGATGATTCTGTGACTCAGCTAACATAGGGTGTTAAAGAGACCAGACACTCCCACCAGCCCCCAGCCACAGACCATCATCTCTCAGGTGTGCACTGATGGTCCAAAAGGAACCTGTATCGAGCCACACAGCCCCTCATCCCAGATAGCAAAGTTTCTCAAATGCATTCTACGGCTGGAAGTAAAATAGGGTCATTTACGTAAAGCAAGGACGTCGGGGTTTTTTTAGAGTTATAAGCACATAATTTTAGCCTATTATTTTCTCTGTAATCAAATTTTAACAGGCATAAAATTGTGCTACAAATGCATTTCATCCTAATTTAAGTGGTTACTTCTTTTCATTTTTTATTTATAATGCTGAAATTATTCCAGAGAATTATCAAGTTAAACAATTCGTTTGGATTATAAGCCACTTGACATTGTTTTTTAAAATCTTCTCATATGGGAAAAAGATATCAAGATTAATGTATCAAAATTTATTGCATACTTTAAAATATAAAACCATTTTTTAAAATCTTGATGCCACAAATAAAGTTCTATTCTAGTAAAAACAGAAACTGTGATTCATTTTCAAATAGAAATGTTTCCAAGCCATTATCCTTAGCCAATAGCTCCTGATCTAGTTCTCTGCAGCAACGCATGGAATTCTCAAGACAACCTTGAATTGATAGCAGGTTACCTAGCATGATTATAAACTCTTAACCACAGAGAATCTCCATTTTACAAACAGGTCCTGTTCCCAAAATCTGGTTGTTAGTAAAATATACAGAAGGCAATATAATAATAAAGTTACAAATGGACTGGATTTCAGACTTGCTGTTGTTCATTCCAGAGACCAGCCATGGAACCTATTTGTAACATTGTTTCTATGAGAAGAGGAATTCCAAGTGTTACTTCGGAAGTAAGTATCTTTTCATCCTTCCTCTGAACTCCTGGAAGTTTCCCAGTTAGAAGGGAATCCAACACCCTCACCCCCAGTCAGCCCTAGGAAGGTGCTGTTCCAGCCCTGTTTCTGCCAAAATCCAGACTAGTTGTAATCTATGGGGTCCAGACGCCTGCCTTCCCCGCTTCCACCCTTCCAGAGCTCACCAGCTCGGGCGGTAGCTAGCCGGCACCGTGCCTCCCCGTACAGGAAGTCCTTGCTTTGCTGTCCATCAGGGCAGGCACACTCCTTTTTATAAAGGATATTATACTAAGTGTTAGAATCGCAGGACCTCACTGTGAATAGTGGGCTTCAGTAGATTTGTGTGTATTTTTCTTGAGCGTTAAAGAATATCGCTAAATTAGCGTCCTGTTTCGGTTCTGCCAGTCTCTTCATCTGCAATCCATCCTATGTGGTCCCTCCATCCCACACCAGTGTTTCCTTTCTCATATACAAATCTGATCAGGTTACTCTGCCAAAAACGCTCTGAAAGCTCCCCAGAGCCAGAAGGAAGAAGCCCCAACCTGTTGGCATGAAATGCAGTCTGTCCCCAGCTTAATGCATGAGTTCCACCTTCTATCGTACCCCACTCAGGCACCCTGCCCTCCACCCAAACCACGCCTCCCTCCAGTCCTTAATCACTGAAAACTTCTCTGCACCTGCTTATGTCCACTTGCAAAATCACTCCTCCTCTTGGAGCAGTGGAAGGGTGCTGTGGCCTGGCAGTTGGTACCTAGTAGCATGAATGGGATCGTATATTGCTATGCTTTGTGTACAAAATTCTCGCCTACAAACTTGGGCAGCTTGAAAACAGGGACTTCTTTGTATACATTTTTAATATGTTCATTCTCCAACACATAAATACAATGTGAGTATTGTTTGTGTATAGACCCAGTGCACATGTATTGAGCACCTACAGCATCCCTGGCCCTGTGCAGTAATACGCAGGAAGCTCTGTGTATAGGGGGATGATGGGAACTGTGAAAATACACATGCAGAGAAGGAGCTTGACTGAGATCCTGCGGAGCACCAGGGTCTGCAGTAAACACGTTACGTGGGATCCATTTAATCTGCATAAAAACTCAGTGAGGCAGGTTTTATAGGCTCAAAAAGGACAAGTAATACACCTGAGGCCACACAGCATATAAACTCAGTGGATTATGAACCACAACAAAAAAAAAGAAAGCTGTAGAATCCAATCAACAAATTACCAAGGTGTATTCGTTTTCTGTTGCTGCATAACACATGACCACAAAGCTAGCAGCTCAAATCAACACCCATTTATCATCTCACAGTTCAGTCAGTCATTAACTCCACATGGAATCTAAATTATGACACAAATGGGCTTATCTACAAAACAGAAACAGACTCACAGACATAGAGAACAGACTTGTGGTTGCCAAGGGGTAGGTGGGGGAGGGAGGGATTGGGAGTTTGGGATTAGCAGATGCAAACTATCATGTATAGAATGGATAAAAAACAAGGTCCTACTGTATAGCACAGGGAACTATATTCAGTATCCTATGATGAATCATAATGGAAAAGAATATGAAAAAGTGTATATATATGTATAACTGAATCACTTTGCTGTTTAGCAGTAATTAACAGAACACTGTAAATCAACTATACTTGAATAAAATTAATTTAAAAATTAACAAAAAAGAAATCCACATGGGCTCAGCTGGCTTCTCTACTTAGGGCCTCACAGGCCAAAACCAAGGTGTCAACCAACCGAACTCTTAGCTGCTTCAGTGATTCTTCAGTTGTTGACAGAATCCAGTTCCTTGTGGCTAGAGTTCTGAGGTCCCCATTTTCTTGCTGGCTGTCATCTGGGGACCAGTCTAACCTTCTACAGGCCACATACATTTCTCATCACTTGGCTGTTCCATCTTCAAGCCAGCAATGGTGTGTGCAGTCCTTTTCATGCTTAGAACCTCCCTGATGCCTCCTTTTGCCGTCCTCTCTGCCACCAGGTGGAGAAAATTCTCACTTTCCAAGGCTCACTTGATTAGTCCCACCTCTATCATCTCCCCTTTTGAAGTCGACTGTGCTGTAGGCATAACACAGTCGTGGGGGTCATGGATTGCAGGCATTTGGGCCTTGAGCTTTTGGACCATTTGTAGAAATTCCACCTCCCACACAACCTAAAAGTAAAGGGTGGCAAAGGGTTATGGAGATGTGGCTTGAAAAACACTTAAATGTATCTAATTTTATAGTTCGTGGTTCAGGGTTCCATTCTTTACCAATGAAAAGCCTGATAAATGAATGGTACTATCAGCCGGTGGATTCATCTTCAGCAGCTTTGAATTCACGAATCACTACTCAGGTTTGTGGTTTTCTCAGTGGCATCAAGGTTGAACTGGCCTGAAATTAGATTCGACTCATCCTTAGAAGCTTCCTTATTATATAAAAGAGAACTAGATCATCGCTGCTCTTTTGTCTGAAGGATTGGTATTCCTTCCCATGAAGTTATGTTCAGGATAATGATGTGAGTGCAAATCAAAACAGAGCCAAAAGCAAAGAAAGCCATTCACAGCCCAGAGTTGCTGATGATTTGCTGGCTCTCAGTCTCCAGAGAGAAGGGGAGGGGCGGGGAGGGCCTCTGGATGCCCTGAGCGAGCACGCAACTCTGGAGCAGAGTGTTCGCCTTGGGAAGGTAACCAGAGATTAAAGCCATAACTGTAGGCTGTTGAGGATGCTCAATTCATTGTTCAGATCCTGACTTAAGTTCTCTTATGAAAAATAATTACTGTCAAGGCAAACCCCATACCTTCCTAAGAGTTGTTTTTGTTTAACATATATTTTATAAATGAGAAACTCAAGCATATTCTCTCCAGTCAGTAAGAGGTAATGAGCACAGTGAGCTAAGGATAATCTGTTTAAACAAACAGGATTTTCATGGATGCTAGACTTGAAAACACGATCCAGATCAATGACATGGTTAATACTCAGTCACTGTGCATTAGCCCAGGGATAAACTTCCAGACTTGAAGGCAATGAAATAGCTCCAATGGGATGACCAAATTCTCAATGATGAAGGAGGAGTAGCCAGCTAGCTTTGCTTTGCTTTTTCCGTATTGCTATGTGTTGTAATGTTGTAACGCTTGTGGATAAATGTTGACGTTGTGTGGTTTTAAGCTACAAGGAATTCAGTAATGTTTTATCCTTGTCTACATCTTCAAAAGAAGTGTGAGAAGGGAAAAAAGAAAGCTCTGTTAACTCAGTTACTACCAGAACTCTGAATATCTGTGGTTGCCCCTATGAGTCAATTTACATACTTTCCCTCATTGCCATCTGGGGACAATGTGGATAGGAATTTGGGCGTTATCAAAACATCTAATTACTCATTTAAGCATTGCTAGGGGTGGGAAAGAAGGAACACATAGCACATACTGCAAGCCTTTGGAAGGTATATTAAGACATTTAAGACTGAGCCAAGGTCTAGTCCAGCATTGTCCAATAGAAATATAATGCAGGTGACATGTAATTTTAAATTTTCTAGTGGCACATTTTAAAGAGTAAAAAGAGATAAATGAATTTAATAGTAATAATGTATCTAATGAAGTATATCTAAAATATTAACATTTCAACATGTAATTAATATAAAATTATTAATGATGTTTTTCATTATCTGATACTAAGTCTTCAATATGCAGTGTGTATTTTATGCTTCCAGCACCTCTCAGTTCAGAACGGCCACATTTCAAATAGCCACAGGGGGCTGGCACTACATATTGGACAGCACTGGAATCAATGGGCCTGGGTCATGCTTAGACACCCCAAAAGGGAATGAAGAAGCAGCTCTGAGTGGCTAACCTGGGAAGGTGCAAAATTAGCTTGCTTCCTCCAGGCAACTCCAGAGCCTTGGAAGAAATTTCTCCAAGAGAGCCCAATGTCAAAAACGAAGCAACATTGCAGATAGCCGGTCTGTGGTGATTCCAGATTTGACTTTCAGGAGCTTAAGGTTGGCAGTCTGGTTGCAAGGGGAGCTATCTTTGCACTGTGAAGACACTGTCTCCACACGGATTCTGTTTGCTAGGGATGGCTTGGGAGAGATCTAATGCAGATTATGGGGAGATAAGCCAAATCCCCAAATCACACCTGCAACCTCCTCCTTAGAGCTGAGGTTGCCCCAGACAGTGATGCTGAAGGTGTCCCACGTTGAATGTCATATAATGCGGGCAGAAGCAAACGTGTGGGAATCGCTGGCAACCAGCATCCAGTGTGAAGCGCTGGATCTAGGACCTTGGAAGATCATCACAGAACAGGGCGAGGGGGATGGGGGATGGGGTGATTTATCAGAAACAGGAGGGTGGCGATGAGACTGGACAACTGGGAGGGTAAGGCCACCGCAGAGGAAGGAACTCCGCGGGGTCACAGGGGGTCACCTGGGGGAGAGCCTCTTTGACGTCGGGAGGAAGGCAGAGGCTGTGGGAGACACAGCTGTTTGTTTTTTCTGCTGCAAGGAGAATAACAAAATGCGATCAGGAGAGCTAATAGACTACAGATGCAGGACTTCTGGCTGAGCGCTCAGACCTGCGAAAGGCTTTGAACTGGAACCAGCCCTCTCATTTTCAGCAGTGCGTGTGGCCCGTGAAAAAGAAAGAGTGAAATAAAACAAGAGACCCACCAGAGATAATTATGAGTTACTCCTAGCCCGTGAAATAACAGAGGTTATGTTGGGCTGGGGGAAGAGTGGGGGTTTGATCATGAAAGGACTTATGTTCGATGCTAAGGAATCTGATCAACAGTGGGGAAGCTATTCAAGAGTTACATGCCAAAAAGTGCATGCTTTGGTATGAACTTTAGAAAGCTCGTTCTGCCTATTTAAGGGTAGCAGGTCTGGGGGCAGGTGCTAACGTGGAGAGTGTTCCAAGGACGAAGGTGAGAAATGGTAGCGTCTGAAGCCAGGGTTGAGATGTCATATGGAGAGAGGTGCAGCTGTGGGGCAGGGGGGAGCAATAGGGGCGAAGACAGGAGTCTGGGCTGACACCTACCCCGACACCCAGATGGGGGCACCTGGATGGGTGCCGGTGTTGCCACCGCCGGAACAGAAAGGACTGTGAACTTTCCACGGGGTGACATCAGAGGGGAGGCTTCTGATAGGCAGCTGTGGATCTAAAGGTGGGTGAAGATTTGGAGGTTACCAGCAAATAGCTGTGAGCCCATGAGGCGATCGTATTACATGGGCCGCCAAATTATTAAACATCACTTCTGATAAGTTAATTTTATTATATTTTGTATTTAATAGAACAAGTGGTGATTGGGGGACGTTTATAAACAACACAATTGGTAGTGTGTTTCCAGCCAAAACCAAGCTTTTGGGTTTTTCTTTGATCTTTATTAGGTATTCCAGGACCTGTACTTATGCCAACAGTTTTCTCCACTTGGCGCTGACCTTCCCACCTCCGCGCACGTTGCGGGCACCTGAGCCTGATTTGCTGTGGCTGACCTGGGCTCCCAATTGTCCCCGAGCCAGGCCCCATTTCACTTTGCCCGCTTCCACCTGAGGCCCCGCCCAGTCCTCTTCCCTGGAGCCCCCGCACCTGCGGGTATCATTGCTGATGGGAACAACCTGGGATCCCCCCGGGGGAAGCGTGGGCGGGAGAGAACCTGAAACAGGCCAGGCAGCCCTGAGGAGGGAGCAGCAGTGAGCACGGGCTCCGAGACGTGGGGGAGGTGTCGGGGGAGAGGAAGGAGAGCCCGGAGGAGAGGAGGGACCCGTCAGCGGCCGTATGGTCACAGCGGCGACCTGCAGAGGCCATGGCGGCTCCAGGACGGAGAGCAGGTAAGACAGCGGCCCTGGAGGGAGGAAGAAAGCCCTCCCCTCTCCCCTTGTGCCCCATGACGCAAGTTACTCCGAAGCACCCCAAATGAGTACACTCAGTTCCCTCTCGGGACTGGCCTCCCTTGCGGGAGGGGTGAGATTCAAGGGCAACTGGATGTGCCTCCGCCAGCCTCCCCACACCTATTTGCTGATGGCTGAAATTTTGTTTGTTTGTTTGTTTTGCGGTACGCGGGCCTCTCACTGCTGGGGCCTCTCCCGTTGCGGAGCACAGGCTCCGGACGCGCAGGCCCAGCGGCCATGGCTCACGGGCCTAGTCGCTCCGCGGCCTGGGGGATCTTCCCGGGCCGGGGCACGAACCCGTGTCCCCTGCATCGGCAGGCGGACTCTCAACCACTGCGCCACCAGGGAAGCCCAAATGTGTGTTTTTTTTGTTTTGTTTTGTTTTGTTTGCGGTACGCGGGCCTCTCACTGTTGTGGCCTCTCCCGTTGGGAGCGCAGGCTCAGCGGCCATGGCTCACGGGCCCAGCCGCTCCGCGGCATGTGGGATCTTCCCGGACCGGGGCACGAACCCGTGTCCCCTGCATCGGCAGGCGGACTCTCAACCACTGCACCACCAGGGAAGCCCCTGAAATTCTTTTAATAGCACATAAGACCTTTCACTTCCATACTTAAAAGATTGAATTCTAGTACAAAGGACAAATGTTTCCTGAACCCAAATGTGTTTGTAGTAGAAGTATAAGTGACTAAGGTAAGGTCTGTTCAGTGGGGATAGAGGTTAGGAAAAGGGACACCTCGCTTGGGGTGGAAAAGCCCGGAAACGGGAGGCTGGGGTCCGAAGAGGCCGATATTCACAGTCTGGCCGTGTCCTTCTGGGCTGTTGACCTGAAATCGATCTGAGTCCGGGAGAAGCCGCCCGGGCGGGGTCCCCGGGTGGGCAGCCGCGTCGTCAGCCGCAGCAGGGCCACTGCTTGAATTATTTCCTCTGCCTGAGATCGCGCTCGGGACTTTTGTGTGGGAGAAGCATTTCACGAATCTCTACACCGCAGAATACTTGCAAGTATTGAGTTACTCAAACGATGCTTACTATTCATGGGCATGAACTCAGAGAACAATGCTCACACCAAAGGGGACAGACCTAAATGTGGGGCTTTCTTTGATTATATTGGTTCCTAGTTAAATATAACAGATACTCCTTCTCCAGGGGTCTACAGAATCTTTTCCAGAGTGACAATAACTTTTTCCCTTTGACTCGACATCTTCCTCCATTTTCTCGGCGTCCCCTGCCAGCCATGAGGGGATGGCCTCATTCTGAAGTCTGTTTGCCAGGTTATGGGAGCCTGGAAGTCTTTTCAGCTGTGGAACACAGATTACTCACCCCTTTTTAAATGATCTAACATACATAAAACCATGGCTAGAATAGTGACTCGGCCACTAAGTGAATGGATATATTTTTTCATCCATGACAAACATGTCTGAAAGTTATCTGTTTGTTCCCTCACTCCCTAATTAGGACACTGAAAAGTACTGGAACACAGAGTTCACTGAAGCACTCTAGGGAGTCCCTTCCTTTCAGACAGCACTTTTAATTCTCCTTAATGCAATCTTCACATTCATTGTCTCCTTTTATTCAACGCCGGTAAAGTAGGGCACGTGTCATTGTTCTCACTTGACAGATCAGAAAGATAAGACACAGCAAGGGTTTGCTTTGGTCACAGAGTAAATTAGGAGCAGACCTGGATCTGTGAAGTGAGGTCGGCTGCATTGGGTGGTCCCCTGACCCAGGCTTCGCACAACTTCAGACCCTTGTATCCAGGACTAATGAGCTCACCTGAATCTCACTAGGCCTGAGCATCAGATGGGCTGAGTAGGGCTTGTCAGTCATCCAGCCGGCACCCTCCTCCCTCCAGATAGGATGGGGGTGGAGAAGACAAATGCAGGCTGTCTGTCCCTGAGTCGGGGCCTAATGGGCAGGGAGAGCTTTGCCTTTTTTCAGAGAACCTTATCAGGTTCTTAAAGTGGGACTTGTAGTGAACAGCATTCTCAAAATAACAAGTGTCAGCCATGGACAAAATTTTCTAAATAGTAAAACATTACCACTGATTAGACATCTAATGTATCAAGGTGCTTTGGGCTTAGAACACAACACTTCTCTCACAGAGGGGATTTGCTAACAATTCACTGGCTACGGTGGCAGAGCCAGGGTATCTGTTCTGTCCCTCTCAGACCTTTGTTCTGTGTCTTGAGCAATTCTTCTGTCATTCTCTGTCCTCTGTGGGTATGTTTGTGTGTGAGGGTAGAAAGGGTGGATGGATATGTGTAAATTCTCTGCAGTCAATCCAGTGCCTGATTATTCTATTATGAGGGCTTTGCTGTCCTGCTTATAAATCCTTACACACTTTCTTTCTCTCCTCCACTCTGGAAAGTTTTTGTCTCAGATCATGGACTATTGGTTATATCAGCTCCCCTCCCCCTCTTCAAGAGGGAGATGCTGTTTATCTTTCCCAAGAAATTTTATGGTTTAGGTGGGAAAAATCTGGCCCCCTGCAGAGCCCTGAGAGGAAGATCCAAGAAAGAAAATAACCCTGTATTTCTGGCATTTCCTGGCTGCCCAGAGCTTCCCTCCACAGCTGACATTGATAAAATTTCATCAAGGGCGTTAGTCGATCAGGCTGCAGGCTTTTATTATGCCACTTACTCTGAGAGTCATATTAGCATTTAAGATACTGGTCTTTTTTTCTGCATAGAATGTGACATGTCTCTATTTTGCATGTTATCGCATTCCTAAAACCTCAGTACAGCCCCTAAATTAATTGAAAAGTGACTTTAAAATATAATTTAACACTCGTGACAGATACAAAAGTATTATTAAACGGAAAGACATTTCCTGTTTTTGCATAGGACGACACAACATTATAAAGATGTCGTTTTCCCTAAAATAATTGAAAAAGCTAATGCAATACCGACAAGTTGCAGTTTAGGCAAGTTGATAATGAAGTTCACATGGAAAAACAAATGCATAAATATCCAGGAAAACACTTGAAAAATAACAACTACTAGAGATGACTAGCCCTACCAAATATTAAAATATACTATAAATCCTGTGTAATTAAAAGTGTAGTAGTGCCACATGAAGAGACACATTTACCAGTAAAATAGAATGCCCAGAAATAGACCAAGAAACATATGGAAAGTTAGACATTAAAGATGGCATCTCAAATCATAGGGCGAAGATGGACATTTTAATAAATGGCACTATTCTCAAAAGCCAAAAAGTGGAAAGCCCAAATGGCCACCATGTAATGAATGGATAAACAAAATGTGGTATATTCATACAATGGAATACAACATGGATAAACCTTGAAGACATTATGCTAAGTGAAAGAAGGCAGTCACAAAAGACCATTATATGATTCCATTTATATGAAATGTCTACAGTAGGCAAATCCAGAGGGACAGAAAGTTGGTTAGTGGATGCCTAGGGCTGGGGAGTGGGGAAGAATAAGAGTAGATACCAGGTTTCTTTTGGGGGTGATAAAAATATTCTAAACTTAGATCATGTTGATGGTTACCGAAGTCTGTGAATATACTAAAACCAGTGAATTGTACACTTGCAAGGCGTGAATTTTATGGTGTATGAATTCTATCTCAATAAAGATGTTTGTAAAAGGGACAAATGACCAAAAGTCCAATAGAAAAATGGGGGGAGATATTCTTCAAACATATGAAAAAAAATGTTCAAATTCACTCAGGGACAAATTAAGCAACACTGAGATACAGTTCTCATCCATCATATTGTCGAAAATTAAAAAGTACGATGATCGCCTGGAGGGGTGGGATAGGGAGGGTGGGAGGGAGGGAGACGCAAGAGGGAAGAGATATGGGAACATATGTATATGTATAACTGATTCACTTTGTTATAAAGCAGAAACTAACACACCATTGTAAAGCAATTATACCCCAATAAAGATGTTAAAAAAAAAAAGTATGATGATCCATCGGGTAAACAGGCATTCTCACACATTGCTGGTGGAAATGCAAACTGCAAAGAGAGTTAGGAAATAACCTAACAAAACTACAAAAGCAGTTTGACCTAGCAACACCACTTTTAGGAATACATCCTGCAGATACACTTCCAACAATGTGAGAATATATAAGCACAAGGTTACTCATTGCAGCCTTGCTGGTAATTACAAATCTAAATGCTCATTCAAAGGAGATTGATTGAATAAGCTATGGCTCATCTAGAAAATGGAATACTAAGCACTCTATAAAATAATGAAGATCTCTATAAAATTGATATGACCTCCAGGCTACACTGTTAAGTAAAAAAAATAACATGCAAAAGAGCATCTTAGTGTGTTATCCTACACGTGAGAAAAAAGAGTTATAGGGAAAATATACATGTATTTGTTCTTTCATACAAAATATGAGGAGAAACCAGAAACCAAGAGATAGATTACTATTATGAGTTGAATTGCGGTTCCCCCCCACACCATTACCCTCCACTCCTGAAGAGGTCTGTTGAAGTCCTAACCCCCAGCACCTCAGAATGTGATCTTACTTGGAAACAGGGTCATTGCAGCTGTAATTAGTTAGGATGAGGTCATGCTGGAGCAGGGTGAGCCCCTAATCCAGTATGACTGGTGTCCTTATAAGATGAGGACCCTGTGAAGAGAGAGACAAAGGGAAAACACCATGTGAAGATGAAGGCATTGATAAGGGGGATGCATCTATGAGCTAAGGAGCACCAAAGACTGCCAGCAAACCACCCGAAGCCAAGAAGCAGCAAGAAGTATTCAGAGGGAGCTCGGCCCTGCCAACATCTCCATTTTGGACTTGGAGCCTCCAGAACTGAAAAGATAACTTTCTATCGTATTAAGCCACTCAGTTCATGGCACTTTGCATGAAATACAGTTCCCTACAGAGTGTAGGTGGGAAATGAAAGAAGGGAAGAACTGGACTGGGGTCATGGGGATGTGAAGAGAGTGCACTTCTCTGAATAGACCTTTCTTTGAAGCTCTGACTCAGAACCGTAGTCATGTTTCACATACCACCCCAAAATAAACATTTAAAATCAACCAGGATGTGGGCGAACCCAATGTGGCATACAGGCAGTAAGAAATGAACCTGACTGAGGTGAAAATAACATAACTACATTGAGGGGAGTGAGGGAGAAAAGAAATAACCTAAAGAACTTTGCAGAACAATATTTTGGTTGGATAATATAAGGTTAAAGACAAACTATATACAAATTTTGTACTCCAGTTCCTATACTTGTTTCTCACAGTGGTATGGGTTAGCAATTCTGAAACGACTGTAGGTATATACCAGAACTGAACAAATAAGTAAATATATTATAGATATTGAAAGCCACATTTCTCAAGGTGAGAAGGAAGTTACCAAAAAAGGGAGAAGGCTAGAAGAGGCTCTATGGTGGTGAGTTAAATTTGGAGGAATTCTAATGAATCTTGGTTTATAATATATATATAAAGATAGATGGATCCATCCTTCTCCAGTAAAAGGAACCAGGGTTCCTTAAAGAAAAAGTTGAATCCAGCATTGGGGCAGGGAAAATACAAGATGAGCCTGGAACATCTTGTAGTTACAGAAAATAAGTTCTCAAAACCTGATAAAGGGACCTCAGAAGAACCCAGAAGCCAACCTGAAGGAGCTCTCAACAGTGAGAGTGGAAAAAATTGAGCAAGAAAATGATAGTATTGCATTATAACCCATAGAATAAAATAAATATCCATGAGTCTATACTGATAAAAATAACTGAGTAAAGTACAATGATGGAGGGGGACAACTCTTGCTCACAAAAGAATTCCAGTGAATTAATGTGGGAAGACTGAGAAATTAAACATCATGGTTAGGCAAACATCACAGTAATACTTGTTGCAGGCAAGACTCACACTAATGGATGCTGAAGTTTAAAGAGAAACGGGATGTTGGCATAGTCTTAAAGTACCTCCCTGGAGAGAGCAGTTACCAAGGGGAAAATAGTAACTTTGGAGAAGCCTTGCAGACATCACCTTAACCAGGTGATCAAGGTTAACATCACCGGGGATAAGTCATGTTGATATCAGGTACCCCCAATTCGAGGCAGTGAGAAGGGCACAGTGTCACTCATGATCTTCTTGCCAAATGCATAGCTTCAATCTAATACGAATGAGAAAACATCAGGCAAACCCCAGCCAAACACTCTGCAAAATAACTCTTTAAAAGAGTCAAAGTCATGAAAGACCGGACAAGACTGAGGAACTGTCACAGATTGGCAGAGACCAAGGGTGCATGACTAATAAATGAATGATGGGGTCCTGGATGCGATCCTAGGACAGAAAAAGGACAAAAGTGGAAAAACTGGTGCAATTCAGATAGGGTCTATATTTTAGTTAATTGTATCATATCAATGTTAACTTGCTGGTTTTGATCATGTGCCGTGGTTATGTAAAATGGTAACATCTAAGGGAGGCTGTATTAAAAGTACATGAGAAATATTTGTACTATTTTCTACAACTTTTAAGTTTAAAATTATTTCTAAATATAAAGATAATTAGTTTGAAATGTTCATTCTCAGTTCTACCCCAAAAGTTTTAGTTATTTCCCATCATACGTATAAACAACGTTTCTGCTTCTATTCCTTGATGTACCAGTTTTACACTTTACCTATTTCCTGCTATAACAGGTGATACCGCTCATTTATTCTATCTCCTACTGTTATAAACTCCCAGGACTGTTATATTCCAATTTTCAATTTCTCTGTTGACCCATTGCTGTGGTCTGAATGTGTGTCCCCCCAAAATTCACATGTTGGAATCCTAACCAAAGGCGATGGTATTAGTAGGTGGGGCCTTTGGGAGGTGATTAGGTCAAGAGAGTAGAGACCTCACGAATGGGATTTGCTCTTATGAAAACAGAGCTCCCTAGCCCTTTCTGCCCAGTGAGGATACAGGGAGAGCTCTGAACCTGGAAGAGGGCTCTCACCAGACCAGGATGGCACCCTGATCTGAGACTGCCAGCCTCCAGAACGGTGAGCAATAAATTTCTGCTGTATATAAGCCACTCATTCTGTGGTGTTTTGTTATAGCAGCCGGACAGGCTAGGGCAGCCATACTTACAACTTTACATAAAAACAATACCTTTTTCTCTTCCATCTTCTAGAGACAACACTTCTTGGCTTCCTATCAACACCCCTCCTTTTCCCTCCAGCTGGCTTCCTCTCTTTCTCCTAATCCAGTTCATCTAACTTTTAGTTTTGTATTTTGAAGATTCCTAATGGTTACATTCTGTTTTCAAACCATAGTTTAGTCTTCCTTGAGCTGCCTGTTGGTTAAGTCCAACAGCTGAAAATTAGTAAGCAACAATGATATTATTATGACCAGGTAAATAGTGCTCATTGCTGAGTCACACAGTGTATGTATTATAATTGAAGTTCTTTTTGTGCAGCTTTCTGTTTCTCCTGGAATTTCTCAGTAGCTTTCTTTTTTGTTCCATCAGTTGTCTTTAGCATATTCCCACTTATTTCCAAGCTCTTCATAACTTAAGTATTACGTGCCCATTTTCCCTGGAGACCTCTTTTTGGAGATTTCTGGCTTCCTGCTCAGGTTGGAAACGCTCAAGAAATCTCTTTAAATCCCTTGACACCTCTCCTAGACTGGCTCCAGTATTTCCTAGCTCTTATTTTTAACCTCAGTTTACTCCCATACCTTAAAGTAAATTCCTAAGAAAGAGATTGCATGAAATAAATTTCTTGAGTCCTTACATGTCTGCAAACGCCTTGGCTTTACCCTCGTGTTCAAAAGGTTCAAATGGTTTTATACACCCTTTGTGGCGTATATAAAAGTTGATCATCTTTTTCCCTCAGAATTTTAAGATCTTTGTTCTACTGTCTTCTTGCATCTACTGTTGATATTGTCATCTGATTCTTGTTCTTTTGTTGATGTTCTGTTTTATTCTCCCTTGAAGCACTTAGAATCTTCTTCATTCTCAGTATTGTGAACTTTCATGCTATATCTAGGTATGAATCTATTTTTTAAGTTTATTGTACCAGGCACTCAGTGGACTATTTTAATTACAATGTCACTCATTTACATTGTAACATCATTCAGGTTTAGACATTTCTCTTATATTCTTCCTTTCATAATTTCCTCTCCATGTTCTTGGTTTGCTCTTTCAGAAACTTAAGACAGCATTTGGATCTCCTTGATTGGTTGTGTTTTTCTCTCATTTTTAGTGTCTCTGTGGGATTTTTTGTTGCGGTTGGGGGGGGCGTTTTCCATCTTATTGTCCTTGTGTCTTTGTGTGTTGTGTTTATTTTACTTTCTGGGAGAGTTCCTTGTCTTTATTTCCAAAATCTCTACTGAATATCTCTTTCCGCAATCATATTTTAATTTCCAAGACCTCTTTCTTATTTGTTCCTTTTAAAATAGCATCCCGTTCTTGCTTTAAAGGCATGGTATCTTCTCACATTCTTCTGAGGATATTTTTTTACAGATTTTTTTTTCAAGTTCTCTTCTGTTCCCCGGATTACCTTTGTTTCCTCTGGAGCCAATTTTTCTATTTGTTTGGCTCTTTCATTCATGTTGTAATTTGAACCAACTGTCTGGTGATCCTTGGATTTCTGTTCCTGTTTAAGAATGAGGGGTTAAGAAATTGTGTGAACGGGAGAGGCCTGTCAACCAGCAAGTGAGTGAGCAGGAAACTAGCTGTCCATTGTGCAGTCCCTAAATGCTAAATCCAGGCAACTCTAGAGCTGCTCAACTTCATTAGGAGAGAACTTCTCATTTTGAAGTTTTTAAATTTTTAAAAATAATGTTTTCCAAGGGAAGGGATTCCAGCTTCCCAGAGTTGTGTGTATGAGACAGGGGAAAGATGGTAGGGCTCAACTGGTCTGCTCACCTTCCTCCTTGCATGGTTTGGTGCAGCACAAGTCTCCGACCTGGGTTCAAGCCCTGGTCCACTTCCTGGGGAACCTTGTGTGAGTGACTGCAGCATCACAGAGCCCAGGCTTCTTCCAACTGCAGGTCCCTCTAGGACATCACCCCCAATCCCAGCAAGGTCAGCTGGTAAGGGCAGTCACCGAGACATGTTCTCTGTGTGGCCGTAAGCCCGTGGAGCCGGGCAAGCTCTATAAATAGCAGCGGTGATTACGGAGTAACACTCCTTTTAAATGCTTGGACTTTCCATTCAAAACAGTTCTGGCCCCGTGTTTAGTCTGTCTGGGGGGCAGCTGTAAAGGCCACCTTGTTTCACAGCTAAGGAGAGGTTACAAGGCAATTAAAATATTTTTGTGTCTTCTCTCTTGTGATGATTATTCCCATGCGGTGGTGGCCACTAGAGTAGTTCCTGTCTCCATTGCCCACAGGGAAACTTGACAACAGAGGGGCAGCACAAGCCCTGGAGCTGGGCTCAAATTAGAGCTTCAGCGTGAACCCTGCCCTTGGTTTTCAGAGAGTTAGAAGTAAAAGTCACAAATCCTGGTGTCTCTAATCGCCACAGCCAGGCAACTGCCACTTACTTTAAAGGGGTGTTTTTCCCTTTTAGGAACAGGATCAGGTCCTTTAGGAACAGAGTAAATACTTCTTGTGCCAGAGTAATTAGACGCTCTAAACCCTCGATTCTTCAGCCTGATAAATGTAGTCATTGTACAAATAAAGGTATGTTCGACACACATGGACATATTTAGGTAAAGACAACGTGCCACATCTCATAGCTCTGAATCATAACAAATAATGATAATTATCCTAGTCATAAGAATCATCATCATATGGAAAGAGTAGCTGTCATAATCTTAAAAGTGATCCTGACATAAGCAGCCTCTTCAGTGTTCGAAAATCGTCATTAGGGACTTCCCTGGTGGTGCAGTGGTTAAGACTCTGTGCTCCCAATGCAGGGGGCCGGTTCAATCCCTGGTCAGGGAACTAGATACCACACGCATGCTGCTACTAAGAGGTCACATGCCACAACTAAGGAGCCCATGTGCCACAACTAAGGAGCTGGTGAGCTGCAACTAAGACCCAGCACAACCAAATAAATAATTTTTTTTAAAGTGCACTGTTGGAACATTAAAAAAAAAAACTCATCATTAACCCCCTCAGAGCATCCACACAGGGCAGGCTGGACAGGTATCATTACCACCGCACGCCCCCCCCCATACAGATGGACACACAGAGGCCTATAGAAGTTCGGGCAGTAGTTAGTAGCCAACACTGTATTAGGCTCATCAGCCGTCAAACACTCTGTGTGGTCCTTCCCCCTGGGGCTTGGTGGCCAGTGGACAACAGCCCACATCACACACCTTCCAATGCTCTCTGCACCAAGTGATGGAGGCTGGTGTTTGGGGGTGCTTGTTCCTGCACTGGCCTGAGGAATGGATGACAAAGGGGGAGGAGGAGAGAGAGGATTTGGAGTATTAAGGATTCTCCAACTCATCAGGAACAGATTCTGCAAAACCATTTTCTCTCCCTCCCTCCCTCCCTCCCTCCTCCAAAAGAGCAATTATGAAAAATATTTCCAGGAAGGAAAATATTAAAATGCAAATTAAATACAGTTGTGACTGTAAATCACTGAAGAAAAATGCCATCACTCTTTTTAGAGTCCAGTGTAGGAGCTGAGGACCATTGGTGGTGAGGCCAGTGGAGCTGATATCTGATAGGACAGGACCACAGAGATAATAGGGTCCAGATCCCTCATTTTACAGATGAGAACACTGAGGTGGAAACGGTTAGTGAATTTTCCCGATGATGGGAGATGGCATAGTACAGTAGCCAGCACAGAGCCAGGTGCAAAGCACGTACTTATATCAATTAGGAAAGCGTTTGGTTGCAAGCAACAGAGAGCTGGCTTTACAGGTGGGTTTTTCTCACATGAGTGCAGAGGTAGGAGTTCTGGGCCTGGCTGTTCCTGGGCCTAAACAAGAAAAATAAGCCTTGCTGTTCAGCAGCTGATCTGCCCAGAGGCAGGGTGGAGTTCTAGGGATGTAGTGTGACCAGAGAAGGGAAGCCTTGTTGAGAAACCATGAAAGAAACCAAGGTTATTTAACCTGAAAGGGAGGAACAGTGGAAACTTGAGAGAATAGGTCCGGTGTTGCCCAAGAGGTCAGAATTAGGACCAGTAGTGCAACTGTTAGATGACAAACAGGACTGAACAACAGGAATAATTTTAATGATAAGCACTTACTGAAAATTGGCCACCTCTTAAAATAGTGAGTTTCCTGGAGACATTCAAGCTGAATAAGGAATTGGAGCGGGGTGTGTGTGTGTGCATGCATGTGTGTGTGTCGGGGGTGTTGAACAGTGAATATTGGTTGAGGGGAGAGAAGGAGAGTTACAGCACTGCATGGGGAGATAGTCTCCAAATTCCCTTTTGGAACAATTCATTTAGCAAGTATCTGTTGAGTGTCTACTGTGTTCCACAGAGGAACCATATTTTCCAAATAAGAAGCTGGTCTGACATTTATGAAAAAGCTAACGGAGAGAACAGGGTATATGATGAATGTTGCTTACTGAGTGACTTCTCAGGAACCACTTGCTTCCTGGAGATTCCAGGGCTCCCAGCACCCCCTCCCTCTCCAGGGAACTGGCCTGTTTCCATCCAGGCTCTCAGGGCCGGTGAAAGGGCCAGATGCATAGTTCAGTAGCAGCATTTTTTCCAGATACGCTGGAGCCCGGGCTTACTCTCTGTCGCCTGTGATGTCCACGTGTCTGAAAGGCAGCTGGGAAGTATCAGAAAGGTAGCAGGGATCTGGGTCACTTATTCGCCATCCCGAGTCTTTCTTGCCCTCACTTTTCTTACCTGGAACATGGGAGAGAAGAGAGCGTCTTCACGGACTTCTTATGGGGCTGTCCTGTGCTTTGCATAGCGCTTAGCCCTTGTTAAGGATTCAACAGATGTGGTTCATTTCGTGCCTCAGCTCCGCCCCTGATTTTGTGAGGTCACTTTTGCAGACCTGGGTTTCCTCTCCTCTACAACAAGTTCAGGTTGGGCCGGAACAAGCCCTGTCACTCCTTCCAGCGTTGAACTTTCTGGTGTGCCCAAACAAAATGTCTGGGGCGCTTTCCCAGCCTCGGCCTGGAGGGCGTCTCTGCCAGGAGGGGGCGCCACTCACTCATGTTTCCACCACAGGTGAGTCTGACCATTTGGTTGGTAATCTCCGCTCCGCTTTGAAAAAGGAGCCTGAAAAGGCGCTTGCTTAGCAGCCGCCTCTACACTCACTTTTAAAACCGCGGTGCTGATGGTGTGACTGGATCTCCCACTCTTCCGCTTGCTTCCAGCAAATCAAAATCATCTTCCTATGGCCAGTCCTCAGTATTTACAAAAGGGGTAAAGAGAGAAACGTGGCAGGGCCAACTTCCCCGCTGTGGCCTTTCCCCTTGCTCAAAGTCAAAACTGCAGATCCCAGGGAGCATGTGCTGTGGCATTGCACCCACAGTCAGCCATTTGCATGCTATTCCGGGGGCACAGATGACCACTGATGCTGGCAATTGCCTCACTGCCATGTAGGCGATCGCAGATACAACTTTGCAGCCTTCGATCTCCGGCAGTGGCTAGGCTGGAGAGGCCCAGAAAATGTGGTTTCCTAGTCACCTTGGGTTCCTGTGAGCAGGGTCAGCATTGTGGAGCCTAAGCAGGTCAGGAAAAGAGCTGAAGGCCAATAGGGCCGAAGTCTTAAGTTTACCCAAGGTCCGTCCTGGGTTTGTTAAGTGAATTGAAGATGGAAATTCCCTCTCTTCCACTCTTTGACTTTTCTCAAGAGTTAAACAGAAGAGGGAGGAAAGAAGGAAAGAGAAGGGGGGAAGGGGAGGGGGAGAAAAAAGAAAGATTAATTATCATAAATAGTTAAATATTTATTTATTCATTTATTTTGGCTGTGCTGCGTCACCATTGCAGCATGTGGGATCTTTTAGTTACAGCATGCAGACTCTCAGTTGTGGCAAACATGCAGGATTTAGTTCCCCGACCAGGGATCAAAGCCGGGCCCCTGGCATCGGGAACACAGAGTCTTACCCACTGGACCACCAGGGAAGTCCCCATAAATAGTTAATGTTCAAATAGATTATCCTCTTCATTGTAGCCCTGTTTACAATAGCCAGGACATGGAAGCAACCTAAATGTCCATCAACAGAGGAACGGATAAAGAAGATGTGGTACATATATACAATGGAATATTACTCAGCCATAAAAAGGAAAGAAATTGGGTCATTTGTAGAGACATGGTTGGACCTAGAAACTGTCATACAGAGTACAGTAAGTCAGTGAAAAACAAATATTGTATATTAATGCATATATGTGGAATCTGAAAAAATTGGTATGGACAATCATTTACAAAGCAGAAGCAGAGACACAGACGTAGAGAACAAATGTATGGCTACCAAAGGGGGAAGGTGGGGGTGGAATGAATTGGGAGATTGGGATTGACATGTATACACTATTGATAATATGTATAAAATAGATAACAAATGAGAACATACTGTATAGCACAGGGAACTCTACTTAATGCTCTGTGGTGACCTAAATGGGAAGGAAATCCAAAAAAGAGGGGATATATGTATACGTATAGCTGATTCACTTTGCTGTACAGTATAAACTAACACAATATTGTAAAGCAACTATACTCCAATAAAAATTTTAAAAAAAAGATTATTCTGCCTTTTCTCTCAAGAAGTACATAATTTTAAGCTTTAGAAAGTAGAAGATATAAACATATCTGGTCTTTGCTTCGAGCTCACCCTATCTCCCATACAGTTGTGAGCACTAAACAAGTACTTGGTTGGCAGGCTGGAATCAAATTATCATGTGGACTGGTTTTGACCTTGTGAATGTTAAGTTGTCAAAACTTTCTTCTCTGGGGCACCAGCCTCAGCTGAACATTTAGGATGCATCCATTTCAAAGAGGAAAAAATTACTTTCAGACCCTATGCAAGATTCTTTTGTCATTCAAAAAAGACACGATGATTCCTCATTTATGGCGAAGGAAGTGGTGTAGGCAGAACAAGTGTCTCTCTGTTCTTTTTTTTAAATTTAATTTAATTTTTATTTTACATTGGAATGTAGTTGATTTACAATGTTGTGTTAGTTTTAAGTGTACAGCAAAGTGATTCAGTTTTACGTGTATCCATTCTTTTTCAGATTCTTTTCCCATATAGGTTATTACAGAATATTGAATAGAGTTCCCTGTGCTATACAGTAGGTCCTTGTTGATTATCTATTTTATATATAGTAGTGTGTATATGTTAATTCCATACTCCTAATTTATCCCTCCCTCCCCCTTACTCCTTTGGTAACCATAAGTTTGTTTTCAAAGTCTATGAATCAGTTTCTGTTTTGTAAATAAGTGCATTGGGTCATTTTTTTTTTAGCATGCACATGTAAGTGATATATGATATTTGTCTGTCTCTGACTTACTTCACTTAGTATGATAATCTCTAGGTCCATCCATGTTGCTGCAAGTGGAATTATTTTATTCTTTTTTATGGCTGAGTAATATTCCATTGTATATATGTACCACATCTTCTTTATTCTTCTGTTGGACATTTAGGTTGCTTCCATGTCTTGGCTATTGTAAATAGTGCTGCAATGAACATTGGGGTGCATGTGTCTTTTCAAATTATGGTTTTCTCTAGATATATGACCAGCAGTGGGACTGCTGGATCATATAGTAACTCTATTTTTAGTTTTTTAAGGAACCTCCGTACTGTTCTCCATAGTGGCTGTACCAATTTACATTCCCACCAACAGTGCAAGAGGATTCCCTTTTCTCCACACCCTCTCCAGCATTTATTGTTTGCAGACTTTTTGATGATGGCCATTCTGACTGGTGTGAGGTGATACCTCATTGTAGTTTTGATTTGCATTTCTCTAATGATTAGTGATGTTGAGCATCCTTTCACGTGTTTATTGGCAATCTGTATATCTTCTTTGGAGAAATGTCTATTTAGGTCTTCTGCCCATGTTTTTGATTGGGTTGTCTGTTTTTTTGATATTGAGTTGCATGAGCTGTTTGTATATTTTGGACATTAATCCTCTTCTATTAGAGCTAAACTGATTATTGTAGGTTGCTTGAGAAATCACATCACACATTGTCAAGTCTCAGGGATGGGGGTATAGATCTTGTTAAGCAAATCATTTTTCTTCACTGTTAACCAACCAAGTGTTTTGTGTGTGTCTTTCAAATTTACATTAAAAAACCCATGTCCTGAAAGACTGAAAGTCTTTCAGGGTTTGAGAGGCGGAATGGGACAGGGGATGTCATAACGATGGTTCTGCAGTGTCCAGTGTCATGCAGACTTTGGCGGGGGCTTGTCTTTCACTGGACTGGGAAGACAGGGGTTGCTACATCCCCGAACATCCCCTTCTGCTCTTGCCCACCCCGTACCATCTGCAGAGTGGAGCAGGTGGCTTGTGGGTGAGAACATTATTCTGGTTTCATCTGTTGTTGCTTACGGAAAGAGAACTTCCCTGTTGAGGTTTTGGCTTTCTCCTGGTCTAATGAATGAGTCCTACTCTAAGATCAGCGTCTCATGACACCACCAACAAATGAACTCTATTAGAGGATTTTGCAGCAGCTTTTAAAAATGTCATCAATAGCATGGGGGCCCTTGCAAAAGGCAGTTTCTTTCTCTTGCTTAAAGTCACACTTCTGGTGTGCAAATGCCTTATGTGACAGTGTATAAAAGGTAGGGATTTTTCTATTTTGAAAAGAATACCCAGTCAGATTTCTGGCAAACTGAATGATGCTTTAGGTCCTATTTCCTTTTTTGAGACTTTCCCAGGGTGTCGAACAAGGATAAGGGGACCAACACTACAGGCTCTTGTGAGGGGTGGTGCTCTATTAGATTGCGTTTGAGGTGAGAAGAAAACACACTGTGAGGGAGACATTTAACACATTATATAAGTTCTCTCATTTAGTCCTCACTACAGTGTAGGAAGAAGGTTTTGCCATCCCATTTCCTAGATGAGGAAACAGGTTCAGAGAGAAAGAGTAATTTGTTCTGAGTCACACTGCTTCTAGGTACTGAGAGGGGAGTTGAAATCTAGGTTTGTCTGATCAACCCCTGTGCCGTTTTGATACTCCATGTAAGTTGATTGCTATAGAAATGCAAAATGCTATTTGTCAATCATTTCTATAGTGCATATTATATGCTAAGCACTGTTTTGAGTTAGAGCCTGAACTGGGCTGGATGGGGAGAGAGTGACTGCTGGAACCTAGAGTAGGCTGGGGAAATGGGTGCCGGGGGTTTGCCAAAGGAAGCAACAGTAGCTCCGAGGATGATTCATTGTGGGGCCTGAGACAAGGAGGGAGCAGTCAGCCTTGGTATCAGGGTTGGATCTGCACCAGCACATTATTATTATTATTATTTTTTTTTTTTTTTTTGGCCCTACTCTCACTGTTGTGGCCTGTCCCGTTGCGGAGCACAGGCTCCGGACGCGCAGGCTCAGCAGCCATGGCTCACGGGCCCAGCCGCTTCGCGGCATGTGGGATCTTCCCGGACCGGGGCACAAACCCGTGTCCCCTGCATCGGCAGGTGGACTCTCAACCACTGCGCCACCAGGGAAGCCCATGCACCAGCACCTTATTGCAGGTGGACTCAGAGTAGCCTGAAGTGGGGGAAGACGATCCCCTCCCACAGGCTGTACTGTTCAAAACTTTGCAAAAAGTTCAAGAAAACATTGGCCCAGAGGACTATAAAACATTGTGGTGTAGACCAGCTGAAGTGAGTTTTAGGCTCAACTGAAAGTCGTCTTGGCCGCATTCCCTCAAAGCAGTGTAATTCTCTAGAGAGCCTGGCTTTTGCAGTTGGACCTGGCTTCGCATCTCTGTACCTACTTGATATGTGACCTTGCACCTGTTTCCTCATCTCCAATAATAGCTGCCTTATAGGGTTATCGTAAGGATCCAGTGAGATCATTTACAAGATGTGCTTGACACAGTGCTGGCCTAGGTTCAGCATATTATACGTACCTCCTCTGGGATTTTGCCGTCTCAGCTATCCCCCTCCCCTGGCATTTCCAAAGTCCATCTCTATCTCCCCTCAGCCTGAGACCATATGCAGATCTCCTTCATCTTAATACCAACACAACAACAAAGCCAAACAAACTTTTTCTCCACTGCTCTGTGGTGCTACCCTCCTACTTCTCTTTGTGCAATTGACATATAACATCTTCCCAATCTTCTTGAAAGAGGACTCATACGCTGCTAGTTCCAAAAAGTAGAGACATGACTGTTTTGCATATTCCTGAATCCCACTGTCTAATGTAGTACCTGGCATGTAGCTGGCACTCAGATATTTGCTAAATGAATGACTGAATGTCTCCATTTCTTCATTCTACATTCCCACCTTGTAACCTTGCAATCCAGCTGCTTCTCTCACCACTCTTCTAAAACTTCTCTTTCCAAAATCACCTCTGACATGATTACCTAAATTGGGGCTTCTCTCTTCATCCTCTTCTCTCTGAGCTCTCCCTAGTCCATGTTAAGTCTTTAAAACAGATTCCACTTTGCAGCATAAAGCAAATGCAGAGGTACTCCAAAGAACACAGACAAGGCTAGGCTCTCCAGTTTCTTAGTTATCTACTTGGTTAGCAGTATCCTTTGAAGTCTTCCGAGGTCACCTCTCTTTGACGGGGGTGAGTGGCATAAGACAGTGAACATCCCGGAAGCCATCTTCCCCGATCTCAACAGCTGGAAGCAATCTCCCCCTCCTCTGACATGCGGTACTAAGCTTTATCTGTGCTTCTCTAATGGAACTCTTTCTATTTTGTTAGGGTTTATTATAAGCACACCTGTGTCACCTGCTCTGGGTACACCCTCTGAGGGCAGGAACTGGACTTTATCTCATCCTCCCATCTTGCTCAGACTCTAGCATCGGGTTATACAAATGGGCCAATGGAAAGAACTAATAGTGGAAAGAAGAGAAGGAGACCTTGAGAGACTACAGAGACCCTGCTCATGGAGAGTTTTATAACAAACCTTTCACTCATGTTAGACTGAGTAAAGCCCTGTTATGAACTGGCCCTGGCCTGGGTACAGTGGGAAGGATAAGATAGAGAATAACCCTGAGAGCAGAGACCTAGCTTACAATCTAATGGAACAACAAGCTATACATGTGAAATGTTAAATAGCAATTCTAAAATGCAGGAAAAAATGCAATGAACAACATGTAAGGAACAAACATGTACTGAAATAATATTAAGTAGCAACTACATGCTAGCTGTGTGTTATAGGACTAAAAGGGGGCTGGGAGGAGAATCTCTGAATTGCAGTGATGAGGGGTAGTTTCTAGAAGAGGTTGGAATTATGCCGAACTCTTTTGACGACTCCATTCAATTTTCCACAGTATGAGATAGGTATGTCCTAGCATTAATTCCAGTCTATGAGCTGTGGGTCTTTAAAGCCCAGGTGTTTCCACTGTGGTAGAATGGTTAAGAGTGAGAGCTCTGGGTCAGCAAGACCTGTGTCTGGCTGGCTGGTGGCCCACGAACACATGGTGTCTCTGATCTGGTAGGTGCCAGGTCTGGCGTAAGAGGAGTTCAGTCCAGTCTCTAGTATTTTTTTAAAAGTCTAAATGTCAAAGATGTAAAAAAATAAAAATAAAATAAAATAAATAAAAAAAAATAAAATAAAATATTAAGTGATTAAATCTGTCTGGTTGAAATAAAGATGACTTTTATTTAAAAAAAAAAAGTCTAAATGTCATGGTGCTGTCTCCCCACAGAAATATTTCCAAAATGTAATCAGAATAAACGCTAATGGTAATAAAGTTAGAGCCACAGGTACGCTCAGGAGGAAGCAAGGGTGACCTTTCTGGGCTGCTCTTGGCCGACGTGAAACACTCACTGCCCGTTGAGGGTGGCGTTTCGCTGCTGGCTGTCTCCACTCTTCCCTGGAGTCTCTACTCCCCCTGCTCCTGCGATGGTGCTGTGTCATCAGAAAAACAAACCCGCATGGTTATACTCATTTATAATCTGATTTGTTTGGGGTCTACTCTAGGCTTATCTGAAGCGAAGTTCTCACACATTCCGATGACTAGGTAACTTGACCTTTAATCTCACCATTTTCAAGTTAAGGGTACTTTATTCTACATTCCATCATTTGACCAGATATTGATCTGATTTTTCACAATAGGCTGTGTTCAATTATAGCCAAATAGGGCATCCTCAGTTATATATATAAAAAAGAATTCACACGGATTAAAATTTGGTCCATACCTGTGATTCAGGGTACACCAGGATGTCAGTGCAAACCTGTTGAATATGCTTCATATCGAGGATGTCACCACAGGGCTTCCCTGGTGGCGCAGTGGTTAAGAATCCGCCTGCCAATGCAGGGGACATGGGTTGGAGCCCTGGTCTGGGAAGATCCTTCATGCTGCAGAGCAACTAAGCCCATGCGCCATAACTACTGAGCTCTAGAGCCCGTGCGCCACAACTACTGAAGCCCGTGTTTCACATCGAGAGAAGCCACAGCAATGAGAAGCCCACGCACTGCAGCGAAGACCCAACGCAGCCATAAATAAATAAATACATTTATAGAAAAAGAAAAGAATGTCACCATATGTCACAAGATCTTTAACTTGTCATATCACCTCTCCAGACCTGAGTTTTCTCTGCAAAATGAAGAGCTGGTGTCCATCCCCAAATACTAATTACTATTCATTCCGCCTCCAATTAGCGCCTTCCACTGCAGGCACACTGCTGTCACTCCAGTCTTAACATCATCACCTCATACCTTCATGCTGTCACGTGTCTCTTCTCTGGCTTCCCAGACCCCAACCTCCCCAGCTCCTCCTCTGCCTGCCCCTCCCACCCCCAACTCACCCTGGAAATGACATTCAGACTTTTACAAGAACACAAGCTTCACGGGCTCAGGGACCTCCTCTCTTTAGTTCACTGCTGTGTCCCCAGTGTCCAGAGCAATGCGTAGTGCCTAATGGGTACTTATGCTGGTCAGTTTTATATATCAACGTGGCCAGGCTATAGTGTCCAGTTGCTAGCTCAAACACCAGTCTAGATATGGCTGTGAAGTTTTCTTTTTTAAGATGAAATTAATGTTTAAACCAGTAGACTCTGAGTAAAGCAAATTACCCTCCATAATACGGGTGGGCCTCATCGAATCAGTTTAAGGCCTTAAGAAAAAAGACTGAGTACCCCTGAAGAGGAAAAGAATTCTGCCTCCAGACTCAAGACTTCAACATCAACTCCTGTCAGAATTTCTAGCCTGCTGACCAGCTCTGCAAATTTCGGATTTAGCAGCCCAGTTCCTTCAATCTCAGTCAATCTCTATCTATCATTATCTGTCTACCTACCTACCTACCTACCTATCTGTACATACATACACGTACACACATGCAAATCCTATTGGTTCTCTTTCTCTGGAGCACCTTATAAACTACTCAGTAAAGATTTATCAAATCTTACAAATGCTTTTAACCTATACGATAAAACACTATGTTTCACGCTAAAAACAAAAACAAACAAAAAATCTCTCAGAATATGTTAGACTCTGGAGGCTTCCCTGGTGGCGAAGTGGTTAAGAATCCGCCTGTCATTGCAGGGGACACGGGTTCGAGCCCTGGTCCGGGAAGATCCCACATGCCGCAGAGCAACTAAGCCCATACGCCACAACTACTGAAGCCCACGTGCCTAGAGCCCGTGCTCCACAGCAAGAGAAGCCACTGCAATGAGAAGCCCGCGCACCGCAACAAATTTTCAGGTATATATTTTACTGAAAATTCAGGAAGTGATTTTAAAAAAAACTTAACTTTGTCTAACCCAAGGATTCCTTAAGCATTTAGACCATAGGACCCCTTCAACCTGTTAGGTGTTCTACCAGCCTGAGGGGCACTGGTTTCCATTGACTAGCTTCAAACCCTGATGTGGACAGCAAGGCCCTTCACCGTCAGGCTCCCAATAGCCTTTCTAACCTCTTTTTCTTTCTCACCATCATCTTTCTCTACTCTCTCTCCCCAAAATACCCCATATCATAACCTCAACAGACTGGATTTCCTTAATGTTAGTGGGCTATTGCCCACATCTAGACCTAATGCTTTTCCTTCTGCCTTGAATGCCTTTTCCTGGCCCTCCACCATCAGCTACTTCTACACTTATAGTTCAGTCTCTACCTATGGACACCTCTTCATCTCTTAAGGCCTAGATCAGATGTCTCTTTCTCCAGGAAGACTTCCTGGAAGATCCAGCCCAGCCCCTCCCCCAGAGTGAGCCCTCCATCCTGTGCTTGCGCAGCTAATAGACATTCCTCTGCTAGCACACTGGTCCAGCTGGATTGCAGCTATTTGCTTATATGCCTGTCTCCTTGACCAGTCTAAGAGATCACACAGGGCAGGAATGGGCTTATTCATCATGCTGATACCTGTGACTACAGTTTTGTTAAATTGAATGAATAACTGAATATACATTCCTTAGTTCAAAAACTTCCAAAGTTTTTCGAAGGCTCAACAGAGCATTTAAACTTCCCTGACTGTTAAGACCCTCCGTACACTAGCCCACCTATCCACCCAGAGTTCTTCCTCATGCTGCCCAGCCTGCAGTGTCTACTCCCACCCTCACCCCAAGGGTAATACCTGATCGCTCCTACAGCCATGCATTTGTTAGCACAATTTTCTGAGAGAAGATGCTCCTGTCTTTTTTCATATTTATCCAATCATAGGGTTGTTCATGGGGATGCTACTGAATAATAAAGGTGAATACTTTGCAGAAAGTATAAAAGGTCAGACCCTGTTAGGGAGCCCCACTGGGAAGGGGGCATCTGTAGACTGGGTCCCCTTTGTGACAAATTGCAGGATGGTCTGAGGGCCTGGGGAGAAAAGCCCTCTGTCACCCACCCCCGCCCTCTGGTTCTCCTGTAACTGCAGCCGGAGTCTGCAGATGCCTATCTGTATAGCCCCGGGCAGCTGTCTCTCATCCCACAGCCTGCTGAAGTTCTTCAGAGGCTCTTTTGTGTCAACAAGCTCCTTTCTAGAAGTTAAGAGGGTATATTAAGCCATTCGCCTTTTAAATCTTAATGCGAATTGTCATAAACTTTGCCTTTCTCTCAATAGTAAAGTCTGAGGGGAGGGGACTTCTGAAGGGGGCTACTCAGGCTATTTGCCATTCTGACTATGACACCCTGCTAAACAGGGGTGGGAACCAGCCTTTCCAAGCAGATGGGTATATTTTTACCTAAAATTTCCTTGCTGGTCTAGTAGTGCATGCACTGGAGCCCCTCAAGCCTCTGAACACACCCTTTATGGAGGAGCCCCCACTGCCTGCTAGAGAGTGATTGACAGTATAACCGGGGTGTGGGCTCTGCAGAGGGACTCCCAGGGTCCCAGTCCTGCCTCTGCCACCTACTAGCTCTGTGATCTCAGGCAAGTCACATAAACTCAGTTTCCTTCTCTGGAAAATGGGGATTGTAATAATGATGCTCGTTTCACAGAGTTGTGAGGTCTAGACAAGTCAATCAAAAGTGCTTAGCAGAGAGACTAGCCCTTGGTGAGCATTATACTTGTAAGCGTTTATTCCCTGTGTCCTTCACTAAGGCACCAGATGCCTAGAAGACCCTCTGTGAACGTTAGCTGAAAAGGAGGGAAGCATTTTGGAACAATGGCAGGGGCACTTTGGAGAGATGTCCTGGGTGTGATCCATTCATTTCTCCCTTCCCTCACGCTGGCTGAATACGTAGCACACAGGCCAGCCAGACAGACATCCTCCCAACCCCAGGGGCCCTCAGGTCTAGAGGAGACAAGTATACAGACAGATCACAAATCCGACTAAGCATAGCAAGGGGTTGAGATTAAAGTAGAAAAGGGCAAGTGGGAGGGAGCAGCTTCACATGGGTGCCTCAGAAAGGAGGTGAATTCAAGGATGGGTACCAGTGGGATGCGGGATGTGGAAAAGCTGGTGGGAAGGAGAGGAGACACACATGTGGATGCCAGCACTGAGCTTTCACGCCTACGACTTTGGCTCCTGGGTGGGCACTCTCCTCTCCTGCCTGAGATCTGACAGCTGCTCCTTTCTTAGGAGCCCAAGGAGAAGGGGTCCCAGGCCCCCCAAAGCCCACTATCCTTCCTGCCCTGGGGAGCTGAGTTGAGGGTACTAAATCTCCCTCTTCCTCGGGGACAGCCATTCGCCCATGGCCCAGAGACCCGGCTCCAAGGACAGAGTCAGACCCACCTTCTTCCCCTGCTCCTCCTGTTTCCTCCCTGCAGCCGCTTTCCTGCTGCAACGGGAGAGGAAAGCCCTTCTTCTCTCCCTCCCTCCCTCCCTCCCTCCCTCCCTCACCTGCCTGGAGAGCTGGCGCCAGAAGGGAACCCACAGGGCCTGGAAAGGTTTTTCTGGGACAAAAGCACAAAGACACCAGGGAACGTACTTCTGACCATTAGGGGCCTCTGGCGGGGAGCCCTGTCTGCAACTCATCAAGCAGCCTTTTGTTACCTGCTGCTGGGGGATTATTGACCCAATTGGCTATTCTGAGAGGTCATGGTTTAACATTCCTACCTGGCCCGGGGGCTGTGCTTTTCTGAGTTTCATTCCTACACCCGACATGAGAGTTGCATGTGTGAATCCATTAGGGGACACTGTTTATTTCTTTGATTTATGTGGGGCCTTCACGTTAAAAAGCTAAATCCAGGCTTGCAAATCATGCCAGTAGGTCACTGTCACTGTCCTGACAACAAGGCCTATTGCTTTTGCCCTGAAAAGGAAGAAGAGTTTAGAGAGCAGGCCCATCCAATGGCTTCTGCTGACCAAACTGCTCCCTACCTACTCCACCCCCCCCCAATTACTCACTGATGGGAATACTCACACGTCGGGTTTTGTACTGACTCTTGTAAGTGTATAGTTGCATGACTACTTGCATCCCTTCCAGAAGTAATCGCTCTCCACTCCCACCCCCACTACTGAATTACAGACAGCAAATAAACAAGATGCACTGGGGCTTCAGAGACATTCATCCTCTGGCGGAGGAGGAGGTGGCTGCTGTGAAGAACTGTGTGCACAGCCAGCGCAATATTTATTTCGTTGTTTATTGGGCTGCGTCGGGTCTTAGTTGCGGCATGCGGCATCTTTCATGGTGGCATGTGGGCTTCTCTCTAGTTGTGGTGCCTGGGCTCCAGAGGCGCGGGCTCCACAGCGTGCAGGCTTAGTTGCTCCGCAGCACGTGGGATCTTAGTTCCCCAGCCAGGGATCGAACCCCTGTCCCCTGCATTGGAAGGTGGATTCTTAACCACTGCACCACCAGGAAAGTCCCCACAGCCAGCTTAAAGAGGACAGGAACAGGAGTTCCCGGAGACATACTGACAATATCCATACAAGTCTCTGGAAAGAAATTCGATCAACTGTTCTCAGGTGGCAACTGTAAAATCAGAGAACCACTGCGTGTTAATAACCCTCAGTTCCCCATTTCTCTATTTGTTCACGTATTTTTTTAATATAAATTTATTTATTTTGGGCTGCGTTTGGTCTTCGTTTCTGTGCGTGGGCTTTCTCTAGTTGCGGCAAGCGAGGGACCCTCTTCATCGCGGTGCGCGGGCCTCTCACTGTCGCTGCCTCTCTTGTTGAGGAGCACAGGCTCCAGACGCGCAGGCTCAGTAGTTGTGGCTCACGGGCCCAGTTGCTCCGCGGCATGTGGGATCTTCCCAGACCAGGGCTCGAACTCATGTCCCCTGCATTGGCAGGCAGATTCTCAACCACTGTGCCACCAGGGAACCCCCCACCTATTTTTAAACCAGTTTATCTTGGCATTGCTGCCTCCTAAAAGCCGGAGTTGAGCTAACCCCCCCTCCTCCCCAGCGATCCTGAGATGACAAGAACATGTGACCTCTGCAGAGCAGTCATATTTGGGGTTGTTTTTAAAGCAGGGGGATGGCCAGAAGGGTCCTTCCAGAGCAGGGGTGGGTAGGTGGTGTTGGGAACAAGCGTTGCAGACAGAGAAATCTGTTTATCTTCACACTCCAGAGAGGCAATCCCTCTTCCCGTGACAGCGGAGAGTACTGTAGCAAGCACATTCCAGGAGCGGAGAAGTGTGGACTCCCCGGCCAAGTGGCCTTCTCCTAATCAGCAGTGGGTCTCAATGAGATAAAATGGGGCGAGAGCAGCAGGAAGCCTGTTCCATCTTTCTCTCTAGGTCTTCAGAAGAAACTTTGATCAAAGGAGAAGTGGTATTTGTGAAGAGCCGAGAAAACTTGAAAGAAAATCGCAAGGGGCATTGGATATTTGTTTATATTTGTCTGGGTTTCTCGGGCAGTCTGGCCTGCAGCTATCCAGCAGCTCTGCCCTGGCTTCATCTCTCCACCCCTCACCCCATCAATTCCCCCCGACAGAGAGCTTTTCTGAAAGGTAAAACATTTCTTACAATTCTGTCATTTTTCCAAGTACCTGATCCAGCCAAAATATTATAGGCTAAGAAGGAGCTGTGAGGGTTCAATTGGATTTTACAATTTTTATTATGTATAAGAGTAGAAACCCTCAGGAATGCTCTTATCTTTGTCTCCAAGGCCTCAGAAAGGAAGGCTTGTGGACACAGACTGGACAGAGAGAAACCAAATGCGTGTGTGTGTGTGTATGTGTGTGCGCGCGCGTGCGCTGGGGGGGCATTTTTTCCGATCAAAGAGTTTCATTTGGTGTCCTTCTTTCTCTCCTCTTCCCTTACCCTCCCCCCTTCATCTCAGATCAGTTTGAAAAGGACTCAGATCTCTTTTCCCACACACACATACTGACCTGATAGTGGAGGAATGAGTGGGGGAGGGGTCTGTTCTGGTGTGGAGTGGAGCCAACTGAGCATCATCAGACTCTGTTGTAAAGACGATCCTGGGGCTTCCCTGGTGGTGCAGTGGTTAGGAATCCGCCTGCCAATGCAGGGGACATGGGTTCGAGCCCTGGTCGGGGAAGATCCCACATGCCACGAAGCAACTAAGCCCGTGTGCCACAACTACTGAGCCTGCGCTCTAGAGCCCGCGGGCCACAACTGCTGAAGCCCGCGCACCTAGAGCCCGTGCTCCGCAACGGGAGAAGCCACCGCAGTGAGGAGCCCGCGCACCGCAGCGAGGAGTAGCCCCCGCTCGCCGCAACTAGAGAAAGACTGTGCAGCAACGAAGACCCAACACAGCCAAAAATAAAAAAGTAAATAAAATAAATAAATTTATAAAAAATAAAATAAAAAAGATGACCCTGGTAAAAGGAGACTGTGTATGATTGCTGGACAGCTTGGAGGTGCAAAAAGTAAAAACAAATGCCCCCAGACCAGACAGTAGTGTTGCTTTTGCTGCTTCACCCAGGACTCCTGATACTTGCCATGGCCTGAGTGTTTATGTTCCAGGCATTGTGTTCAGTACTGTGCACGAAGTGGCTCATTTCATGCTACTGACAACACTCCGTAATAGATTCGACCCCTGACTTCCAGATGGGGAAACTGAGGTTAAGGGACAGGAACTGGCCCAAGGCTGCCTGGCTGGCAGAGCCAGTGTTCACACCCAGGTCTGTCTCACTTCAAACCTTGGTCACTCTGCAATAAATGGTGCTGAATGGTGTTGCAGAGCATGGGCTCTAGGCGCCCGGGCTTCAGTAGTTGTGGCACACGGGCTCAGTAGTTGTGGCTCGCGGGCTCTATAGAGCGCAGGCTCAGTAGTTGTGGCGCACGGGTTTAGTTGCCCCTCAGCATGTGGGATCTTCCCAGACCAGGGATCGAACCTGTGTCCCCTCTGCAAAATGTGTTGATGTGCTTCTGCCACCACCTAAAAAACTGGAATCATCTGTCACTTCTTCAATAAAGCCTGATTCACATCTGGGACAAATAAATTCTGGTAGTTTGGGGCTGACCTCGCCCTTGCAAAAGTGTCAGAAAAACCAGTGCACAGCAACCGCGTTGGCCGCGCTGGCCCCGGCCGCCGAGGCCTCCGCCATTTTTGTCTTTCGCCACAGCCCTTGGTCAGTCTGCAATAAATGGTACTGAATGGTGATGTAGATATAAATCCAGGGCAGGGACTCCTCTGACAAGCGTTAGGCAATATACTGTCCACTACAATGCAATGAAATGAATAACATATGTTAGTAAACATGGAAGCCTTTGTGGGAGCAGAAGGACTATGGCTCGGCTGACAGATGGAAACGTTATTGTATTCCTCATGGACTGTGGCACATCTGGAAACAGAGGCCAGCCTTGAAATCAGATGTATTCCAGATATGTACAGGTCCCCCTGCCTCCCCCCTGGAAAAACCTTTGCTGGGCCCTGCTGTGCCCTCCAGCTACGAGCCTGTTCTCTCCTCCCTTGCCCTGCCAAACTTTCTGAATGAAAAATGGAGCCACTCAGCATCCTGCTTCCTCATCTCCAGCCCCTGCACTCCAGCTTCCTCCCACTGCTCTCCTGAAACCTTGAAGAGGTCACCAGTGAACTACTCATTTCCAAATCCTACGACATTTGCAAATGCTCTGATGCTATTTATCACGTTTTTTTCTCCCTTGATTCTGTGATTCTGTCCTGGGCGAATCCACTTCTGCCTTTGTCTCTTCTGTGATGTCAAAACACGGTCTTGGTGGACCAGGCTTTCTCCCTCTTCTCTTTTTTCTCCACCCTGTCCTCTCTTGGTGATGTCTCTGCTTCAGCTATCATCTGTGAAAAAGACATCCGAGGGGATTCTGTCGAAAAAGAACAGGATAGAACACTGGCCACTCCTCCCACACCGTCAGGGAGGTTTTCGGGAAGCCACATAATTACTTTCCTGTGCCTCACTTTCCTCATCAGTAAATTAAGGATGGCCATAGGTACAGCACAGGATCATCCTATATAAACTGTAAAGCACGGTGAAGATACTAATTATTGTGATTGTCATTATCTTTCTTTACTCACCTTCTGCTCTAAAAATAGCACTCAGCATCTTTTCCCCAGAAGTTGGAGCAGGACTTCTCAACTCCCAAAACTGCCATTCCCATCCCAAGGTGCATAAATATGGTGAGATATTAAAATGTACCAAGTGACATTTAACTGTGCAGACCCGCCACGAGAATTGTATGTCCTCCAGCTCGACTGAGCCCTGGCCACTTGCCAATAGCCCTCCCACAACTTCTGAAGCTCAATGCCCACACTGACTGCTGCTAACTTTCTCTCAGCTGAACTTTCCATTTTCTCTTCATCAACCCTCAGTTCACAGAGAAGATGAGAGCACCTCAGTCTTGGAATTAGATGTGGGTTTCAATTCTGACTGACTCTCGTAAGCTGAATGACCACGGCAATGCATTTAGCTTCTCTGAGCCCCAGGCTGCTCATTTATAAGGAGGAAACTGTAATTGGTTGAATGGTGTTCCCCCCCCCCCCCCCCCCCCCCCCCCGCCCAAAGCAAATACGTGACTCAGAATGTAACCTGATAACTCAGGATATGACCTTATATGGAAATAGAGTAGTTGCAAATGTAAGTAATTAGGATGCTGTCATACTAGAGTAGGAAGGACCCCTAATCCATTATTAGTGTCCTTATAAGAAGACGGCCATGTGAAGGCAGAGGGAAAACACCATGTGAAGGTGAAAGCAGAGACTGGTGTGATGCACCTACAAGCCAGGAGCACCAAAGACTGTCAGCAAACCGCCAGAAGCCAGGAGAGAGACGTGGAACAGACTCTCCCTCAGAGCCGTTAGAAGGAACCAACCCTGCCAACACCTTGATTTCAGGTTTCTAGCCTCCAGAATTGTGAGGCAATGGATTTCTGTTGTTTGTGATACTTTGTTACAGCAACCCTGGGAAACTAATACAGGCACAATACTCATCAGGGAAGAGATAACAGACTAAAGTGTTAGGCTGCTAGTATGGGATCAGCCCTGCCCCACCCTTCTGGGCTCCATGCTGCCTGCCTTTGCAGTCAAACTCTATCTTCCCTGTGGTCCCAAAGGGAGGGCGATGTCTTTCCTCTGCTTGAACACATAATAACCACCACCCCAGCTCTAGCCCTGATTCTTTCTTTACGCCATAAAATCCCGCCAGCTGTGGATCTGCTTTCAGAAGCTGCCGTGATGGCCAGAGCCATGCCCCAGCCCCAGGCATGTGCCCCTCCATGCCATCCCCCACCCCTTCTTACTTGACCGCCCTCCTTCCGCCTCCCATCCTACTGACTGACTGAACTTCAATCACACCCTCACGTTTCCACCAACATGAAAAGAGAACAATCCCTGGAATTTACAGCCTCCTTCCAACAGTCACCCTATTTTCTCTTTCCATGACAACTGATTCTTCAGTTATATCATCCAAATCAGCAGTGGGTTTAAGATCAACTTCTTTGTTGGGTATACTTTTGCCCCCTCCAGCCTTTACCTCTCCAGCCTACAAAACACGGTAGACTGAGTTACTAAGAATGAGAGCAACATTTTTTTTTTATTTTTAAAACAAAGACTCGTTTTCATTCTCCAACTTTTGGAGATTGGTCAGTAATAGCTCTTATGCAACATTTGCCTACTCTAGAGGTTAATTTTTTCTTTCCCCTTTCTGCAGGGCCCTCTGTCTGTGAGGTAGATGCTGCTTATGATTCTGCATAGCTCACAAAGATTCCTCCTTCTCTGAGGAGGGGCCCCACCCCACAGGGCGGGCCCCAGAGGCCACATCCATACCATGTGACCCAGTGACCTTGGCCGTAGCTGATTAATCCAGGGGTGCTCATCCCCCCTTGGGTCCCTCCCTAGAACTGGAGGTATGGAAGAGAGAGGCAAGGGATCCTTGGCCTTGTTGAGGCTAAGTCATGTCAGTAACAGGACTCCACTGCACAAGCACCCAGAGATGTCCTGGATCCTTTCCTTCCTTTCATCTTAGTCTTTTTTTTGTTTGTTTCATTTTTTTATTGAAGTATGGTTGATTTACAATGGTCTGTTAATTTCTGCTGTGCAGCAAAGTGATTCAGTTATACATATATATATACATTCTTTTTTTAAATATTCTTTTCCATTATGGTTTATCACAGGATATTGAATATAGTTTCCTGTGATATAGAGTAGGATCTTGTGGTTTATCCATTCTATATATATTAGAGCTTACCTCTGCTAACCCCAGACTCCCACTCCATCCCTCCCCCAACTCCCATCCCCTTGGCAACCACAAGTTTGCTCTCTATGTCTGTGAGTCTGTTTCATATATAGGTTCATTTGTGTGGTACATATATACAATGGAATACTACTCAGCCATAAAAAAGAACGAAATAATGCCATTTGCAGCAACATGGATGCAACTAGAGATTATCATACCAAGTGAATGAGAAGTCAGAAAGAAAGGCAAATACCATATAATATCACTTACATGTGGAATCTAAAATATGACACACATGAACCTATCATCCGATTCTTTCCTATTCCAAAATAGACCCCACGGAGACTTCCCGGTCTCCTGTCCCACGTGTAAGGAGTCCTCTTTCCCGTCCACACAAAAAAGAAGAGTGCTGAACAAACCGAAAATCAAGAACTCTTCTTAAATCCGTCAGAGAACTGAGGTCACAGGGCAAACCCTTGCCCCCAAAGTTGAAGAGATAGACAGGAGGATACATAGAAACACGAGTAATTGGAGTAGAAGCCCAGGAGCATAAGGTTCTGCAGGAACAACGGCCAGTTTCCTTTTACCCAGCACTGACGTCTGGCTTTCAGCAAAACAGACCCTCTCCATTCTTGTTCTTAGTTTAACATACACAGTGTTGGCTCCTGTTGTTCAGCACCGATGAACACAGCCTAGACATTTCTGCGTTCTTTCACATGATCAGTAGCCACCAAGTGCCCACTAGGTGAAAAGTGGGTGCCAGCCTCGGTGAGAAATGTGAAAACGGGGGATTCCTCCTTTCCTGGGACTCACGACCAGTCGAAGGCAGATTTACAAAAATAATGTTCAATACATATTTGGTTGAGATCTTCCGCTAAAGCAGAGGCATCAGCCAGTGCTATGGGAAATTCAGCTTGTGGGTATTCAGGAAAGCTTTAGGAAAGCAAATGACAGTGAACTGGGTCTAAGAGGGTTTCAACAGACACAGATGGGGGTGGGGGCGTGGTCCTGTACATGGATGGAAATGAGAATGTGGAGAGTTTGGGACCAGAACATGAAGCATAAAGAATGGGAAGGGACTGAAAGGGGTGGGGGATGGCCTGCCGTTGTGGGACCAGACTGTGATGAACATAATAAATTTGACAGCTTGGTGTAAGATGAACTAGAAAGAAGAGAGACGGTTAGGGAGGTCACTGAAGCAGATCAAAGAAGTTCTCAAAACCCAGACGAGATGAAGGTAGTGGGAGGGAGGAGAGAGACACAAGCTGTGTGGCAGGTAGGATGGATGCGACTCACTAACTGGATGTATGTACATTAAGGGGACAAAAGGAGACAGAGATGGAGTCTACCTCCGCTGATTCGTTTCTTCACCCCTTACCCTGCCTAGACCTGGCGAGCTTCTGCGCTTTGCCGTCTCAGAGGGCCCCACCTCTTCTCTGAGCCACCATGGCTGGCCTGGCCTGTGTACAGGAAGATGTGGGTCCTGAGACCATCTTAGGGGGTGCATCCTTAGCAGAACCTCACTGGCACAGGTCAGCATCGAGGGCAAGGCATCTGTCACTGTTCCACCATTTACGTGCCTTGCATTTTGATCCTATCCCTATTAAGTCACAGATTTTCCAAACTGTAGGTGATCTTGCAGATCACAGCATCTAATGCTCTCATTCACATCTGAGGAGACTGGAGGGCGGAGGAATTAAGAAGCCTGCCCGAGACTAGCAACTAACTGTTCTTAGGGTTGGGCAAGGAACCCCAAGCAGGTAACGTGACCGCTCTGGTTCTGAGCATCTTCATCTGTAAATGGAAATAAAAGTGGTGCTTATTTCACAGGGTTGTAGCTCGAATGAAATAAGACTGTAAAGGTAAAGTGCTGAGAGCAGTATCTGGAATATACAACAGATGTGGGCTATTACTATTGTTGGCTGCTCAGACATCATTATTGCTGTGTCACTTACAGCTTTGAACATATAAGTAATTCCCCCATTCAGTCAGCACCTATTTACTGAGTATCCACCATGTGCCAGGCCCTATGCTAGGTGCTGAGGATGGAGTCAGAGCCTGCCCTCAGCTATTTTACAGGTCACTGGTTGCTGGTACAAAGCAGGTCAGGAGAGAGAGCTCCAGGAGAAGAGTGCTGCAGACAGCAGGAAAGTTTTCAAGAGAAGGCATTGGATCTCCTTAAAGAATAAGTCTGCAGCCTGGGGAAGAGGAGGAAGAGAGCCTCACAGGCATTGCAGCCTCAGGGATATCCTGGCAGAGGCATAGAGCTGAGAAGCGAGGGAGGCAGTGGTAAGAAACGAGGCTGCAGAGGGAGCCTGGGGCCACAATGTGGAAGGTTCTTATAGGTAAATTGCAAGCTTCCGGTCTATCCCTTGGGGTAGTTAGCCCAGTGCTTAATTCAAAAAATGACTTGATTGATTTCTCTTTCTCCCTTAGACACATACGGAGAAAATGGATTCATTCTCAGCTTCTGTTATCACCACTCTACATTTTTGATTCCCAAATCTGCATTTCCACTTCTCTTTTCTCTACCAGGAGCCCCACATGGCCAGATGGCTTTGTAGTTGAAATGTTTAATATTCCTACACCCCACTATTTCCCATTACGCCCTGACTCTTCCCTTAATCAGGCAGCTAGACCAGAGGATATTCAGTGCCTTAGTCTGTGGAGGAAAAACTTTTGACACTTAAAAGTTCAGGCCTTGGACGGACCCTCAGAACACAGAAAACAACAACAGCAACAAAAGTCCTGATGCATGCACCAGAGCTGGCTTGGAAGAGAAACAGTGCTAAAAATCATTAGCAGGAGTGGGAAGCAGCCGCATAGCCCAGGGAGATCAGCTTGGTGCTTTTGTGACCACCTAGAGGGGTGGGATAGGGAGGGTGGGAGGGAGACGCAAGAGGGAGCGGCTATGGGGATATATGTGTACATAGAGCTGATTCACTTTGTTATACAGCAGAAACTGACACACCATTGTAAAGCAATTATACTCCAATAAAGATGCTAAAATATAAATAAATAAAGCTCAGGCTGCCATCTCTCCAAAAAAAATCATTAGCAAGTAGCTCCCTGAGAAAGGAGGCCTGTGCCCTGCCTGCCTCTTCTAACTTGGCCTGGGGTGTGTCAGTGGGAAATGGGGAAGAAAAGCGCAGATGGGTTTGGGCAGGCTGAAAGCAGAGGACACCCGTCCCCTTGTCCTTGGAAGACTCCAGAGGCAGCACAGCTCAGAGTGTCTATGGTTGTGTGAGTATCTGAGCAGCTAGCACCAGGGTGGTAGAACGAGTTCCCTTGAGCCTCAGAGGCAGAGAAGAGTCAGGAACAAGAGACAACTCAGCTCTGAGTTGTGTAGAAGGGAGACTGAGTACAAGATGGCTGTGTATGAGCCCTCCAGGGCTTATACCCAGCCCTAAGGGAAAGTGGCAGAGTCCCCCTAAATTTCTGTCACCCTGAGGGAACAGGACTCATAGAAAAGTAAATTTACTTTTTTTTTATTTTACACACCTGGGGTTTGGGGGATATGCCCAACACCCACCTAAAAAATTTAAATTTTAAACTCACTCTGTGTAATTTATTTCAATAAATGCTTCTTGGGCAGCCACTAATTGCAAGGCACCCAAAGGAGTCCAGTGGTGGGGACAGACACCCAAACATGTGCAGACTCAAAGTACAAGCAACATACTGTGAGTGCACGGAGGAAACACTCCTGCGTTCTGGCTGGCGGGAGGGCAAAGCCTTGAGGAAGCGGCTGGCATTGGCCTGGGGCCTAGAGACAGGGGTAGGAAATTGATAGGGAAACAGCAGTGGTTTCCTACTGTTGAAGAAGTTGGCAGAGCTTAGAGCACAAGGCTGGAGTAAGGGTCCACAGGGCACAAATCCCCATTTAGGGATTTGGCATAATACTAAGCTTTTAACCTAAATTCTCTTCTTTATCCTTACAATAATCCTAAATATAAAAATTATTATCCCATATGGGAGTATTGTCTTCCCACCTCTACTCTAATCCTAATAGTGTCTAAATAACTAGGATTTTTTTCCAAGATGTTCTGTATCATCCAAGGTGGGTTTTTTTTGTCATGTACATATTGTTTTCTTAATGAAAACAATTTTATTTCTTTTTTTTTAACAAAAATAATTTTAAACCAAGCCTCTGAAGTGATCTTGTCTTTAAATTTTCTTCCTGATCTTCATCCAGCTATTATAATTTCATATTTCTTTTCCTCAATACAATTTCACACTAATATTTAATGGTTCAGGAACCAGCTGACTCATTCCTACCTGTATGCCTCTCACCATTTGCTTCCTCCTCTAGGATTTCATTCAAGCTGTTTTCTCTTTCCTCCCCTGGAATATCCACCCTGACCTTGGTCACCCTAGCCACACCTGTGCATTAAATCATACCCATTCTTCAAGACCAGGCTAACACGCTGCCTCCTACATGAAGCCCTCAGGAAGTCTTCCCATCAGACTAACTCCCTTTCTCTTTGCTATCCCCGTGAGCATCGCTTCTGTGTCTTTATGTGGTTGTATTTAAGTTCTACATGCACATATTTTTCTTCCTCTTTCACTAGATTGTGGGCCCGTGTCTTATATTACGTGTGTGTTCTCTGCATCCCCGTTGTTCACGTTACAGATTTTTAATCATATAAATAAATATTTTTTTGAATTGAATCAGAGAGAAACAAACCCAAGTTTCTCCATCAGGTGTTCCAGGCCTTCCCTTCCCATATTCTGTTCCTCCAGCGTATACACTAAATTTTTGTGAGGCCATGATCATTAACGCAATCATTTCCTCTTCCCCTGGTCATTTTCTCCAGAAGCGGAGGCGGAAGGAACTAGATGAACATCTGGCAGCCAGAACTGCCCTAGTCCTGCTCCGAGTCCTCAACAGGCAAACACCAGGGGGTGTGCGTGTGGGGTGAGGGGGAGGCTCTGGACTTCTAACCTTTGGAACCGCCTTCTCTGGGGGGACCCTGATGCTGGGGGCAACTGTGGTTTCAGGGAGCTGAGATCACTGCGACTGGAAGCCTGGAAAATACCCAAAAGTCAGACCTAAATTCCAGAAGATTTTTGAAAGAAAGGAAAAGAAGTGCAGAGGTAGAGAGGACTCATGGTGAGGTCTTGCCGATTTCCTTTTGAAATTGATGGAGAGAGGTTAATGAGCAGGAAACGTCCCTGTGTCAGTTAAGTTATAGTGAGCAAGTCCATGAATTTCTCTTTGAAAGATGTCTGTCCAAATGTGCTTTAAAATGTTCACCAGGGGAAAAGACAAAGTTCTTTTAGTAAGAAATCGTTGTCCAAAGTACAACATAAGCAATGGACGAGTTAGATGCCAGAGAAACCAAATACAACCATATGCTGAGCATATCTTGTGTGCAAAGTCTTAGAAGCTTATATTAAAGTCCTTAAGTAGTTTGGGGCTGAAGGCAAAAGGTTAGCACTTGGGAAAGGTGCTCAAAATGTCTTACTCCACCTTCTAGAATACAAACAATTATACATAAAGAGTAGTTTGCAAGAACAAGAGTAATCCAATGTCTTCATTCCTAGAGAGAGATTATGGAAAACAGAATGTGGCCTGTCTTTAATTCTTTATTTATCAGGAACAAAAAAAAAGCATAGGCGTTTTAACTATCCAGACTAACAAAATAAAAGCAAGAATAACAAACAAAAAGCAAGAATATATCATGCAGGGACTTCCTTGGTGGTCCAGTGATTAAGAATTCATCTTGCAATGCAGGGAACGATCCCTTGTCGAGGAATTAAGATCCCACACACCACAACTACTGAGCCCATGAGCCTCAACTAGAGAGCCTGCGTGCTGCCAACTACAGAGCCCACGCTGTCTGGAGACCATGTGCCACAACTAGAGAGCATGGGTACCACAACTAATGAGCCTGCATGCTCTAGAGAGGAGCCCGCGCACTGCAACGAAGAGCCCACGCGCTGCAATGAAAGATCCCACATGCCTCAACTAAGACCCAAAGCAGCCAAAAAATAAATATTAAAAAAAAAAGAATATATCTTACAGTCCAGCCTTCTCATATTGTTGATGAGAAAAAAATGAGTCCCCAAATGGTTGAATGACTTGCTCAAGACCATCAAAGACAGATTTAAACTCATCAACTCAGAGAAGCCAAAGGGAAATAATGCCAAGATATAAAATGATTTTTATATCAGTATCATGAGGGATGGGAGATCACCCCTGTCCAGTCTCCATGGCTTTGGCTACCCTGCTAAACGGGAAGAGATTTGAATGCCAGCATCTGGTTGTCCATGTGCCCCTAGGCTGGGGAGGTCAGCCAGTGAGTCAGTTTCCAAATCATGCTGGTTTTTAGAAAATGGCCAAACAGGGAGAGACTAGAAAGAACGGAGGGAGGGACAGAAAGTTGAAGCCTTTTAAAAGCTCTCCATAAAAGGCAAAGAGTTCTCCTTGACCAATTCTGACCCCAACTGACCTCGTGACCTTGTTACCCAAGGTCAGCTTAACACTTTAGAAATGGTCCTGGCTGGCTCTGTAACCTCTGTCACTCAC
The DNA here is from genome assembly GCF_949774975.1 of Lagenorhynchus albirostris. NCBI lineage: Eukaryota > Metazoa > Chordata > Mammalia > Artiodactyla > Delphinidae > Lagenorhynchus > Lagenorhynchus albirostris. The sequence continues at coordinate 114,498,590 of NC_083095.1, read as the reverse complement.
AACTAACAAATATGTCTTTACAGGGGTCACCTCTTGGCCAGAAACTGGCAGATTCTTTCCTTTCAATTCACATATTACCCCCAAAGTCTCTTTGGTTTCTATCAGGAAATTCAGGCTGTCTAATTTGAAACCTTTTTCGCTAACACAGGATGCTGCAGTAATTGTCACTAATACAGAATTCTCTAGAGAGTCTACATTAATACACAGTTTGGAAAGTTGAGTACATTTCATAGCGATACTCAGAGAACAAACATAGTGTATGTCCCTATGTATGTTCATGCTGCTACTCAAGATGGAGAGAGCACTGAAAACTTAAATTTTAGGGGTCCAAATAAATCTTGTCTTTGGAGGAATTGTCAACAGTCTCTCTGATGCATAGAGATGCTTAGAGAAAAAGAATGGGGGCCTAAGTAAACAATCATCAGTTATTCTCATCACATTATCACATGTTGAAAGATCAAGGACAACTTGTCTAGAGTGAGGGGTCTCCATGTGCAATTAGACAGTTTAAAAGACTGCAGGTACTGTATGCAACACGGTTTCAGTTTTACTCAAGTTTCAATTTTATTCAAGGCAGGAGAGCAATCAAAAGTTATAACTAGTCCCCAGCCTTCAAGTTCCCTATAGTTACTGTAAAGATATCTTATTACTCAAGGGATTTACCATCGCAAGATTCTCTCTGGCTTGTCTTCCAATTCATGTAAGGTGCCTTCCAAATTCAGAAAGGGGCATGAGAACAGGAACATGGCCATCTCTAGAAGCTGGAAAGTGCAAGAAACGAGATTCTTGCTAGAGCCTCCAGAAAGGAAGGCAACCCAGCTGACACCCTGATGTTAGCCCAGGGAGACCTGTGTCACACTTCTGACCCACAGAGTTGTAAGATAATAAATCTGTTGTTTTAAGCCACTGTGTTTGTGGGAATTTGTTACGACAGCCATCCAAAAATAATACATTGACAAAAATCTAAGGATAAAAAACGTTTACTGTTATTTTCAGACACTAAATTGGGGGGGGGCGGGTAATTTGTTACGCACCAATAGATAACCAATACAGATGTTGATGCCTCAAAGTGGGCTGCTGACAAAATAAAAAACTTAAAATGTGAGAGAAATTTGGAGCCAGACAATGGGAAGAACCTTTAAGGACTTTAAGGAGAGCATTAGTAAAAGACTAAAGGGCTCTGAAGAGACTGTCTGTTGAAGCCTGGTGGCCTTTGAGAAAGCTGACACTGAGGTCTTACAGGCAAGTTGGGAAATTGTTATTAGAAACTGGAGGAAAGGTGATCCTTGTTATGCAGCGGCAGAAATTTTAGCAATGCTGTTGCCTGCGGTGACAGGAAAGTAATAAATGTATCTAAGGAACTAGGTGCTCTAGCCAAAGAGGTTTCCAGACTAAGGGTTGCAGGTGCCTCTGGTTTCCCTTTGCTACTTCAGGTAAAATGTGAGAGAAGAGAGAAGGCAAAGAAAGGACTGTTCAACAGAAAGATCCCAGGAATTATTGGGTTTGAAAATGCGCAGCCTTTCCAGATGACGGCACATGATACTAAAATTAAGAAAACGAGTTTCCAGAGGAAAATAAAATCCAAGGCATTTGCGGGAAAACATGATATATACAAAGATGAAGTTCGCTGTAGAATCCTTTGTTAAGACCTCATAAAAATTCAGGATGGTGCCTCAGAGAACCTTTCAGTTTAAAAAAAATGGGCTCCTAAGAAACTTAAGGGTGCTGCCCTTTACCAATGGGATGAGACTCTGGGGGGCCTTAGATGGTGGTGAACATATTTTGCATGTGAGAGAGAAAGGAAACCCTGGAGGCCAGGAAGTCAGGCCATGGATAGCCACCTTGCAAGATGAACTCCCAATTATTCTTGTTTCTGTGTATTCAAGTCTTTGTGTAGTACCATCTTACAGTATGTCAGGGTTAGTCGACATGCCAAATACAATATGGCAGAAGTAATGGTGTGTGACTTCTTTAGCTGGGTCATTAAAGACGTGGTCACTTTTGCCTTGTTCTCTTGGATCATTCTGTTGTTAAATCAAAAAGTAAATACGGAGCCTGTGCTCCGCAACGGGAGAGACCACAGCAGTGAGAGGCCCGCGTACCGCAAAAAAAAAAAAAAGTAAATAAAACTAATAGACATGAGGCAATTGTTATTTGATAAGCAGAAGGGAAAGAGATTGGATGGCACTAGGTACTGGCTGCAAAAGGAGCAAAGGAAAGAAAACAAAAATACATTTTAACTATGTAGCAATTTTTTTCCTGGTACTTAAAAATGTCCTAATAGTAGTAGTAATGATAGCTAACATTTTTATAATAATGATAGCTAATATTTGTTGAGTGTTTATTATGTTCCAGGAATTGTACATACATTCTCTTACTAATCCTTGCAACCCTAAAAGATAAATACTACTACTATCCCTATTTTACTGACCAAGACAGCTCAGGTTCAGAAAGGTTAAGGAACATAACCATGTCACCCGGCAGGTAAGCATACTGCCCCTGATAACCATTTTTCCTGTTTGCAGATACCAAAACTTTTTCTCTGACCAGACCATGATGTCTTGTTGACTTCTTACTCTCTGATAGCTTCCCAGGGTATTTGTTGGCTTTCTTTCTGAACTGGGCTATGGCAGAGACTATATGTTCATTAAAACCCACTTCATTTACTACTGGGAAACCATCTACACTACATCTTCCCACCCACCCCCAGTTAGAAGGATTTGGTCATGGCGTTGAGTTCTGGCCAATGGAAAAATGGGCTGCAATGATGTACCATACTTCCAAAACTGGCCCATAAATACCTCTGCACAGTCCTCTACTCTCTCTCCTTCTCAGTCTGCTGTCCAGATGTAGAATCCTCAGCAGAGGATTGTGAAGCCCTATCTGATGGTGGGTCCACAGGATGAAAGGATCCTGGGTCCCTGAATGACCACGTGGATCTTCATCCACTAACCAGGAATATTTACACTGGACATAGCTTAGCGTGAAATAAACTTTTATTGTGTTAAACTGTGGAGTTTTACAGCAGCTATTGTTCTTTATTATACATAAAACATGGGCCTACCAAAAAGGCATGCAGAAACAAAACTTGATCAATTCATATCATAAATTGCTCAGCACCTTCCTTATATGAAGCACCTTCCTGTCTGGTAACAGTTGCTACAAATATCTAACAAATTATTTTAGAGTCAAATTCTTATAACCTACGGTGACTGTTATATGCAACATCAATATCTAGAAGAGATGCATATAAGTATACCCTACAAATCAGTGAGTAACCCTATTTGTTAGGCCAGGTGGATTTGAAGCTTCCTGGTCATTATAGACATGGAATTGTCTGTGCATTGATTCCTGTGCATTGATTCCAATAGTTCACAGGGAGAAAGCTTGCATCAGATATTTTTCTGACTCTTTATAAGACAAGACTCCTCATTATATTCATTGAGAACAAAATCTGAGCTCTTTTGGAGTATTAAATGCTTGACTGAACGTGGAGCTCAGTTGCACATTAGGTATGCAAATATAATATGGTTAACATTTATTGAGCATTTATTTGCTGTGTGCCAGGCACTCTGCCAAGCTGTTTATATGTATTATCTCATTGAGTCTTTGTAACAACTCTGTGATATAGGTACTAATTATTATCTACCTATCACAAGCAGGGAAACTGTAGTTCAGGGGATTAAACAACTTGCTCAATATCTGAAGGAAAAAAATTTGAAATCAAGTGGTCAGATTCAAGATTAGAGAATTCACTCTTGATAACTACAATGACTATAAAAGTGAAAATTTGGAAAGAACTTCACGTATATAGTTAATTTCATTTCAAATCAGGTGAAGTTTAGTAGTTAACATGAACATTTTTTTTTTTTTGGCCAGTGTAGTCTAAGACTTGGATTTCTGTTGAACTAAAATGAACAAACAAACACAAAAACAACCATTAGGCAAAAACAATTTAGTGAAAGAGACATAAGTCTAATAAAAGTTTGAATTTTTGTTTTGCTCTTATGAGTGTTCACATAATAACTTAGAAAACCATGGATGGTAGTCTTAAACCTAAGAGTGAGGCAAGAAATATATTTCTATTCTCAGAGTGGTTGGGAGACAAAAAGGTATTTATTTGGTGGTGAAATCAGAGACTGGCATCAAAAGTGGAGAATTCGTTGCTTAATCCTCTCTCAGCAAGTTGGGACCTTACAAACCCATGAAGTTAGACCTGTTTATCACCTTAGAACATAAAGTATAACATTTTGTTTTAATTTCTATGTCTTCTAAAACGTTATCCTGTTTCCTCTCAAAGATTACTCATTCTTTGTCTTTTTTCTCTCTTTGGATTTTCCATTTCCACATCTAATTTATTTATCTCACTTTTTACATTCTTCAACAGACAGACATTTTTCATTAACCTGTTCTTTTAATTTATCTAGAGCAAAGAAAATGCTAAACTGATCCCTGATCGAAGAAAATCAGACTTCTACCCATCATTTCTTTAAGAAATAGGAAAAAGAAAATGTCCAATAAGTTTTTATTCACTGTTTTGTGATGAAAATTTTAAAAAGTACTACAGAATAGCTGGTAAATATTGTATGAGATCAAGTTTGTGAAAACATTTGGTAAACTATAGAAATTATATAAATGGAAGGCATTATTATATGGTATTTGTTTTACTTTTTAGAAAAAAACACTCTTGAAATTTCTTTCATATTACAAAAATTTTAAGTTGAGATAAGTTAGTCAAAACTGAAAATAACTGTTCAAAACACAGTTTTCTCTCTAATTTTTTTAGTCACAATCAGAGAATCTTACAAGCTGATAAAAGTTAGTAAAATTGTTTTTTTCTCTTGAGAAATTTGCAACGCAGAAAGACCCCACTAGTTTTTGGAACGACAGATGAAAAATAACACACACCAAATGTAAACTGGTATAGCCACTATGGAAAACAGTATGGAGTTTCCTTAAAAAACTAAAAATAGAGTTATCATATGACCTAGAAATTCTACTCCTGAGTATATATTTGGAAAAGACAAAAACTCTAATTCAAAAAGATACATGCACCCCACTATTCATAGCTGCACTATTTACAATAGCCAAGACATGGAAGTAACCTAAATGTCCATTGATAGGTGAATGGATAAAGAAGATGTGGTATATATAAACAATGGAATATTACTCAGCCATAAAAAAGAATGAACTATTGCCATTTGCAGCAACATGGTGGACCTAGAGATTATCATACTAAATGAAATAAACCAGTGAGAGAAAGACAAATATTATATGACATCACTTATTTGTGGAATCTGAAAAAATAATACAAATGAACTTATTTATAAAACAGAAGCAGACTCACAGACATAGAAAACAAACTTACAGTTACCAAAGGGGAAGGGGGGGATAAATTAGGAGTATGGGATTAACAGATACACACTACTACATATAAAATAAACAACAAGGATTTACTGTATAGCACCAGGAACTAATTATATTCAATATCTTGTAATAACCTATAATGGAAGAGAATCTGAAAAAGAATATATATGTATATATATGTAACTGAATCACTTTGCTGTACACCTGAAACTAATACAATATTGTAAATCAGCTATACTTCAATTAAAAAAAAATCCACACCAAGTCCCATGATGAAATTTCAGAGCATCTTGGATAAAGAGATAATCCTAAAAACATCCAGAGGGAAAAATCAAGCCATATTCAAAGAATTAGGAATCACAATAATTTAAAGGACTCTTCAACACAAAATAATGCCAGAAGACAGTGACTGTCTTTAAAATTTTGAAGAATGATGATTTTCAGTGTGGAGAATTCTGTATTTTGCCACACTGCCAATCAAGCATGAGAGTGAAACAAAAGCATTTTCAGGTATTCAAGGACTCAAATAATACCTCCCAAGCACCCTTTCGTGGAGATCTACTACAGGATATACTTTAGCAAAATAAAGGAATAAGCAAGAAGGAAGACATGGGATCCAGGAAACACAACTCCAACTCTGGAGAATTAAATAGGAAAGTCCCAGGACAAGAGCTATACAGCAGCTGATAGAGTCATCAGCCCAGACTGGAGGAGGGAGATGGAGGCTCTGATTGGGGGATGGGGAGGGGTACACAGAACTGCTTGTTCTCATCATGAATCTTTATGTTCATGTGTTACTTTGATAACTTTTAACTTATATCCTGTCTTGGATTATCCTCTCTGCCACTTAAGCACATTCCTCCCCAGCCCAGTCCCCGCAGCACTGTTACAGCACATATCACAGAGCCTTATCAGCATTTGTTTATACGTCTGTCTCCACAGTTATGATGTGAGTTCAATGAGGGTTGGGGCTGTGTCATTTCATCTTGATTTTCTCAGCCTCCAACAGAGTGCCTGAGTATGTGTTTGCCCAATTAAACCAAATACTGATTAAGATAGTTGCCTGTAAGAAATTCCTCAAAAAGAGCATTTTATATTGACATGATAGGATTTCAAATCAGAGAAAAAAGTCTATTTCAAACAATTAATATTCTCCTAACATTAATATTAAACTCTCAACAGATGAAATGATTATGTCTACAAAATGCACTAATTCATTCATCGAATAGATATTGTGTCCACTTTATGCCAGAAAATCTTCAGCTTGCTGTAAGCGAGATAAAGTCCTCTAGTGGGAGAGAGAGGAAATAAATACAGCACGAGTAAATATATGCAATAATGCTGTGCTAGGAACAGAGAATGACAGTGGGGGAGAATGGGGTTTTCCCTTAGATGGGGTAGCCAGGGAAGTCCTCCTTTTTCCCCTGTTCTTCCTTCCTCTGCTTCCCTCCACCCTATTAGAAAATGGGGCAGCCTTAGAAAACACACAGTGAGATTTTAATCTGGACTCCCCTGAGCTGAGTCAGATTCTTCAAGTAGAGATGGACAAAAAGAGGGCAGCTCCTCTCTCCTTCCCTCCATTTAAGGTGATAAAACAAAACAACCTTTATGGGACTCAGAAAAGGATTTCTTGCACCCTCAAAAGCTGTGAAGAGGCCACTGAGAAATCTTTTAAAAATTTAACACTCCACTAGTACAAAAGCTTTGAACTGAAAGCAGGTAGCCAGGGTACCACTCCACATTAGCTGCTGCCATTCAGTGATAAATGGCATTTGACTGGTATAAATGGGAATATGATTGCTTAGCGGACATCAAGCCTAAGTGAAACTTTAGGAGTCAAGCTTTAAAATTAAAATCTCTTCTAATTCCTGAAACATTCATAATTAAGGGGGATCAATTTTTGTCAGTGCTTGTAGTAAGTCATACTTACCACTCCCAAAATATATAATCATACATATTCATTTTGGAAAATGAAAACATATCAGACTTTTCAGTCTTCGTTCACAGTTATGTTATCACTAAAAATGCTACAAGAGGGCTTCCCTGGTGGCGCAGCAGTTGGGAGTCTGCCTGCTGATGCAGGGGACATGGGTTCGTGCCCCGGTCTGGGAAGATCCCACATACCGCGGAGCGGCTGGGCCCGTGAGCCATGGCCACTGAGCCTGCGCGTCCGGAGCCTGTGCTCCACAACGGGAGAGGCCCCAACAGTGAGAGTCCCGCATACCGCAAAAAAAAAAAAAAAAAAAAAAAAAAGCTACAAGAGAAAGTTGCTCTACATGACTAAGTTAATCTTTATTGGTAGACTATTTTAAAAATAATAAATATAAGGCAACTGCTAACCTGTTAAGTCATCATAGTTATTTTAATGAGAAGTTTGAACTTGCAGAATATAAATTTTCTGAAAAATGCTAGCCAAAGCAAACAAATTATAATCTTTTTGTATGGTTATATATGTTCCTGCATTTATCTACCTTTTCTTCTCTAACTCTTATAGACAAGAGGTCTAGAAAACACCTTGCAGGGATTCAAAAATGTTTAAAAATCTTATACTAACTTTAAAGATTCTATGTCTACAATTACAATTATGAAAACTATTCTCCCCAGTCACATTCACATAGCACCTATCCCTTGCCAATGATAGCCATACAATCTGCAAACTAGAGAAATATATCTGCACCTTTGTTAGCTGAAAGAATGTGTGCTTAGTGTCAAGGGTCTACAGGTTTATGAGCTCCTAGATAGAGCTGGTGAACGATTTAGATACAACCACACAGCAGACAGTAAACAGAAATTACTAAATACCACTAGTACTATTATTTATGGTAGATAGGAGAAGGAGTAACAGCAAACCAATATAGAGTGATGGGCTTGAAATTTCCCATTGATACAAAATGCGTTTTCAATGTGACAATAAATACTTACCAATTGATAGAGGTCTTTGAGGGGGTGCTCAAGAAAATTTTGGGTTCATAAAGTGTAACTCATTAAATGATGGGCTAGAAGTTGCCACTATATCTCTCTCTTTATGTGGGTCATCAACATTTCCCCTGGCAGGGAGTAGACAGAGCTTGGTGTTTCTCGAAGCTTGAGGCTTGAAACACTGGCCAGGTGAGGTAGGGTGGGGTGGACACAATTCAGAAGCTTTTCATTGTGAACTACATTCCTTTCCCTACTTCCACATCAGCCCCACCACGAACATACCAGCCGCTGACTAGAGACTATCAGCACCATTCCACTTATCAGGAGACAAAGTGAAAAGCAGTTTATTCCTCCCTTGGAAAATTTGGGGACCCCCTGGTCCACTGTGTGCAAAGCACTTTGCTAGGTGCTATGTAAAGGTGTTGAGGCATGGTGCACTATTTGAGGACAGTCATAAAAGATTTATGAATGTACTAAATAAAAGCTTAGCATGGGTGTGTCTAGAAATGGAGTGCTGAAGTCCCTTTAGACCCCTGGCGTGCCTCTAATGAAGCATGAAGGTGTTGGGGCCAATATCTTAGTACACAGTGTTCCTTCCCACCAGCACCACTTTTCTCTTTTTCTCATCCACCAAACAGAGCATGAGTAAGAACACGCACCTCTTTAGTGGTTTAGACCTGCAGCAGGCCTGGCTGGAAGATGTGGAATTTCTAAATCCCGCAATTATGCTGTGAATTTATTCCCCAACTTTTACTTTTTGGTCTAAACCTTTTTTTCACCTCTTCCTTTACAGATCTCACTTCACAGATCTTCACTACACTTCCCTTCAGTATCCTCAAACTTTTCATTTTCTGATTGTTTTTCTTTCTTCCCCTGAAGTTGTATCAAGCAGAGCTGGACATAGAACTCTTACATGAAGATAAGCTCCTTGCTGAAGAGGAGGGAATGATTAACTTTCAGGTGCCAGAAGTTATACTAGGCATCCCACTGCCATGTGTTCATGCACGTGCGTATTTTGCTCGTTATTTCTTAGACACGTTGCAGTAAAACCCCTGAAATAAAAGTTCAGTTGACATTAAATCTTGTCTACTATAGATTTTTGAATATGATCAAAGACAAATATGAATCCAATGATAAAGCCACTCTTGGTATGGCTAAGGAAACAGACACACACAAAGCAATAAAGCATGGATGAGACAAGCCCATCTTTGAATTTTGCATTGTCACTGACTTGTTGTGAGACCCTGAGTAAGTTTTTTAATCTCTCCAAGCCAAGTTTTTTAACCTCTGTAGAACGGATTAGCTATTGCTATGGCTGATATTACTTTGGCCTCCAGACATTTACCCTCTTGGTTATTCACTGCCTGCATTCTAGGTCTTGACTCTTAAAATGTGGAATTCAAAGATGATTATAATATGGTAGACCTAGTAGGACCAAAGTGACATATAATGAAACTAAACCTTCCTTGTCCTGGACAGTATGCATCTAGGAACACAACACAGGTTTGCATTAGCACGACTGCAAACACACACATCGTCGTCTCAGTTGTGATCAATATCTGCAGGTCATTTTCTCACAAACTGCAGATAAGTCAGTTTTCCCATGAGCAGCCCTGACTCCTGTCCATCAGGTGCAATTAAATTAACCAAAAAGTACGAGTTTATGTTTATCTCAGTTAAATTCCATGCTATTTGATAAACAAGGGAGATGTTTCTCGCCTATCACACAGTCCAGCTGTACCAGTTGTCTAAGGTTTACTGGTCCAAGTAAAGCAGAAGAAAAAAGGTGGTCTCAGGTAGACTGCGATAGGTGAAGGGAGTGCGCCAGCAAGAACCAGTGAGTTGTGTTATTTCAGAGCTTAAGAAATATGGACAGAAATCTTGGCTAGTAAAAAGGACCTTGTTGGATCTGTCTGTAGTTCTAACCATCAACCTCCAGCTATTACTCCTCTCTCCCTTCTACTTTTCACAGGACACTCAGAGCTCTAAGAACAAGGACTCTGAGTCAAGTAGACTTGGAGGAGAATCATGCTTTTGTCATGTATCTGCTGTGTGAAGCCCACTAAGCTACTTAGCCTCTCTGAGCCTCTGCTCATCTGTAAAATGAGGACAGTAATATTATACCTAGCCTACCTGGTTGTGAGGATTGAGTGAGATAAAATTGCTATAGCACCTGGCACAGGGCACACAGAAGACAGTGCACCACAGGCCACTTGTCCAAAGGGCAGCTTTTTGGGAAATTATGGCCCCCTGGACAAAGTTCAAGCTCCTTAGCATGGCATGAGGCCTCTTTTGACGTGGTCCTGCTTCTTTTCCCTCCACTCTCCAATGTGGCCTGTACTCCAGCTGTACTGACCTAGAGCTACAGGTCAGTATCCTGAATATACCTTGATCTTTTGTACTTCAGTGCCATATTCATACCGTTCTATCTGGAAGGCTCGCCCCAACCCAGTCCAACTAGAAAACTTCCACTCACCCTCAAGATTCACTGCAGATATCAGCTCCACAGTCAAGCATGTATTAGGAGACAGTTCTTCATGGTTCTCTTGCATTTCTGCACATCTTGAAAGAGAGACACAAGCTGCACTTTGTGCTGGACTATCTCTTCAAGGATGTTTGTATAGCAAATAGCCATGGAAGACAGAGATAGTGTCTCCCTCTGGAGCAAAGGACAGGCATGCCTACTACCCATTATAAAAGGTTTGGGTTCCTAAAGCTTAGGGCTCCTCTCCTGTAATACAACCCACTGGGCAGGTGACATCTGGTCCTCTTTGTGCTGCTCTGTGGAATTTGAGGCTTAGGGAACTGATGCAAAATTGCTGGTATTCTGGCTACTGTTATTGCTATGTGTAATATACTGCTCTTCATCTCTGACACAGGAGTTTTGTGTCTTCCACCAGCATCCACGAAATGGTGGCAGGATAATTTGTTAGCTTGCAAGCAGGGTAAAATCTGAGACCCTTCATACTTCTTGGTAGCACGCTCCCTCCCTTCCCATTTCATTCCTCTGTAGGAGTGTGAATTGCTCCTTACATTCCATTCTCAAATTATCATGAACATTGCAGACTTATCACAAAATTCAGTATCTGCGTCATTTCCTGATAACTGTATCTGCAATATCTATCACTGTCTATAACACACTGGATGCTCAGTACTTTGCTGAGTGAACGAATGTGGCAACCTCTCAGCAGTTCCTCAGGACTCTTCCCATTGTTGGTGTGTATCCAAGGGGTTGCCCAGTGCTCGTGGCCTCAGTTCTAAATGTCCTGTGTTCGCTTCTGCTACAAACACTTGACCACCTCCTTCTTCCTGCCCTGGAATGGCCCATTCAGTTCTGGTGGCTGATGAGTTACTTCTGGCTCCCCTTTCCCGACTCTCTTCAGTTTCCTTGTAAATTGTGTACTAGTAACAAATCCTCACTTGAAGAGTCCCCCAGGACCTCTCTTCTGAATTTCCACCTTCCAGAACAACTACCAGGACTGGAAAAAAATTCTATCATGCAACATATTAGTTATGCATCGTGTTACATGCAAATTAAGATAAATGTGTCCACTGCATTTTTTAACCAAGCCAATAGTAATAAATGTAGAATATATATGATCTATATATTCTTAGCAAACATGGGCTTCTGCTTTGTTGTTATCATCACTGCCTTTACTATACATTTACAACCTGCTTTTTTTTTTTTTTTTTTGCGGTACGCGGGCCTCTCACTGTTGTGGCCTCTCCTGTTGCGGAGCACAGGCTCCGGACGCGCAGGCTCAGCGGCCATAGCTCACGGGCCCAGCCCCTCCGCGGCATGTGGGATCTTCCCGGACCGGGGCGCGAACCCGTGTCTCCTGCATCGGCAGGCGGACTCTCAACCACTGCGCCACCAGGGAAGCCCACAACCTGCTTTTTAAAAACTGTGGTTAAAAAAAAGAGAACACACAATGTGAATTTACTCGACAGTTTTAAGTGTGCAATACAGTATTAACTATATGCACATTATTGTACAACAGATTTCTAGAACTTTTTCACATTGTGTAACAAACTCCATAATCATGGAACCTCAACTCCCCATTTTCTCCTCCCTCCAGCCCCTGGCAACCACCATTCTATTTTCTGTTTCTATGAATTTGATTACCTTAGATACCTCATATTAGTGGAATCATGCATTATTTATCTTTTAGCAATTGACTTAACTTCACTTAGCATAACTCTCTCCAGGTTTATCCATGTTCTGGAATATGACAGGACTTCATTCTTTTTTTAGGGCTGAATAATATTTCATCATATGTGTTGTGATATATATATATATTTTTTTCCTTTATCCATTCATCCATTGATGAACATTTAGATTGCTTCCACATCTTGGCTATATGAATAATGTTGCAATGAACATGGGTGTGCAAATATCTCTTCAAGATCCTATTTTCAATTATTTTAGATGTATACCCAGAGTGGGATTGCTGGATCGTATTGTAGTTCTGTTTTAATTTTTTGAGGAACCGCCACACTGTTTTCCATAGCAGCCACACCATTTTTCAGTCCCATGAAGAGTTACCACCACTTTTAAAATAATCCATTTCAGAATGTTTCTGATGGCAAATATTAAGCTCATCAGTGAGTGATTTCTTTTCTTGTTTTAATTAATTATTTTATTTATTTTTGGCTGCATCAGGTCTTTGTTGCTGCGTGCGGGCTTTCTCTAGTTGCGGTGAGCAGGGGCTACTCTTTGTTGCGGTGTGCGGGCTTCTCATTGCGGTGGTTTCTCTTGTTGTGGAGCACGGGCTCTAGGTGCGTGGACTTCAGTAGTTGTGGCACACGGGCCTAGCTGCTCCACAGCATGTGGGATCTTCCTGGACCAGGGCTCGAACCCATGTCCCCTACATTGGCAGGTGGATTCTTAACCGCTGAGCCCACCACCAGGGAAGTCCCTAGTGAGTGATTTCTTAAATCACATGAAGATCATAGCATGTGATCCTCATCCAGGGCCTGGCCACCTAACCAACATAGTAGGAGCTCAACTCCAGAAAAATAAAATTGAACAACTCAGACTCTTGCTGCGTTTTATCATTCTCTATGCTTCATAAGCATATACAAATGGTCCTATGATTCCATAGAACCAGATAATGTTTAGAGGCCAGAGGGCTGTAAGATCATTTTGTACAGCTCCATAATTTGGTGGGAGAAGTTATGTCATTTTTCCCTCCGAAGGCTAGGAGTCTTGAATTTATTTAGAGAAAACTGATTCCTTTTTTTTTCTTTTTTTAACCTACCATCATCAGATTTCAGTTCTCTTTTAACTATATAGGCTCTACCCTTTTTGGCTTGAACATAATTGTCCTTGTTTTAGAATATAGAATAGCTCTAAACAAAATAGGGCTTAGGTAGTTGTTTATATCAATGAGATTTTTTCCTTCAAGGGGGTAACTTTGGGAGCTTAAACACCTAGGCTTTTCTTACCTCTTTCAGGACCAGCTTAGGAACTATTCCAGTAAGTCATTATTGTCACCATCAGTGTAATCACCAAACAAATTAATCAGATTTGACTCTTAAAAACCTGAGTATTGCAAAATTAAACCCACTCTAAAAGGACACAGACAGATTTGGCACTAGTGGGAATATTTACTCACAAAATAATAATAGCAATTATTTATAGAGCTATGCACCAGGTACTTTCCATGCATTCTATCACAGTGCCCCATTGGTATTATACCTATTCCCATTAAACAGATGAGGTTTGAGAGCATAACTAACTTGTCTACATAAGACTGAAATTGGAACTCTAGTCTGTCAGACACTCAAAACTATGCTCTTGGGCTTCCCTGGTGGCGCAGTGGTTGAGAATCGGCCTGCCAATGCAGGGGACACGGGTTCGAGCCCTGGTCCGGGAAGATCCCTCGTGCCACGGAGCAACTAGGCCTGTGAGCCACAACTACTGAGCCTGCGCGTCTGGAGCTTGTGCTCTGCAACAAGAGAGGCCGCGACAGTGAGAGGCCTGCGCACCGCGATGAAGAGTGGCCCCCCGCTTGCCGCAACTAGAGAAAGCCCTCACACAGAAACAAAGACCCAACACAGCAAAAATAAATAAATAAAAGAGACTTAAAAGATACAAGTTTAAACAAAAACAAAAAAAACTATGCTCTTAGCCATTGCAGTGTTACTTACTATACGCAAGGCACTGCAGTGGAATCTGTGGGGCATTGGAGAACTAGGTAACAGGTCCTTAGGTAGCTTATGCAGCCTACTACATGACATAAGGCAAGTATTATACATGAAAGAAAGTGTAACTGTCCAAGAAGACATGTACTGTGTTATTTAAAGAAGTATGCTATAAATTCTGAAGCCGACAGGAATAGTAGGGAAGGGAGGGAGGGATGGAGGGGGAGAGGAAGAGAGGAAGGATGGAAAGAAGGAAGGAAGGAGAAAGAAGGAAAAAAGGAAAGAAAAAAAGAAGTTTAAATTTAAAGACATAAAGGATTATACAGTAGAAAGGGCAACAAATCAGAAGCCATGGATTCTGGTTTCTAGTTACTACTTACTAATAAGTGACCTAGGGTATACTGTAAATTTTATATAATATGGTATAACTACATCATCGGGGAAATTTATTGCTGCCCAACATGGGACAGTAAATATATCAGAAAAGTTTAATCTCATCACACTATATATATGTATCATATATATCATATATATTATTTTCACATTAGATGCAATGCTATGTTCTTCCCCAATACAAGTCAAGGTCCAAAGCCATCTTAAAAGAATCAAAGGCTCCTATGATTAATTGAAATGTTAAAGAAAAGGCAAAGTGGCAGTTTAAAAGAAGTTCTTCCCTTGCTTTTTAGCTTATCTCTCCCCTCCCCCAGCCTTTATTCTTCTGATTTACTCAAAAAGGAGAGCATAAAAGCATCTTATTAGCAATTCTTATCCAGGAAATATAAGCACTTAGGATCAATTGAAAGGGAACTGGGAGAAGGGGGAGTTAAGAGGGAGAAGACTGTCATACAATAAAAAAAATCTAGTTTAGTAGGCACACAGTTAAGAATATCACTTTGTGTATATCTGATTTATCAGATGTTTAAAACATCCCTGCAAATGTTTTATTACCTCTAAACATTTCCCCTTTCCATGAACCTTTACTCTGCTGCTTAGAAATACTTGAAATTCATCTTAATTATAAGTCAGCTTTTGGAAGCAATAGAGCCCAGGGTATTACATGCAGTTAAGTTGAAATTGTTAAGTAGACTGATCCCTATTATAGTAAGCTTCCGGGGGAAGCAGCAGATGTACTAAAACTGTTGATTCCTCCTCCTTTTTTTTTTTTTTCTCATAAGGAGGATTTTTGGAACATGCTAAAGGCAGCGAGTGTGTTGATGTCCTAGTGACAAAAGCTAGATTTCTGTTAGCTGCTTTCGTTAAGGTTAGCTTTTAGCCTGTGCCCTCATCATGGCCATAGATTTAGTTTTGGGTTAGGAAACGCTAATCCACATGTAAATGCTCTCCATGATCCACACATGTTTAGCAGTCTGATTACATTTTTAATGTACCTTTTAACTCCTCTTGTTATCCTTAATTAATTTTAAGAGATGTGAACAAATTCACATTTGTGTCTTTCCTAGTCAGTTTAACTTCTAACCAGGTAGTATCAACGCCTAGTCCCCTAGACCCAGCTCGGAGAATCTAGAAATCTCATCTGGCCTCAACTCTCAGCACAGGGCCTTTTATGTGCACAGCTCTCACGAATTAAAGAACTTTAGGTTGAGAAAGAGATAACAAAACGTCTCCCCAAACGGTAATTGTTCATTTCAGGGCACTCTTCAGAGATGTTTTTATTTAAGCCAGGGCTGCATCTCACGGGGGCAGGGAGGACAGAAACCGTCTCCAAATGTCGGGGCTTATCTCCCGGAGATGCCTCCAGTGTAGCTGACAAATCTCCGAAGTGGGAAATAGTTTTCCCTCCACAGGGCCTCGGCGTGTGAGCGAAGGAGGGGGATGGGCAGGGGCCATCAGGGGAGAAGTCTCCGGCCTTTTCACGTCTCTCAACACCATCCCTCCCTCACCCCGCCTCCTCCTTCCCCGAATCCTAAACAAGCCCGGGGGTGGAGGGGAGTGGTCTGGGGCGGGTGGTGGGGGGAAGAGGGGCCCGGGGGCAGGCCAGGCCGGGCCAGGAGGCTCGGCCTTTGTGGCTCTGTCCTCGACGGCGAGGGGGGGGGGCGGGGAGGGGAGCCAGAGGGGGTGGGGAAGCGGGCCGGAGACCCTCAGCCGGGGCTTGACCCCCAGGTGCATTGTCCGGCGGGCCCGCCCCCTCCCCCCGGGGCCGCGACCCGGCCGCCACTGGGCCCCCTCTCAGCGTCTCCCTCCGCGGCCGCGCCGACCTCGCGGTCCCCAGACCAGGGGCCAGATGTAGAAAGTAGTCCCGAGGCCGGCAGCGGCGGCGCTGTCCACTCCACCGCCCCCGCCCTCTCCAGCCGCCGCCTCACTCCGCCCCCGGGCCGGACGCTCGCGCCCCCCGCCTCCTGCGAGCGGGTGTCCGTGCGCCGGCCTTGCCGCGCCCTAAGAGACCAGCCGCCGGCCGCGCCGTGCCACGCCACGCCGGTGCCCGAGCGGGAAGCCCAGGCTGCGCGCGTCCAGCCGCTGCGCGGAGAGCGCCCGGAGGAGGGAGTCGGCAGGCGGACAGCGGCTGCGGGGCGGCCGGGGAGCATGCCCACCCAACCCTGCTGAATGGCGCCTTCCCTGCGACCCCTCGCCCGGCCGCGGCCGCCAGGGATGCTGCTCGGCGCGCTCCTGCTCCTGCCGGTCCTCGGCCCCGTTCCAGGTGGGCGCGCTTTCTTCTGTGCCGGTGGGGCGTGAGAGAGCGCGCGTGGGCAGGGGAAGGAGGCAACCGGGTGTGTGTGTGTTGGGGGGGGCGGCGGGTCCTTCGCGGGGGTGCTGACCCCCAGTCTCTGCCCCCTCCCAGCAGCTAGTCGGGAGCTGCCGCTGGAGCGCGAGGTACCGGCGGGCTCTGCGGGGGCGCGGGTGGCGGTGGGCGCCTCTCGCAGCGCCCGCCCCTCCCCGCTGCGCTCCCCCGGCCGCGCGCTGCGGGCCGGCGCCCGCCGTCCACTCTCGCCCCTTTCTCCTCGCGCCATTGTCCGCGCTCCGGCCGCGTACTCGCCTTCGGGGCCAGCCTGGGCTCCGCGCAGCCCGCCCTCCAGCCGGGGCCGCCGCGGCCGCACGTGGCTTTATTTATATTGTTTCCTTAGTGGCAGCCTCGCGGCGCAGGGGGCGCCGCGTTTCCGCGCGGCTTCCCCTGTTTGCAGTGGGGGCTTCCCCACGTTTTAGGGCGGGGGAGAGAATAGGTGAACTCAGCGCCGAGGTCAGACCCCTAAGTGCCCCCACTTTCCCGGATCCGGATCGAACGAGGAGGAGACGGGAGGGGTGGAATTGGAAAGAGAAGAGGAGTGGAAGTTTTGTGGCCCATTTGTGCCCCGGAGGGGAGGGAGAAGAGTCCCGAAGCTGAGAAGGAAGGTATCTAAGTAGGGTTTATTTCTAACAGCTAGGGATTTGGGGGCAGGGCCTGAGATATGTGCAAATCTGAAGATCCCTCCAAACTCCAGGCTAGCCTTGAGCAAACTTGGATGAACTAATTTTTCTCTTTTTGACGTGTTGCTTTATTCTTAAAGAGTTAAAAATTGTAAAGTGGATGCGGGGTGCGGGGTGCGCGGGGAGAAGAGGTGTTAAGAATTGGTTGTTTTATTTGTTTACAAGTTACAAACCCCAGACTTTCGTGGGTTTTTTGTTTTGTTTG
This sequence comes from Lagenorhynchus albirostris, assembly GCF_949774975.1. Taxonomy (NCBI): domain Eukaryota; kingdom Metazoa; phylum Chordata; class Mammalia; order Artiodactyla; family Delphinidae; genus Lagenorhynchus; species Lagenorhynchus albirostris. Next base: position 114,480,532 of record NC_083095.1, on the reverse strand, counting down.
TTTGTTTCCTGGAGGAGTTAGTTTTCTATTAGCAAGAGAAAAGGATCAAAGTCAGATGTGACTCGGAAACACAATGGGCGCCTTCCGGAGTGGTCCTCGCTGCGCGGGGCTTATTAGGGTCGCTCGTGTCGCCCTGGGCATCCATTAGGAGAAGTCGGCAGCCAGGGCGTGGGAGCGTGACTAGTGTGTGAGGTTTGGAGGACCTGCCTTGATGAGAAACAGAGATCAGTCCCGGGGATCATGAATTCAAGACAATCAGAAGGAAGATGAAATGCCCTCCGCCCCTAAACCCCTCATACTCTACTCGGCCCCAATCAATATGCAAGACTTAAGCTAACCTTTGCGCTAAATGCAGGAGGTGACAGGGTATTAGTTGGTCATCGGATGCTTTTTCCTGATGGGGACCCGGGACGATGTGTATGCCTAGCATAAAGCCTTTACTCTGCTCTGATAAAAATGTGTATTGGTTGATTAAGCAATCTCCCATCCCTGTTAGACAGTAAGGACCAATTAGTCACACATTTTTTTTCCAACAGTTGGTAGTTCTAAAAAAAATGAAATAGAAGTTTCCTAATCCGATCACCCACCGAGTACAAGCAGCAAGAGTTAGCAACTTTTCAAAGTCAAATGTTTGTCTTTTAAATACCTACCATACTCTGCAGAAATTAAGTAAATGGGTCTCTTTCAAGGAGCAGAGACGAGAGTCCTTGCTATAAAAGGGCAGATATAAAAGTGCAAACTTGTCATCTGTCACAAAAGATAAACGCACTTCCCAAAGGAGTAGGTACCAGGGGTTTCAAAAACTCTTCAAGGGACAAGGAAATAAACTTGCTTGTTCACAGAGTCGGAATTTTGCTAATGATTTCTTGTAAAATTAGACTTTTACGACTTACTCTGTTCAAGATCTTTTTGACAAGCTTGTAAAAGTAAGCAAACAGCTTGTGCTCAAGAGTTTTCCTGATGATTTTGAAACTCTAGCAAGGTACTTGAGGACAGAATTCTTAAAAGGGGTAAAAGTTATTGAAATCTTCCCTATGCTTTTTAGTATAAGATGTTGTAAAAAGATTTCTCTGATTTGTTGAGGTTAGCTGAAACTTAAATTGGTTTATTAAGGTGTTTGTAAGTTAATTAATATGGTTTGTTAAACTTTGTCTCATTACACTCTGAATATGTGTTTTACAATTGTGTGTTAAGAAATGATTTTACACTTATAATTCTGGGTATGCCTTTCCCCCCTTTTCCTTGTAGGAGTATGGTGCTTTAGCGAACTGTTTTTTATCAAAGAGCCACAGGATATAACTGTCACAAGAAAGGACCCAGTCGTTTTAGATTGCCAGGCTCATGGAGAAGTTCCTATTAAGGTCACTTGGTTGAAAAATGGAGCAAAAGTGTCTGAAAATAAGCGGATCCAGGTTCTGTCCAATGGCTCTTTATATATCAGTGAGGTGGAAGGCAAGCGAGGAGAGCAGTCTGATGAAGGATTTTATCAGTGCTTGGCCATGAACAAACATGGAGCCATTCTTAGTCAAAAAGCTCATCTGACCTTATCAAGTAAGTGTTTAAGTTCTTGGTTGTTTGACGTTTTTCACTGCTACATTTTGATGACTTCTCAATTCATTAGCATGCTAACCTGAAAAATCACACAAACATTAAGAATTTTCCTGGAGACAGTAGTTGATGCTAACTAAGGCATGCAGAAAAATCTGAGGAAAAAAATATCTAAATTCGAATGAGTGATTTAGAACAGAAGTCCCATTAGGTTTAGAACACCAAAACCTGTAGAGGTGGCTTTGTATAAATTTGTTTCAAACTGTGAAAAAAGTTGGATGAAAAGTTTGACCAACACAACAAAAGTTGTTCTAAAATCTCATTTTTGTAAATTAGTAATTAAAATTTGAAAATCACAAGCAACTTTTTCTGCTTCGTAGATGGCCCTTAAGTGCTAAATCTTTCGTATAGCCCAAGCTTCCATTTCTCTGACTGCTTTAAGATCACCCATGTTGCTTTTTAATTGAAAGAGAGGGCATTGGTCAGTAACTCTCAAGCCTTTGAAGTATTCCTAGGCTTTTCCTGCTGGGAGAGAAAGAGATTAAGGCCATTTCCATATTATGCCTAATGGACTTAAACCAGATCTGCCCACTTTTTTCCAGTTGTCATAAAGTTTGCTGTCTAATGATTTCCTTTGTATTAACAACCCAGTCAGATCAACCATTTGTCCAAGTGACCCACTGCTTGGTGGTTGCCCTGGTAACTGTTGAGTGTAAACAGGGGCCTAGGATAGTTAGAGAACTCCTTGTTTTCACTGAGGCTTTCCACCTCTTCAGGTGATCAAATACCCCACACTCAAGATTACAAAAGACAATGTAAATCTTAAGACAAAACAAAACACAGCACAACTGTATTTTAAAAATAGTTTTACAGGCATCCTAGCTACAAGCTTTTGTTAATCCACAAAAGATAGATTTTGCACTATACCTACAAATTGATCATTTACGAGATGAACAATAGGAGGAGGGAGCTCTTGAGATAAAGTCATAATCTTTAAGAAATAGTTTCTTCAGGGTCTCCACAGTTGAAATTCAGCTATTGGTGGGGGTTTCCTAGGTGACTTTATTGTAACAGTCCATGGCCATATTCATGCCATCCTCATTTCAGTAATATATTTTATTTGTACAATAATAATTAATAGTGGAAAATAAATTGCAAGCAAATATATTTTTGTATTGAAAAATGTCAGAAAAGTAGAGGTTTCCAATTCTAGTCCCCCTCCCCCAGAATAGTATAAACCTGAGAGAGTGTCTGATAAACTCCTTTTTTTTTTTGCTGTGATCATTGGCCAATAATCATCTTTTTGTGCTGTTGTTGAGTAGTGGTTTTTCAGTACAGTATTGTTTTCAGGATAGCGTGCTTTTTATGCTTATGTCCTGTTCATTTAATTTTTGTCTAATGTAAAATTGTTCTATAGAGTTGTAATTTTTCTACCTTTTTGGGTTTGTGGAATATTGTGTTTTCATATCCAGGAACTGTAACTTGTATTACCTTGCCAGAGAGGAGAGGGGCAGGATGCAAAGGTGGAGGGGGGCAGATGGGCTTTGAAAGATGAAGCATTTGTCATGACCACACGGTATTTCCAGGACCTCCTTAGAAGCCTGACAATTCTAAGGCACTCAGAAATACTTTGAAAATACACAGAGCTTTCAGTTTTCATAAATAAAGTCTGAACAGTATTAACATAGTAATAGTGAAACAATGTTAATATTGGCTTTTTGAGTAGCGTTAGATTTTGTATCTTTATAAAAATTATTAATGACAAATATTTTATTAGATGTGAATCATTTTGAAGGCTTTTGTGGTGAAGTATTCATATTTTAAGTATCAAAAACTTTCCAGTTAAACTATGTAGAACATTGCTTTGCTGTTAAATATCAACTGTAGTATGTTAGTTATAGGAACCACACTTTTCATATGCACACATTTTATTTAACTTGGAGGAGGTGCTTTGCTAGGAAATTGCATTCAGTATTGTAGATTTAAAATAAGAAATGCATAGTGGGTTTAGATTTTTCTTTAGAAATGAAATTTCTTAGAGATTTGAAATTCACCAAGTTAGTTCTGATATCTGAGAAGCAATGTCCAATGACATTGTCGTCTCAGATGACTTTATTCTGTGTTCAGGGTAAGATGTTATACGTATTAAACAGGAAGAGAATAGGCATGAAGTGGACATTCTGTTTTTGTGGGGTTTTTTTAAAAGGTTAGTTCTCTCCTAGTTAGTGAAAGCAGCAGGGTGCAGGTATGTTCTTTTTATTTTCTGGTCAAGGATTTTGTCAGCAAACATATCTTTTAGTTCTGAAGTGTAATAAGTAGATCTGCACCTGGAAATCTAAAACTTTAATCTGTGCAAGTTTTAGATTTTTAACACAGGCAATCAAGTCTTGGTTTCTAAACTTAGGAACTAGAAGCTGAAAGTTGCACTCTAGGCAAGAATTCCATTATTCATGTGTAAATTAGGAATTCACAGGGTTAAAAGGTTAGAAACTGGCCAGGATGAGGTTTACCCTTGTGATAAAGAGCAGATGACCCTCATTCATTGGCCGAAGCTTTCATGTAGCTCTTCTGCAAAGTTAGTTATTGCCATGAATTGTTCTTGAGGAATGCAGAAATTCAAATGTGAACAGGCCTTTCCTTAAGTGTCACTATGGAGCCTTATCTCCCAGGCACATCAGAGCTGGCTGTGGGGACAAGGTTCCTCCCCAAAGGCCTGGAGGCTTTGCTTTCCTGTTGTTCATCCAAGCACAAAAGGATTTGTCTAACTTAGTTTTTCTAAGGCATCCCATTTTTAAAGGAAAGTATAGGGTTAAAGTAATATTTAGTTTTTTTAAAAAAGTTAATCCTTTTTATTGATAGCCATTTTACATTTTCATGTAATGGAATAGAAAAGGGAGTAATGTGGGAGGCTCTTTTTCTAGTTGTATACAATAGTAAGAACAGAATATTAAACCATTTCCCATACATTTCAGTATTTTTAACTGAGAATCAAATTTTCACTTTCATAGGTGCTAAGTCTTCACTACATAAATAATCTAATTTAAATATTTTAGGAGTGAGAAGTAATCTATGACATCTTGACATTTCTTGCATTCTAAGTGTTGAAGTAAGATAAATTTCATAGGAAAGCATTAGTGTGGTAAAACGGTCTCATATTTCAACAAGTTTAAATTAAGATGAGACATTTGAGGGAAGTAAAGGAGGAGGCAGGTTGTGTTGTGTGATGTGTAGAAGACTGGCCAGTAAGCTAGTGATTGAACAGGAAGCTGGTTGTTTATTTCCTTTCCATAAAAGGTGGAAATTGAAGTCTTAGGATAGAGGGAAAGGGAACATAAAGCTGGCTTATATTTGTTGGGTTTTTCAGGACTGTTTGCTTGGGTGCAAAATAATTTTTTAAATGAGCATTTGTAGCTGGAAGACCATAGGAATTATTATAACTTTATGATGGATTTTTTTCTCCGAAATTTTGAGATTAGTTTTAGCATCCATAAAATTGTTTTTTTGGGGGGTGTCTATTTCTGTAATTTTATGTAGCAGTATTTGTTTCCTGTAAAAGGATGTAGGTTGTTTTCCATGAATAAAATGTTTATTACTTCAGTTTAAGTTGAGATGAAACTTGAGGTTTTTTGATGAGATTAATGAAAAACTGTTCTGTGAGTGTGGTTCCTAGCTTAAAGAGTAGTACATAAATTATAGCTCAAAGCTCATCTTGAAATGTGAAGTTAAAATATATTGAAAACATTTAGAGTCATGTTCGAAAGAAAAGAGGGTGGGTGGTATACTGAAAAGAGAAAGGTAAGAGCTATGAGACTATTAGCCTAGATTTTGAATTTTATTAATGATCCTGGACCCAAGATGGGCAAGAGTTTGCTTCATTGTCACTTTTTATTGAGATTTGTAGATGCTGTAAAGGACATTGTCTCTTACCTGTGTGCATGTTCACTTCAAATCAAGCTGTTAACAGTTACTTGCCCTAACTTAAGAGTGCTAACACAAAAGTAAAAATTTTTTGATTTTGGAAAAATAAGACAGACGGAGATATTTAGAGAGACCAATCTGCCAACATTGTAGATAAGATTCAGATGGTGCTCTCTGGGTCTAAGAAAAATCATCTTTAAAGAGAAGGGGGTATGGTTCAAAAGTACATATTTAAATTAAAAATTTACTAGCTTAAAATTGCATAAGTTAAATCAGGGAAGTAAAAGCACATGTAGTTCTACAGGCTTATTTACAATGATACTTGGTTCTTAAAGTCTGTCTGCCTAAAAGGTTTATCAGGTACCTGGTGATCTCTGGGTAATGGAACCAGTTTTTCCCACTTTGCACTTGATTAGTGAGGATCATTTCTCATCTGCAGAAACCTGTAACGCTATCTCACTGTTTATCAAAGTTGTTGGATTTTTTATTTTTCAATGAAGCAGGGTCCACTGAGGGGTAGAATTATAATTTGCTTTAAGATGTATAAATGTGTTTCTTTATTTTATTTTTGTCCAGCTTCTTAATGGAATTTTGAAAGGGCATTTGGTATGGCCCTCTTGTGTCAACTAGCTCTGATTATTCTAAAGAAAGGCCCTAACTCTCAGCACTTGTTTGCCCAGGCATTTGTTGTCATTGCTCCTGAATTTAACAGCTGGGCCTATTGATGAAGTCCAGAGCAGTTTAAAAGAATAGCAGAAAACAAATCTCTTAAGCAGGGTGTTAGGTTGAAGGAGTATTTCAGTTCATAAATACATGCATTTGAGGTTACTTTTTTGAAAACCCTAATATTCTTGACTACAATTTTGAGAGATGATTTTTATTTCTCCTAGGCAGAGGTGCTCAGTTAGGGTTGATTACTTTCAGCTTTTAAACTGGCAATTACTATTTTTTTAATGGGGATTTTATTTTTCTTTAATTTTTAAATTTTTAATTTATTTTTGGATGTGTTGGGTCTTTGTTGCTGCATGCGGGCTTCCTCTAGTTGCCGCGAGCAGGGGCTACTCTTCGTTGAGGTGCACGGGCTTCTCATTGCGGTGGCTTCTCTTGTTGTGGAGCACGGGCTCTAGGAGTGCCGGCTTCAGTAGCTGTGGATCACAGGCTCTAGAGCGCAGGCTCAGTAGTTGTGGCGCACGGGCTTAGTTGCTCCGTGGCACATGGGATCTTCCCGGACCAGGGCTTAAACCCGTGTCCCCTGCATTGGCAGGCGGATTCTTACCCACTGCGCCACCAGGGAAGCCCGGCAATTACTATTAATATGAAAATAATAATGTTAAGTCAGGCATTTTGCTGAGGATTATAGTTGAATTTTAAAAACAGCACTGATTATTGATATGTTTTAAGAGAAATTCTAAAAGTTGTACCCCAAATAAAGTTTTTGTTGTCAGGGCTATTTTATTTTTTAATTTATTTTAAAAATATATTAATTTATTTCTTTGGTTGTGCCAGGTCTTAGTTGCAGCACGTGGGATCTCTTAGTCACGGCATGTGGGATCTTAGTTCCCTGACCAGGGATTGAACCTTGGCTCCCTGCATTGGGAGCACAGAGTCTTAATCGCCGGACCACCAGGGAAGTCCCAGTCAGGGCTGTTTTAGTACTTCTGAGAGTTTATAGTGTTCAGACTCTTTATTAAAACATTTTTAAAACTCTCATTTGGTAAAAAATCTTGGTAAATGAGAGGAAGAAGAAGATATGGTTGTAATCATTGAAGCAGTATTGGAAGTTGTCCTAACATGGTAATCTGCACAGAGCAAGTTCACAGTCAACAGTTGACAATGATGTACAAAAAAGGTAAAAATGTTCCAAATTACCTTCAGCAGCTATAATTCTGAAGCCAAGTGAACTGCTTTAGGGATATGTATTGCAGAGGATAAAGGTGTCATCCTCACAAAGGTCTCTGACGCTAATCTGACAAATACTTTCCTGACTTTTACATTCCTTGGTTTTTTTCTTTTTTTAACCTCTGGTTCTCAGAAACTGCTTTTGATGAGCTTTAAAAGCCAAATTCTTATAGACTGAGCAGAAGGCATGAATTTAAAAGGTTTGGGAATTTTTTTTTTAAGTTTCTGGAGGGTTTGCCTTTTTCTTGTGTTCGTATATATATATTTTACAGCTTTAGCGTTTGTAGTGGCTAGATTAATCACGTAACTATTGGAGAATGCAATCACTGTTCAGGGTCCTGGTTTCAAACTTGTATCCTCATTGGATTTGTTGTTAGGACTGATGGAAAGAAAATTTTCTTTAAAATTTTTGCTTTATGAAACTATAGTAAATCCCTGTTTAGAACAGTGTGACCATTTTTTTTAAATGATATTGCTTTATTAGACTACTTTCTCTAAATAAATCATATTCCTTTGGAATAATCCTCCAAAATGACCTTTTTATTGTTTTGTAGTCCTTTTAGTACTACTCAGAATGGATCTTCCACTCCACCAACATTTACCAAATAAGTAAATAAAAAAATAAATTTCTTTTTTTTTTTTTTCGGCTGTGGATTACATTTCTTAGGGTTTCTCAGCCTTGGGGCAATTGACATTTTGGACTAGGTAATTGTTCATTGCAGAGGCTGACTTTTGCAATGTAGCATGTGTAGCAGCATCTCTGGCCTCTATGCACCAGATGCCAATAGCACCCCTTCCTAGTTGTGGTGACCAAAGAATGTATTTTGGGAGGCAAAATCACCCCGGGTTGAGAACCACTGATGTTTCTGAGAGTAGTGCAAAACTTCTTTCCAAGTGTCACTAGGCTATTAGTATTTTAACTGTTTCTGCGTTAACTTGATATTCAACTTTTTTTGGTTTTAGCAGTGTTAAATTTATTGATTGGAGACGACTTACTATTTTTAGGTACTGTCAAGGAAGCTTGATAAAGAAATGTATTTGGATCGTTGTTTGTCTAATTTGGAGTGATGCCTTTCCATCCCTTTTCACACATAGTACATTGAAAACTGCTACTAAGAGTTTACCCTTCTGTAGGTTCATTCATTTTGATTTCAATATTTCAGATCTTTTTGGGGGGATATCTAGTCTAAGAGTAAATGCAAATTTCATTTAACTGTGTTTATGTAGCACCTTTTTTTTCTTGATGTGATGGACACCATAGTTGAAGAGATATGAGAAATCTCCATGTGTGGTTAATGTTAGAGAACATCTTTTGTGATGCTCTGCATGGTGAGAAGTAAAACTGTGTGAGATTAACAGCCCAGAGAATAACATTTGCTGTGTGGTACGTTTTTCATTGGGTGAATGGTTAACCGAAATATTTTCAGCTAATTCAGTGGTACCATAGACTTATTTTGGGCAGAAGCAATTTCACTTCTGCAGATAATTATGTAAAGATGGTAGCATCTTGTGAGGGCATCAAGGGGCGACAGAAAGGAAAAGAATTAGACACTGAAGTATATTAACTAGTACATAGAAAGTCACAGGCAAATTGAGTGGTTATTATTGAAATATTTGTTTTAGATTACTTAGTAGTAGTGGGCAGGGACTTCATAGTTTTTATCTTTCCCAGGATATCACTCTATGTGTGTGCTTCCGTTTTGATTAAGTTGTTTATGCTAGTAAAAGTTATGATTGTTGCTACATGCAGTTAGTCACCCGTAGAGGCCAGTAGCCACTGGTGGCTCAAGTAGGCAAGTTGAGATAGATGAAGGAGGAAGCAGAATATTTTAATGAGTGATTCTAGTGCTGAGCAAGTCTGGCTAAACGTTTTTGGCACCATGTGTTCTATGCCAAAAACGTTACTTGGAGGGGAACAAATCATCAGTTAGTTCAAAATAGAAGAGAAGAATGCACATTTTCATTATATTTGAGGAAAATAGTGTTTGAGTCAAAACAGAATTTTAATATTCCTGAGTGCTTATTTTCCTGTCCTTGTAGTCATTTCATAAAGAAATTATGAAGTTGACAATTTCCAACAGCTGGTAAATACTCTTCATGCTGCTAAATTTTTACTGAGTTGCTGGGAGGGGTGAGGTCGGAAAGCAGAAAGAATGACTAAAAGGCAGAAGAGCCAAGCATTAGTGCCTTCTCCATTGTTGGTGACTTATACGACTTTAGACAAATCACTTCATCATTCTCATCCTTGTCAGATCCTTGTCTTATCTGTAAAAATAGGTACCTGGGGGGAAAAAAGGGAGGGATGGATATTGAGCAACACAGTGCCCTTAGTTTTTTAATTCTGTTATTGTAATTCTAAGTAAATGGCCAATAAATTATATTTTTTGTAAGGCTGAGCCCAATCACATTGCAAGAGAACCATTTAAGTCATTGAGAAAAAATTTTTAAAAGCTAGTCAGTTATTTAACTTGGTACTTTTAAGGATTCATACTCTTGCAGTGGACCTTAGGAAGATCTGCTTTTGGAGATGGGGAGGCCTTAAACCAATACTGATAATTTGAACTAGTACTATTTTTAAGAGTCTAGAAAAATAAATTACTTTGTCTGGGATTGGACAATTCAGAATTGTTGTGCTGCTTTGAAGGTTGATGTAGTGTAGGAGAGGTATAACTTTACGAATATGTATCTGGTTCTGCTAATAATTAATAGTGTATTCTAATGTTTATTGACTCGGTGTTTAAAAAAATAGTGCTGGTTTCATCTTAAGAGAGTTTTGCTAATGTTATTAGTGTTTTAATAGAAATAGATTATACTGGCTTCCCCACTACAACCGCCAATTCCTGTTAAGAATGATAAGGTTTAATTTTTCCTCCAGCTTTCAAACTGAATTAGCTTGAGTCCCTCTGATTGGATTTAAAGTAATTTCGATTAAAGTACTGACCTCAAACTGGACACATAATAACAAGAAAAAAATGCTTTGATGTTGGTATTGCATTTTGGTATTTTTTTAAAAGGGAGTTCACAAATTTTCTTAAATAATTTTATCAGCTAAATGTGTTCACTGTTTTCTTAATAAAAAGAATTCACTTTTTGTATATTTAAGAAAGCCATATTTTCATGCTCTGACTTAGTAATACTTTTAACATAATTTTAACTGAGGGACCAACTTCAGTAAAGCAATAAGATTACCAAAAGTTTCACTGAAAGCAATATGAATGTTATCCCAGTGATGGAATATGATTTCTTCAAAGCCTATAAGTATCTTTACCTGGATGATTTACTGCATTTTTAGAAATCTGTGATAATTAATACTTGAAAGAAAGTACACAGACAGAAGAAACTTTTTGAAATTTAAGTTTAATTTTCAGTCTACCAGTTGTCAACTTGGAAGCTCTGATATGTAAGGAAAAAATTTTACTGCTTAGCACATGGTACAATGAGAAATTATAAGTGGATCCACAGTTGGTCAGTAGAAAGGTGATAATTTTCTTACCATACTAGAATCGACTCCACCATTCTTTTTATTTTTTTAATCGAGATATAGCTAATGTACAATATTATGTAACTTACAGGTGAACAACATAGTGATTCACAAATTTTAAAAGTTATACTCCATTTATAGTTATTATAAAATATTGCCTATATTCCCTGTGTTTACAGTATATCCTTGTAGCTTATTTATTTTATACTTAGTAGTTTGTACCTCTTAATCCCTTACCCCTATTTTACCACTCCCTGCTTCCCTCTCCCCACTGGTAACCACTAGTTCTCTATACCTGTAACACTGTTTCTTTTTGTTATATTCACTAGTTTGTTGTAGTTTTTAGATTCCACAAATAAATGATGTCGTATAGTATTTATCTTTCTCTGACTTATTTCACTTAGCATAATACATCCAAGTCCATCCATGTTGTTGCAAATGGCAAAATTTCATTCTTTTTTATGGATGAGTAGAATTGTACGTATATGTATACCACATATTCTTTATCCATTCATCTGTTGACAGACACTTAGGTTGCCTCCATATCTTGGCTATTGTAAATAATGCTGCTATGAATGTTAGGGTACATCATGTATCTTTTTGAATTAGTGTTTTGGTTTTTTTTGGGGGGGGATATATATACCCAGGAGTAGAATTGCTGGGTCATATGGTTTTTAGTTTTTTGAGAAACCTCCATACTGTTTTCCGTAGTGACTGCACCAATTTACATTCCCACCAGTAGTGTACAACAGTGCCCTTTTCTCCACATCATCACCAACATTGTTCTTTTTGTTCTTTTTGATGATAGCCATTCTGACAGGTGTGTGGTGATAGCTCATTGTGGTTTTAATTTGCATTTCTCTGATGATTAACAATATTGAGCATCTTTTCATGTGCCCGTTAGCCATCTGTATGTCTTCTTTGGAATAATGTCTATTCAGGTCTTTTGCCAATTTTTTAATCAGGTTGGTTTTTTTGATATTAAGTTGTATGAGCTGTTTATATATTTTGGATATTAACCCCTTATCAGTCATATCATTTGTAAATATTTTCTCCCATTCAGTAGGTTACCTTTTCATTTTGTTGATGGTTTCCTTTGCTGCTCAAAAGCTTTTAAGTTTAATTAGATCCCATTTGTTTATTTTTGCTTTTATTTCCTTTGCTTTAGGAGACAGATCCAAAAAACCACTGCTACAGTTTATGTCAGAGTGTTCTGCCTATGTTCTCCTCTAGGAGTTTTATGGTTTCCACTCTACCATTCTTTATCAGAACAGAAGGAAAGTGATTAATCAAAGTTTTTTCCTATTAGACAGCTTTCCAAAGGGGATGACATTTTTAGAAAATAAAAGACAAAGAAAATACATTATTATTTTCCACTGATCTCCAGACTTTTAAAGACTTGCTTAGATACTGGCTATGAACATTTTGAAGAGAGAACCTTAAGATCTGTAAAACTTATCCTGTAGTCAGTAGAGAGTCCTTGCTTCCTAATTTGACTTGCAGTATCATTCTGCCTTTCTCTAACATGAGTAAAGAGCACAATTTGTAGTCTTAGAAATTTCTATTTTGCAAATAATAAAGATGAAGCTGGAAGGAGTTAACTGCCTTATCCAAGGGCACAGCTGCTAGATCTGAGACCAGAGCTCAGGTTTGCTAATTCTTGTCATGAATTTGAAATGCTTAAATGAAGATTTTGTCCTGTTATTGTGTGGAAGTATATCTTATTATATTCAAATATCTCTTCACACCCAGAATATAGAAAAGTGAATGGTAATGGGATTGACCCTGAGGTTAAAGATACTTCTTACATTTCTCTTTTTTTTTTTTTTTTTTTGCGGTACGCGAGCCTCTCACTGTTGTGGCCTCTCCTGTTGCGGAGCACAGGCTCCGGACGCGCAGGCTCAGTGGCCATGGCTCACGGGCCCAGCCGCTCCGCGGCATGTGGAATCTTCCCGGACCAGGGCACGAACCCGTGTCCCCTGCATCAGCAGGCGGGCTCTCAACCACTGTGCCACCAGGGAAGCCCTACATTTCTTCATATTTATGTTAAAAATATTTTATCATTGTGCAACTTACCCTTTACTGTACTTATATAAGGTTTTGATGTTGTTTTTGTTGATGTAATGAAAATCACTAATGTGTTTATATTTTTACTGGTCCTGTAACACTTCATGGAACTTCTTTTCTTGTGGATAACTTCAATGTGGGGAGATTGAGCTCTTTTCCCTTTAGAGGCTCAGTGTTTGTTGATACATCTGTCCAAATGGAAGTTTCATCTAAAGCAGTGATTTTCAGTGTGTCTTTGAAGAACCTCCGATGGAGTGAGACTCTTTTGTAATTAAAAGGTTGTTTTTTTTGTTTTTTTTCTTTTAATGAAAACTACTATTTATTTATTTATTTGTTTGCTTGCTTGCCATGCCGCACAGCTTGCGGGATCTTAGTTCCCTGACCAGGGATCCAACTCAGGCCCTCAGCACTGAAAGGGCAGAGTTGTAACCACTGGGCCACCGGGAATTACCCAAAAGGTTGAGTTTTAAATAAATGGTTGAGCATGTGTCATTATTATCTTATGGGAAGAGGGGCATAGTGACAGCCTATATCTAGCTTGGAAATGGTTTTTATAATGACAGTTTTATTGAGATAGAATTCACATACCACAAAGTTCACCCTCTCAAAGTGTACAAGTCAGTAGGTTTTGTGCATCTGTCACCACTGTCTAATTCTAGATTATATCCATCACCCCAGAAAGAAACCCCACACCTCCCAACTCTCCCCTCCCCTATTCCCTGGAACCACTAATCCAGTTTTTGTCTCTGTAGATTTGCCTTTTCTGGATATATTATAAAAATGGAATCATACAGTATGTGGACTTTTGTGTCTGGCTTCTTTCACTTAGCATAATATTTTCAAGGTTCCTCCATGTTTTAGCATGTGTCAGTACTTCATTCCTTTTTTGGGGCTGAATAAGGATCTGTTGTGTGATATACCATCTAGTCATCTGTTGATGGACACTTAACTTGGATTGTTTCCATCTTTAGGCTATTCTGAATAATTCTGCAATGAACATTGGCACATAAATATTTGTTTGAGTCCCTCTTTTCAGTTCTTTTGGGCATATACCTAGTAGTGGAATTGCTAGGTCATCTGATAATTCTACATTTAACCTTTTGAGGAGACACCAAACATCTTTTTATGTGCATATTGGCCATTTGTATATTTTCTTTGGAGAAATATCTATTCAAGTTTTTGGCCCATTTTAAAAAATTCGTTTGTTGAGTTGTAGGAGTTCTTTATGTATTCCGGACAGTAAACCCTTATAAATTATATGATTTACAAATATTTTCTCCAATTCTGTATTTTTTTCATTTCACTTTCTTGATAATATTCTTTGATGCACAAAAGTTTTTAATTTCGATGAGGTCCAGTTGATTTTTTCTATTGTTGCTTGTGCTTTTGGTGCTATATCTAAGAATCCATTACCACATCCAGCGGTAGGAGTCCAAACTCACACTTTTGCATATGGAAATCCAGTTGTCCTACCACCACTTGTTGAAGAGAATATTGATTCCCCATTGAATAAACTTGACATCCTTGTTGAAATCAATTTGCCATAGGTACATAGGGTGTGTTTCTAAACTCTAAATTCTGTTCCATTGGCCTATATGCCTGTCTTTATGCCAGTACCATGCTATTTTGATTATTGTAGCTTTGTAGTAAGTTTTTAAATCAGGAAATGTAAGTCATCCAATCTTGTTCATCTTTCCTAAGACTGTTTTGGCTATTCATGGCTCTTTGCAATTCCATATGAATTTTAGGATTGGCTTTTCCATTTCTGTTGGGTTGGCCAAAAAGTTCCTTCTGTTTTTAAATAAAAATAAAAGACACATTTTTCATTTTCACCGAGAACTTTATTGAACAAAATATTCACTGTTTTGTTCCACTACCTTCTACCATTTTTCAGGCAACTTCATAATTCCGTCTTCCCAAAACTTTTAATCTTTTTTGAGCAAAGAACTGTTCCAGGTGCCTTTTACAGGGAATTGAAATTTTTTCCATTAACAGAATTTTGTAAAGACTAAAATAAATGGAAATCTGAAGGTGCAATGTCTGGTGAGTATGACAGATGAATCAGAACTTCCCAGCCAAGATGTAACAATTTTTGCCTGGTCATCAAAGAAACATGCAGTCTTGCATTATCCTGATGGAAAATTATACATTTTCTGTTGACTAACTCTGGACACTTTTTGTCGAATGCTGCTTTCAGTTGGTCTAATTGGAAGCAGTACTTGTTGGAATTAATCATTTGGTTTTCTGGAAGGAGCTCATCATAGAGGACTCCCTTCCAATCCCACCATATACACAACATCACCTTCTTTGGATGAAGACCGGCCTTTGTTGTAGTTGGTGGTGGTTCATTTCACTTGCCCCACGATTTCTTCCATTCCACATATTGTACAGTATCCACTTTTCATTGCCTGTCACAATTTGTTTTAAAAACAATGTTTTCATTACGTTTAAGTAGAGAATCGCATATGGAAATACAGTCAAGAAGGTTTTTTTGCTTCACTTATGTGGAACCCAGACATTAAAGCAATTCACATAACCAAGCTGGTGCAGATGATTTTCAGCACTTGATTTGGATATTTGAGTGTGTTGGCTATATTTTGCCTGGTATAATGTTGATTGTTCTCAATTAATGTCTCGATTTGATCTCTATCAACTTCAGCTGGTCCACCCGACCAAAGAGCATTGTCCAGCGAGAAATCTCCAGCATGAAACTTCGCAAACCACTTTTGACATGTTCAGTCACAGCACCTTCTCCATACACTGCACAAATCTTGTTTTGCGTTTCAGTTGCATTTTTACCTTTCTTGAAATAATAAAGCATAATAGGCTGAAAATATTGGTTTTCTCTTCCATCTTCAATATTAAAATGGCTACACAAAAATTCACCAGTTTGGTAAGTCTTTTTTTTTTTTTTTTTTGTGGTACACGGGCCTCTCACTGTTGTGGCCTCTTCCGTTGCGGAGCACAGGCTCCGGACGTGCAGGCTCAGCGGCCATGGCTCATGGGCCCAGCCGCTCCGCGGCATGTGGGATCTTCCCGGACCGGGGCACGAACTCGTGTCCCCTGCATCGGCAGGTGGACTCTCAACCACTGTGCCACCAGGGAAGCCCTGGTAAGTCTTTTTTTAAATGCAAGCTGATATGACAGCTGTCACATACAACCTAACAAAATTGTTTCAAATGAAGTTAAAGACAACTAAGTGCTACTAGAGCTATCTTTCGGAAAACAACCGAACAAACCTTTTGGCCATCCCAATACATAAATGAATGTGGCGTGTTGATATGGATTGCATTAAATATGTAGATTGCTTTGGGTAGTATTGATATATTAACAATATGAAGTCTTCCAGTTCACGAACAGCATATCTTTCTGTTTATTTAGGTCTTTATTTTCTTTCAGCAGTATTTCACAGTTCTCATTGTACAGATATTTCATCTTTTTGGTGAAATTTATTTGTCACTATTTTATTCTTTCAGATGCTTTTGTAAATAGAATAGTTTATTATGGGTGTATATACACACAATGGCTTTATGTGTATCATAAAGCCATTGTGTCAATCTTGTATCCTGAAATTCTTCTGAATTGATTTATTAGCTTTAGTAGCTTTCTTACAGATTCTTTGGAGTCATATATATATACATGTATATATAAAATCATGTCATCTGTGAATGATATAGTTTTACTTATTTTTCTCCATTGGATGTCTTTTATATCTTTTTATTATTTAATTGCCCTGGCTAGAACTTCTATGTTGAATAACCTCTGTTTCCAGTTCTCAGAGCAGAAATATGGCTATTATTACTGCAAGGACTGCAGCATATGATGGGAAAATACTTATGTGTTGTACCTACAGGGTACCAACAAGGTTTACTTCAAGGAGTTTTGCAGAACTTGCAGAAGTCTTATAACCCTTACCAAGTGAAGAATATCACCTATCAAGTAAATCAGATGTTTGCATTTTGTGTCTGAATTCG
This sequence comes from Lagenorhynchus albirostris, assembly GCF_949774975.1. NCBI lineage: Eukaryota > Metazoa > Chordata > Mammalia > Artiodactyla > Delphinidae > Lagenorhynchus > Lagenorhynchus albirostris. The sequence continues at coordinate 114,463,645 of NC_083095.1, read as the reverse complement.
GTGGCGGTAGAGAGTTTTAGTGTGTTTTCTTGAGTGTATTTTCTAAAAGAGGCTAGGTTCCCAATGACCTTAGGTTTTGATTGCTTTTTAGTAGGAGTTGTAGAAATAATACTCAACTAGGAAATGGGGCTTCAGTGAATGTTTCCTTCTGCCCTTGCAAATCTTGGTCTTATTAACCTCTTTTGAAACTTACCTCACGTGCATTATGAAAGAATATTTGCTTTACCTGCTATTCAGAGTCTACTGTAAATAAAAGAAGCAAACTGAAAAATAGACTACTTTTCTACCAAAAATGTGTGTGTGTGTGTGTGTATGTGTGTGTATGTGTATGTGTATGAGAAGCTTTCTGTCTTTCACCATTGAGTGTGATGTTAGCTGTGGGGTTTTCATAAATGCCCTTTATCATGTTGAGAAAGTTCCCTTCTACTCCTAGGTTTCTGAATGTTTATTCAAGAAAAGATGTTGGATTTTTTCACATGCCTTTTCTGTATCAGTTGAGATCATATAGGTTTTTTTCCTGTGTTCTGTTAACATTATATATTACATTGATTAATTTTCTTCTATTGAACCACTTTTGTGTTAAGATAAATCCTACTTGGTCAGTACAGTCCTTTTAATATGTTGAATTCAGTTTGCTAGTAGTTTGTTGAGATTCTGCATCTATATACATAAGGGTATTGGTCTGTAATTTTCTTTTCTTGTGATGTCTGCCTGGCTTTGGTATTAGAGTTGGCCTCATAGAATGAGTTATGAAGTATTCCTTTCTCTTCTGTTTTTTGGAAGAATTTGGGAAGGATTGGTGTTCATTTTAATTTAAATGTTTGGTAGAATTCACCAATGAAGCCATCTCGTCCTGGACTTTTATTTGTTGAGAGGTTTTTATTACTGATTCAGTCTCTTTGCTTAGTATAAGTCTGTTGTGATTTTCGATTTCTGAGTCATTTAGGTAATTTGTATGTTTTTGGAATTTATCCATTTCATCTAAGTTATCTAATTTGTTGGTGTACAATTATTTATAGTATTCTCTTATAATCTTTTTAAAAAAAATTTTTGTAAGGTCGATAATAATGCTCCTACTTTCATTTCTTATTTTAGTTATTTATGTCTTCTCTCCTTTTTTTTCCTTTGTTAGTCTAACTAAATATTTGTCAATTCTGTTCATCTTTTCAAAGAACCAATTTTTGGCTTTGTTGATATTATATGTGTGTGTGTGTGTGTGTGTGTGTGTGTGTGTGTGTGTATATATATATATGTTTTGCTATCCTGTGTTTCATTGATCTCTACTTCAATCTTTATTATTTTCCTCTTTATACTAGCTAGATTTAGTGTTTACTTTTTTTTCTATTTCCTCAAAGTATAGTTTAGGTTATTATTTTGAAAGCTTTCTTCTTTTTTAATGTACACATTTATAGGTGCATATCTCCCTCTGAGCACTGTCATAAATTTTGGTATGTTTTATTTTCATTTGTCTCAAAATACTTTCTAACTTTTATTTTGGTAATTTCTTCCTTGACCCATTGGTTAAGAATGTGTTGTTTAATTTCCACATATGTGTGTTTTCCAGTTTTCCTTCTGTGCTTTTACTTCTAGCTTCATTCCACTGTGATTGGAGAAAATATTTTGTATCAACTTAATACTTAAAAATGTATTGAGGGCTTCCCTGGTGGCGCAGTGGTTGAGAGTCCGCCTGCCGATGCAGGGGACACGGGTTCGTAACCCAGTCCGGGAAGATCCCACATGCCGCAGAGCAGCTGGGCCTGTGAGCCATGGCCGCTGAGCCTGCGTGTCTGGAGCCTGTGCTCCGCAACGGGAGAGGCCACAACAGTGAGAGGCCTGCGTACCACAAAAAAAAAAAAAGAGACTTGTTTTGTGGCCCAACATATAGCCTATCTTGGAGAATGTCCCATGTGTACTTGAGGAAAATGTATCTTCTACTCTTGTTGGCTAGAGTGTCTTTATATGTCTTATTAGGTCTAGTTGGTTTATAGTGTTCTTTAAATCCTCTATTTCCCTACAGATCTTCTGTCTGGATGTTCTGTCCATTATCGAATGTCTTGTATTGAAGCCTCTAAATGCTATTGTAGAACTCTCTATTTCTCCCTTCAATTCTGTCAGTGTTTGCCTCATATATTTTGGGATTTTGTTGTTCGGTGCACATATATTTATAATTGTTATTTTTCTTGATAAATTGACCTGTTTAGCTGCATATAATGTCCTCCCTTGTCTCTTGTAACAGTTTTTGACTTAAAGTCTATTTTGTCTGATACTAGCATAACCCGTCAGCTCTCTTTTAGTTACCATTTGCATGGAATACCTTAGACCATTTTTTCACTTTCAACCTGTTTGTTTCTTTGGTTGTAAAGTGATTCTCTTGAAGACAGCATATAGTTAATAAATCATTTTTTAATCCATTGCACCAACCTCTGCCTTTTGATGGAGAGTTTAATCCACTTATATTTAATGTAATTACTGATAAAGAAGGATTTCTGCCATTTGATTTTTTTTGTATGTCTTGCATGTTTTTTTGTCCCTCATTTTCTCCACTACTGTATTCTTTTGTGTTTAGTTGATTTTTTCATGGTGAACCATTTTGACTCCCTTCTCATTTCCCTTTGTGTATATTTTTTAGATAGTTCTTTGTGGTTACCATAGGGATTATATTTAACATTCTAAATTTATAACAATCTAGTTTGAATTGATACCATCCTAACTTTAGTAGCATGCAAAACTCTGCTTCTATGCAGCTCAGTCTCCTCTTTTATGTTATTGTGATACGTTACATCTTTCTATCGTATGTGCCCAGTAATATAGATTTATAATTATTCTTATGCTTTAGTCTTTTAAATTATGTAGGAAATAAAAAGTGGAGGTGCAAACCAAAAATATGTTAGTTCTGACTTTAATATTTTCCTATTTAGTTACATTTACTGGAGATCTTTATTTCTTCATATGCCTTTGAGTTACTGTCTAGTATCCTTTCTTTTCAACATGAAGGATTTCCTTTAGCATTTCTTGTAGGGCCAGTCTAGTAATGAGCTTCCTTAGTTTTCGTTTATCTAGAAATGTGTTAATTTCTGCCTCATTTCTGAAGGACAGTTTTATTGGATATACAATTCTTGGTTTATAGTTTTTTCTGTCACTTCATGTCATTCCACTGTCTTCTGGCCTCCATGGTCTCTGAGGAGAAACCAACTGTTAATTTTACTGAGGAATGATAAGTACACGACAAGTCTCTTCTCTCTTGCTGTTTTCAAGATTTTCTATTTGCCTTTGTCTTACAACAGTTTGGTTATAAGTATATTTATGTGCATATCTCTCTTAATTCATCCTCTTGGAGTTCATAGAACTTGGGTTTTCATCAAACTTGGAAAGTTTTCAGCCATTATTTCCTCAAATATTCTTTGTACCCCATTCTCTCTTTCTTCTTCTTCTGGAACTCCCACAGTGCATATGATGATCTGTTCAGTGGTGTCCCTTAGGTTCTTTCACCCATCTTTGTTTTTGCAGATCATTATGTTCTTCCCTTATGGCTTTATTTTTGTCTTTTCTTTCATGTTTTTAAACATTCTAAATCGTTATCTTGCATTTTTCTTCAACTTTACTGTTATCTCAAGTTCTTGAGGTGCCAACCTCCTTGTTTTCTACGTCTGGTGATTTTCTTTAGGGCAGATGGTTTCCTTATGTGACTTGTAATCTTTTATTATGAGCTCATCTTCACTAAGGCTTAATATATCCTATATTATGGAAGTGTTTTTTTCTGTTTGGTGCCCCACAGTTTCACTGGTCATGGACCAATTTGGGGACTAATTCTTGGCTGCTTTACATTATTTATATAATTTTATAATCTACACCAGTGTGTAGTAAAGGCCAGGGGTTGATCTTTGTCACGGGAAACATTTCTTCTCATCTAGAATAAACCCTCCTTGTTTCTAATCTTACTGGTGGGTGAGTTTTTCTACTGACTTTTTCTTCAGGTGCTTCTGGGATTTCAGCTTCAGGTCTCAGTTATTTATGTTGTGATGGAACAAAACCACTTTCTCTTCCTAGAAGCCTCCAGTGCCTGTAGCCACCTCTGGACCATCATGGCACCAGGCCAAAGTTTACTATTCTGTCCTTGCCCTTAAATTTTTGTTAGTGCTGGTGATGTTGTTTTGAATATGTTCTGTACAGCATTTCTACGTGGTTTTAGTGGGAGAGGGCATCTGTATTTACTCAGCCTACTGTTTTGTAGGAAATGAAAAGGATGGCATCTTGAAGAATCTCTTCCTACCTCAGAAACTACACGCCTGATCTTTGAGGACTTAGTTCCTAACTTCTTAACTTCACATCTCTGCAGAATCCTAACTCTCCTCGTTTTATTTCTCATCATCCCTCCCAGCTACATTTCTGTCTTTCCTTCCTTGTTGTTTCAGCCCAGTCCTAGTTAGTGGGATTTTTCAGTGACCTTGACTTATATTCCCTTCCACTGGCAGAGCACCCAGGAAAATGCTTCGCACATTGTAGACATTAAAGCACTTACTGGTTTGTTGAGAATTGTGTGTTTAGGCTTATTTCTGACTTGGCACTGTCATTCGTTGCTTCAACAAATAGTGATTGAAAGCCTACTCTGCTAGGTCCTGAGAATACCACAATTAATTAAAAAAAACAGTCCCTGACCTCAGTGATAGGTGAGTGGGAGCAAGGAATTCATAAGGAAATAATATTTAGAACAGTATTGTTGTGCAGTAGTAGAGTGTATTTTTGGTAGAGCTGCATATGTAATATTATTTTTTCCAACTTTATGTTGAAAAATTTTAAATCTATAGAAAAGTGGCAGGATAGTATAATGAACACTTGAATACGTTTCACTTAGATTCTTAGCTGTTTATTAAAATGTTGCCACATTTACTTCATCCTTCTCACTCTCTCTAAAAATGTAAGCTGCAGACATCATAACATTTCACCTCTAAATACTTCCCTATGCATCTCCAAGTCTGGGGTGGGAGGTGGGAGGTACTTAGGGAGAGATACTTGTGGTAGTGATGCCTAAGCTAAATTTTAAAGGAAAACTAGATTTTAGTTAGATGAGGGAGGTGATTAGTCCAGTAAGGCACAATAGTAAGAAACAACATGTTATGTGTGGAATAATAAGCTTTTTGGTGTTGCTAGAGAATATATTTCAGGGAAGTGAGACCCAGAAATGGAGTTGGAGATGTGGGCAGGATCCACTCAAAGAAAGACTCATTATATACCAATGCCCTTTTAAGGAACCTGGAATTTAACCAGGTTCCTTAAAAGGAACCAGGTGAACGATGAAGAGCTGCAGGGGACTGGACTGGTCAGTTTGTGTTTTAGATTGATCACACTGGAGTCTTGAGGACAGAACTCAGGTGCACAGGGATGGAGGCTGTGCATGGTGAGTAGCATGGTGAGAGCTCCTAAGGGCCTGGACTGGAGCACCAGTAAGGGGGTGAAGGGAAGACAGATTTAGGTTATAATTAGGATTAAAAATTGGCAGTACTCGTTAGATGTGGGGAATAAGGGAAAGGGAGAAGTTCAGGATAATGTTGATATTTCTAGTTTGGGTGACTTGGTGAATGGTGGTGTCACCAACTGAAATGGAACACAGGAGGAGGAGCTAATACAGGGAACAAGATGATGAGTTTTGCTTGGAATGTGTTCATTCTAGGAATCTGTGAGATACCTGTGTGGAGCTGTCTAGCAAGTGGTCCAACAGAGCAGTTGGGAGTCAAGAGAGGCGTGGCCTAAAGATAGTGAGTTGAGCATCACCAGGACTTAGGTGGAGTTTAAGTGATAGGTAATTTTGAGCAGGATGGGTGTGCAGTGCAAGGAGCATGGGCAACCAGCAGAGACAAAAACAGTCCTCAGGAAGGTAGGTGGAAAACCAGGAGAATACAGAATCACAGAAGCCAAGGGAGAAGTTTCAAAGAGTTTATGAAGCAACATCAGATGCAACAAAGAGTTTCAATAAGACAAGACTTGAAAAGTACCCTTTGTTCCAGGCTATTAATAGGTCATTAAAGTCTTAGAGCAGTTTTGGAACAGTGAAAACAAGCACAGTTTTTTGGGGACACAGAATTTTTCCTAAACCTTATCAGTGGGATAATTTCTCATTGTTTTAATATTGTCCAACATTATTTTCAAATTATAAATAATACTTTTATGCTATGATTTAGCAAAATAGTACCATTTTATACTTTCCTGAAACTTTTATCAATGTCATGGTTATTATCAGAAAATTAAGTTATTTAAATAGTATAAATGGTTAGATTGCTATTGTATTTTATCTGAAATAACTATTACACATATACAGTTCTGCCTTGGGGAACATGCTCTTTAAAAATAATGATCAGTGAGTATATGAAACCGTTAATAGCAGTTCATCATTTGTTAAAGTTCTCTGTGACATCCATTAAATTGATGTTTGCTCAAAATATACACTTCTAAAATTTTAGCATACCAAGTCTTTAACTTGAGAAGGAAAGCTTGATTTTTAAACAAACTTCCCTGTTCTATATCTTCTAATATCAACTTTGCAGATAATGTTCATGTGGTATAACAAATGTAGCCATTTCTCAGTAACCTGTAAATATTTGAAATATTTTAGAAAGCCAGCCGAGACAAGGAAAGCAATCAATCCCACAATCCCTGTACTATTATGTACCCTGTACTATGGCTTTTCTAAACAATTCAGTTATTCATTTTTAATAAGCAGCCCAACTAATATACTGGTTTGAAAGTGTGTATATTTATAAAACCAGTTACATATGTATAATATGTGTTTGAGAAACTATTAATGAAAAGTAATTTGAGTCTTAAAAGGCCTATCATTATAAACATGGTATATCCGTAATATTTGAGAAGGCCAAATGAAAATGTTACATTAAAACTTGAAGAAATTTTTACAAGGAGTTTTTCTTTTAAGAAAAGGATTTCATGTTAACTTTAAAATGCTGGACACTTTACATATATGATAGTGAAAATTACAGTGATTTTTAAAAATACAAAACAGGGAAACAAAACTTTCATCTTAACGAAACAGCAGCATAGGTGTTAATAAGAGAAGGTCATTAGGCTCTTCAAACATATTGTGTCCCACTACGTAATAGTTCACTAGATGAAATGAAATTATTGATTTCTGCCTCATTACTGACATATATATATGAGCAGTTTCTTTGGCACCATAGCACAATGTCAAAGGTCTTTGGTCTTTTCTTTCTTTGGAAGAATAAAAGCTTTCAGATGGCAAATCCCAGAAACCTTCACTTTTTGGCCTCTCGCATAGAATTACTAGAGAGGCATGCTTGAAAGAAACGTCTCATAAATCAGCAGGAAAGAGCCTTTACCCTGTAAGTCTTCTTAAAATCATCGACTACTAGTAGAATTCCACTAGAGGATAATATTCTGCTTTACCCAAATTTTGATAGTTTTCAGTAGGAAACAGTTTGTTGTAACATGCCTCTTTGTGTCCTCTATTTTATGGGAAATATCATTTATATTTTTAGTTAAAGCATTCAGTTTGAAATGTTAGAATATTTCACCTGTGTTAAATATATACATTTTCTACTTTCCTGTAAAAACCAGGTCTCCATGACATCAGGATGGACTGGTAAAGAGTTAGGGATTTGGGAATTCCCTGGCGGTCCAGCGGTTAGGACTCAGTGCTTTCATTGCAGGGGGCCCAGGTTCAATCCCTGGTCGACGAACTAAGATCCCACAAGCTGCGAGGCAGAGCCAAAAAAAAAAAGTTAGGGATTTGGATGTTTCCATCACTTAATTGGGTCATGTAACTAAAGCCCTTGCATCAATGACTGGATTTTCCACCTTTCATCAAGGTGTTTTGGTATCATGTAGCTAAAACCACAATTTTTACGGTAGCTGGCACACCACTGTGCGCATGAGGATGTTACGAGACATGAATCCTATTGGAGAATAAAAAACCCTTTCAGTTTCGTAATGGCAGCTTGAGTTTTAGGGACTAGCAAGTTTTATAAATATACACAGGCATACCTTGGCGATATTGCAGGCTCATTTCCAGACCACTGCAACGAAGTGAGTATCGCAATAAAGTGAATCGCATTAATTTTTTGGTTTCCCAGTGCAAAGTTCTTCTTACACTGTACTGCAGTCTGCTAAGTGTGCAGTAACATTGTGTCAAAAAAAAAAGTGTATATCATAATTAAATACCTTGCTGCTAAGGTATTGTTAGCTAAGAGTTCTTCATATCTTTGTATGTTTTGTCTAAATAGATACAAAAAAAAAAGAGAGAGAAAGGCGAAAGAAATGATTTTTTTTCCTCCTAGTAGTATGGTCATTTAGAAAAAAAAAAAAACTAGATTATACTCTTTTCTTCAAAAGTAGATCCTCTCAGCTCTTGACTTTAAGATGATTTCCATATTATGAAGATTTTGCAACACCCTATTGAAATGCTCTTGAAATTTCAAAACTTCTCCAGTGAATCCTTGCCTCCCATGCAACTAAGGGTTAAATACTAGTTTAGTCACATGGATTAAGGAGGTAGGAAAAGCTTATGTATTTTGGCAAAGGAACTGTCATTCTTCAGCCCATGGGTTGTTTATTCTGAATAGAAGCTTGGTTTTGGCTAACAACAAATAGGGCTATTACGATTGATATAAAATTTTATTTGGAGAATCAGCTAATTGTCAGTCCAAATTCATTTACACATTGGTGGCAAATAATTTTTATTTTCAAGCAGAGTGCTATATTCTAATTATATGATAGCTTTTGGGTATATCTGAAAAAGCAAGATAGTGTGAACAAGTGTTGAGCATTTTAATAGCCATGCACTTGTTGAATAATTTACCTGTGCCGCCTTCTTCAACTTGTGCCAGTTGAGATAGAAATAAATTGCTCATCTGAATGTTTTATCACAAAGTTTCCCTCTTAGTTTTTCTCTCACTTGGAGTTAGTGTTAATTGATATACCAAGCCAACAGCAGTTAAATTGCTTTTTGAGTTTCTTTCACTGCCTTTCTGGTTTAAAGATGAGCACTTTTTGACCTTAAAAACGTTATTTTTCCAGTTTGAATCCCCAATACTCAAGAGTTTTTTGGATAATTCCAGAGGACCCTGATGTTGGAATCCCAAATCAAAGACATTTATCCTCCTTTCTAAAGAAAAAGGGATTAGGAACTTCCTGTGGCTTTTGTAAACACTAAAAGCATCCTTTAGGGCTTGGAGTTGCCCTAAGGTCACTTTTACAAATGCTTCAAATACTCGCAAGGCCCCAGGTCAGCTCTCAACTTCTTGCTCTTGCTCTCAGGGATAAGGGATAAAATTCCTAATAGTCTAATAGATTTGTGTATAGAATCAATGAATCAATCAGATTAAAAACATAGTTGGGATTATCTAAAGAGAGTGTTCTTATCCCTGAAGGCCAGTGGAAAATAGACTGAAAATTCAGGTTTATTTTCCTATGATTTTGCCACAGATGTGGTGGAAACTAATTCATTAGACAGGAAACAAATGTGAAAGCTTTGGCACTGAGATCTTAGGATGAAAATATTTGTTTTAACGCATAGCCTGTCATTGTAGCCTCAATTAAACAATAGATACATTACTTAAAAGTTCATTTTTACATAATGTAAATATATAAAGACAGCTGATATGTAATTAAATGTTTTCGGTGTTAGATAATATGAAAAATATTCTATTTGAATAAATAAAAATAAATTATTAGATTAAAAATTACAATTGTATTCAGTGTTATCATTATAGTGTCTTGTCTGTGTATTATAAAGCTCTGCTCAGAAGAAGTTAAGGAACTCTCTAAATGGATTTTCCTCAGTAGTCTCCATTGTGGGGTTGTCATTTGAATTCATTAAACAGAAATTTTTTTTTTTTCCTTGGCTGCATCGCGTGTCGCTTGCAGGATCTTAGTTCCCCCACCAGTGATTGAACCCTGGCCACAGCAATGAACGCCCCGAGTCCTAACCACTGGACTGCCAGGAAACTCCCTAAGCACAGAGATTTTTAAAGATTGTTTCCAGGTTTAAACTTTAGCAACATCAAAAGATGTTTATATATTTCTTTAAGGGGCTGCTGCTCAATTTTGATGCATAAAGACATGTTTCAGATAGGAAAGAAAAAAATGTATATCATTTCTTAAAGCTATTTTGTGTAGCTTTATTTTTTAAGTGTAAGTGGTTAAGAGATTTGAATAGTTGCAGTCTGAACTAGATCATGACACCTGAAACAACTTAATATTTCAAAGCTTATGTGATGCATAAAAGCAGGGGAAATAGTCTTTATTTAGAAACTTTAAGCTTTTTTCTCTACATAAAAAAAAAAGAAGAGTAACTTTTTGTCATCATGGGGCAGTGAGCTCATGCTTTGGCATATTCTCTCTGCTCCATATACATAGCAATGATAGGTTAAATATAAGAATAGAAAATTGAAAGACATATCCTGGCTCAAAAACAAGAGAAACATCTACAGAGACCAAAACAGAAGAGAAGTGTAGAGGGTTATGTGGCCTGAAGTTTTAGGCTTGGCCTTAGTTCTGGATACAGAACGATTTAAAAATAATTTGCAAAAAACCTAAACTATGAAGAAAAAATTAATAAATTTTATTAAATTTTTAAAAATTTAAAACTTATGAATTTTGAAAAGACAGTATAAACCAGGAGTAAAATGAGAAACCACAACCAAGATATGTGCAGTGAATCTAAATGACAAAGGATTTGTAACCAAAATATATGAATAACTCATATAAATCAATAAAAAAAGAGACAAACATCATAGTGGAAAAAATATGAACAGGAGGCAGTTCACAGATCGCTGATAAACATGAAACTATGCTTAGCTCACTTGAAATCGGGGAAATGAAAATAAGTTTTTAAATTATAATGTTTTATATCTAGATTAACAAAAATCAAAACACATGGTATTTTCAAATGATAGCAAAGTAAGCTGATGGTAATCTAAATTGGTAGAACTATTTTAGAGAACAATTTGGCAATATCTGGAAAATTTGAATATGTTATATGCCCTTTGAATCACCAATTTCATTTCCAGGTAAATATCATAGGAAAACTCTTGCCCGTGTAGGTAAGAAGACTTACATAAGAATGCTCCTTGAAGCATCCTTTGTAATAATAAAAAGTTGGAAATAACTTACATGTCCATCAATAAGAAAATGGTTAATAAATCGTGGCATACTATATACAGTGAAATAAATCTGTTAAAATGATTAATTATATATACATCTCAATATGGATAAATGGCAAAAAAAAAGTTGAGCATAGAAATGAATTACAGAATAGTGTATGATGCCTTTGTATACAGATTGAAAATATGCAGAACAGTACAAACTTTGTTTATGAATACACAGATATTTAGTGATAGTGTAAAATATCCGTGGACTAAGAAACACTAAATTCATGTTAGTGGTTACTTCTGGGGAGGGAAGGAAGAAGATCAGATCAGAGAAAGGTATACAAGGGGCTTCAACCAAATCTGTAATGTTTTATATTCTTTAAGAAAATTCTGGAACAAATAAAATAAAGTTAATATTTGATAAAGCTTGGTGGAATGTATATCAGTGCTTGTTGTTTTATAAGCACTTATATTACTCATTTTTTTTTTTTTTTTTTTTTGCGGTACGCGAGCCTCTCACTGTTGTGGCCTCTTCCGTTGCGGAGCACAGGCTCCGGACGCGCAGGCTCAGTGGCCATGGCTCACGGGCCCAGCCGCTCCGCGGCATGTGGGATCTTCCCGGACCAGGGCACGAACCCGTGTCCCCTGCATCGGCAGGCGGACTCTCAACCACTGCACCACCAGGGAAGCCCACATTACTCTTTTATATGTATGAAATATTTTGAATAAACAATCTTTAGATGAGTGGTTTTAAATACATTTCCTTGTTTTGTCAGAGATAAAGTGTCCTATTAGTGGCCATCTGAAATTAGATTATCTTTTTTTTTTAAAGGATCAGTCTTTTTCTTTTTAATGTATTTATTTATTTGGCTGCATTGGGTCTTCGTTGCTGCACGCAGGCTTTTTCTAGTTGCGGCAAGCGGGGGCTAATCTTCATTGCGGTGCATAGGCCTCTCATTGAGGTAGCTTCTCGCTGCATAGCACTGGATGTAGGTGCTCGGGCTTCGGTAGTTGTGGCATACAGGCTCAGTAGTTGTGGCTCGCAGGCTCTAGAGCACAGTCTCAGTAGTTGTGGCACATGGGCTTAGTTGCTCCGCAGTATGTGGGATCTTCCCGGACCAGGGCTCGAACCCACGTCCCCTGCATTGGCAGGCGGATTCTTAACCACTGCGACACCAGGGAAGTCCTAGATTATCTTATATTGCTGTAAATATTTTGTTTGCTTAAGTTATTTGACAGCTTATCTTAAAATTTTATCTTTACTGTCTTTTTTACTATCTTCTAAGTCTTGAAAGTACCTTGAATTTGCTTTAAAATGTATGATATAAAAGGATACTAATAATCTGAAATAACATCTACTCTGATATATGTTGAAAAATTAAAGCCATAACTGTGCTTGGCACCAAATTGTCTTAAGTTGATTCAGCATGGCCTTTGAGTTATCAATCAGGTTGCCACACGTTTAATTCATTTTGGGAGGTAGGGCAAGTATAATAACCAGACCATGAACTATTATTTTGGTTGCCTTAATGATCAAATTGGATCTACAATTAGGGGTTGAATCAGCTACCTTTAAGTTGGCTGTTATAATATCCAAAGAAAGCAAATCCACCTGAGGTTTGTGTATTTGGTTGAAACGTATAGCAAAGCTGCATTCTGGAAAATCTTTGCTGGTACAGAAAACAACCGCCTATCTCTGAAGACTAAAGCTATTATTTGAGACAGGGGTCTTTGTCTGTCTTTGACCAATGGCCAGTGAACTCTAACCAAGCATTTCATTTCACCATCTTGACCATAGTCTGGGTTGCTAGTGATTGATTCATTAACTCTCTAGCGTTCACATTCTTATGTCAAAGACTTATCAGTATAGGGAAAAAAGGTTCGATGTGAGGTTATTCCTTTGATTTAAATGCCTAGGATGAGTTGTGTGATTAGAGGTTACTCTGAGGCCTGAGAATGCCTTCATTGCTCCATTTTAGTTTGACCCAATTCAAGTCTTATATCCAGAATTATCTACCTTTTTCTTAACAGTTTCATCTCACTGTGATCTCTTCCTTCTCTCAACCTCTGTCTGTGTAACATTCATCTGAGAGCTGTCATCTACTTTTTACGTATCACTTATATCTGCATTCATTAAGCGGATGTTTTTTGTGTATATACACATAGATACATAGATAAACACATACATATACATAGATATACACACAATTACTAAAATTATTTTTATAATATATATACACATGTATATATATGAATGATTATAGGGTGAAAGATGGAACAAGGAAACCAATTATGGCAGGTTTCCAGTAGCCAGCTCAGAGATGGATGCATGAGTAACCATGAGAGCAAAAAAGAAAGTTTATCAGTTAGATTCACTACATAACAAACTATTCCTAACATGGTGGCTTAAAACTGTAAATATCTATTATTACCTACAAGTCTACCGATCAGGTGGATGGCTCTGCTGGCATGAGCCATGATTGGCTGATCTCAGCTGGGCTCACTCATGTGTTTACAATCAGCTGGCTGCTGGGAGGAGTGGTGCTGGTTTGTTCAGGATGATCTCAGCCTGTGTGGTTGCCTATTGGTTGGAATGATGGGAGAGATAGGACCACATGTTTTTCATCACCCACCAAACTATCCTGAGTTTGTTCACATATCTTGGCAAGTTCCAAGAGAGTGGGGGGAATCACAGAAAGCTTCTCAAGGCTCTGGCATGTAATTAGCATGCTGTTAACTTCTATTCCATTCTGCTGGCCAAAGCAGGTCTCAGGGGCAGCCCAGATTCTAGAGGCGGGAAAGGAGCTCTTTCTTTACAATGGAAAGAGCATGGATTTGGAAAAGTGAAGAATTTCAGGTACTTTCACAATCAGTATACTACAGATGGAAGGGATATAAGAGAAAGTGTGGGAAGGAAGATTTGTTGATCTCTACCCTTGAAGATGAAGATTTAGGGCTTTGTTTTTAGATGGTGACATCATTAAATCGGATTGGAAAGAAAGATGAGATTGGTAGCCAGAAAGAAAGTGTTAGGGGGTGGGAAGAGGTAGAAAGCGGAAAGAATAGGAAAGAATATGAATGAGTGAGAAAGAGAATGAATTTAGTCCTGTCATTCCAAGCTTTAGGTGTCTTTGGGACACCTTGATGGAGACATTTAGCCATATTGTTGGTAGAAGTGAAGATTTTCTAAGAGAAAAGTTGAAGTCCAGAAATACATAGGTTTAGCAGTCATTAACACATTAGGTGCCAGAGGTTGATGGGGTTGCTAAGGAAAAGAGTAGTGTACAAAGATAAAGATAAGAGAGCTGAAGACACAGTCTTATGTTTAAGGAGTGGGTGAAAGAAAAAGAGTCATCAACGTGTGTAAGGAAGTAGGAAAGAAAATAGTGATGTGGGTGTCAGACAAGGAGGGAGTCTGAAGGTGAGGGAATTCCACTGTTGTAGATGGTGTGGAGTCCGAATCAGCTGAGGATTGAGGAGAAGCCATTTGGTTCATCACTGATGGTCATGGTGGGGTTGAGCATTGAGTAGGAGATGTAGTGGTAGAGGAGTGAAGTGAGAAAAAGGCAAAGGGCTTGAGATGGAAGCAAGCCCAAGAGACCATCCGTATGGGATAGGAAAGACATGAGTATATTTGTAAGCTTATGGTACCTAGGGATGAGGAAGAGGTGGAAGACAGAAGTTGTAAACAAATCAGTATTATGGAGGAATGGGAAGGGAGGGACAGACTGAAATCCTTTATGTAGAATATTTCATTGAATCCTCACCATGACTCTATGAAATAAATTTCTCACCCTTTGATTAAGAAACTAAGACATAAAGCCATTAAGTAATTTACAGAGTCACAGCTGTTAATCAGTAGATTTAAATTCAGTTTCTTTCTGAGCTTCTGCTCCTTTTGTTTTGGTTTTGTTTTTGGTGTATTTATACATGTTTAAAAAAGCATATCTACTATATACCCTTTTAGAGGGGAAGAGGCAAGTCTACTGAGGGCAGGTATAAGGTTTCACTTTTTCTTCTATCTCCCACTGTGTCATAGATAAAATTTGAGGGTTTACTATATTTTTGATTGACAATTTTGATTAGATTAGATAATCCGTATGTTTAAATTGATCAGGAATTGAGTGAATGCATTGAAAGAGGTGTAACGTTTTAGCTTATAGGTCTTTAGAGAAGACCTTTACATCTGTTAAAAATAGAATGATTTAAGGACAAATTAAAAGTATTTAAACATCCTGTGGTAAATATCCTAGATCAAGAAAACATTAAATTCTAGATACTGTAATCACAACCTAAATTTTCAGAAAGAGAGGCCTTTAAAGTCAGAGCTCTAGATCCACATCCTCCAGAAAAAGACACAAACTGAATGAGTAATTTTAGTGGTTTGGAGTTAGCAAACATTGTTCCATGGGGGAAAATGTCCTACGAATAACAGTTTGCAAGTAGACCTGTTTAATTCATGTAGTAGCTAATAAATTATACACGTATGATGAAAAATATAGAATAACATTGCTATGGTAAGTGTAATTAAGTAGATTATTAACATTAAAACTAATAAGAAATAGTGTTTGACCATTGAGAATGAAGAAACTGGTGGAAATGTTTATGATTTTGAATAGGGCTTTCTGGAACTTTAAAAGGCTTTTGAGTATGCGGACTGATTTCTGTTTTTATTTTTGACATTACAGAAATAATACATGCTTACCATAAATATTGAAATAATAGAGAAAATTTAAGTTCTTAGTTCCTCCAGAGGTAGTCATTGTTAATGGTTATGTAGATTCTTCTCTAAGATCCCATAAGCTGCGTGGTATGGCAAAAAAAAAAAAAAAATTTAGGACTTTTTTCTGTGTATTTACAAACATGTATGTATGTCCACACATGCAGGGGTTTTTTTTCCTTCAGTTTTTAAAAATTTTATTGAAATATGATTAATACAAAATAAGCTGTACATATTTAAAGTACACAATTTAGTGAATTTGACATCTCCGTGTACTGATGACAGCATCACCACAGTGAAGATAATGAATGTACTCATCACTCCCAAAAGTTGCTTTGAACTTTTGTCATTCATGCCTCCCCCCATCTGCAGACAACCACTGATCTGCTTTCTGTTACTATTCATTAGTTTGCCTCTTCTAGAATGTTACGTAAATAGAATCATGTAATATGTATCCTTCTGTTTGTCTGGATTCTGTCATTCAACATAAATATTTTGAGATTCATCCATGTTATGTGTATATCAATAGTTCATTTTTTGTTGAGTAGTATTCCATTGTATAATATACCACTGTTTCTTTATCCATTCACTTGTTAACGGACGTTTGGGCTGTTTTCCAACAGTTTGGGGCTGTTGTACATAAAGCTGCTATGAACATTCATGTACAAATCTTTTTGTGGACGAGTTCATTTCTCCTGGTTAGATACCTAGGAGTGAAATGGCTGGGCTGTATTTTAGGTATATGTTTAACTTTTTAAGAAACTGCCAATGGTTGTAATCCCATTAAATGCGCATGAATTGTTCTTTAACTTTTTTTCCCACATAATACACAAACACTTTATTTTTGTTATTGGCCTCCTTGATACTGTTGAATCATTACCGTGTCCTTACATCCATAACTACAGCCATAAAGAAATTTGATTAAACTATCTTTAAGGTCTCTTAGAGCTTAAAAAATTTCTGTAATTCTGTTAACTACTCATTTTCCCAGATAACCAAGGATTTAAAAAAAATCTTATTTCATAGCCCCAGCAGTGATCACTTTGAAGTAATCCTGGCTAGGCATATTTACTAGTATAGTCAGCTCCAGTACTTTGTCACCAAATTAAAATGTACTAGAAGCTATTGTCATAATTGTTTAGCAGTGATTGGCAGAGCCATGATTTATCCCTTTGTTTTTAAATTTTGTTTCCCTTTATTTGCACCATTCATTCCTGATCTGTTCCTTCTCATTGTCTTTTTACTTGTCTTATCTCTTGTCATGGAGTATTTTCCCCTGTATTTTTTCCATTTTGTTCTTTCTCTTTCCCCTCTTTCTCACTAATTCTTTTGCCTCTGTTTTCTTTGCCGTCTTATTCCACCTTTCCATAGATATACACACAGACTCCTATCAGCAAGTTCGTATTTGTGGGAAAGGAAACTTCTAAAGGGCCTCCTGGGCCGGAATAAAGACGCAGACGTAGAGAACGGACTTGACACAGTGGGGAGGGGAAGCTGGGACGAAGTGAGAGAGTGGCATAGACATATATACATATATACACTACCAAATGTAACATAGATAGCTAGTGGGAAGCTGCTGCATAGCACAGGGAGATCAGCTCGGTGCTTTGTGACCACCTAGAGGGGTGGGAAAGGGAGGGTGGGAGGGAGGCTCAAGAAGGAGGGGATATGGGGATATATGTATACATATAGCTGATTCACTTTGTTGTATAGCAGAAACTAACACAACATTATAAAGCAATTATACTCCAATGAAGACAAAAAATAAAATTAAAAATAAAATTAAAAAAAATAAAGGGCTGCCTATCATGAAATAGAAGGGGTTGAAAAACACTGTCTTAGTGACCTCTGAGCACTGGTATATGTCCAAAAATCATTCAAATTACCTGATGCCACTGATGGTCATTTCTTTAAAAGAAACTCAGTGTTTCTATTAAGCCACGTGGAAAATTTGCATTAGGCTATGAATAGCACTCCACACCAAGTTGGGGGATCCAGCTTTACAATTGGCTCTGAATGTGGTTGTATTTATATCAGGGTCACGGTCCTATTGGGATATCAGTCTTGGACCAGAGGGCTGTGAGGACTGAATGTGGGTAGCAGTATCATAATTTTTCTGTCTCTATAAAAGATGCATTGCATAGTCAGACACATATAACTACATTTTTCCTGTTGTTATTAAGAAAATCAGTTTTATTGTCTTTTTCAGCAGGGTCATGTTTAAGTACAAAATCTTCCCTGTGACATTCACTGTAAGCCATCAAAGAAGAAATCGGGCTCTCTGGCTCTCTCCACTGTCAATAACAGGCATTTAAAAGCAGACTTTTATCAGTTAACTTTGCTGGAATGAATGTGACAGTTGACAACAGATGAGATATGAGCTGCAAGTTTCTTTGACCCCATTTCTATAAACTATGCATTGTTTTCAGTTGGCTTATTGAACATATTATAGGGGATTTCCATATGATTGTGGTCCAGAATTCTGTGCTTTTATTTCTTAGCTTAAGGTTGCATATAATTAACAAAAAAATATTCTGAAAGAATATATGCTTTCTTCATTTAAAAAATGGTTTGTGAACAGCAAATACAGACTGTATCTCCCCTACCCAAATAATTCAAAGGCTGTTAACAGGCCAGATAAGAGTTTGGGTTAAAGAAACTGTTTAGGGAGCATGGTTGCATAAACTTGATTTAAATCACTAGTTGGATATGGTTAGACATGGATATGGTGCTTTTGTCCTAAAGAAGGTGCATTCTTGGTGTTTGAGATAACGTTAAATGTTCCTTCTATCATTGGGAGCCTCTGTATAGGTAAGGAAGCACTTAAAACATTTCAGCTTTATTGAGGTATAATTGACATATAAATTGTAAGATATCTAAAGTGTATGTCATGGTGATTTGATGTACATTATGAAAGAACTCCCTTCATCTAGTTAATTAACACCTCTATCACCTCACATATTTATCTTTTGTGTGTGTGTGTGAGAACATTAAGTTCTCCCCTCTTAGCAAATTTCAGTTATACAGCTTAGTGTTACTAACTAGAGCCACCATGTTCTAAATTAGATCTTCAGACCTTATTAATTGTATAGCTGAAAGTTTGTGTTCTTTCACCAGCCTCTCCCTTATCTCCCTCACTCCCCAGCTCTTGGCAAACATAGAAAAAGAGAGTAGAAAAGTGGGAAGCATTTTTATGAAACAATCATTCTCAAACATCAGAATCCAATAGGAAGTACACCATAAAAAGACCACATTGCATTTTTGGCTACTCATAGTTAATTTCTCATATTGCTTTCAAATCCAATCCTGTATATCTTTTGCTTAGAATATTTCAGTGGCTTCCAGTTGCCTTCAAAATGCAACCCAAATGCTTAGAGCCGTGCTTCTCAAATTTTAAAGTGTATGTAAGTCACCTGAGCATCTTTAAAAAATGCTGATTGGCATTTGGTAGGTCTGAAGTGGGGCTTCATATTCTGTATTTCAAACAAATTCTAAGGCTTTTCCAAGGACCACACTTTGAGTAGCAAAGCATTAGAGCATAAATTGGCAAGGTTCTTCATTATCTGGTCCCCCCCTGCTCGGCATCTACATCCTTTACTACTCTGTCGCTCCATATCTCCACCCTACCTCACCCTCTGACTCTTCTTCATGCCTTAAGTTCCTATCGCATGGAATTTCTGTTCTCTGAATGCGTTATGCTCTCTTGTTGCTCTGTGCCTTTGCCTACTCTCTACCCTTCGCTGGGACTACTCTTGATAATCCCTTGCTGCTTACTAGGTCTTCAACCCTCAACCACACGTCACCTCCTCTTCAAAGCCTTCCCTGATTCTCAATCTTGATTTGATGGCTGGGGGATGTTAGAGCATCCTGTGGGTTGTACTTTTTTTTTTTTTTTTTTTTTTTGCGGTACGCGGGCCTCTCACTGTTGTGGCCTCTCCCGTTGCGGAGCACAGGCTCCGGACACGCAGGCTCAACGGTCATGGCTCACGGGCCCAGCCGCTCCGCGGCATGTGGGATCTTCCCGGACTGGGGCACGAACCCGCATCCCTTGCATCGGCAGGCGGACTCTCAACCACTGCGCCACCAGGGAAGCCCAGGGTTGTACTTTTATGGAGGGCTTTAACAGTGTAATGTTCTTAGATTCTGAGTGTTCTTTAAAGAATGGCAAGTGGATTTACTTGGAATAGACAAGATAAGTCTGTATTGGAGAATAATGTGGAAAGTAGGATAAATAATTGTACAATTAAATTGATGTTGCTGAAAAGTAAGTAGAGGGAGAAAGAATTGCTGATAGAAGATCCTAAAAGTCCTCACTGATGATTCTGAGAGTGATGTAATAGCCAATCAACTGAAAGGTTGGGGAAATATGTTTTTGCTGTTATTTCTTGGAAGTTTTAAAGGAGAACAAATTGGAGGAAGGGAAACTGCTTGTCTTCTGTGCATCAGTGTCTGTTTCCTACTGGGGAATAGACTCACAAGGCCAGATTTGTGTTACTTCTCTGAAGTGCTATGGTGGACTCCTTGTGTGGACTCCTTATGTCTCTCGGGCTGCAGGCTGGGTGTAATTCAAAAAAACAAAAAAACCAAAAAAACACCATTTTGACTCATGTCTCCACTATTTACTAATTCTGTGACCCTGAGCAAGTGGATTAACCTCTCAGAAGATATTTCTCTACTTGTATGTAGAAGTAATATTACTTATCTGTTAAGGTTTTCCTGAATATTGAGTTGATGTATATAAAATGTATAGTAGATTAATTCTCTCTTCTCTCCCTTTTAGTACTGTGTGGTCAAGCCTAATAAAAAAGTGAGCTACTGTGTCATTAAAAGACTCCATTGTGGGGACTTCTCTGGTGGTCCAGTGGGTAAGACTCCATGCTCCCAGTGCAGGGGACTGGGGTTCGATCCCTAGTCAGAGAACTAGGTCCCACATGCATGCTGCAACTAAGACCTGGCGCAGCCAAAATAAAAAAAAAATAATAAAAAGAAAGACTCCATTTTGTTATACACAGGTAGCTTAGAACTCAAGGTCCATTTTATGAATTCACTTTAACAAGATCATCTCGTGTGTGTATACATTTTTTTCTGTTATCAGCTAAATAGACTTCGTCTTTAACAGCTCTTAGAAAATGAAAGAGATACCCAGACATTTCATAGTGATTGATTCCCGGTTTATGAATTGAGTTTCATATGTAGACCATTTAATTAATCTAATAAATTATGATTATGTAAACTTTAATGAATTGTATTGTTAAACAGGCATTTACTAAATATCCACTGAGTGCCAGTTTATCATGTGAAAGAGAAAGGAAAACCAGGCCTTTTATAATCTGAGAAAGCAACATATAAAACAACAGTGGAAAAGAATATTGTAAGGTTTATCAACAAATAATTTAACACACTGCAGTTCTTGAATTGTTGTAAATGTCCTTTAGATAATCACTTGGAAAAGCAAAACTAGCCCTAGTAGGAATATTTTTCCTTTAATTTTGGTGGATTTTTTCCCCCATTATAAATTTGTAAACAGATGAAGTTGCTAAGTGACATGAATTTTGTTACAAAACCTCACTCTTCTTAATGCTTTTTTGATCCTTCTGTTTCTCTGACTGATGCAAAGTGTAAAATTGCATGGAATGTTCTTCCTGTACAGTTGAGCTATTAAGCAGAACTAATTCTTTATGGAATGACAACAAGGCATAAGAAAGGCATTTCTTGGATTAGGCAATATAAGCCAATCACTTGGCAAACGCTGAAGGGGAAGTGGTATCGGAGAAGACAAAGCAACAGCACTTTTTCTCTTCCCCTTGAATTCATACGAGCCACACAAGTTGAACGGCTTTGAAGCTGGTTAATGTGGCTTACTATGCATGTTTTTTCTGTACCATTTCCTGCTTGTTTTTGCCAGCAGAGGGGCCAGGAATAATCACTTGATAAATGCATTAGCATGTCTCATACACTTCTGTGACCACACACTGTTGCTGGGAAGACAGATAATTTGAGAAGAGGAAAATCCCAGTTGGGGATGTCTTTCAAAGTGAGATCAGACTTTACTCCCAAACTAACAGGATTCTGTCTAGATTATGAGAGTACCATATGGAGACTGATTATTTTAAAAAAAACTTTTTTTAACTCAAGATTAAGTAACAGTTGGGAAATGTGAAAGGCAAAGTGAATAGTGGTTTATTTTCATTTTATCAGTTCTAGAATGGAAGACAAGGAATGTTGGTAGTAATTTTATGATGGTTAAACAATTATAGAAAACTGATTTTCTTTCCTTGGATTTTTCCTGTCGACAGCATGCTCCTATTTATTTGCTTAGATGTGTGATTTTTCCTTCTTCCTAATCTCTTCGTTAAATTCCTACCGAGACAAACTCTTTCTCTTATAGCATCACATTTCCACATCTGCTTATGGTGTTCTTTATGATTTGGTCCTGAGAAGCCACCCTAATGGCCTGTTATTCTCTACTTACTGCTGATCTCTTTAGGGGGAAACACCATCAATTCAGCAGAACGTAAGTCCAGGTGCAGCTAAAGAGAACTGTATATTAGCTGTAGGTGAAGATGCCAGAAGTGGTTGTGACTTCAACATTGAAAATCTTCATTCAAATAACTCTTTTCACCTTTGCTTTAGGAGAGTGGAAGTGCAAATGTGGCACAGATGCGTGTGCAGAACAACACACCTTTATTTTAACATGCAGTGGGACAGTTTAATACTGAAGGAGGTCTCAGATGTTCAGCTGTCTTGGTCAAACAAGAATTCCAAAACCCTGTAGCTAATCTAGAAAATCTGTTTCTCATGTGAGATACCTTGGATCAAACCAGTTGGTTCCAGGACCAAATTCTAAACAATTTCAAGCCTGGCCTGATGGCATCTGTGTCAGGTTGAATACTATGAGATTCTCCAAGATGGGCTCAGAATGCCAGGGGGCCTAGAGCTGACAAGTGTCTGCAGGATATGCTGGGTCATCAGCCTGTGAAAAAGGTCTGTGCAGGAGTTGCAGTCCTGCAATGTGCTGCTGGCATCAAGAGGCAGGGAGCTGGGCTGGGATACTCGGAAAAGGCTGGTTGTTCAGGTGTATGCCTGTGTATGCCTGTGTGTGTGTGTGTGTGTGTGTGTGTGTGTGTGTGTGTGTGTGTGTGTGTGTGTGTGTGTGTGTGTGTGTGTGTGTGTGTGTGTGTGTGTGTGTTGCCTTACTGACTCCCCACTCTTCTGGCCTCTCAGCAGAGGTGTGACTGCTCTCCCACCACTTCAGTAGGTGAAGGGATAGGAGGACTGTAGGTTCCTTATTCGTCCTGTTCCTCAGGAACATAGATTCATTTCTAGTTATTAGGATACATATTTTTCTATATACTTTTCATGTATAGTATTCTAAAGATAATGTAAACTTAGGTTCACCATGTTAGTCCTTCAGATTATTATTGTGTGCACATTATACTGAATGCACTCCAGATGAAGGGGGTGATGACCAAACTGAATGTATATGTACCCTAGGACATATTTTATTCGTGTGTTTCTCAGGGCCTTTTGTATCTATGGTGTTATGCCAGGAATATGAAGATGAAAAGACAGATTCTGCCTTGTGGTGGAAGCAGAAAGTAGAGCCTATAAAACAGTGAGACAAACAGGATACTCCAGGCTCCTGGGAGTGTATAAGAGTTCTGTAGTTTTATTTGGGAAAATCAGGTGCATCCTCACAGAAGAAGTGAAGATGGTCTGCAGGACTTGGCATTTAAAATTGATGTGTACTGTCAACTTGCTTAATTTATAATTCTTTATTAAGAGTGATGAGAAAATTAAAAGTCTCTGTTTTATAAGGAACATAGCCTTTTTGAAATTTATTTTTTAATTTACATACAGTGAAAATTATTTGGGTCCACAGTTCTATGAGTTTTAGCATATGCACAGTTGTGTAACCTTCACCAAGCTCAGGATACGGAATGGTTTCATTGCCCCAAACCTTCTCTCATGCTGCCTATGTCGTCATACCCTTCCCTCCTCCTGACTCCTAGAAGCCACTGTATTTTGCATTTTCCAGTACGTCATATAAATGAGATTATACATTATGTTACCTTTCGGGTCTTGCTTCTTCCACTTAGCACAGTGCCTTGAGATTTAACTATTGAATATGTTGTTGAGTGTTTCAGTAGTTCTTTCCTTTTTATTGCTGAGTAGGGTTCCATAGTATAGATTTACTGCAGTTTATCCATTCACCAGTTGAAGTTGAAGGACATTTCGGTTATTTATGTTTGGGGCAATTATGTGAATGCACCTTTGATCAATTTTCTCGTACAGGTTTTTGCATGAACATAAATTTTCATTTCTATTGAGTAAATATTTAAGGTAAGAATGCAGTAAGTGTGTATATAATTTTATAAGAAATTGCCAAGTTATTTGCCAAAGTGACTGTACCAATTTGCATTCCCATCGGCAGTGTTTGAGAGTTCCAGGTACCCCACATCCTCATCAGTTTATGGCTTGTCTTTTCATTCTCTTAGCAGTTTTTCTTTTCAAGAGCAGAAGTTTTTTTGTTTTGATGGAAGCCAATTTACAGTTTTTTTCCTTGACAGATTGTGTTTTTTATGTCCTATCTAAGAACTCTTTGCCTAACCCAGGTCACAAAGATTTTTCTATGTTTTCTTCTAAAGGTTTTATAGTTTTGTGTTTCACATTTAGTTCTGTGACCCATTTTGAGTTAATTTTTACATAAGGTATTAGGTGTAGGTCAAGGTGCTTTTAATGTTCCAGGCACTGTCCTAAGTGCTTTACACTCAATACCTGATGAATTCATAAAAACTCTTTTAAGAATCCTATTTGACATAACAGAATGTGTTTATGAAGAATAAGTAGGGAATTCCCTGGCAGTCCAGTGGTTAGGACTTAGCGCTTTCACTGACGTGGGCCCAGGTTCAATCCATGCTCGGAGAACAGGCTGCACGTGCAAGCTGCCTGGTGAGGCCAAAAAAAAAAAAACAAAGTAACTTGCTCTGGGTTATACAGTAAGGAGTGATACAGCCAAAATTACGTTAATCTTCTCAGGGAGATAAGAGGCAGAGTTTTTTTGATGTAATTAAGGGGTAGGTGGTGATGTGGTTCACTGAGTTTACTTAGGAAACCTTTATCAAGTGCCTGTTGTATACAGGCCACTGTTCTAGCAATATACAGACGAGTAAGACATGTCTCTAAACTCAGGTAATTTACAGTTTAGGTTAAAAGTGACTGGGGACTTGAATAAATTGGAAGGGTAGAGCATTTCTGAAACTAATTCTTTTTTTTTTTTTTGGCGGTACAAGGGCCTTTCACTGTTGTGGCCTCTCCCGTTGCGGAGCACAGGCTCCAGACGTGCAGGCTCAGCGGCCATGGCTTACGGGCCCAGCCGCCTTGCGGCATGTGGGCTCTTCCCGGACTGGGGCACGAACCCGCGTCCCCTGCATCGGCAGGCGGACTCTCAACCACTGCGCCAGCAGGGAAGCCCCTGAAACCAATTCTTAATATGAGTTAAGAGAATTGTTGAACAGTACTGAGTGGCCCAGATGACAGTGGGGACTTGATGAGCTTTGTGTCATTCTTTCCAGACAAAGAAATTGCGTTTGGGGAGTGCCAAGTCTGGCATTTGCCAGGATAGGCTTGATAAAATATCAAAGAAGCAAAGAATTCTCAGATGTTATTAAAGGTATCTTTCAATATGAATACAGTAGGAATAGACAGAAAAATAATCTAGTCTGTGGGAAGTTTGCATATAGCAGCTATTTCTGAAAGTCCCTGTTCCCAACTTTGTTACAGAGTTTCCAGCCTTCATTTTGTTTATATTTATTTGGAAACATTTTGATTTAAACATTTCCTTTGAAAAGCAAATGTATACCTCTTAGCACCTGGTTGTCAGAATTGCCATAGATTCAAGCAGGATACTAAATTCACCAGAAGTCAGATAATAAACCACTTATACAATAGCTGTTGCATACTCAGTATGGATTTTAAAAAACAGGTCGATATGCAAGATGTAATGATCGCATTACATTATTTTTATTAAACAGATGAATTGTTTTCTGTAAAATAACTTTTAAAAAGTTCAGATAGCTTCTTGCCTAGTCTTAAGGCTATAATAAGTTTTCAACTTCTGTTTGAAACTTGTACCTTGGTTGATTTTTATCTCAGTAAGTAAAGCATCAGGTACCCTGGTTTGATTAAATGCTGGATCAGGTCTCTTGTTTACTTCCTGTTAGTTGCAGGTCAGTCTTCAAGTTTGAAGACTCAAAGTGAATTGAACCTGATGAGGTAACAAGTTATAACTATGTTTTGATTAGTAAATCCTGGAGTAGACAAATGCATGATTTGAAAGACCAGTTTCATAGAAATAAACTTTAAGCTGATATACATAAAACTCCATAACTAACTCTGAAATTGTGGACATTTGAGTGTTTGAGATAGAAATCTCGTTTCCTTGATGAGCTATTTGTAGATTTCTCCAGAGCTACTGATTGGTGACTTAGAGCCATGGAAACAGCACAGAAGTATTGGAACATGACTACTGGCTACTTAGGACTCCCCCAGGAGGGGTGGGGTGGTAGCAACTGGTATAGTCCTTGACCAGCTGAGGCCTCCAGATCCCCTGGCTGATGTGCAGTGTTAAGACCACCAGTGTAAACCCTGCGTTCAGGTTCTCACCAACTGAAGTTTTTTCTGTTTAGTGAAAGAATATTTTAAATGTAATTTACAAAAGAGAATTATGTTTTCTTACATTAGGGAATAGTTTGTGAACTTATTTTAAATTACTGGAAGGCTTGTCATTTCAGATTGTGTATTCATAATTTTTAGTTGGTTTTAACATCAACATGTATCAAGTATTTTATTCATTGCAACTTGTAAGAAGCATGAATGGCGCATTAGTTTAATATTACAGTCATACATTTCCAAGGTGGAAACATTAATATGTTGGTTTCTGATCAAATAAAAGTTGGGAGAACATTTTCTTCTTAGCATTTTTTTTTCCTCTTAGCGTTTTGATCCTTTTTTTTTCTGACTGTAAATCATAGAAGCAAATGATTAAGTAGACAGGTGAAGAGGTGGAAGTCACATATAAAATAGGCACTTACGTTTATTGTGTTTGCAAGGTTGTTTCTGAGGACGGGTGCATGTTTCTTGAGATCTTGTTTCTTGCCTATTTTATAGAGCTCTGGCCTCTTAACAGCACTGCTTTAATGACTTCTTGTGGGGCTCTTGGTTTATGTTAGCACTGACTGGGGAGGGAAGAAAGAGGTCAGGTTTCACGAGAAGGCTGTAGACTTGTAAAATCATACCTAACTGGCAGAAATGAAGTCGACATCAAGGAGAAATCAAGATTTGCATAAGAATACAAGATGTTTTTCCTTGTAAATAAGTACGGAATGTTTTGATAATGCTGAAAATAGTTTGTCTAAAGTTTTAGGGGGGACTTAAGACTCATTGTAAAGGATGTATTCATTTACTCAGTTTAACACCACACTTAAAAAAATTAAAATAGAAAAACAAATACTTGCCGAGAAACAAAGTTTAAGACTGTCATGATATATCATATTTTCTGAAGTTTCTAAGTTTTGATGCAAATTTTTAAGTAATTAATTTTTTTATTGAAAAGTGGGTTTTATTCAGATGGTTTTTTTCTCATCATTTTTCACATTGAAGGCACTGACTGTGGAGGGAATCAAGTATCCATAGATCATGGGTGATAGCTACCCAAAGAATGATAAGCTCAAAGTACTAAAAAGGCAGATAAAAATTAAGGATGAAGGATTTTTTTTTTTTTGGCCTCGTTGCGCAGCATGTGGGATCTTAGTTCCCTGACCAGAAATCAAGCCTATGCCCCCTGCAATGGAAGCATGGAGTCTTTACCACTGGACTGCCAGGGAAGTCCCAGGATGAGGGATTTTATCAGGTAGTGGAGCAATGGTAGAAAATTTATGCAGACTCTTCCTTCAGTCTATGCCCCGTAAGGCATATAAAATTTATTTTTAAATGTCATTAATTTTTCTTAATTATGTTGTTTTGTAGGAAAAAATATAAGTACAAAATACATAATTCCACAGCTAGAGATCCTCTTGTAATCTAGCCCCTTATTATTTCATCATTGAAGTAGGGGATTTTATCCTCTTCAAATAATTTATCTATTCACGTTAAAAATGGGAAAATTATTTCTGTTTCTTTACATTTAAAAAAACTGTATTTATTTATTTAGGCTGCATTGGGTCTTAGTTGTGGCATGCAGGATCTCCGTTGCGTCTTGTGGGACCTTTCATCGCGGCACTTGGGCTTCTCTCTCGTTGTGGCACACGGGCTCCAGAGTACATGGGTTTTATAGCTGCGGTATGCAGGCTCTCTAGTTGCGGCGCACGGGCTTAGTTGCCCCGACCATGCATTGAACTGCGTCCCCTGCATTGGAAGGCAGATTGTTAACCACTGGACCACCAGGGAAGTCCCTGTTTCTCTACACTTTATGTACCTTTATGTAAAAGCTACATAGTCTGGCTTAGTAGAAAGAAAAGAAACTTTAAAATCTTAGAGTACCTCTACCTTTGTTAGGGTTTTAAAATTTATTTTTACTGTATAGTGGTCACTAACATCCTTTGTTTGACTTTCTTTAAGTTATCGTTCTGAAAGCAAAACCAGTGTATTCATAGCAAGATATCCTATAACTATTAACTACTTCTGGTACCACTGCTAGGAGTTTACTAGGTGCCAAGCAGTGCCTTAGTACCTGCTTATATTATTGTGTGTGTGTGTGTGTGTACACACGTTTATGTATATATAATTTAATGTTATTCTTAAAATATTCTTATAAAGTATTATTATTATCCCCATTTTACTGGGGAATACTGAGGCATGGAGTTGGGTAACTTCTCAGGGGCACACAGCTCATGCATGCAAAGCTGTGATTCTAACCCAGATCTTTAGATTTTAATACCTGCACTCTTAACCTCAAGGCTATGCTGCTGCCCCACCTCCATAAATTATGCCCTGTATTGTACTGGACTTTTTCCTGATTTTCTTTAAACCAGCTAAGATTAAATTTTAGCATAGTTTTAATATCATTTACCTCAGTTTTCTAATGCCTTAATTTCTGTCATCAAGAAATGAAAATAAGTTAAGATTGGAAAAACAGTAAGCACTTTCTCCTAATCTCATTGCAACAGAGCCTCAGAAGTAGGAAATCCTTTTCTCCACTAATTTTACATGTTATACATTGTTATTTTTATAGGCCACTATTATAAAAACTCATGCATATCTTTCTTTAAATCTTAACCACAGCCTAACATGTGAACCATTAGTTTAAAAATCAGGATGGGGGGGCTTCCCTGGTGGTGCAGTGGTTGAGAGTCCGCCTGCCGATGCAGGGGACACGGGTTTGTGTCCCGGTCCGGGAAGATCCCACATGCCGCGGAGCGGCTGGGCCCGTGAGCCATGGCCGCTGGGGCTGCGCGTCCGGAGCCTGTGCTCCGCAACGGGAGAGGCCACAACAGTGAGAGGCCCGCATACCACAAAAAAAAAAAAAAAAAAATCAGGATGGGAACTTTCCTGGTAGTCCAGTGGTAAGGAATCCACATTCCAATGCACGGGATGCGGGTTCAATCCCTGGTCAGGGAACTAAGATCACACATGCTGTGGGGCAACTAAGCCCACACGCCACAACTAAGCTCGTGCACCACAATTACTGAGCTCGTACGCCTCAACGAGAGAGCCCACACGCCACAAACTACAGAGCACACGTGCCCTGAAGCCCTCACGCCACAACTAGAGAGAGAAAACCTGCACGCCACAACTAGAGATAAGCCCGAGAGCTGCAACGAAGAGACCGTGTGCCACAACAAAAGGTCCCACATGCCTCAACAAAAGATCCTGTGTGCTGCAACTAAGACCCGATGCAGCCCAAAAAAATAATAAATATTTTTAAAAATTAAAAATAAATAAAAATAAAAATCAGGATGAATAGATATTTGAAACTGTTGACATTATTAATCTCTGGCCTCATTTTATAGTTTCCCAGTCTTCCTTAGCATGGCCAGTTTCTTTTCGTTCTCATCAAATGAGGATCTGTGATGCAGATGCATCAGTCCATCCGATCTCTCTTCCTGCATTCTCTGTTCAGGCACCATAGTATACCCCAACCTTCCAGGTGTGTAGGCCGGAAACCTCAGAACCACTCGGGTCTTTCCTCCTGTTTCCCTTGAACACCTTGTGGCCACATCGTGTTGTTCAATGCACAGCATCTTTTGTATGTGCCCTGCCTTCCATTCCAGTCATCTCTGCCATCATTGAAACCCACAGCTGGTCTCTCCTCCTCTTTCTAACGGCCTTTTAACAGGTCTCCCTGCCTCTAAGCAGTATCTCTGTATAGGTATTTGACTGTTTGATGATCAAATGTACATGGGCTTAGAACTAGGAGAATAATAATAAAGGAATAGCTAATATTCCCATGAGGTAAACTAGTTTTTTTAAAATAGATTTAAAAGAAATGCTTGATTCCTCCACGGGTTCGATCCCTGGTCAGGGAAGATCCCACATGCTGCGGAGCAACTAAGCTCATGTGCCACAGTTACTGAGCCTGCGCTTGAGAGCCCACGAGCCACAACTACTGAGCCCGCCTGCCACAACTACTGAAGCCCGTGCACCTAGAGCCCGTGCTCTGCAACAAGAGAAGCCACCGCAATGAGAAGCCCGTGCACCACAATGAAGAGTAGCCCCTGCTCGCCACAACTAGAGAAAGCCTGTGCACAGCAATGAAGACCCAACGTTGTCAAAAATAAATAATAAATAAATAAAAGATCTAAAATACTTAAAAAGAAATACTTGATTCCTAAATAAATTTTAGACTGATTCAATTTACATGCATATATCTATATTTCCTATCTTTAACAGATTCCTAGAAATGGAAGTAATACTACTTGAGATGAGACCCATAGTTTCAAAATCCTAGTACACCAGAGTTTAAAGGTGTTATTTGTTTTGGAAATTTGGGAATTTAACACATATTCTTACCCAGCTAGAAAGCCAGTGCATATGAACCTCTATTTGAGCAGCAGAATTGCTTGGATGTAGAACCAGTAAGTTTTGCCTTCCACAGAAAGTTTGAGAATCTCAAGCTTTTACTGAGAGAATTCACATGGGATCTTTGGAGATTACCTGGATTCAGATCACACCCTCACCTCACTGGCTGCAGAACCTTAAGGAGGTTGCTAATCTCCTTGTGTCTCAGTTTCCTGAACTGACAACTAGGGTAATAATAGTTGTGAGGACTAAATAAACTAGAATATGTAATGTACTTAACTTGCTGCCTTGCAATAAAGTATATGTTAACCTATAGTTATTTCTGTCATCATTATAACCTCTGTTCTGTGCTTTCATAATATTCCATAATTTTCCTTCATAGCATTTATCACAGTTTGAAATTACTATATACTTGCATAGTCATTTAGTTAAATGCCTTTCTCCATTGCTAGACAAAGATCCCTGAGGGTAGAGCCTCTGTTAGTTTTGTTCATCATTGGATCCTTGACATCTTGAACATACTAGGCACTGAATAAACAATTGTTGCATGAATGAATTTAGAAGAGATTACTGTAGTCGAGAATTGTTCTAAAATAAGTGTGATTAAAATCCTTTTCTAGAATAGGGAGACAGTTAATCTGGCCCATTATTTTATGAATAATTGCTTGATTCAAAGCCTGTCAGCAAGGGTTAACTACACATTAAATGAATGGTTTGATTATAAAATAGTGAGATTGATATTAATATATGACTCATGGAGATTAACTTCTTTGTGTCAAAGTTACAATGTATACCTTTAATAGCATAAATACTCACTTTTTTATATAACTATTTTACACTGACTATTTAAATACTGTTGCATGCTTACCATATAAATAGTTTGGGAGTAATTGATGCCAGACTACTTCTTTCTTTGGTGAGGTGGGGTTGTTAAAAGCCTGCTGACAAATCTCATGTATTGAGAATGTACCCAGTGAAAAAGAGTTAAAAATACATCGTTAGTAGAAAGAAAGATATCAGTTCCTTTCGATGTAACAAAGATATATACGTACATTCAGTTTTGCTAGTAATTAGGCTAAGCAGTTTAAAGATTTAGAAGGAGGGTGACTAAGACAATGCTTTTGGACAGCATTTAAAATTGAATCACATTCTTTGTGAGATTGTGTTGTTCATGGTGGTTTTAGCAGTAATGGTTTGACTTACAAGAGCATTTGAATTGATACATGGAGGCCACTTACGAGTCAAATGCAGCCCATATCAAACACTGTTGTATGTCTGGAGGATGTTTGTGAAAGGGGAAGAGGGAAAATGAGAGCAGGGAGACCAGACAAGAGACTGTTATAGTGATTCCATTGAGATATGTTGGGACAGGGATACAGGAATGGGTTTAATATATGTTTAGGAGTTAAAATCAGTGGAAAGTGGTGATTGATGGAAGAGAGTGCAGGGTGAGTCGCTGCACAGTGGTGTGACCGACTGAGGTAGAGATACAGGCTGGGAGGAAAGAAGATGATTTCATTTGGGACACGATGAGTTTGAAGTACGTTTTATAACTTCCAGGTGAAGAAGTCCAGTAGACAGTAGGAGCCATGGGTATGAAGCTCTGAGCGTGGTGATCTAAGCTGGAGATGTATTCTGGGGACTCCGAAGCAACAGGCGGATGTAGTTGAAAACTGAAAGTGGATGAGATCACCCAAGGAGAATATGGAGAGAGAAAAGAACAGAGAACTCTAGAAGGGAGGGCAGGAGGAGGAAGGAGAGCCTCAGAGGGAGTGAGAGAAATAGGAGTGCACAGTGTCATAGACACTGTTTCAATAAAATAATAGGGGAAGAAGGCAGATTAGATGTTTGAGGCATCGCATCAGAGAGAAAGAAGGGGAGACAGCTAGAATTGACTATTCTTTAGGGAAGTTTTGATCATGGGGAAGAGAGAGAGTGGGTAGCTGCTCGAGGGGTTTGTGTTGTAAAGAGAGGCCTGGAGTTTTGTTCTCTTTGTGTTTTGAGTTTGGGAGAGAATCACTTTTAAAAAAAATATTCATTCATTCATTCATTCTGCTCTGGGTCTTAATTGCGGCACGCGGGATCTTCCCTGTGGCATGTGGGCTCTTAGTTGCGACACGCATGCGGGATCTAGTTCCCCACCAGGGATGGAACCCGGGACCCCTCTGCATTGGGAGCGCAGAGTCTTACCCACTGGACCACCAGGGAAGTCCTTAATCACTTTTATAAGCTGAAGGAAGGAGTCAGGAGAAGAAGATTTTAAATATGCAGGAGAGAGAAATAAAAAACACAGATATATCAGGTTCCCAGAGGCGAGGGCAGAGGAAGCGGGTGGCACCCAGATGGAGGAGTTACAAAAGGAAAAAAGGAACTTATTTTTAAGGTTGAGACATGTTTGCCTCTTTCTCTTCAGTCTCAGAGGTACTGATGAAAATCCCAAGGAATATCTGGCTTGATCTTCTCTGGGCAAAATCATTTTGCCAGCAGGTTGGTTCAGAAGAGACCAAGAAGTTAGACATGTTAAGTATAAAGGTGTTTTTGAGGATTAAAAAAAAAAAATCTTTATACAGTACTTGCTTCATAACTTGCTGAAAACCAGAGTGGGATCAAGAAATAGTCTTACTGGATGGATGTATTAATTAACCTTATTGTGGTTGTCATTTCCCAATATATACATGTATCAGACCTCAGACTTACACAGTGTTGTACACCTTAAACTTACACAATGCTATTTATCAATTATATCTCAATAAAGCTGGAAGGAGGGGGAAAGAAACTAGGTTAAAGATTGCCTAGGGCTGGGGTGGGGAGGGGGTGGAAAGATTAGGGAGTGATAACTGAAGGATATGGGATTTCTTTCTGAAGTGATGAAAATATTCTAGAATTGATTATGGGGATGGTCACAAGCTCTGTCAATATACCAAAATCCATCGAATTGTGTACTTTCAGTGGGTGAATTATGGAATGTAAATCACATGCAATGTGAATTATATCTCAGTAAAGTTGTTTCATATACACGCACACACACACACACACACACACACCACCAAAAGTAAATAAATATCCTTGCTGTATTATAGGATACATCCATTTATGTTTTAGTTCTCAGACTTTTGTGACTCCAAAGTTCTAGCCCATTTGACCTAAAGTGCAAAATTAGTTTAGTTTTTGTAGTAAAAAATGCTTATGGGTTTCATGGACTTATTTGTCTGGGAAAGAGAGGGAATTGCTCAAAGGTAGTGGTTCAGAGACATCATATTGTTTGGTTGATTAGATGAGATTCAGAGTGAAAACAACTCTCAAGTGCCTAAGTGGTTGGAGGGAAATTACTCAAGGTAACAGAGTGATTATATTGTTCTCAGTAATCACAGCACTGATAAAAAGTTGTATAATATATAAAAAGCCCTCACTATGTTGGTTTATTTAATCTTCATAAAAATCCTTTAAGAGAGGAGGGACAGATATTTGTCTCTAAAAATAATACACTGAAGTATGGGGGGCTCTTTAGAGTTATAGCAAACAAAATAATAAAAAGCATTATTTTCTTCTCATCCCAAGCCTTGGTATTTATACCTGGGAAACTCCCTACATTTCTGGTTACTTTGTTTAAAGACCTAATAGAATTGGAAAACAGTTTTTAAATTTCAGTTTAATTCAACAAGTATTGTTTT
Organism: Lagenorhynchus albirostris; assembly: GCF_949774975.1. Classification (NCBI taxonomy): domain Eukaryota; kingdom Metazoa; phylum Chordata; class Mammalia; order Artiodactyla; family Delphinidae; genus Lagenorhynchus; species Lagenorhynchus albirostris. Next base: position 114,429,119 of record NC_083095.1, on the reverse strand, counting down.
AGTGCCGAGTCTGTGCCATTCATTGACTTAAGGGATCCTGCAAAGAATATGGCCCACTACTCAGCCTCACTGAGCTCGGAGTGTAGAATGGGAGAAAGACTTGTGAATAAGTGACTATAATACTGTGGGATAAAAGTAGCAATAAAGGTCTTCATTTTACAGAAGTAGAGAAGAAGGTCAGGAACAGCTTCCCAAAGGTTCAGACAAGAGAGGCTTTAAATGATGATAGGATTTCACCAGCTGGACAAAGAGACCTAGGATATTTGAAAGAGAAGGAAAGCTCATATAAATGCTCAGAAGTGTGAAATAGGGTATATTCAGAGAATTAGAAATAGTTGTGTCTGTGGAACATAATTTCAAGTGGTTGAATACAAAGTGACAGAGTTTTGCAGGGACTAAATAATTCATCAGTAACACAAATCAAATTTGTATTTTATGACCATCACTCTGGAAGGTAACTCTGTTGTCAGGACAGATGTCACCTAAGACACTCCAGCAAGACTTCCAGGCAGTAGGTGATAAGGACCTGAATAAAAAAAGAGTACTATTAGGGATGGAGAGAAGTCAGATATGAGATGTATATTGATAGATAGAGATATGTCTCATATGTACGTGTATCAGATAAAACATACTGAATTAGGTGCTTGATTCATTGTAATGGGATAAAGGAAGAAGAAATTGTTCAAATAGATGGGGTTGGAGGAACTACTGCTTTATGAAGAAAAGTTAAACTATATTAGATATTTCAATCTGGGGAGGTAAATGCTGGGAAAGAGTAAGATAAAAATTCCCACTTTGAAGTCTGTAAATTGAATATAGATGGGATTATCCATGACAACTAAAGCTAAAGGTCATGTCCTCACACATGGAAAAAATAAATATGGAATCAAGAGCGATTAATAATTCATAAAGCAGGCATTAAACTTTTCAAAACTTAGGTCTTAATTCCCCCGAAATATGAATATATTCGACAAAAGTTTAGTTAATTAAATGAAAGATAAGCTTACTTTGTTATTTATAAATAGATTAATATTCTAGAAAGTGATTACAGAAGCAATTAAAAAGAAAAACTGTATTGATTTTGAGAGTTTGGTGTTCTTGAATAGTGATTCTTAAACATTTTAGTCTCAGTCTTTTTTTTTTTTGAGGTACGCAGGCCTTTCACTGTTGTGGCCTATCCCGTTGCGGAGCACAGGCTCCGGATGCGCAGCCCCAACGGCCATGGCTCACAGGCCCAGCTGCTCCGCGGCATGTGGGATCTTCCTGGACCGGGGCACGAACCCGTGTCCCCTGCATCAGCAGGCAGACTCTCAACCACTGAGCCAACAGGGAAGCCCAGTCTCACTCTTTATATGCTTAAAACTTCTTGAGGACCTCAAAGAGCTTTTATTTATATGGGTTATATCTATTGATACTTTATTATTAGAAATCGAAACTTAGAAATTTTAAAAATATTCATTAATTAATTTTGAAATTAAAACATTGATCAATTATATATTAACATACACATTTAATGAAAAATAACTATTTTCCAAAACATTTTAGTGAGAGGAGTGACATTGTTTTACATTTGCCCAAATCTCTTTAATTAGCTTAATAGAAGACAGCTGGATTCTCACACTGCATTAAGTCTGTTGCTTTGTCATCCATCATGTAGCTTCTGGAAACACTATATACTCAACAGAAATGAAAGTGAAAAAGGCAAAGGATGATTATCATAAAAATGCTTTTGACCTTGTGGGTCCACTGACAGCAGCAGTTTGAAAACCAGTGTTCTTAAAGAAGTAGGAATTTTCTGTTACCTACATAAATAAAGTATTAATTTACCCCCACTCCACCCTTCTTGGAAGTTGATACTCCTAAGAATATTTTCACTTTTATTCACTGACTTTGTTCCATACCTCTAAAGGCCCATGATTCATTTACAGATTAATGAAGTCAAGTCCAAGGCAGAGTTTGTTAGTCTTCTGTGACCTTTTACCCTTCCCAGTCTAATGAAGCATAAGGCATCTAGCCCTTATTCCTTCTATTTTTCTTCAGAATTTCTCATTTTATTGGTAAATTGTAAAGGCATATATATTTTTTGAACTGGAGTTTGAGGATGGAGAGTAAGACTATCATTGGGGCCCTTTCTTTATATCCTGGAAGACTTAGTAGAGGGAAGGCAAGCTACACTATAACCTGGAGTCTGGACTCCATCAAAATGTGAAACCATGGACATGATGACCAGTTCCTAGAGGCTTGTCTAGAATACTAAAGAAGAATTATCTAGAAAATATCAACACTTAAGACTTATTTAAGTCTAAAGATAGTCTCTCGAGTCTGTGTACCTTTTTATTCATCAGGCACATCATTTGTCTTCACTCTTTCCTCTCTCATTCTGCTCCAGCAATACCAACCTCATTTGATTCCAGACATGGAGTGACATGTCTGTCTAATAAGAACCAAGTCTCAGTTTTCATTATACCTGTAGAATCTCTCCATTCTCACTGCCACCACCCAGTTCTTTCATTTTGATTTAAAGAGCCTGTTGGTCTTTTGATTTAAGGCTCTTTTTCTTCAATCCATCCTATCTAACAATACCTGATTAATTTTTCCCAGACACTACTGTTTTCATGACACTCCTTTGCTCAAAACTTTTCAGTGAGGCCTTAATTTGTACCATGATACAAATCTGTTTTATCTCTACTCTCCTTCCACTTTTCCATGAACCCTTTATCTGATTTATTCTACAATAGTTAGTCCTGGCTGTTACCGTAGAATCTTGTGAACGCAGGCTGCACTTTTCTTACTTCTGTGCTTGCCTTCATGTTGCTCCTTTAACCTGGAATGTCCTTTTTTTCTCCTTCCATCTAAACCCAAAGGGTTCTTCAAACCTCAATTCACAACCAATCCCTGTAAAAGATTTTTACCTGACTAATCTGTCTTTATTGATCTCCCTCTCCTCTGAAATACAATAGTGTTTGAGATTTGTACTACACAGCTTAGTATATCATTACATACCATTGGTAATTGCTTATTTTTGTTTCAGTTATATTAATTTTTTTCTGAAATAGATCTGAGTTTCTTGAGAATTTCATTTTGGGAAAGACCAAACTCCTTTAGCTGGACAGCTGCCCAGTGGTATTTCTAAAATTATTCCTTAATTTCTCTTTGTGCTTGTTAAGTTGAGTTGGCCTTATGTCTGGGCAGGAGTTCAAGTTTGATAAATAATATCTAGCATAATGTTATTTCCAAGTATAGTATGGTAGTGCAGGTACTTATTCTGAATTTGACAAACTTTATCTTATAGCTATTTCTGCATTTGAAGTTCAGCCAATTTCTACTGAGGTCCAAGAAGGTGGAGTTGCTAGATTTGCATGCAAGATTTCATCAAACCCTCCTGCAGTCATAACGTGGGAATTAAATCGGACAACTCTACCTGTAACTATGGACAGGTAAATACAGCTTTTGTCTTTGAATATGATACAGGAATGACAAGGACTTCATCATAAAACTGTATATGGGGAAAGACCACTGTGGAGCTTATTTTCGTTTATGGTAACAATAACCAATTTCTTAAAGACATTTCAAACTTAGGCAAAGAATTAGATCATCAGTCTCTGGTACATGGGGCATAGTTCCTGGTTTTTTTGGTTCAGATCAGAATTCAGATACTCTACCTTAGTGCTTTGTTCCTTTCCTCAAACATCTTTTCCAATCATGGGACCACCTGAGTACCTGGATGGCAGCCCAAGGATTTAGGAAGCTGAATTACACTTTTAGTGCTGGGGATAATAGTGCTGGTGTAAGGGTCTCCCATATACGCAGTGGTGGTTGCCCACTTCCATCTCTGCCTTCTGCTTACCAACCCCCTCTACACTACATAGACACACACACACACGTGCACACGCTCGTGCGCATACACACACCTAGTGCTCTGAAGGTGGTCGGAGTTTAGGGGTCAACTCGGCAGCAGCTTCAAAAGTTTGATTCCAATCCTGATGAGTAGTAATATTCCTTAGGAGGCAAAAATCCCTTGCTGAAATGGTAGAGAGAACTAAGATGGACAAAGTTATTCAAGGAAGAGCTTAAAAAAAAAAAAACTTACATTCAGATATATCTTGGAGAGTACATAGATATTAATATGCAAAAAATCAGGTATTTGAAAAATATCATACTAAACTCTAGACCACCAGTTAACTATATGTAAGCTATAATGTCAAGTGAGATTCTGTGTAAAATTACACTGATAGATTTCACAAATCACATACAGCGGGGGTCCCCAACCCCCGGGCCATGGACCGTTACCTGCCCGTGGCCTGTTAGGAACCAGGCTGCACAGCAGGAGGTGAGCGGCAGGTGAGCAGCAAAGCTTCATCTGTATTTACAGCCGCTCCCCATGGCTCACATTACCGCCTGAGCTCCGTCTCCTGAGCAGCATTAAATTCCCATAGGAGCGCAAACCCTACTGTGAACGCACATGCGAGGGATATAGGTTGGACGTTCCTTATGAGAATCTACTGCCTGATGATATGAGGTGGAGCCGAGGTGGTGATGCTGGCACTGGGGAGCAGCTGCAAATACAGATTATCATTAGCAGAGAGGTTTGGCTCCACAGAGACCATAATAAATCAGTTGCCTGCAGACTCAATATCAGAACCCTATCAGTGGTAAGTGACAAGTTGCGTCTTACAGAGTAGACAGGACATAAGCAACACACTTCAGGTGTCACTGTCTCCCACCATCCCCAGATGGGTCCATCTAGTTGCAGGAAAACAAGCTCAGGGCTCCCACTGATTTTGCATTATGGTGTGTTGTATAATTATTTAATTATATATTACAATGTAATAATAATAGAAATAAAGCACACAATAAATGTAACGTGCTCGAATCATCCCTGGGGGGACCGGGAAAAAAATTGTCTTCCACGAAACCCATCCTTGGTGCCAAAAAGGTTGAGGACTGCTGAGGTACAGCGTAATTACTTATGTTTTAGAGAGTTGTAGTAACCCAAATGAAAACAATTGAATCAAGCTAATATTTTTAAAAGTCTTTAAAGTATTATTGCATCTGGCATTTTTAAAAGGTTGAGTATATGAATTCTTATCATAGAATATATGTTAAGATAAAATATAAAATCTACTACCGAGAGTTTAATCATCTTTCCTCTCATGACAGGGTAACTGCATTACCAACAGGAGTATTGCAGATCTATGATGTTGACCAAAAGGATGCTGGAAATTACCGTTGTGTTGCTGCTACTGTAGCCCACAGACGTAAAAGTATGGAGGCCTTGCTCACGGTGATTCCAGGTACCACACATAAGTTGATTTTTCAGTTTTTAATGAGACCAGCTATTAATTTGCCTTCTCTGGCTATAATAGTATACCATAAAGTAGTACTTAAATTACATTTAAATTTTATTGTGATCTATTTGGAAAATGATCATTTTTATCTATTTAAGCAACCTTCTTCTCAAACTAACTTGTTTTATATGTCAATGTCAACATCTTTAAGAAAGATTGAATTTTTGTTTTGTAAATACTTCATTTTTGTTTTTAAAATATAAAATAAAGAAACTCTCAAAAAAGAATAATAATCATCTATTTCCACTAAAATTGTCCATTGTCAATAAAAATACATTTGTTTCCAGTTTGGGTTTTTCTGTTTGTTGTTTTAAGAAAAATTATAATGTGCATTTGTAGAAATGATGCATGTTTTATTTTAAAGAGTAATGTCTGTAAAAGTAAAATAACTTTTTTTACATTAAACAGTGTAAAAAGTACAAAGATATATTTTAAAAATGTCCCTAGTTCCATATCCAGAGATTATCACTGTTAACATTAAGTGAACATAATTTCATATATTTTACCGTTCATAAATATAGTTAGAAGGGAAACTGGCTTGAGAGATGATATGAAGAAAGAAATATTTATTTTATTAAAATGGAATTATACATAGATGCTAGTTTTTTATTTTTAAATAATTAAATTTACTTGAATTTAGTGGAAGAAAACCAGACCTAAAGACATTGTTGAACTTCACATGAGTGTTTACTCTTCACAAGAGATATTACTTCCTAAAGATCCTTTAAGACTAAAAATTTTTTCACAGAAACATTGAGACTTAAATTAAATTTTTAATGCCATGTTTTAATTTTAGGTGGTATCTATTAGCTTCTTGGTATGAAGCATAAAGACAAAAGCACTCTCACACTTCTTTGTTCTCCCCACTGTCACATAAATTCCTAACAAGATTAGTGAAAGCATTAAGTCAGTGTTTGAACCTCAATTAAAAGTGGATGATACGGAAACAACCTAAGTGTCCATCAACCAGTGAATGGATAAATAAAATGTGTCTTATCCATTTAATTAAGTATTAATCTATTATTATTATTCAATAAAAGAAATGAAGTACTGGTACATGCTACAGCTTAGATCAACCTTGAACATTATGTTAAGTGAAAAGCCAGTCCCAAAAGACCACATAATGTATGGTTCCTTTTTTCTGAAATGTCTGGATTAGGCAAATCCAGAGACACAAAGTAGTTGTCAGGCTATGGGGAGAGGAGATTGGGGAGTGATTGCTGATGGGATGGAGTTTCTTTTTGGGGTGATGAAAATGTTTTAAAATTGATTATGGTAATAGTTGTATAACTCTGAAAGTTATTAACCATTGAATTATATACTTCAAATGGGTGAGCTATATCTCAATAAAGTTGTTTTTTAAAAAAGAAAATAGTTAAAAACTTCAGAATAGATATTTTAACTCATTTCATTCATTATATCTTATTTATAATTTTTTCTTATATCCTGCCTTTTCCATCTCAAAGGTAAGGAGTCTAAATCCTTCCACACACCAACCATTATAGCAGGTCCACAGAACATAACAACGTCTCTTCATCAGACTGTTGTTTTAGAATGTGCGGCCACAGGAAATCCCAAACCAATCATTTCTTGGAGCCGTCTTGGTAAGTCTTAGGAAAAAAAAAAAAGTCTTTTCCTTCAACTTTGTTCATACGGGTGAAACTGATAACATGTTTATTTTATATACAGCACACATGTTTGGCAATTATGTGGCTTTTAACTTTCTGGTATTTCAGTGTGTAGAGGAAAAGTTTTAACATAGAAAATTTTAGACGTTTTATGATAATGATTGTTTGAATAGTGATCTTTTGACAAATTTTAGATCACATGTTACATTGTTTTAACTGAACTGTTCTCTTTGAAATAGATCACAAGTCCATTGATGTCTTCAATACTCGGGTACTTGGAAATGGTAATCTCATGATATCTGACATCAGGCTGCAACACGCTGGAGTATATGTTTGTCGGGCCACTACCCCGGGCACACGCAACTTTACAGTTGCCATGGCAACTTTAACTGTATTAGGTATGTTTTCTTTCCTTCCGCAATCAGGAGAATCTTACATCTTAACATTTGCTGTTTTATCTCGTAACTTACTTCCACTTCTCTTGAATTTTGTAGTGTTGATATAAAATTGTAAACCAGTGATGAATTTTAGGAGGAAATTAAAGCCCTACGTTAAAATATAACTAGAATCACTCTGAAGTTACCATCCTGTTTGCTTTTATAACATTATGGTCCTTCTTAGTTAATTTAAGCTTCCTTTTTAATTTCCTTCTCACCCACCTACAAATTCATATACCCATTGACCAGTCTAAGATTTTAATGTATTGTCTCCATGCATTCACAAGTGGCTGTATATTGGGCTTGGTTAAGTTAGGATTATGGCACACATATTTTTAGTGTGTTTGTATAGATGGTGTCAACGGGGAAAGCCTGGGGAAAGTGGACATTAACTGAGCAATGCAGAGAAAAGACATCTGGAGAGATAGATAAATGTAGAGTGTAGACAGGAAGCTCAGAACGTTAAATATTTTCAGGGGTGGGACTTGCGTCACTTGCTGTACTCTTCCTTGACTCTATATCATTCCTGTTTGGACCACAAAAATATTTTCTTTTTTCTTTAAAAATAGCTCCTCCTTCATTTGTCGAATGGCCAGAAAGTTTAACGAGGCCTCGAGCTGGTACTGCTCGATTTGTATGTCAGGCAGAAGGAATCCCCTCACCCAAAATGTCATGGTTGAAAAACGGAAGGAAGATACATTCAAATGGTAGAATTAAAATGTACAACAGGTGGGCTAAGTCACTTTGCTACTATTTTAGATAAGATATAATGGCTTTAGAAATTCTTATGTGAAACAGTTATAGTTATAATATCAAATACCTAAATTATCCTGGTATTTTAAACTGAAGTAAAATCAATAAGAAATAAACTTGAGTGTAATATCAGCATGTCAGAAATCCTTTTGTATTTTATACGTGGATCGCGGAAGTGGTAGATTATAATGAAATGAATGTTGAAACAGTTCCCCAGACCTGGGTTCTGGTCCTGGTAAGCCACCAGCTAAGTTATTAGCAAGCACGTTAACCCTTTGGAGTCTCAGTTCCTTGTTCCATAAAGTGAGGAAGTTAGAAGGAAATAATTAAGTCTCTAAGAGTTCCTCCACAGTTCAAACTTCATGATTTTAAGAACTCATTTTTATTAGTATAAATATGAATCTTCTTGTATCACTCTTGTATGTTGAACAAAACTTTTGAACATTTTTGTTGACCTGAATTTTATGTAGCATTGCAATGTTACAGAAATTTAGATGCTACTACAGATTAATATACTTTCTTAATAAAAGCCAAATTTTAAAGAAGAGATTAAGCTGTCACCTAAAGCAAACAGGATTTGGATATCACAAGTACTTATTTATATAGACTCAGAAAATAAGAGTAATTTTAAGCAATTCATATAGTTTTTTTCATAGGGCTGGTCACACAGTTTTTTGTTCTTAATAACTTGTTTTTTAAAATTAAGAGTGCACTTAGTAATAGCTTAACTTTATTTTTATGTCATCCTTAGAATTTTCATTGAAATAATTTTTTTCTTTCCTCAGTAAATTGGTAATTAACCAGATTATTCCTGAAGATGATGCTATTTATCAGTGCATGGCTGAGAACAGCCAAGGATCTATTTTATCTAGAGCCAGACTGACTGTAGTAATGTCAGAAGACAGACCCAGTGCTCCCTATAACGTGCATGCTGAAACCATGTCAAGTTCAGCCATCCTTTTAGCTTGGGAGAGGCCGCTTTATAATTCAGACAAAGTCATCGCTTATTCTGTGCACTACATGAAAGCAGAAGGTAAGCAATTTGAGTACTGTTTATTTTTATGTGCTATTTACTGTCAGGGATTTGTTTTCAATATAAATGATGTCTCACATAATCCACAAAATATTTTTGAGGTTCTGTGGCATTTACCTCTTTTAATAAAGTAATTACTATATCACCTGTGTATAAATTTTTTGTTAAATTTTGTATTGTTGTGTACTTTATGTATATAAGTATAGTTTAAGATTTTCTGTTTAGAAATAAGTACCATCTCTGCATGCTAAAAGTTACAGAGTGGTGTACTTAGGAATTTCGTTTCAGCCGAGATGTAAATTCCTTCCCTAAGACTTAAATATATCAATTTAAGTATGCAGTTACATAGGAACAATGGTGTAACTGCTTAATAAAATAATAAGGTGAACTGTAGTCACTATAGCATGTTATTTTTAAAGGGGAAAGTAAACATTTTCAGATTCCCCGTAATAATGATTTTATATATTTTGATTATTTTTCTGAAATCTCATAGATCTTTCTAAAAACTGAGCAGGATACTCTTTATTGATATCTCATTTATTATGTAAAAGTAAATATCAAATCTTTCTTAAAATTTTTATTCAGTTCCATTTCTGGAATCTTTTTTATCCTCATATTTTCTTTTGGCAAAAATTTAGAGGAAAAACTAGTTATAAATCCTAGAGATTTCACTATTGATTTCTCATGGAAACAATGGCAGAGGTTTACAGATTTTAGTTATATACAAAACAGCCTACTTTTTATGTGATAGACATTCCAAACAAATTCAGATATCCAAAGAATGGTGATATAATAAAATTGTCTGTACAAACAGGTGGTTTGTTGTTGTTTGTTTTTTGTACTTTGAAGTAGTATTTTGAAAAGGAGTATTTTGAATTTAAATCAGGGGTCATGGTAGCAAGAAGAATGAAAGTCTGTTAACTGAGCATGTTGGAGTATGTTAATTCCCTTTTTAATGATTTAAGAAGGTAAAAGGAATGCTGGTTTTGGTGGAGACCACTCTTGTTCGCTATTATGGTTGTTTCATTAGAGCCCTCCACATGCGGCTCAGTGGTCTATTCAAAGGCAGAACAAGGCTTTTTAATTCGAACTCAAGGACCTTGTTTGGTAGGTCAGAAATCGTACTATGCAGTTCCTAATTAACGAACCATTAGCTAGTCTGTTGTGAAATGCCTGTAATCTTGTCTAATTAAAATGCTATCAAGTTAATTCAGAAATGTGGGAAAACTTAATAGTGGAATTTGCCTTCTGTTTTGTTTATAAATCCAGTGTGGAGAGAAGGGGCTCCATCCTTAGAGAGTTTTGATTAAGTTGACGTGCATTTACTGTGAATTGTTCGCAAAGCACAGTAGCTGCCAGTGCTCTTGTTCCACTTTACAAGTTTACTCTGTAGGAATTAAATCCCACAAAGACAAATCCTCTTCTATACCTTGCTATGCATATTCTATTAAGAATTGCTGAGAATTTTTTTCCTCTCTAGGGGGGGAAAAAAAACCCTCATTGTGGAACAAAACATTTTGAAGCACATTCTGTGCCTCCCAGTTCTTTTGCTTTCAATATAAGTAAAAAGAACAACTTGTGTCAGTCAAATTTAATAGAATCTCTAGGGGCAAAATGAGATCTTTTGCAGGACAACTTTTGGTTTGGTTTGTTTTTATAAAGAGTAGAGCCATTACATTCCCTACTGTCTCTCCATTTATGTTTAAAAGAAAAAGGAAACCATGAGTTTAAGCAAGTAAAATTTACACTGTTAATGAGCTACAGTATTCTGTGGCATTAAACTCTGTTGTGTTACTGCTGTACATTGTCTCTGCTCTGGGTTTTGACTAGATGTTAAATGATGTTTAGAGAAGATTAATTGTTTTCAGTTTGATTTATTCAGGAAAAATTCAAACTAGTAATTTGTAACAAGACATGGTTACTTTTAGAAAATAAAAACCTTCCTATTCACATGTTTTAAAGGGTATCCAAGGACCATTGTTTCATAGTGGAAGAAAATGGTAATGGTCTTGTTAATTTTATTTTGAATATTCATAATTTTTAGACACTGATTCCTTAACCTAGGTTTAAACAATGAAGAGTATCAAGTAGTCATCGGAAATGACACAACTCATTATCTTATTGATGACTTGGAACCTGCCAGCAATTATACTTTCTACATTGTGGCTTATATGCCAATGGGAGCCAGCCAGATGTCCGACCACGTGACACAGAACACTTTAGAGGATGGTAAGAAAACGTGACTCTGGGTCATCTCAGCATGAACAGTAATATACTTTATCATTTTCAATGAATATGCGTTCTAACTCAGAGAAAATATCCTGGTTTTGGTTTAAAAACAAAAACAAATGTGATAACCAGCAGGCTAATTTACCATTTCAAATCTTACTCTCAGTTTTTGGCAGTAACATGATGAAGAGCACTTTCATTTATAATTCGTAATACAAATTTTAATAACAAAATTGTCCTTCTGTTTCTTCAAGTTCCTGGTTTAAATTGTAAATGCGTTGCAGGGTTTTTGGTTTGTTTTCTTTTCTTTACTGAGGAGAACAAAATGTGAGATTCTCTAGGCGGGAAAAAATATAATGACAGTTACATATTGAGTGTATGTAATGACTGGAGGTCAGAGGCATTGGACTTCTGAAACTGGGAGTTTAAGAAGTTTAGTATTTGTCAGTTAAAAAACTTCTTATAAAATCAGATAGCAGTTAGTTTATTTTTAGATACATTGTGCTTATTCTGCACAAGCAGGAAAGTATTGCCTGTTCAGTTTGTTACCTGGGGTTGGAAATTGAGTTGCTGTCCTTTTGAGGGCAGGCCTCCATATACTCTTATAACGGTGGGAAATTCTATCCATTAAAATAGTCCTGGAGAACTGTTTCTCTTCCTCTGACTCTTCATCTCTCTCTTCAGGGCCTCTCCATGGCCCATTTTTGTACTCTGCAGTGTGAAAGGGGGATTGTTTAACATATACTTAATTATACTATTCTTCCTTTACACATGTTTTCGCATCCTCAGGAAATGGTCCACCTTTAGTTTTCAAAACATTTTTATATAAATGATTCTCACATCTTTTTCTTTGTCCATTTGGTCCCAGATCTATTATATCTCTATACTACTACTTGTGTAAATGTTTGTAAATTCAGACTTTTACTAAATGAAAAAATTGTCATTGATCTGGATGATGAATTCCACATTTCAGTTTTCGTTTAAGAGTCTGTTCCATTTTAGAGTGAACCATGACCTCTCTGGTTACCTAATTACATTTAACAACCTCTGACATGCATATCTAAGGTGAAACACAGGCTGGTGTTTGTTATAGTTGTTTTGGGTTTGTTTGGTATATGAGGTGTATTCCCCCATACCCTTCAAGAAAATGTGTCTTAGCATAGCAAGCTACTGGTTAAAGCTTGCCAATTCCAATTAAGCTGTGATCTCAAAGTTTTTCTCTTTTAAACCTTTCCATAATTCTGCAACTTTTTTGTTTAATTTTCATTTTGTTTTCTGGATAACATATGGACTTCTGACACTGCTTTTCAATTTTCTGCATCAGTATTCCCCCATTTCCTCAGCCTGTACTTCTCAGACTGAGATGTGTGGGTCTCCTAGTGTGCCCGTCAGATACAACTAACACTTTTGGAGTGTCTAACACTGCGTGTTCTAAAAACGTTCCCTCCATTTATATCCTTTAATCCCCACATAACCCTATGATAGAAGAACCATTGTTATATAAGAGATAGTAGGGTGTTGGGGATAAGAATATAGGCTCTAGATCTACTTCTTCACTTACAAGCTGTGTGACCTTGGGTAAGTGATTTGACTTCTTCGTACCTCAGTGTCCTCAGCTATAAAGTAGAAATGATAATGGCACTTTCTTCATTGGGTCTTTGTGAGAATTCATGAGTTCATACACATAAAGGACTCAGAAATGCTTGATTGGTTTTCCCTTTCCTACCTATTATTTCATTCATTCAACAAATATTTATTGAGTACGTACTGTGTGTTATTCAGTATTTAGTAGTGAATGAAAGAGACAAAAAATTGTCCCATACCTTGTGGAGCTTACTCTCTGTTGTGGGAGAAGGGACAGAGGAACAATAAATAAGATAAACAATCAATGATAGGCTCTGTTAGATAGTAATAAGTGTTGAGGAGAAGGGGAAAAAAGCAGAGAAAGGGGTAAGGCTTTAGACAGAGATACCTCATGTAATAGGTGACATTTGAAGACCTGAAGGAAATGAAAATGAGGGAGCTGGCTAGGCAGATGACTGGGGGACGTGAATTCTAGGAAAGGACATGGAAATTGCTAAGGGCCTGAAGCACAAGCACGGCTGGACTGGAGGGAACAAGCAGAAAGCAGTAGGAGATGAGGCACAGAATGAATGAGGAACCAGCCATATAAGTAGGTAGGGCTGTGTATGAATCCATAATGAGGACTCTGGCTTTTACTGTGAGTGAAATGGGAGCTATTTTGAGCAGAAGAGAGACAAGATCTGACTTGCAATTTAACAGCAAATGTATTGGAGACTAGGTGGTGAAGAAGAGGGCAGAGGCAGGGAAATCTGTCAGGGGGCTGTTGCAACAAAACAGGCCAAGGGTGATGGTGCAGGGACCAAGGGGGTGGCCGTGTGAGTAGTAGAGTCATAGGATTGAACGTGGAGAGTGTATGGAGGAGTCAAGGGTGACACCAAGGTTTTTGTCTTGAGCAGTTGGACAAATAATTGCCATTACTTGAGGTAGGAAAGCCTGTAGAAGAAGCTATTCTTTTCATCCCCATTTTGTATATGAAGAAACCTAGACACAGAGAAATTAATTTGGCCAAGATCACACACAGACAGTAGTAATTGATATAACAGGGATTCAGTTACACAGAGACTAACTCCAGAACCCATCTTAGCTCTTAATATTAGACTGCCTCCCAGTTTACCTGGCTCATTTTCCTGGACTGCCTGTTGTATTCGAATTATTTACAGGGAAAAACATTGTTTTCATATTAAGCGCCATATATTATAATTAGGAATACAAAATTCACACTAATTTTTAAGATACAACTCTTACTAAACACTTAAAATTATTTGTCAGGTTATAACCCTGGTGTCCTAAGCTTCTCCATTCTTCTGTAATTCTCTCTTCCTTGTTTTAAGACATTTTGGTTAGGGTTACTGAGAAGTATTCTCATATTAAGTAAGCTATTAATCCCAAAGAACATCAGAACAGTCACAACAACAGCAGTGAAAGCCTTGCTTTCTTTGGTTCTCTATATCGGATCCTCCCTCATTATTTTTTCCTTCCTCTTTCTGGTTTGTACTCTGCTTGACTGGAAACCTCAGCTAGGGCTGAAAGTATCTCTCTCTCCTTTATTATGTGATGTGTTGCTGTTAAGATACTTCAGTAAATACTGGTGTGCTAGTTGACAATTTTGATGCTAAATATTTATAAGCAACCTGTTTTCTTGTATGACTAGTTCCCCTGAGACCTCCTGAAATTAGTTTGACAAGTCGAAGTCCCACCGATATTCTCGTCTCATGGCTGCCAATCCCAGCCAAGTATCGGCGGGGCCAGGTGGTCCTCTACCGCCTGTCCTTCCGCCTGAGTACTGACAACTCCATCCAAGTTCTGGAGCTCCCAGGGACCACTCATGAGCACCTGTTAGAGGGCCTGAAACCTGATAGTGTCTACCTGGTGAGGATTACTGCTGCCACCAGAGTAGGGCTGGGAGAGTCTTCAGTATGGACCTCACACAGGACACCCAAAGCTACAAGCGTGAAAGGTAAATGTTGACTACTGAGGAAGAATAACACAGTATTTTTCTTTTTTTTCTTATCTAACTTATGTTTACATTTTAAAATTTTGTCTTATGAATTGAAGTATTCCATCGATCATGGGCTTAATTGAAAAAAATTTTAAAGTTTCTATTGAGTAGTTTTTTGCATGGAGCTCATTAGTGTGTAAAACTTTTGGTTACTCTATGTTTACTTAGCAGATCCTTCAAAGACAGATGGGTCCAAATCAAATTGAATTACCAGAAGTTATATATTAATAGAGACCTAATTAATATCATTGCCATATATATTTTTTTTAATTATCATTTTAATAGAAAAACCGTAATACTAGGAAGTTCCAGACCCGCCTCCTCTTTTACTAATGTGGAATGTAACATGACTGGGCTTTTTCTTGTTAATTGATTAATAATAATGCCTGTTCTATCACAGGGGAATATTGGATGGTCAAAATTAGGAAACACATACTGCTTCTTTGAAAAAACTTAAAATACACATGTAATTTTGTTCTTATTTATATACCTTAGTTTTTTAGGTAGTATTTTATATTTTTAATTCTGTCTCAAAATTTAATATCATTGTGGAATTTTTAATATTAAGGTAAAGTATAATTGTTGAAATTGAATTTTTATGCAACTGTTGGTTTAAAACAGAGAGAGCTATATACTATTCTGTGTTTTCATGTGCATTACGAGTTTCTTATTCATCTGGTGAATTTTTCTAGCCCCTAAGTCTCCAGAGTTACATTTGGAGCCTCTGAATTGTACGACCATTTCTGTAAAGTGGCAACAAGATGCTGAGAACACAGCAACCATTCAGGGCTACAAGCTGTACTACAAAGAAGAAGGGCAGCAGGAGAATGGACCCATTTTCTTAGCTACCAGTGACCTTCTCTATACTCTCAGTGGTTTAGGTGAGTGAACCTGTACTGTTTTTCCTTTTTTCCTTCCTCCCTGACCAATTGGGAAAAAAGTTATAGGATATAAGGCAGAAGTAATGACTTAATGGTAAAAAGAAAAGAATTGACCCTGCTACATCATTGTGCATATTCTACTGCTTAAGTCAGTGAATGGTCCTTGATTCACCATTGTGAGTGAATTGGTACAATGTCAGATAACCAGGTTATCTTTCTATCTTCTCCCCACCTTTGGGCATCGATTTTCTTTCTAAAGTTTACTTCTGGTGGCGTGAGATCCTGATCAATTCTTGTGACTGTGTGGTGGATGTAGAATAGAAATGTAAAATTAGGAATATCATCAAATGATCAGATAATACACAATAATTTAAGTTTAACTTAGAAAGAGAGTGCCAGGTAGGTGTATTATTTTGCATGTGTGAAAGATATATAAATTATGTACAAAATAATGCTCTTACATATGACCCATGTAACTGTAAATATTTACTTTATGTAGTTCTAACCCAGAAACACTGAAGAAAAAGCACTTAATTTTGTGTTTGGGTTCATCAGAGTTCTGAAAGACACTTTTATTCCCTATTCATCCTCTCTTTGCACAGTGAAAGGATTTCATGATGAAAACATGTTTAGTAGAAAGTAAAGACACTTATAACTACAGTAAATGTGTGAGTATAAACGTACTCAAGGTGTAGAATGCACACTTAGCTATTTGTTGCTTGTGAGTAGATTTTTACCCGTAGGCACAAAGCAGCATCAACTAAATTCCTACTGGATTGTTATCACACCTTCTGCACATAATGGAAATTTACAAGCACTCTGGCTTTCCCTGTAACAGACTGCCCTTTGGAGTGCAGGAAGGGAAGAGGCACAGGGGTCCCACAGGGGACTGCTTCATTATTTTCCCCTGGCCTCACAGCACAAGCTGTGAGAACAGCATTAGACCCAAATCCCTGTGCAGTAAGAAGCAGTGGTGGGAATCTGTTTTCAGACCCAGGGACGCAGAACCCCATCTTCCAGTTCTTTGCCGTAATTTTTCAGGTGCCGTTTTGCTCGTAATCTTGTTGTGTTGGATTTTAATTGAATCTGCATTAGGTTAAATAAGTTTCACAGTTGATCCCTGTCACACAGCTTTATAAAGGACGAGGAGAAGTTACATATGTTCCAGGGTGACCTTCCTTAAGCCATTGATACTCAGATGATGTTAGCCCAACCTACTGTCAGCCATTCAGCAGCATTTATTTCTAGCAATGCCTTCTCAGGGTGCCCTCCCTTTCCACATGCATGTCATTTAGTCAAGAAAATTTTAGTCAGTATCAAGTTAAGAAACAGGATTTGAGACAATTTTTAATGAAAAATCAAACTCAGTACCTCCAATTTCTTCACTGATAAGGAAGTGTACGTACATTGAAGATAAAACAGTAGATTGTTAGACAAGTCTTATTGAACATATAGGTAGCTTATTCTAAACAGATGAATAATTTATTAGAAAAAAACAAAAGACTGCTGTGCTTGTGAAAAGTTTAAAGAAACATTTTATTAAAACTTAGCCAATTAAAAACAATTCTTTAAAATTTTTCTACAGATGGCATATATATGAAGACGATCCATTGATTTTTGTTGAAATTTTTTGTAATCTCTGAATAATGGCTTTCCATCCTATATACCTTTATTTCTTCCTATGTTTTGAAAATAAATCGCATATATTTACTGCCTGTGTTTTTATGTCATAAAATCCTTTGCATGTGCCATTTGCAAAGGATTTAAAATCATTTTATAATGCATAAAAGTAGGAAATGATTTTGTTATACTCAATATACCCCATCTATTAAAATAGCCGCGTGTCTCCTGACTGGAGTCAGACGGGGTGGCTGGAGTAATTACAGTGCAGGGTTGCAGAGTACTCTCTCATAGCTGTAGGGCTTTCTTGTTAGATGGCCCGTTCCATACCCCTGGAGTTGCCGTGTCCAGGGCTGGATCCGCTGACTGGCAGCGATGCAGTTGTGTGGATTCAAGCACTGTGCAGCTGTTGACTAGATCACCTTTAAGATGCCTTCTAATCTTGAGAGCCCTAAGGTCTCATCTTCCTTTTCTACAAAGTCACTCTTGGGGCCTAGCCAAGCTTACAGCAAGCTAATGGGTTTAACCCACTAAGCAGGCAAGTGCTAACAGCTCTCACTCCTTTCCATCTTACTTTTGGCTGTTGGGAGAGCAGTATGTTCTATTAACTGGACAACTGACCATCTGTGACCATTTTTAGCGAGAGCATCTGGCGGTAGCTGCCTGTTTAACAGTGTGATATGTCTAAAGGGCAGTAGGTTAAGGGAACCCTATCTGCGTCTTACATGGTGAATACTTGCTTTTACTGAGCTTTTGCACATTAAAGATACTCTAACCGGAACTAGATTTACTAAGTGGTCTTGGAAATGAAATTTAAATGCTTTTGTTTGCTGATTCAGTGTCAATTTGAGTAGGAAACTGATGTCTCAAAATTTCATTTTCATGCTAATCCCCTTTCTGATTGCCCTTTTTGTTTCCACTTCAGGTAATGAAGTTTTCAATAAAAAAGTATGTTTTGGGGACACATTCTCCTTAGTAATACATACAGTTCTTTGTTTCTGAAAGAAAGAAATAGGTGAATGAGTTCATATATTTCAATTCATTTAACAAGCATTTTAAATTCTTTTTAAAGTAAGGCATTATAGCACTGGATTAAAAAAATGTAACAGATGTGACCACTGCTAAAAACAAGGATTAAACCAAAAGATTAAGTTGAATCACTTGTCCAATTTTCTCCCAAATTTCTGA
Source organism: Lagenorhynchus albirostris (assembly GCF_949774975.1). Classification (NCBI taxonomy): domain Eukaryota; kingdom Metazoa; phylum Chordata; class Mammalia; order Artiodactyla; family Delphinidae; genus Lagenorhynchus; species Lagenorhynchus albirostris. The sequence goes on along the minus strand of NC_083095.1, from coordinate 114,410,419 downwards.
TTAATTAAATTTAATTGTACTTAGTAATGAAAGTTATTTTAGAACATTTTACTGTAAACCCTCAAAGCTCAATTCCCTGAGATGTAGAATGTTTTGTTTTTTAAAGTGGCTAAAAAAGGCTCTTGTGTCTTTATTAGTATAATATAAATATTGGCAGAGCAGTGGAAGTATTTTTGACATTGTTAGTTTGTTTTAGTTTAATGATTTTAATATATACAGTTTGATTTTATTGGAAGTGGTTTACTTTGGGGGAGTTGGATAAAAAGCACTAGGCTTGTGATTTAATGTTTATTTGATTTGTTCTAAATTGTGGTTTGTGGTTTTCTTCAAGATTTTGCATCTTCATAGTAATTATTTTCACTTAGTTTTTTTTCCTTGGCACTTTCAGTGTTTAGTTCAGTTTTAAATAGAATTTTTAAATGTTTCATTCATCACATAATAAACAGAAGCAAAATTAATAGCACACTTGTGTTCCCTGATAATAGACTGATTGAAATAATTTGTTCCTCCTTTTTTGGTCTGTTTATTTCAGAAATTGGCTTCAAATTCTGAAGTTAGAGTTTCTAATTGCAAGAGGACTGTTTTCATAAGCTGATTGTCAGAAACTGTTCTTAATTGTTTTGTCTGTGTAGAATAGAGTGAAAAGGGGGGGATTATTTAGATAGTGCTGTTGTTTAGCATTTAGGACACTGATGTTAGATAATCTTTAGCTTCTTTTTTGTCAAAGAATTTGTGCTATTAAATTTCACAGCGAGCATGATTAATGAGCATTTTATTTAGCACCGATTGTAAAGATCCAAAATATTTAAAATCACACCTTCAAAACTCAGATCGTTTTTTGAGAAATCTAAAGTTGTAACTCCCAGTTTCTGCTGGGAGTAGGAGTCTGAGGAAACAGTCCCTAGTTAATGATGTAATTTTAGAGTCCCTTAGCCAGTTTGTATAGAAGCATGGTAAAATCAAGTCAGATTTCTGGGTGTTATCTTTCACTATAGTAGAATAGGATTTGGTTGTGTGGCTACATATCTCAAGAAAGAAAACAACTAGCACTGGTGAGCCAAGTTGATATAGCTGGAGAAAGTTGTAAGCTTTCCTTTAGTCGAGGCAGAACAAGATTTTGTGGCATAAAGGAGACCACTTTGAGACCACTTCGAGCAGAGAGGGGTCATTGTGAACCTTACTATAATAGCGATTTTGTTTCGAAGAGAATTAGAATCACTCAGTTTACGAAATATGGAAGTCACGTTTTAAAGCAAGCCAAAGTCTTTTCAGAGACTGTCTTCCCTCACCCCTCTCACACAAGGAAGCCTTAGATAACACTCAGAAAGTCTTTGGAAACATGCTACAGGTGAAAATCCTTACAATGTGGTTGGTCTGTAAATTTCACATAAGACGGAGTAAAAAATACACTATATTTTATAACAAAATCTTCCTAATTGTGAATAATTTCAAGTGTATAGTTCCATACTGACTTAGCCTATAAATTCATTTCAGATAATCTGGTGCTTTGATATTGACTACCAGTTTAAATGTCATTATAGATGCCAGGAGTCTTCCATGCTGAAGTAATGTATAGTCGACAACATAAATATCATTAAGCATTCTGTCCAGATGAGCTTTGACTTCATAAAGCAGCATTGGTTTCTCTGAGATCACTTTGCATTTATTTGTTAACAGACCATTTTTAGGCTTGGTGTAAAAATTCCATTAACATTATTGCTGTCGTTTACCACAGGAAAGATCTTTGGGGACATAACCTCACATTTTTTGCCTCTCTTCAGTTCTTCCTGTGCTTTACCACAGTTAATTTTCACTTTTAGTAGAAATAGTTGCTCTGAACAGTATCTGATTGTGTTCTTTCATTCTTTTCAAATAATTACAAAATAAGTTCATTTAACTGAAGTCAGTAGACTTCTTAAAGAAATGATTTTGGAAACCATCTACTATGTAGGCCATAAAATTGACTGTGAGTACAAATTATAACATAACAAAGAGAACATTTAAAAAGTACTGTATTTCACTTCCTTCACTGTTAAATATCTTTTAAGTTATTATGTTGTGTTTAATCTTTTATCAAGACAAAACATGCTGAAACTTAAACACAGACTTTAGGGAACACTGAACTATTTATTCCTAATTTATCAAGAGAGTAAAAATTTTTGAAAATTCCCTTCTCTGCAATATCCAACAATGCCAAATATGATTGATATTCAAATCACATTTTAGAACCGTAATACTTAAAATTTTTTAAAAAATACTTAAAAAACCAATACCTCAAAAAATGGAGCATCCACTTCTAAAAATCCCATTACTAAAAACGTACTGCTATATAAAGACAATAAAAAGATTTTCATTTGCCAATTTGCAACTACCTCTAGTTAAAAACAGAATGTTTGCAGGTTGATGAAACTGTAAGAACTATACAAAATTTACAGTTAATCATCTGTTTATCTTTCCTTAAATTCTTCTTCTAGGATGAAAGGTAATCTTCCATTTTAAAATATTTTTAATGCTCTCTGGACAAAATTGGAGACCTATCTCTTCTCTCTGGAAAAAATCTTGCTCAACTTTTAAGTCTTAACTCTTCTGGGAATCCTCTTGTGACCCCAAATGGTGTCAGTCATTCCCATGGTGCGTCATCTACAGTGCTTTGTTATGGGAGGCACGTGGCACTGATAGTTAAAAGAAAAACATCAGTTGACTAAGCTTCATGTCTGCTGCCTAGGTTTAACTTACAAGCTCCACAGCTTATTAACAAATTAAATCCTCGTTTTTTGCCTAATCTTTTAAATAGGGATAATAATAATAATAGTTATTTTAGAATGTTAGGAAGATTTAATGACATAATACACATAAGGGTTAACATTGCATTGTAAATTGCATTGTAAGTCCTCAACAAATGTTAGCTGTTGTAGTTGTTTTTACAATAACATAGTTCTCTTCCCAGGGTAGAGTCTGAAAATCTGTATTTAAAAAAGTTTTTTTCCCATATAACTTACCATGATCATTAGATATGGAAACCACTACTTCTTGAGCTTTAATATGTGTACGAATTTACCCAGGGACCTTGTTAAAATTTAGTAGGTCTGGGTGAAGCCTGAAATTTTTGCATTTCTGCTCACTTTGAGAAACAAGGGTCTAGACCAGGGCCAGGCAAATTTTTTCTGTAATGAGTCAGATAGTAAATATTTTAGGCTCTGTGGGCTTTATGAACTGAATTTTTATGTTCCCACCAAATTCATATGGTGAAGCCCTAACCCCTAATGTGACTGTATTTGAAGATAGAGCCTTTGAGAGAGTGACAAATGTTAAATGAGGTCATAAGGGTGGGACCCTAATCCAATAGGGCTGGTGCCCTTAGAAGAAGAGGAAGAAATACCAGAGCTCTCTCCACCGTATGAGGCAATGAGAAGGTGACTGTCTACAAGCCAGGAAGAGAGCTCTTACCAGAAACAGACTGCTGCCAGACCTTGATCTTGGACTTCCCAGTCTCCAGAACTATGAGAAGTTAATTTCTGTTGTTTAAGCCATCCAGTCTATGGTGTTTTGTCATGGTAGCCTAAGCAGACTAATACAGTGGGCTATATGGTCTCTTCCACTGCCACTGTAGCACAGAGCAGCATAGAAAATTCATAAATGCATGGGTGTTGGTTATGTTCCAGTAAAAAGCCTTACTGTATTTATGGAGACTAAAATTTGAGTTTCATATAATTTGGACATGTCACAAAATATTGCTTAAAATTTTTTCTGACCACTCAAAAATATAAAACCATTTTTAGTTGGCAGGTAGCCCAAAGACAGTAGACCATATTACTATGGTTTGCCAATTCCAGTTGTAGACTTTATAGTCCTTACTCTTTAAAGTGTGGTCCCAAGATCAGCAGCATAATCTGGAATTTTATTTAAATGCTGAATTTCAGGCTCGCCCTGTCCCTTCCCCAGACCCACTGAATCCGTCTCCATTTTAATATAATTACTAGGTGGCTAGTACGCACATAAAAGTGGAAACACTGGTCTAGATGACCTAGTAATATTTTTCCTAAATAGCCAGTGTTAATTCTTTATAACTTAATAACTCTTAGCTCTAGTTTGTTATTCTTGTTGGAAATCTTTCAGAAATTTGTTATTGTGCCTTCTAGGTTCCTATATTTCTGACTCTCTTAATTGTCAAGCCAATTATAGTTTTTAATTATTATTCCTACTAAACCTTTCTTTAGTCCATGTTTACTGCACTTCTTACTGCTTATCTTGCTTCTAGTCACACTTCCCCATACTTCTCAGCTTACACATGGAGAAAAACATGGCCTTTCATGAGTATCATCATTCAGTCAGTACACTTCTTCCCAAACATCCAAGGAGTGGATGAATCACAGGCTTTCAGGTATAATCTTCTCATTTGGGCCCTTCGTTTCTATATTTTGTTTGCCACTGATACTCATTCACAGATTCATTCTCAGGTATTTACCAAACTCACTATGTGGTAGTCCCTACATTAGAACACAGCCATATTTAATGTAGGCATAATCATAGCATTTGGGGAACTTAGGAGGAAGAATGATAATTAAGTAAGCAATTAAAATAAGGTGTAATGAACTCCTTGCTAGTAGATGTCAGATTGCTGTTACGGCACTTGGCAGGGTCCTCTGACCTATTTTAGGGCTAAAATGAGGATAGCTTTCAAGAAGAAATAACATTTATGTTGAGATCTAAAGGAAGATTAGTATTAGGCAGGCAAAGGGGCAGGGGCAGATACAGGTTATGTGGAGCCTGATAATATATAATAAAATAAATTAAAATAATATAAAAATACACTGTAGTACAGTGTCTTTAATAGACCCCATGCAGGTCAGGGGCTCTGAAAGTTAAGCTTCATAGCTTCAGGGTAAATCTGCCTTTACAAAGAGGGAATGGCAGAACCCAGGAAATACTCAGGGAATGCTGAAATTTATGTGGGATGGCCAGGAGGTGAGGGAGACCATGTTCTGGAGGAACTAAGTGTTTCTGTGACCAAAGTGAAATTGGAGAGGCCTGCAAGAGGCCAACACCTGGTAAGGCACGTGAGGGAATTTGGGCTTTGTCCTAAGGGCAGTGTGAAGCCATTAAATGATTTTAAGCAAGTCAGTGGCCTGATTAGATTTATGTTTAGAAATATCTTTCTGTTGCAGTGTGTAGAGTATAATATAGAGAAATGAGACATAAAAGCAGCTCAGAACTGCTTCTTCCCTGAAAGAGGAGGTTTTGTGAACTTTCTTTTTACTTTCTGGTTCACACATGTTATAAAAGTCTATACTCTAAGTTTGCTGTAGTCCCTGCTATACATACATGGCAGTTTCCATGTACACAAATGGTAAATTAAAATTCCTTTAGAAAACAGCTTATTCTGTTGTTTTAAATCGCTTTATACTCAACTTTTGGGGATTATAATCATCGTATAATATAATATCCACCAGATCAGCAAATTTGGAAATTTCACTGTGCAGACCCTCTTCAAAAATCATTTACAAAGTGTTAGGTAATATTGATCCCATATCTGGAAAAAAAAAAACTACCATTTTAACATATAAGGGAAAGGTATTTGGACCTTTGGCTTATGCCTCCCTTTAAGCCAGTTCTATAACTGTATTAGTTAAAGTGTTTTAATTTATGTTTCATTTGGCTTGAGTAAACTCTCAGGAGGCATCCGGTCATATATCTAATAACATATTCTATCCCCTGAGAAAACCTAATTACTCTTAATTTGGTCATCTCATTTTAGGTAACTGTGATAGTGCCAAGTTAATTAAATATTATGTTTTTAAATGATCAAAGAAATAAACATAGCCATGGATTCCATAAACCCATAACACAAACTGTTCTTTGAATAGACAGCATGAAGCCAGGAGCGTTTAATAGTCACTCGAAAGGAGAATATTTTTCAACCCACTCAGCTGCTATCATTGAGCTTTACAGTGGGCTCTAAGAGCTACAGTACTGTTTGTAAAGCCCTCATTAGCACTGTGTGAGTACAGTGTTTTATGGAACTCAATAGGTCTCAGATAAAGAGACTCCTATGCTTTCCTGGGGCTGGTCTCTTGGGCCCTACTAGAAGGCTTATAACACAGAAGCTCTTTGGCCTTGCAAATCAGTTGAACTCCATTTAGAAATGACTGATAATGGGCTGCAGTTACCGTTTAATTAGTGTAAATTAATTACCAGCAAATTAATTGCAAAATCCAAACCATCCCCACAACATGCAGTTTTGACTTCTGTGATTTCTTCTCCTAACTCCTCATGAAGACATTGCCTAGAAGATAGTGCCAATTAGAAATGCAAAATTTCTAATTTTAGGGTTCATACAATACACATTTTTCTCAGAAGTTTCTATGTATGTGTTCCCCATTATTTTTAAAATTTAAAAATTAACGTATATTGATTGAATGCACATACTCACCAGGCCCTGGATTGGGCACAAGGAACCTGAATGTAAAATGGCATGCTTGCCTCCGAAGTGTTTAAGTTCAGCCTGGAGGACCTATCAGTGTTCATAGGAAAATGTGCTGATAGACAAAATTGAGGTATAGTCAGACTACTCTGAAAGCACAGAGGATAAATGACTAATTTTACTGTATGCTAAAAAATTGCCCAGTAGAGAAATGGAGGAAAATCATTCCAATTATAGGAGCTTAAAATGTACAGAAACAAAAAGATTAAAAGAGGTAGCCTCATTGGTTTGCTATGGCTGAAACATGGGTTGCATGGGTAGGAGTTACGGAAGCTAAAACCATAGAGTTAACTAGGTCCCATGTTTTAAGGACCCTGTGTACCTTGATAAATTAGTTAGTCTTTGTCTTATCTTGTTAGTAGTGCAGAGCCAGCAAGTTTTTAAATGAGAAAATGACATGGCTTGTTTAGACAGATAACTGGTAATTGTATTGTAGAGGATAGGTTTAGAGAATGCAGTGAGCATGAGCCAGGGAGAGAGGGGGCTGCTGAAGACAGGAAATCAGTAAAATGGTTGTTGAAATAATCTAAAATAATAAGTATAAGCTAAGACAGTAGTTCATTGGAGAGAAGGCAGGTATGAAGTTTTTCACACTTAGAACTTGACTGATTACATGTGGGCCTAATAGGAGACCTTCATATGTAGGGATTATGCCTAAGGGGTCTATGAAAAGATGCTCAACATCATTAGCCATTACCAAAATGCAAATTAAAAAATTTTAACTACAGTAAGATGCCACTACATATCTATTGGAATGACTAAAATTTTTTTAAATGTCAAAACTGCCAATAACAAGTGCTGACATGGGTACAGAACACCTGGAACTCTTATGCATTATTGTAGGAATGCAAAATGGTACAGCCACTCTAGAAGACGGTTCAGTGCTGTCTTATGAAGTTAAACATGCCTGTGCCATGTGACCCAGCAATCTCATCCTATGTGTTTACTGTAGAAAAATGAAAACTGATGTTCGCACAAAAACCTATACATAAAATGTACAGCTCAATTCACAGTCCCCCGCAGGCTGGAAACAACAGTTGTCCTTCAGTGGGTGAGTGGATAAACAAACTGTGATGTACCCATACCATTGAATTACTCCTCAGCAATAAAAAGCAATGAACTATATGGCTACTTGCGATAGTTTGTTGATGAATATTGGCATTATGCTGAGTGAAAGAGGCTGGTCTCAAAAGGTTACATTCTGTATGACTCCATTTATGTGACATTCCTTTTTTTTAAAAAAAATATTTATTTGGCTGTGTCAGGTCTTAGTTACTGCATGTGAGATCTTCAATCTTCGTGGTGGTATGTGGGATCTTTAGTTGTGGCGTGTGGGATCTTTTTTTTAGTTGCGGCCTGTGGGATCTTTTAGTTGTGGCATTTGAACTCTTAGTTGAGGCATGTGGGATCTAGTTCCCTGACCAGGGATCAAACCCTGGTCCCCTGCACTGGGAGCGTGGAGTCTTACCCACTGGACCACCAGAGAAGTCCCCATTTATGTGACATTCTTGAGAAGTCAAAACTATAGGGATGGAGAACAGATGAATGATTGCCATAGATTGGGGTGGGAGTAGGATTTACCTACAAAGGGGCAGCACCAGCAGTTTCTTTATATGATGGAATTGTTCTGTTTCCTGATTGTGGTGGTGGTTACACAAATCTGTGCATGTGTTAAATAGAACCATACATCCCCAAAATGTCAGTTTTAAAATTTAAAATAGAAGACTGAGGGTTTTGAGATAAGATGGCCAGGCTTTGAATTCTAGCTCTCCACACACTTGATCTTGGTCAAGTTACTGCACCTCCACGAACCTCAATTTGCACAATGTCCAGGATGTTGAGAATTAAGTGTGCTAGTACATGCGGAACCCTCAACAAGGTGCACTGGTACATAGTAAGTGCTCAGTAACTATTAGCTGTTTGTAAATATGATTAGGTAAGGAAGAAGTTGGACCAGTTCTCGAGCTCTGGGTGGACGATACTTTAATTGGAGTAGAGCTTTAGGAGTTAAGACCAGGTTTGGAAAAGTGGGAGATATTAAGTTCAGTTTTGACCATGTTGAGTTGGAAAGGTTGGTGTTCTGGTGGAGATGTCTCTAACAGCTTAATATATGGGTTCGATTTCAGAAGATCTGAGATGGTGAATCATTGGTGTGCAGTTTGGAGTTAAGCCTACACACTGATGCTGTCCTGCTGCAAGGGACCCAGCATCCTTCTGTCTTAGCTGCAAAGATTTGAGCAGAAGAAACCATTGTCAGCATAATTGTAATATGAAAGACATTAGGTCATTTTCAGGAAAGTGGGGCACATTCAACAAATCTCATTGAAATTTCTCTTACTATGTGAAATTTTGAACATTCTCATTTTCTGAGTTGTCACTTTCAGTGCTATCTTATTTTTTTTAATCATCTTCATAGACCTTAGGAAACTGAAATTCTTTCCATATTCTTTCCATATAGATGAGGTCATATTTATATTCTTAATTTGGTGCAATTCTAAACATTTATCAGTTTCTTTTACTTGCTGCAAAAGATAGAGGAATTTTGATTAAGAAAGAAGCCAAAGGGATTAGACAAACCATTGCTGCTATATTATGGGAGAAATATAGTTGGCAAATTCCAGATTGTATCTTGCAGCAGATCACAGAAGATACTTTGCCCTCTTCAGTATATGAAAGCCTTTTTGTAGCTTTTTTTTTGTAACTCAGTTGAATGTAATAGCAGTACTGTTAAAATTGCATTTCTGCCACTTAAATTCAGAGGATTGCAAAGAGCATTAAAATGACAGTGTCTCCTGAAAGAATAAATGCCTTTTACTCTGTGCTGTATATTGTACTGTATCAGAATTGTATCAGTGGCACGCTAGGGGATGTTACACTCAACAGTTTTACTTCCTACTTTAAAAAGATTGTTTTTTTTTTTTAAAAATTGTTTTGGTGAGAGAAGAAAGGCAACAATAAATGCCTGTGTTTTCTTAAATATGTTTATCCATCTTTAAAAAGATATTATAAGGTTCAACTTTCCATATCAAAGCCACAAAAATAATTGGGAAAAGAATTTCGATAGTTTTTCCTGGACTTTTATATTCTTAGTCTTGAACAGTCATTACCTTTCAAAATGCTCTAAACATGAAAAGCTCTGAAAAACATTTGTCTTGTTAGTAAATGAGGTATAATTTGTGAACAAAAAAGCCTACTCTTTTTTTTTTTTTAAAGGATAAAGCAAAGTTGTTTTTTTTTTCAAGAATGAAATTGATGCATTTGCCTAAATGGTCATCACTTTTGTAGGTTTGAAGTTATATTACTGCTTTAGCAGCTGTGTGGCAAGTTTTCTAACAGACAGTGGTGGTGGGGAGGGAAACTCGGTTGCATCTAGTTTCCCTTTGTAAAATGCCTGAAAAGTTGATATTTAGTAGTTTTCTTGAGAAAGCAGTTCATCTATAGAAAAGGAATTCTTTTAGTACCTAAATTAGCTTGCTGTGTTTCATATGCATATGTTTTGTTTTCTTAAAAAAAAAGGAGAAAGAAAGAAAGAAAAGAATAAAGAAAATCATCTACTCTAAAACTACATAGCACAGATAACCCTTTGACCTTTGTTGCTGGGGTAAAGATTTACAGTACTTGTGGAGCCTCGCTTCTCATGCCTGACTGAAAAGAACCCTAAATAAAGTAAGGCCCCTGTGGAGATGGGGAGAATAAGCAGGATAAGGAAGTTCCATTATTTCAAGTGGCAGTGTTTTTTTTACCAGTCTATAAAGTGAAATACCAATTGTGATGTATTTCCACTTTTGAGTCTGAGGTCACTTAAGTTTGGGGTCTGATGTTAGAGTAGTTAAGAGTTGGGGATGCCGGAGGCAAAGTGTCCTTCACTGCTTCCTTCACTCTCATCAAATATCCCTTCCTGCTGTCTCCCTCAAAGCAAATTTCCACTTGAAATATCTTTTCTTTAGGGAAAGCAAAACAACAGAAAACTTACAAAAAACCCCCAGAAACAGGCGCTATTGAAATATGAGTGAGAATGGGAATTGCCAATTGTTTCTCTCTTTGTGTGTTAAGTAGTCAAATTTTTCTTCAGATAGCAAATATAAAAAGTATATGAGAACAAAATTAGTCCTGCTGTTTGTCTCCAGGGAAAGTATTTTTTAAAATTTATTTCATTCAAGTATAGTTGATATACAATGTTGTGTTAATTTCTGCTGTACAGCAAAGTGATTCAGTTATACATATGTGTACATTCTTTTTCATATTCTTTTCCATTATGATTTATCATAGGATATTGAATATAGTTCCCTGTGCTATAGAGTAGGACCTTGTTGTTTATCCATCCTGTATATAATAGTTTGCATCTGCTAATCCCAAACTCCCAATCCATCCCTACCCCACAGAAGAATTTTTAACTTCATTCCAAATGACACCAAATTAAGATCTTTGAAGAAACTTTAATAATTTACTGTCTAATGATGTTCATATCTATTTAATAATTATTTAACTAATACTTTAATACTGAATCTTTAACCTTATGTATCTAGCTCCTAAAATATCCCAGTAGTCTCTAGAGCACTTTGTATTTACATTTTGAAGTTTATTTATTAAATTTATCTTCTGTTATATTTTCTGCTTCCTTTCTACATGTGCGAATAAAACCTCATTAAAATGGTAACAAATAAAAGCCATGTTTCTTTGGTATTAGGAAGATGCTCATAGTTATTGATCAGCTCTTGATTGTTTTATAGGCCAGAACTTTTCCAGTGGTAATTTTATAAATGAAGGAAAAATTTCAATAAGCTTTGCCTTCTTATTTAAAAATAAGAATCTGTAAGCATGGTAAAATGCTTGACATGAATTGCGAACAACAGTTTTCCTTACAGAAGGGAAAACTCTTGTTTTAGGAAATTAAATCAGTACTATCCATTAATCATACTGCATGTCAACCCTCAGACCACTCTGGAAGTTTCTGGTGAATGTAAAGAATCTTTAGATGTGTGAGGTCTTTAAAGATCTAAGTTAAAGGAGAGGAGGTTTTTTAAATACCACATTAGCACATGAAAGAAACTTCAGGGTGGATAGAAAAAAAACATTTGCTGCATAGCAGTAATTATACTTGGGGGTTTTGTTTTGTTTCTGTTTTAACCTTGTTCTTGAAAAAACTTAGTTAATGCAAATGAAATGTTAAGCTTTGTACACATTATACACACCACGAGGTGGAGGGGAGCAAGCAACAAGACAGGCATTACTGGAGGAAAGTATTTTTTATCTTAGCCTTTAAAAATATTTTTGTATGTTTATTTCACAATGTACATAATAGGACAGTCACACGTGTATATATGTTATGAGTATGCTTGCTAGGAAAAAAGTTACTAATGGAGGGTAAAATGAAAAAAATTTAGAGACCACTATTCTAAAAGAGATGATTGGTTATTTCTAACTACCACAGTTATGAAACATTACAATCTAGAGGATGAAACAGACATTAATCAAATCACCATATAAATTGTAATTGACAGCTTTTGTAAGTGCTGCGATGGAAAAGCATAGGGAGTGATAAGTTATAGAGGACACCATATAGTTTGCGAGTGGGCATTGGGTTAGTGAATTGAGATCTAATGCTGATACTGGTGGTGAACTGAGATCTAAAAGATAATGATGGTGAATTGAGATCTAAAAGATAATAGAAGTCAACTAGGTGAAGGACCTTAATGGAATAATGAAAGACTTAAAGGAGGCATGATGTAAACATAGTCATAGACTAATCATCAAAACAGGCTAAATACTGGTATATTTTCCTTTCTAAACAACTTGATTTATCAGTTCATTTGGATAAGCTGCTGTGATAACATAATCCTGACAGAGTTTATTGAAATTGTACATTTCTCTTCCATTTTGAGATGTTTGAACTCTTCAAAGACTTTGCATAACTTCCCAGAACGTAGGCTGTCCTATGTAAGTGGAGGCTTCTTGAATTGGCCAAGATAGGTGACTCCATTGACACTTACTTTATCATAGAAACTAGAGCAGTTGCTTCAGCTGAAGGTAAAAATGGCATCTTAGCTTTCTCAGCATGCCAGGATGTTAACAATAACTTAGGAAACCTGTGCAGATGGTAGGCACCACATTGTGCCTGATTATCACAGTTTATACATCTTCCCTGGTAGATTTTGTAAATATATCTAGCTAGTCATTATTTCAAATTTATATACCTCCTGCTTCCTTCTAAGAAAGATTTGGAGTAACTCCATACAGAAACACAAAATTCAACAAAATAAAGAAATAGGTGATATAAGGCCCAGGGTTAGTGAGTGTTTGGGATTAAAGAACACTCATATTAATAGTGGGAGTGTAAATTGATACACAGCTTTTCTAGGGATAATTAGGCAACACCAACAGGGGGTGGAATAATATACACTCTTTTACCCAGCAACTCTATTAATAGAACCTGCCATAAGAAAATATTATGAACACGCACAAACACTTAACCACAAGGATGCTCACTGTAGTGTATGGGGTCATTTATAATTGTGAAAAGCTGGAGAAAACCTAAATATTCAGCTACAGAGGTTTAATAAAGTAAACTTGGTACATCCATACAATTTGAATAAATGTAGACATTAGAAGGAATGTTTTAGAATAGTTAATAATAGGAATAGTTGTCCATAGGATATTAACTGAAAAAAAACAGTTATGAAATATAAAATATACTGAGTATGGGTGCATATGGATAGGAAAGGGAATGAAAAAACATACAAACTAATGTTCACAGTGCTTATCTCTGGGTGCCAGTCTTAAGGATATTTTATTTTTATTTTTTTTGGCCTGAGTTACATAAATTTTCTGTAACAAACATGTATTTGATCATAATGAGAGAAAACAGTAAAGTATATTTTAATTGACTATACTTAGATGAAAAATTGGAGCAAAGACAAATCAAGATTGAAAGAGTCAGTGAAACCAGGATAACGACTTCTTTGTTGCATGCTGTAAGATCCTGTATAGTTGCTAGAAATGCCTATGAATTTAGCTATGAGCTTCCTTGCAGCCAAAGCAAACCACAAACACTGGTAGCTGGGGGGAACAGGATATTTTAATTATTAGAAGATTTTAATATACTAACTAAATTCCCAAAATACAGTACCTCCGAAAAAACCATATGCTCACGTTGTTGGAGAGTCTCTGTGAATCTGTATTGAAAACTATATTATGCTTGACAATGACTTAAGCTAATAAGGGAAGAAGATTCCTGTAGTTTCTAGGATCATTTAACAAGATACAGCGTTTTGGATGACCTAGAGATACTAACGGAGGAAACAATTAAAATAAATATTTTGAACTTTCACATTTCTCCATCTGGATGACCAAGTATGATGATTTTTAGTATGGTTTCCCTTTCTTGAATACACTCCCACTCTTTTCATAAAATGGCCTTTTGTCTCAGAAGAAAAATCAGGGCAGGTGGGCCTTAATTCTGACCCTACAAAACTATAGAAACTATATTTGAAACACTCTTTTTAAAAGGCCCTTTTTTCTATGCGTATATCCACTCAGAAATTACAGTGATTGTTTTAATCATATCAATTCTTTGTCCCATGTTAACTGAATTGCACACTTTATGGCCCTGATTTCTTGGTTTACTCTATTCCTAGGCTGTGTATATTACAAATTGGCATTCCAGTGTGAGTCATTGAGAATTAAGGAAACAAATATGCATTTGCATTATTTACGTACAGAGTCCCAGATATTTCTAGAAATCTTATAAGAACCCTAAAAACAAGTTGGTACTTTTCATTGTCTTGTCAGGCAAGAGTTTAATACATTCATATGGATAAATATAGATAAATACAGAGATAAAATTGGCCACTAAGAAAACACTATTCTGGAGTTAGGAAAGCTTTTGAAACTATGATAGTTGCTCTTCAACAAGAAATATAACAAATTTGCAGTTACAAAAAATGTGTATTTTAAGTTATATTTCCCTTAATAAAAAAACTCTATATTAAAGTCATAATCTAACCTGTGTAATATTCTTGCCAAAAACATTTAGTCTGGATCTGACAATGAGGAAACAATTAGATAAATCCAGATGTGAGATAGTCTATAAAACATCTGGACTGGATTCTTTAAAGATGTCATTGTCATTGTCACAAAAGATAGGAAAAGGACAGGGAACAATTCTAGATGAAGAAGCAGTGTGTGACCCTCAGTTGGATTCAGGAATTTGGGCGGGGGTGGGGAATATAAAGGACATTATCGGTGGGAAATTTAAAAATAGACTATGTATCAGATAAAATTGTGTCATTGTTAAGTTTATTGGGTGTAATAATGGTATTGTGGTTATATATGTTTCACCTTGTTCTCAGGGGAAACATGTCCACGTATTTAGGTGTGAAGTGTATGATAATTCAACAAAAGAAAAAGTGGTGTGTATATGTACACTTGAGCACATGCACATACAGATAAGAGAATAAGAAATAAGGAAAATATATCAAAATGTTTAAAAAATAAAAGGTTAAAAATGCTCTGTGCTGTGTGTTTGATTAGTTTCTCCAAGTTAGGAATGGTTTTACAATGATTATGCACGTGGTTAAAATGACAGCACTTCTGAAATAACAATTGATTACATAAAACAATTTTCTAGAGATGTGTGGGATATTTAAGTTATATCAATTGGCATACATTGTAATATAATTTTACCTACTGAGAAAAAAAATACAGAAAATCAGTTTCTTATTCATACTATCCAGTAACCCTTCCAATTAAAGGTCACTTGAGGAACTAAAAACAAATTATTTCCTTAAACAACTGAATATTTCTTCTGTCCTTGGAATGTTTATAAACTGGTGTTTATAAAAATATATTTCTTTCTTTTGGCTGCACCGCATGGCTTGCAGGATCTTAGTTCCCCAACCAGGGATTGAACCCGGGCCACGGCAGTGAAAGTGCCGAGTCCTAACCCCTGGACCGCCAGGGAATTCCCTTATAATAATATATTTCAGATTGAATATAAGAAAACTTAGGTCTTCTGTTGAATATTTTATTTCTCAGGAAATGTTTTTAGTTTAACTTCATATGCTCAAATTGCTTCAGATTCTCTATCATATGTGTTGAAAACTATTTAAAGATATACTGAATAACTTCCAAGCACCCCCAAACATCTTCAGTGTCTTTCAGTACCTGAAAGATTTAAGGTTTATAGAGAATTTGAGTGGACTGTTTATAGCCAATTAACATGGTAATGACCTGCACCTGCTTGTATCAAACTCCCAGAAGTCTCTTATCTACTAACATTAAAATCAATTTTGAAGTGGTACCTTCAGCAAAGTTTAAGTAAATTGCTGTAATATAGTGCTTCTTGTGAGTTCTAAAGGAGGCATAAGTAAGTAACGCAATCATGTTTTATCACTATGATTGATGAAGCTGATATTTTACCAGCTTGCATTTCCAACTTGAGAAGAAATTTAAGACTGGCTTCAAGCTGTCTACCTGCTTCTCTCCCATCTTGTAAGCATGCTTTTAACTGCCGAGGGCTGAGATTTGGAGGAATGGTTATCAGACCACAGATGTTTTTGCCATGAAACGGTGCACCTCCAGCCAAGTCACTGTGGTTCAGGAGATGATAGATGGTATTTTCATGTTGCCTCACAGAAAGGTCAAAATGGCATGGCGAGCCCATGACAGTGAAAGGGAGAAATGTTAGTCCTGGAAGGAAATTTATTTCATGGCTTCAGGGGAAGTTTGGTTGTCATGAATAGGCTCTCTCTGTCAGTCTACAAAAATATTGTTTGTAAGGCAATGATGTATGTCAAACAGACAGTGTCTGTGTGTTGGCAGACAGAGCAGCTAGTTAAACAAATGCTAAGCCAAGTATAGTAGCGCAAGTCAAGTACTTTGGATGCTTTTAGGGTAAGAATTGCTCTTGATAGAAATATCAACATAATCGAAGGAACTTATTTCACTTTCTTACGTAATGACTTTAAGTAAACTTCCTTTGTAAATTTTACAGCCTTTTAAAATGCACCCCCCATTCTAACACTTTTTCTGTGTTAAAAATTCTTATAATCAGCAATCGCTCTATTTTATTCACTTTTAAATTATTTAGGAACATATATGTGGACCAGCCTTATTAGTACGGTTCACATAAAGCTGTTATCAATTTTGAGACAGTTAAGCCCCTGCTTTTTTGGAGTCTTCGTTCTTTTTCTCTTCCCCAACCCACAGGAACGATCAACTATGGGCATAATTCCATTGATGGTGTGGTAGGAGAGACTCAGTGGCATTGCTCACTCATCTTACAAAATTAGACCATGGAAGTGCCTTTCTTCCACGGGGATTCACAAAGGGAAAGGAATGCCATAAGAAAAGAGCATAAAAGATCAAAAACTGTGTTTCTTGGAGCCTCCATTATCACTTTCAGATTTGTTTTTCAGTGTATGGATGAAAATCAGATTCATTCATGGCAACGTTCAAGTAGAAATCTTCAACTCCAAATATTTCTTATCCAGATGACCCAAAGTGTAATACATTTGTCAAAAATAAAAAATAGATTTTTTTAAAAGTCTTGAAAGCCTAATAGATGTAGAAAATGAAATCACATGATCAGAAAAGAAATAACGTGATCACAGTATTCGTGAACACAATATAATTGGGAAAGCCTTATGCTTCTGGATTTTACAAAACAATCCCAGTCTTTTGGGGAAGGTTTTTAAATTAGAGATAACCAATAGGATGTACTTATTTTGGTAGGAAACTAATCTCAAATGTCACATACAAAGAACTTTCTTCCAAATTATCCTAAACTCAGTAGGAGAGGGGATGTTTTTACTGGGAGTGAGAGGTGTTATTTGTCTTAGGGCCCTTCAGGGGTGCAGGACAAAAGGGACTGAGTCTTTTCAGGTTTAGACAAATACTCTACCATCAGCTTCCATAGAGAGCTGTTCTACAGAACAGAGAGGGAAGGCTGGGAGAGTGGGGGATTGCCCATTCCATCTGCCATTCTGTCTGTTTTACACTCAGATAAATATTCTGGATTACCACAGAATACATTTATAACATTTTGGCATGGTGATCATTAAAAAAAATACTTTCTTTAAATTTTTAATGCAAAGTGAATTATGTTTATGATTAACAATCCCTTGCAGAAGTTCAGTTCATGAACAAAAGGAGAATGCATTTTTAATCTAGACTTAAAGTAAAATTTACACTCTTTTAGCTAAAAAACCTCTTTGTAAATCAGCATACTAGCGCATTTATGTAAGGCATTATTTCAACCATCATGAACTTTTTCCATTCTAACATAAGTCTGATAATACAAGACAAAGAAATCCCTCTTAGAAGAGACTTGGTCTCCTAATGGCATCATGGTTTAGAGAGAAGAGAAACACTAGTCTTACAGCATTTCCATAACTTGAAGCCAGATCACATCATTCAAATGTGATTTGTGTTTTTGTTACTGTGCTTACACATAGCATTTTAAAGTAGAGCATTTCACTCAGCTTTCCTTTCCCACGCATCCCCCTTAGCATTTTTCCTGCTCCTCTGCTGCTGGACCAGACTTGGTCTGGCCCCAGATTCTATGTCAGAGGCCATGACCCAGGTGTCATAGTGGTCCATACTGCTGGCCTCTTCTCTGAATAATTATATGGGGTATTGTATTGGAAGGACAGGCTTGGGGGCAGTGCAGTCACCCTGGATAGCCAGACCAAGGAGCTCTCCCGTCAAACTGCAGGGAAACAATGGGCTGAAAAGGCTCACACAAAACCTTGTAGCACAAAAGATTAAATTAAAAAAGGACATTTAGGGCTTCCTTGGTGACGCAGTGGTTGAGAATCTGCCTGCCAATGCAGGGGACATGGGTTTGAGCCCTGGCCCGGGAAGATCCCACATGCCACGGAGCAAATGGGACCGTGAGCCACAACTACTGAGCCTGCGCGTCTGGAGCCTGTGCTCCACAACAAGAGAGGCCACGATAGTGAGAGGCCCACGCACTGCAATGAGGAGTGTCCCCCGCTTGCCACAAGTAGAGAAAGCCCTCGCACAGAAACGAAGACCCAACACAGCCAAAAATAAATATACATTTAAGAAAAAATGGACATTTGGCCAGACACTAGGTTTCATCCCACAGAATGTCACCTTTCTCACTTTTTCTGAGCATTTCCTTCTTTAACAATGTTCATACTTCACATGTTGACCTTATAGCAGCAGATTTTCAGATTGCTGCTTTTAGATTACCTTTGCATATATATTCTAATTTACTTGATTATTTTTAATGCTTTGAGGCTGTCTTAATTGTGACACTTTGTTGCTAATATAAGCAAAGCTTTTCTTTAGCAGTGGTTTAAGTAAGTAATTTAAAGTAGTACGTAGTGGGTTTTTTGTTTGGCAGTGGCGCAGCATGTGGGATCTTAGTTCCCCTACCAGGGATCGAACCCGTGCCCCCTGCAGTGCAAGCGTGGAGCCCTAACCACTGGGCCACGAGAGAATTCCCACCTAGTGATTTTTAAAGTAATGCTTTTTGTTCTCTTAAGATGTTTTATTAAGCTACTCTAGCATGTTTCACGTCTGTAAATTGAGCAAGTGGCAGGGGACTGTCCCAAAGTAGATGTGATTATTTTACCTTCTTTTGGTCCTAGGAGGATTATTTTTCCCATCACCTGAGAAGTTTCCATAACCAGATGGGGAATAAAACTCATTAAGTCTTTATGAGATTTGAATGTTAGAAATTATGTCAGAGGTGGACTCACTGCTGTGAGGTAAAAGTTTTTTCATGGTCCTGATCTCAGGTTTTCTCTTACTTTTATCTACCCCTGATCTGTCCACTTTGGCCTGGCTCCTTTCAAGCCTTCTGGAGCCTCACCAACAAGCAGCAGCCAAAAGAAACAAAGGCTTGGTTTTCATGACCCCAGTGTTATTGGTCCACAGCTGAACACTTTGTAAATAAATAATAATTTTCTATTGTGCATTCTTCAGGAAGCCAAGCTTGTAGAAATGTCAGTAGTATAGCAAAGAATCCATAAAGTTTGAATTGATGTCCGTCTGTTTTACCATCTGAGTTCATCTCCAATCAGAAAATACTTGGTCTTTATAGTGTTTGGGTGAAGGTATGGTGTGGGAACTTCCTACGAAGTGAGCCTTTTAGTTTTTACCTTTTGTATCTTAAATAAAGATGTGTAAGGATGGAACAATGATCAAAATCCAAAAGGATTGGAACTCTTAAATGTTTTCTCCTTGAAGTAAATTGTATTCCTTAATGGTTAAATCTCTGATTATTCTGCTTTTGTTCTACTGTTACTTTGAATGTACATTAGTATCACCCACTTATTCAGGGCCTACTTCAGAGATAACCTAAATCCGGAAACAGGCCAAAAAACAGGGTTTAAGTCATAAAGCCATGCAGTAGGAGAGGATGACATTCTTTAGAATGTGTTCTCTTAATTTTACACATGTTCTCACATGTTTTGCTCTCTAACTTCTAAAACATCAGTGATTATAGGGTCCCTGGCTTTATCACATAGGCCCAGAAGCACAGAATTGAAGCTGAAGGACAACAAAAACAAGTTTTAAAAAACCTAGCTACCCTATGTTGTAGAAGATATAATAAGTGAACTTACAGCCCAACTTATTTCTAGCATACTAAAGAATCAAAGAGATTTGAAATAGATTTTTGGGTATTTTATATAGAAAAATGGTTAATTTTTAAAGGAAAGCTAGTTTACTTATATAGAAGTATCTTTATAAAATTAAAATAATATTTTATAGAGTTGTAAGGATTATTTAAGATAATGCATATAAGTACATTTTAGTTTGTTGGCATATAAAAGATAATACATTTTCCCAACAATTCTTTACCATTTTATTATTACTGCAGCTGCACAACCAAAAGCAAGTCTCCACGCTTTTCTGTGCCTCAATTTCCCCATTTATAAGATGTGGAAAAATAATACCTAATCTTCCTTCCTTCCCTAAGAACTAAAGATGCTAATTTGAGATAAGATGTGCCTTCTATTTCCAGTTAAAGTTTCCTAATGTGCTTCATTTTGACCCTGCTAAATATAGCTGAAGGGGAGAAGAAATCTTTATTAAAAATCTAAGTAGGGCTTCCCTGGTGGCGCAGTGGTTGAGAGTCCGCCTGCCAATGCGGGGGACGCGGGTTCATGCCCCGGTCTGGGAGGATCCCACATGCCGCGGAGCGGCTGGGCCCGTGAGCCATGGCCGCTGAGCCTGCACGTCCGGAGCCTGTGCTCCGCAACGGGAGAGGCCACAACAGTGAGAGGCCCGCGTACAGCAAAAAAAAAAAAAAAATCTAAGTAATCGGGGCTTCCCTAGTGGCACAGTGGTTGGGAGTCCGCCTGCCAATGCAGGGGACACGGGTTCGAGCCCTGGTCTGGGAAGATCCCACATGCTGCGGGGCAACTGGGCCTGTGAGCCACAACTACTGTGCCTGCGCGTCTGGAGCCTGTGCTCCGCAATAGGAGAGGCCGTGACATCACGTGAGAGCCCTGCGCACCACGATGAAGAGTGGCCCCCGCTTGCCGCAACTAGAGAAAGCCCTTGCACAGAAACGAAGACCCAACACAGCCCAAAATAAATAAGTAAAAGTAAATTAAAAAAAAATTATCTCCATAGAAAAATCTAATCAAGGTGCTTCCCAGGTAGTCCAGTGTTTAAGACCCACGCTCCCAATGCAGGGGGGCCGGGTTCAATTCCTGGTCGGGGAACTAAGATCCCACATACCACAACTAAGCACAGGTGCTGCAACTAGAGAAGCCTGCGTGCCATGACGAAGACCCTGCACAGCCGAAATAAGGAAATTAATCAATTAATTTTAAAAAAAGATAATACGTTTTCCCAACAATTCTTTACCATTTTATTATTACCACAGCAATTCATATTTATTGTCGAACAGGTGGAAATATAGGAACCAAAGTAGCTAAAAATTTGACCGTATAGAGCTAGATATCACTGTTAACATTTTGGTACATAAGGTGATGCATTTTCATTCCCCTTTATAGCTCTTCCTCCGATGTCCCACCACTTCCTTGCTGCTTAACTCCATGTTTTCTGCTACCCCTAACCTCACCCCTTCCTGATGAATTTATTCTGTTAAAGGACCTAGATAACCAGATGTTATTCTTACCCTTGGTGACTTCTCTGCAGCTTTGTATATTGTCAGCCGCCCTTCTCTTGGTTTCCATGGTATTTTACCTTCCCTGTTCTCCTCATGACTCTTTAAGACCACTTCTCTTCTTGCCCCCAGGTTTCTAGTCCTTGCTGTCTTTCCTCTCCCGTGGCACCCCATCCTCCATTTAAACAACTGTTGAATGTAGTTCTCCATCCTAACTGCTGGCTCCAGCTGACACTTTTAGTCACCCGCTGGTCAGCTCCACTTGAATGCTCCTCTGGCATCTCTGATTTGGCATGTCAATGCCTCCACCAAGCATATCCTCTTCCATTTCTGTCGGTCAAGCCAGGCTGGAACTTGGGAGCTTTCTTACTCTTTCTTCTCGTTAATCCCTTGCTTATACTCTTCCCATGACCTCAATCTCCTCTTCCCCACGCTTACTAGGCCAGATTCTGTTCAGATGCGCTTCTTCCATGAAGTCCTCCCCACCACCCAGACTACTAGTAACCATTCCCTCTTTTGAATTCCCTTAGAGTTTCAACAGATCTCTTTGTAGCAGTCACTCCTGTGTTGCATGGTGCTTTTTTGTACCTTTGTCTTAGCTCCCCTAGTACACTATTACATAAACAAATTTGAGAGCAACTGATATATTTCAATTTCCTAATTTTAAAGATGAGGAAACTGAATTCCAGGAGACCACCTTTGCAGCCACACAGCTATGAAATCCAAGATTAAAATCCAAATCCCCCGATTTTCAAACCAGCCCCCTCCTCTACACTTATTTATTCAGCACTAAAAAGCACCTACTCGGGACTTCCCTGGCAGTCCAGCAATTAAGACTCCACGCTTCCAATACAGGGGACATGGGTTTGATCCCTGGACAGGGAACTAAGATTCTACATGCTGCAGTGCGGCCAAAAAGCAAAACAAAACAAAAAAGCAATAAAAAAAGCACCTACTCAGTGCCAGACATTCTTCTAAGCATTATATATATATAAACTAATTTAATTCCCATTTTATAGAAGAGGAAACTCAATGCAAACCCAAGTAGTCTGGTGCCAGGGTCTATCCTTTCACCATTGTACCATCCTGCCCTTCTTCATGAGAGGGAGGAGGGATTAGGAGTTAGGGGATGTTTCTAATAATTATATTATTACTACTGATATTACTATCTCTACATTATTTTTATTGGTAGGTTATTATTATTATTGATGTTATTATCATACACTGGCACTACTTTAAGCACTTTATGGGAATCAGTTTATATCATCCTCCCATCACCTCAAGAGATAGATGCTTTATCATCATCATACCCATCTTACAGGTGATTTTAGCCAAGGTAAAGAAGAGAAAATAACTTCCCAAGTTAACACAGTATTGACCAAGCTAGAATTGGACTCCAAGGAGTCTGGGTCTGACATCTCAGCCCTTAACCCTCATGCTAAACCGTCTCTTAGGTTCTTAGTAGTGCTGAGTCATTGGGAAAGTTATCTTCTGTTTGTCTCAGCATCCTCCTCTGTTATGGGACAGGTGACAAAAACAGTACCTTACTCACAGGGTTTTTAAAGTTCATGTGAAATATTTCTATGTATGACAAATGCTGATCCAAGGCAGCCCCTTCTCCCTTTTACAGCTTTGCATCTCATGAAATCTTTAATTGGTGAAACTAAAGCAGTCACCCTAGTTCATGCATACCTGTTTTGAATTGCTCATTCATCAGTTTCAGCTGATATCTGAATAAGCTCTCACCTTAGTAGCTAGATGAGTCATCACTCTCCTTACAGGCTCACAGGTGCCATCTAGTGATAGAGAAGAGAAATGCAAGTTAGGTAAAACCCTGGAAGAAGGCATGGGTTTTTTTGTTGTTTTGTGGTGTTTGGAAACACGTTGCAGTGAAAAATCGGTATATTGTACCAAAAATTTTAGTAGGTTACTTAAGATTTTGCATAAAGATACAGTTAATTCACTGTTGTTAAATCCTATGCTTTTAGAATGGAATTAAGACAGGTTCTTGATCAGTTTTAACCTGTGTGCATCTTTAAAAGACCTTGGCATTACAGGGAGTCTCATTTTATTGATCTTTGTTCTTCTTGTTCTGAGTTGTTGTCACTGAAGGTAATAAACACCTAATTGTTAAAAATGGATATAATTAACAAATTAATTCGTTGTGTCCATCTGCTTGCTGTATCTAATGCTAGTCCTCAAACTTTTCCATATTTTGTTTTTGTGAAACCATCTACTGTTCTTCCATTAGGAAAGAAATCTACTAAGTTGTTTTCCAAAGCATTTATCGTCATCAGGTTGTTTCTTTGTTAGCAGATGATAGCTTTTTCGATTAATATGGAAGACATGGGTGAAGGTGGACTTGACACTCAGAGGATTATACTCCATGTGACATGGTTGCCAAAACAGCAAGTATTCTTCAGGGCATAAACACAAAACACAGCTCCTTCAATCATGTATACAACTCAGACACACACTTGAGAGCTTTTGCCACATTCCCTGTGAACCAGGGAATGTTAATGAGGATAGAGAGTAGTTAGAGCTCAGCTTCAGTGTATGCTAATTGCAAATTTGCTGATATTCTGGATTCTAGACCTTGCTCTTATGAGTGAACAGCCTTCATACTCATTTGCCTTCACAAAGACGATTCCCAGACTTAAGTGCAGCGTAGTTTTGGCAGTGCCTTTTCTGTTCTCCCAGGCAACTTTACTCACATAACAAAAACAACAGTAATGTTGTGTTTACTAATTATAGGAGCTACCGTACAAAGTCCTTAATAGGCATGATTTCATTTAATACTGTTTAAATCCCTATAAGGCTCCATGTGTTTGTATTTTTCACAGATCTTTTCCTGTAATTGATATCTAGTCTTATAGCATTGTGGTCGGAAAAGATACTTGATACAATTTTAATTTTCTTAAATTTACCAAGGCTTGATTTGTGACCCAGGATATGATCTATCCTGGAGAATGTTCCATGAGCACTTGAGAAAAATGTGTATTCTGTTGTTTTGGGATGGGATGTCCTATAAATATCAATTAAGTGCATCTTTTTTTTTTACATCTTTATTGGAGTATAATTGCTTTACAATGCTGTGTTAGTTTCTGCTTTATAACAAAGTGAATCAGTTATGCATATACATATGTTCCCATATCTCCTCCCTCTTGTGTCTCCCTCACTCCCACCCTCCCTATCCCACCCATCCAGGTGGTCACAAAGCACCGAGCTGATCTCCCTGTGCTATGTGGCTGCTTCCCACTAGCTATCTACCTTACATTTGGTAGTGTATATATGCCCATGCCTCTCTCTCACTTTGTCACAGCTTACCCTTCCCCCTTCCCATATCCTCAAGTCCATGCTCTAGTAGGTCTGTGTCTTTATTCCCGTCTTACCCCTAGGTTCTTCATGACATTTTTTTTTTTACATCTTTATTGGGGTATAATTGCTTTACAATGGTGTGCTAGTTTCTGCTTTATAACAAAGTGAATCAGTAATACATATACATATGTTTCCATATCTCCTCCCTCTTGCGTCTCCCTCACTCCCACCCTCCCTATCCCACCCCTCTAGGTGGTCACAAAGCACTGAGCTGATCTCCCTGTGCTATGTGGCTGCTTCCCACTAGCTATCTGTTTTACGTGTGGTAGTGTATATATGTCCATGCTACTCTTTCACTTTGTCACAGCTTATGCTTCCCCCTCCCCATATCCTCAAGTCCATTCTCTAGTAGGTCTGTGTCTGTATTCCTGTCTTACCCCTAGGTTCTTCATGACATTTTCTTTTTCTTAAATTCCATATAGATGTGTTAGCATATGGTATTTCTCTTTCTCTTTCTGACTTACTTCACTCTGTATGACAGAGTCTGGGTCCATCCACCTCATTACAAATAGCTCAATTTCGTTTCTTTTTATGGCTGAGTAATATTCCATTGTATATATGTGCCACATCTTCTTTATCCATTCATCTGATGATGGACACTTAGGTTGTTTCCATCTCCTGGCTATTGTAAATAGAGCTGCAATGAATATTTTGGTACATGACTCTTTTTGAATTATGGTTTTCTCAGGGTATATGCCCAGTAGTGGGATTGCTGGGTCATATGGTAGTTCTATTTGTAGTTTTTTAAGGAACCTCCATACTGTTCTCCATAGTGGCTGTACCAATTCACATTCCCACCAGCAGTACAAGAGTGTTCCCTTTTCTCCACACCCTCTCCAGCATTTATTGTTTCTAGATTTTTTGATGATGGCCATTCTGACCAGTGTGAGGGGCTACCTCATTGTAGTTTTGATTTGCATTTCTCTAATGATTAATGATGTTGAGCATTCTTTCATGTGTTTGTTGGCAATCTGTATGTCTTCTTTGGAGAAATGTCTATTTAGGTCTTCTGCCCATTTTTGGATTGGGTTGTTTGTTTTTTTGTTATTGAGCTGCAAGAACTGCTTGCAAATTTTGGAGATTAATCCTTTGTCATTTGCAAATATTTTCTCCCATTCTGAGGGTTGTCTTTTGGTCTTGTTTATGGTTTCCTTTGCTGTGCAAAAGCTTTTAAGTTTCATTAGGTCCCATTTGTTTATTTTTGTTTTTATTTCCATTTCTCTAGGAGGTGGGTCGAAAAGGATCTTGCTGTGATTGATGTCATAGAGTGTTTTGCCTATGTTTTCCTCTAAGAGTTTGATAGTTTCAGGCCTTACATTTAGGTCTTTAATCCATTTTGAGCTTATTTTTGTGTATGGTGTTAGGGAGTGATCTAATCTCATACTTTTACATGTACCTATCCAGTTTTCCCAGCACCACTTATTGAAGAGGCTGTCCTTTCTCCACTGTACATTCCTGCCTCCTTTATCAAAGATAAGGTGACTATATGTGCGTGGGTTTATCTCTGGGCTTTCCTGTTCCATTGATCTTTCTGTTTTTGTGCCACTACCATACTGTCTTGATTACTGTAGCTTTGTAGTATAGTCTGAAGTCAGGGAGCCTTATTCCTCCAGCTCTGTTTTTAGTTCTCAAGATTGCATTGGCTAATCGGCATATTTTGTATTTCCATACAAATTGTGAAATTTTTTGTTCTAGTTCTGTGAAAAATGCCAGTGGTACTTTGATAGGGATTGCATTGAATGTGTAGATTGCTTTGGGTAGTAGAGTCATTTTCACAATGTTGATTCTTCCAATCCGAGAACATGGTATATCTCTCCATCTATTTGTATCATCTTTAATTTCTTTCATCAGCGTCTTATAATTTTCTGCATACAGGTCTTTTGTCTCCTTAGGTAGGTTTATTCCTATGTATTTTATTCTTTTTGTTGCAATGGTAAATGGGAGTGTTTTCTTGATTTCACTTTCAGATATTTCATCATTAGTGTATAGGAATGCCAGAGATTTCTGTGCATTAATTTTGTATCCTGCCACTTTACCAAATTCATTGATTAGCTCTAGTAGTTTTCTGGTAGCATCTTTAGGATTCTCTATTTATAGTATCACGTCATCTGCAAACAGTGACAGCTTTACTTCTTCTTTTCCGATTTGGATTCCTTTTATTTCCTTTTCTTCTCTGATTGCTGTGGCTAAAACTTCCAAAACTATGTTGAATGAGAGTGGTGAGAGTGGGCAATCTTGTCTTGTTCCTGATCTTAGTGGAAATGCTTTCAGTTTTTCACCATTGAGGACGATGTTGGCTGTGGGCTTGTCATTTATGGCCTTTATTATGTAGAGGAAAGTTCCCTCTATGCCTACTTCCTGGAGGGTTTTTATCATAAATGGGTGTTGAATTTTGTTTAAAGCTTTCTCTACATCTATTGAGATGACCATATGGTTTTTCTCCTTCAGTTCGTTAATATGGTGTATCATGTTGATTGATTTGCGTATATTGAAGAGTCTTTGCATTCCTGGAATAAACCCCACTTGATCATGGTGTATGATCCTTTTAATGTGCTGTTGGATTCTGTTTGCTAGTATTTTGTTGAGGATTTTTGCATCTATGTTCATTAGTGATATTGGCCTGTAGTTTTCTTTCTTTGTGACATCCTTGTCTGGTTTTGGTATCAGGGTGATAGTGGCCTTGTAGAATGAGTTTGGGAGTGTTCCTCCCTCTGCTATATTCTGGAAGAGTTTGAGAAGGTAGTTGTTCGCTCTTCTCTAAATGTTTGATAGAATTTGCCTGTGGAGCCATCTGGTCCTGGGCTTTTCTTTGTTGGAAGATTTTTAATCACAGTTTCAATTTCAGTGCTTGTGATTGGTCTGTTCATATTTTCTATTTCTTCCTGATTCAGTCTTGGCAGGTTGTGCATTTCTAAGAATTTGTCCATTTCTTCCAGGTTGTCCATTTTATTGGCATAGAGTTGCTTGTAGTAACGTCTCATGATCTTTTTATTTCTGCAGTTACTTCTCCTTTTTCATTTCTAATTCTATTGATTTGAGTCTTCTCCCTTTTTTTCTTGATGAGTCTGGCTAATGGTTTATCAATTTTGTTTATCTTCTCAAAGAACCAGCTTTTAGTTTTATTGATATTTGCTATCGTTTCCTTCATTTCTTTTTCATTTATTTCTGATCTGATCTTTATGATTTCTTTCCTTCTGCTAACTTTGGGGCTTTTTTGTTCTTCTTTGTCTAATTGCTTTAGGTGTAAGTTTAGGTTGTTTATTTGAGATTTTTCTTGTTTCTTGAGGTTGTATTGTATTGCTATAATCTTCCCTCTTAGAACTGCCTTTGCTGCACCCCATAGGTTTGGGGTCGTTGTGTTTTCACTGTCATTTGTTTCCAGGTATTTTTTGATTTCCTCAGTGATCACTTCGTTATTAAGTAGTGTATTGTTTAGCCTCCATGTGTTTGTATTTTTTACAGATCTTTTCCTGTAATTGATATCTAGTCTCATAGTGCTGTGGTCAGAAAAGATACTTGATACAATTTCAATTTTCTTAAATTTACCAAGGCTTGATTTGTGAACCAGGATATGATCTATCCTGGAGAATGTTCCATGAGCACTTGAGAACAATTTGTATTCTGTTATTTTTGGATGGAATATCCTATAAATAGCAATTAAGTCCATCTTGTTTAATGTATCATTTAAAGCTTGTGTTTCCTTATTTATTTTCATTTTGGATGATCTGTCCATTGGTGAAAGTGGGGTGTTAAAGTCCCCTACTATGAATGTTTTACTGTCGATTTCCCCTTTTATGGCTGTTAGTATTTGCCTTATGTATTGAGGTGCTCGTATGTTGGGTGCATAAATGTTTACAATTGTTATATCTTCTTCTTGGATCGATCCCTTGATCATTATGTAGTGTCCTTCTTTGTCTCTTCTAATAGTCTTTATTTTAAAGTCTATTTTGTCTGATATGAGAATTGCTACTGCAGCTTTCTTTTGGTTTCCATTTGCATGGAATATCTTTTTCCATCCCCTTACTTTCAGTCTGTATGTGTCTGTAGGTCTGAAGTGGGTCTCTTGTAGACAGCATATATATGGGTCATGTTTTTGTATCCATTCAGCCAGTCTGTGTCTTTTGGTGGGAGCATTTAATCCATTTACATTTAAGGTAATTATCGATATGTATGTTCCTATTCCCATTTTCTTAATTGTTTTGGGTTTGTTATTATAGGTCTTTTCCTTCTCTTGTGTTTCTTGCCTAGAGAAGTTCCTTTAGCATTTGTTGTAAAGCTGGTTTGGTGGTGCTGAATTGTCTCAGCTTTTTTTTTTTTTGCGGTACGTTGGCCACTCACTGCCATGGCCTCTGCTGCCGTGGAGCACAGGCTCCGGACACGCAGGACCAGCGGCCATGGCCCACGGGCCCAGCCGCTCCACAGCATGTGGGATCCCCCCGGACCGGGGCACGAACCCCCGTCCCCTGCATCGGCAGGCGGACTCCCAACCACTGCGCCACCAGGGAAGCCCCTGTCTCAGCTTTTGCTTGTCTGTAAAGGTTTTAATTTCTCCATCAAATCTGAATGAGATCCTTGCTGGGTAGAGTAATCTTGGTTGTAAGTTTTTCTCCTTCATCACTTTAAATATGTCCTGCCAGTTCCTTCTGGCTTGCAGAGTTTCTGCTGAAAGATCAGCTGTTAACCTTATGGGGATTCCCTTGTGTGTTATTTGTTGTTTTTCCCTTGCTGCTTTTAATGTGTTTTCTTTGTATTTAATTTTTGATAGTTTGCTTAATATGTGTCTTGGCATATTTCTCCTTGGATTTATCCTGTATGGGACTCGCTGTGCTTCCTGGACTTGATTAACTATTTCCTTTCCCATATTAGGGAAGTTTTCAACTATAGTCTCTTCAAATATTTTCTCAGTCCCTTTCTTTTTCTCTTCTTCTTCTGGAACCCCTATAATTCGAATGTTGGTGCATTTAATGTTGTCCCAGAGGTCTCTGAGACTGTCCTCAGTTCTTTTCATTCTTTTTTCTTTATTCTGCTCTGTAGTAGTTATTTCTACTATTTTATCTTCCAGGTCACTTATCTATTCTTCTGCCTCAGTTATTCTGCTATTGATCCTTTGTAAAGAATTTTTAATTTCATTTATTGTGTTGTTCATCGTTGCTTGTTTCCTCTTTAGTTCTTCTAGGTCCTTGTTAAATGTTTCTTGCATTTTCTCTATTCTATTTCCAAGATTTTGGATCATATTTACTTTCATTATTCTGAATTCTTTCTCAGGAAGACTGCCTATTTCCTCTTCATTTGTTAGGTCTGGTGGGTTTTTACCTTGCTCCTTCATCTGCTGTGTATTTTTCTGTCTTCTCATTTTGCTTATCTTACTGTGTTTGGGGTCTCCTTTTCACAGGCTGCAGGTTTGTAGTTCCCATTGTTTTTAGCGTCTGTTCCCAGTGGCTAAGGTTGGTTCAGTGGG
Source organism: Lagenorhynchus albirostris (assembly GCF_949774975.1). NCBI lineage: Eukaryota > Metazoa > Chordata > Mammalia > Artiodactyla > Delphinidae > Lagenorhynchus > Lagenorhynchus albirostris. Next base: position 114,379,993 of record NC_083095.1, on the reverse strand, counting down.
TTGTGTAGGCTTCCTGGTGGAGGGGACTAGTGCCTGTGTTCTGGTGGATGAGGCTGGATCTTGTCTTTCTGGTGGGATTACCTCTGTATTTTCCTAATGAAAATAACTGAGGCTTAGAAAACTAAGAAACTTACCCAAGGCTACACAGTTGGGAAACAATGCATACAAAGTATTCATTTCCCAGTCTATCCCCTTTGTTAGATTGAAATTAAAAGCAAGAGTTATAGCTTTCTAATGCTTGAGTCTTCCATACAGTGCCTGACTTTTAGTAGGTACTTGATAAATGTGTATTTGATACCTGTGAAGTCTTTCTTGGCCAACCAGACTTCTGGTTCTGATTCCTTCTTATGTGAAACAAACTCAAGTAGAAGAACTGTAGTGAGAATGAAACAGAAGGGGAAGAAGGTGAGGCAGGTCCTAGAGCCAGTGGAGAAAGGTAAAGGGTATAGCCATAGTAGTGTTTCAGGAGGGAGAGCTTCATTTTCGGCCACAGGTTGACTACCTAATAAAGAAAGATAGGTTAATTTGGCTGAGACCTCGATCACATTAACTTAAACTACACTCCAGAGTTACGTATCAAAAGATTTAGTCAGATACGTGTTAAATTGATTTGGGCTTTCTTTCCTGCCCCTTCATCTTTATATATTGCTAAATCTTTAAGCAAGTTTAACCATAAACCAAATGCTACCTATCACCCTCGAGACCATTAAGAAATTAGCTCTCATAGCAATCAGAGAAGAAAAAGAAATAAAAAGAATCCAAATTGGAAAAGAAGTAAAACTGTCACTGTTTGCAGATGACATGGTACTATACATAGAGAATCCTAAAGATGCTACCAGAAAACTATTAGAGCTAGTCAATGAATTTGGTAAAGTAGCAGGATACAAAATTAATGAACAGAAATCTCTGGCATTCCTATACACTAATGATGAAAACTCTGAAAGAGAAGTTAAGGAAACACTCCCATTTACCACTGCAACAAAAAGAAAAAAATATCTAGGAATAAATCTACCTAAGGAGACAAAAGACCTGTATGCAGAAAACTATAGGACACTGATGAAAGAAATTAAAGATGATACAAACAGATGGAGAGATATACCATGTTCTTGGATTGGAAGAATCAACATTGTGAAAATGACTCTACTACCCAAAGCAATCTACAGATTCAATGCAATCCCTATCAAACTACTACTGGCATTTTTCACAGAACTAGAACAAAAAACTGCATGATCTGTATGGAAACACAAAAGACGCCGAATAGCCAAAGCAATCTTGAGAACTAAAAACGGAGCTGGAGGAATCAGGCTCCCTGACTTCAGACTATACTACAAAGCTACAATAATCAAGACAGTATGGTATTGGCACAAAAACAGAAATATAGATCAATGGAACAGGATAGAAAGCCCAGAGATAAACCCACGCACATGTGGTCACCTTATCTTTGATAAAGGAGGCAAGAATATACAATGGAGAAAGGACAGCCTCTTCAATAAATGGTGCTGGGAAAACTGTATAGCTACATTTAAAAGAATGAAATTACAACACTCCCTAACACCATATACAAAAATAAACTTAAAATGGATTAAAGACCTAAATGTAAGGCCAGACACTATAAAACTCTTAAAGGAAAACATAGGCAGAACACTCCATGACATAAATCACAGCAAGATCCTTTTTGACCCACCTCCTAGAGAAAGGGAAATAAAAACAAAAATAAACAAGTGGGACCTAATGAAACTTCAAGGCTTTTGTACAGCAAAGGAAACCATAAGTAAGACGAAAAGACAGCCCTCAGAATGGGAGAAAATGTTTGCAAACGAAGCAACTGACAAAGGATTAATCTCCAAAATATACAAGCAGCTCATGCAGCTCAATATCAAAAAAAGAAACAACCCAGTCCAAAAATGGGCAGAACACCTAAATAGACATTTCTACAAAGAAGATATACAGATTGCCAACAAACACAAGAAAGGATGCTCAACCTCACTAATCATTAGAGAAATGCAAATCAGAACTACAATGAGGTATCACCTCACACTGGTCAGAATGGCCATCATCAAAAAATCTACAAACAATAAATGCTGGGGAGGGTTGTAGTGAAAAGGGAACCCTTGTGCACTGTTGGAGGGAATGTAAATTGATACAGCCACTGTGGAGAACAGTATGGAAGTTCCTTAAAAAACTAAGAATAGGGCTTCCCTGGTGGCATAGTGGTTGAGAAGTCCGCCTGCCGATGCAGGAGACGCGGGTTCATGTCCCGGTCCGGGAAGATCCCACATGCTGCGGAGCAGCTGGGCCCGTGAGCCATGGCCGCTGAGCCTGCGCATCCGGAGCCTGTGCTCCGCAACAGGAGAGGCCACAACAGTGAGAGGCCCACGTACCGCAAAAAATAATAATAATAATAAAAATTAAAAATAAAAATTGGCCCTGTTGAGGAGTGGTTTTTATGCTCCTTGTCTTGAGTTTTGAAGGAACTGGGACCAGCTCTTTCCCCTCTCTCTCATTCTCCTTCCCTCACTGGGTTTTGAGGAGGCTTGCACTGTCCTTTGTGGCTGCTCTTCCTGACTCTGCTGGTTTCCCCCTAAACCACATAGACTAAGTCAGCTGAGTCTTGTGTAACCAAGCACCACATACGTGGCAGTGCTTGACTCAAGAAAGGCTGTAACAGGCCCTGGGAACTGGCTCCCTGTGGCATTTCACAGCGTTGATCCTGAGTGTCTGCTTTGTCCCTTACGCATCAGAGGGTCTTTGCAGAACTATAGAGTTTTAAGACTTGTGCTACTTTGCTGTGGTACATTATTTGTGCATTTAACTGTACTTAACATATTGGTCCTAAACTTTATTTTTTTACTCTGTATCCTTAATTTTGTTAATTGTGCAGCTGTTCTCTGTTTTCTTTTTTAGTTGCTAACTTTTATTGTCTGGTAATGCTCATCTTAACATTATGTGAAGGCTCTGGTCCTTGGGTCCCCTCTTAAATTTACAAAAGTAGATGAAATTGAATTTCTAGCAAATTGATGAACAATAATGAGCCAGGTTTTTCTGGGCTCTCTGGATTCGCAAACCAAAATAATACAGTGACTAGAATTTGAAGTTGGACTCATTTTTAAAGCCTAAGAGAGAGGAGTACATGGCAAACGCAGGTGACCCACAGCTCAGCTTGGCCCCCAACCTGGCACTCTTTTTTTTTTAAGCGTGACGAAATGTTTATTATAAGTTCAAGCATGAATTGACACCAGAGAGTCCATACGAAAGGGAATCAATGTAACATGTAGGACAGAGGACTTGTTCAGACTTCACAACTCACTAGACGTAAGAATATATACATCTTTGATGAAGCCACAAGAATGTAATGTGTGTATAAAGGCTTTTATCCGTAGTGGCACTTCTTATTGTTTTAAATAGATTCTTTATAGAGCATGAAGAGTAGATCACATGTGAACAAAGGTGAATGGATTTTTCCCTTTCCTTTACATTATTTTTCCTACCAGTATGTCCTATAATTTTATTTTTTTTCTACTGAAGTAACTTCCAGTTATCCTGGTTCATGTTTTACTTTTTTTGTGTGGATAGAAAGGAATCTCGCGTACCCAGTGTACTCTATTTGCCTGCCTGATGGTTTGCCTCTTCCTGACCTCACATAAACTAGCAGGGGGAAGGAGCCCAGCATTGGAGACTGTTGCTCTGGCTACGTGGATGATTTCCAGGTGGGCGTCAGAAGAGCTGCCTCTTCTTGTGTTGGGCTTGCTGGCGTCTGTGCTGAGTGGGTGATAGCCAGGTGCTGGCCATGTTGAGGAACCAACTCTGTTCTCTCATCTTCTTAGGACATGTAAGCTGCTTCTGACTGATCAACAACAACAAAAAGGTTAATTCTGGATTTAAAATTTAGTGTAAGCAGCTCATTTTTTTAAAGAGGAAGAAGGGAAAAACGAATGAATTTTAGGGCTAAAAATAACCATTCCAGAGAAGTATTTATGAAGTATTGATTGATTGATTGCACAGTGGAAAAAAGATTAATCTCTCCACCTCTAATGATAACCCTCATCAAAATCAGCTTTCTACGAGAGTTTGCTGTATCTGTGTCTGGTTCCCTGAGAATGTGAGTTACTTTGGGCAAATTCTGTTTCATTCTTCCTTTTCTGTATCTCCTAATTCCTGGTGTAACACCTCATCACACTCAGGAGGCTTTCCTAAAAGTACTCTTCTAATTGAATAGAGACAGAATAAAGAAATATGTCTGAAGAACTTCTGCAGAGATCCAGTTGAATTTCATTTATACCCATTCAGAAGGAGTATTTGAAATACGGAACTCAGGATTCAGTTGACTAATGAGTTCAGCAATAAGAGGAAAGAAAGAAGAAAACAGATTCAAATGAAGTAGCTATTGTTCTGAACAGAAACCTTTTGAATCTTAGAATTGCAGTGTTGAATGTTAGAAATCATTTCAGTGATGAAATTCAAATGTGGTTATGTGTTCCTGATAATTACTTTATAAATTGAAAATATTTCTATGTTAAAATTCATTATAAGGAGACATACTTGCTGTGACAAAGGCACATGTATTTGTGTAAATTTAAAGGCCCTGTACTTTGTCAGAGAAATAGCCACAAGTTCCCGGTTCAGCTTTGTATGCCATTGGACATGCTACTAACACCTTTTTACCACAGTTTATCAAATGGGAATAACATATATCTTACAGGGTTTTGTGATGCTCAAATAAGATAATGTATCTAAAAAACATTTTCTATAAGACGGTCAAATGTTGTTAGTCTTTCCATCTTTCTATCTAGAAAATACAGAAATGTTCTAAGTTGTATAAATTTTTCTTCCTGTGTAGTTTTGTCAAAACAGATAGAAATAAAAATTTTATATTTTAGGACATCCTTTTAATGCATTTTAATATTAAATATTAAAATACATCAGTTTCAAAAATATTTATACGAATTCTTAAATTACATTAGAGAATTTAATAAACTTTACATCTTGTTTTTGGATATTAAATGTTTGAATTCAATCTAGAATTATTATATTGTTGTAAGGGTTTTTTTTCACATTTGATATATCTATTAAGGATGATTGCTTTCCTTTGTGAAATTCCCTTGGATTTATTTATGTGTTTGTTTTTTTATTATTTAGAGACGTATAATATAGAAACGCATTAAAATTAGAAATAGACTTAGCGTATGATCCAGCAATCCCACTTCTGAGTATATCTCAAAAGGAAATGAGATCAGTACATCAGAGAGCTATCTGCACCTCCATAGTTATTGCATTATTCACAGTAGACAAGGTGTGAAAACAACCTAAATGCCTGTTAACAGGTGAATGGATAAAGAAAATGGGGCATATATATAATGGAATGTTATTCAACTTTTAAAAAGAGGGAAATCCTGCCATTTGCACAACATAAATGAACCTAGAGGACATTATGCCAAGTGAGATAAGCCAGAAAGACAAATACTACATGATCTCATTTATATATGGAATCTAAAATAGTTAAACTCATAGAAGCAGAAAGTAGAATGGTGGTTGCCAGGAGTGGGGGAAATGGGGAGATGGGTACAAAGTTTCAGTTATGCAAGGTGAGTAAGTTCTGGAGATCTGATGTACAGCATGACTATAGTTATCAAAGCTGTATTGTATACTTGAAATTTACTAAGTGTGTAGATCTTAAATGTTTTCACCACACATATACACACACACAAATGGTAACTAGTGAAGTGATGGGTCTTCTGATTCACTTGATTGTAGTGATCATTTCACAGTGTATGCCTATACCAAACATCAAGTTATATACCTTAAATATATACAAGCTTTATTTGTCAACCATACCTTAATGAAGCTGTGGGGAGAAAAAAGGAATACATTGTTTCTGAATAGTTTTATTTTTGCCCTAAGCAGGTATTACTTTATAGTTAAATGTTATCATAAACACTTACATTTAAATGTATTTATATCATTAAACTTCTTGAATATCTTCTAAAGTATATTATTTAAAATTGTAACCACTTAATTCCTCAAAAACCTGAAAAAAATTTTTGTTTTAATATGTATGGGATGGACTTTAGTTTCTGTATTGTGTTAGTTAATGAACACCAGTAGAGGGAGCTCCACCTCATCTTTCTTGATAAATTTAGCTCTCAACTGAAAATGTATGTTTGTGGAAAAGGGCACGCGGTGAAATAAACTTAAATAATACGTGGTTATAAACATTTTCAAAGGTACTAAAGAATGACAACTGTAATTCTTCTTACCTTTTAGGGGGAAAACAATCTCAGTTTGATTTCCATGCTTTTAAGTTAACTACCCTCAAATAACTAAACAGAAAACTTCTATGTAGCATAACCACTTGTAAGGAATCCATCAGGCAGCCCAAGCCTTTTAAAATCAAGAATCTATGTCTGGTCAGTTGAGGAAGAGGAGGAAGAACAGTGGTGGTAATGTTATTGTTTGAAATAAGGTTAAATAAAATAAAATTTTATCAATTGGTAGATAGTCACAATAGCAATGTCATAATAAGGCGAACTGCTGAGTCACTGTGTAGAACAAGGAGAGAGAAAATTTTCATTTTACTTAGAGCTCTTATGCATTCAGAAGGTTTTTAAACCAAAATCTAGAAAGGCTGTAGAACCTTTGTTCCTATCTAGAGGGCTGGGCCTAATTATTACCTGTTGGTTTCTTTATAGACCCGAGAAGAAAATATCATGTGAGATTGCTGGCTTACAACAACATAGAAGATGGCTACCAGGCAGATCAAACAGTCAGTACTCCAGGATGCGTGTGTAAGTAAGAGTTACAGTATCTTGTTTCACAGTGTTCGACTCATACTCTTTTTTCCTCTACTTCCTTCTTTAAATTTAAGTCTCATCACTACTTGGATACCTTGGTGGTTTTATTACTTTCATATCCTCCAGGATACCTAACGTAGTATCTTGAACAAGTACGTACTCAGTAAATATTTAAGTGAGATGTATTTAATTATAAGAACCTATTTTAGTTTTGCAAGGAAGAGACCATTAGAAATTTAACTGTGGGGACTCCCCTGGTGGTGCAGTGGTTAAGAATCTGCCTGCCAATGCAGGGGACAGAGGTTTGAGCCCTGGTATGGGAAGATCCCACGTGCCATGGAGCATCCAAGCCCATGCACCACAACTACTGAGCCTGTGCTCTAGAGCTCACGAGCCACAGCTACTCAGCCTGCGTGCCACAACTACTGAAGCCCACGCACCTAGAGCCCATGCTCTGCAACAAGAAAAGCCACCACAATGAGAAGCCCGTGCACCGCAACAAAGAGTAGCCCCCGCTTCCCGCAACTAGAGAAAGCCCACATGCAGCAGTGAAGACCCAACGCAGCAAAAATAAATTAATTAATTAAATAAAATTTTTTTAAAAAAGAAATTTAACTGGGAAAATAACCCTGAATACCTACAGATACTAAGTTTTCTTTTATCTCCTTTAACCTTGAGGCTAATTATTTCATTCCAGTTGCTATTCAGTTTTATTGCTGCTGAGAGCTGTTTGGTTTTATTGCTACTAAAGAGGATGTCAGTCTAGTTTTAAGTCTACTGCTGGCTTTCTGAATGTCTTCGGCTGGTAGCTTGACTTCTCTGTGCTTCTGTCTTACATTCTAAGTATTGATAATATTTGATTCCTTATCTAACTTACGGAAGAGTCACTCAGGTTTGAATGATACATCTCTAGACCACTATGAACCTCTGGTGGAAGAAAGACCTAAAGGGTGGGGTGTTATGATTTTACCATTTTACCACTTTCTACATTAAATGTTACGCCATGTGGTAAATTAACATTGTCTTTTTCAATAGCTGTTCGTGATCGCATGGTTCCTCCTCCACCACCACCCCACCATCTCTATGCGAAGGCTAACACCTCATCTTCCATCTTCCTGCACTGGAGGAGGCCTGCGTTCACCACTGCACAAATAATTAACTACACCATCCGCTGTAACCCTGTTGGCCTGCAGAATGCTTCTTTGGTTTTATACCTTCAAACGTATGTAGCTTCTATTAATGGTTGTTTTCTTTGCTCTCCTCCCCACTCACACTTCCTTCTTTACTATCTTGGGCCAACTTGGGCTTCAGCTGTAAGCATTTGTCTCAGAACTTATCTTACTTATGTCAGGGCAGGGGATTTTGCATCTTTACCATAATCAGTTCTGAAAACCGCATTTATTTTGAAATTTAATTTTCATAAATGATTTTTTTGTTGTTGTTTCCCCAGCCTCGTGCAACAAGATTAGACAAGAAACTATCAATATGATGACTTTCAAGTAGCTAAACTTAGCATATTTAAAGAAGGAAACAAGTCAATTTTCATGCTGGCATCAAAAAATAAAGCTAGTTATTCTGTTTGCTAGGTTATAGTTAGAAAGATGCCCATCATTATACTTTAAAAGAGTGATTTGACTTAACAGTATTTCAGAAGAAATCCCTTTGATTTGGGACATTTCTATACTGTTAATTTCCTAGTTTCCTCTCAGAGAGGCAGTTTTTAGGCTTATTTCTATAATATCCAATGTAGCATTTTAGTAATCAAATTAGATTGCTTTTTAATCTAAAAAATTTTTTTAAAGGAAATGAGGGAGGTAATAAATAACAGTAACCTGTATTGATTGGAAATACTGGCAATCTTTTAGAAACAATGTGCTACCAGCATTAACTACTTTATTACTCATTATAGATCAGAAACTCACATGTTGGTTCAAGGTCTAGAACCAAACACCAAATATGAATTTGCTGTTCGACTGCATGTGGATCAACTTTCCAGTCCCTGGAGCCCCGTTGTCTACCACTCTACACTTCCAGAAGGTAAAGAAAGAAGCTCCCCTGTGGGTTTTATCTGGGTTTTATCTATGTATTACACACACACACACACACACACACACACACACACACACACACAGACATCACTTTGAAGAAGATACTACCCTGATTGCCACCTACCAGTCTACGTGTATGTATTTATTTTGTTTCTTAACTTTTGAAGTTTCTTTTCCTTTATTACAGTAAAAATATTCTTCCTCTCAATGTATTGCATAAGCAAGTGGGCTTAAATTTAGGGTCTCTTTAGGGGGTGCTACATTTTCTAAGAACAGGTGTGCTGTGCAAGGCTGCACCCAAGTAATTTAAAATGGAAGAAAGTGGGTAACATATTTAATGACGTTAGGAGCCCACATTAGAATCTAACGTGAGCAGTAGCTTGATTCTGTGCATAGTGCAGTATAGATGATACCGGATTGAGCACCAATTCTGTAGCTTACCAATGGCAGTTGCTAAAATATTCCATGTCTCTAAACCTGCATTTCCTTTCTTTAAAAACTATTTTTTATTGGAGTATAGTTGCTTTACAGTGTTGTTAGTTTCTGCTGTACAGCAAAGTGAATCAGCTGTATGTATACGTATATCCCCTCTTTCTTGGATTTCCTTCCCATTTAGGTCACCACAGAGCATTGAGTAGAGTTCCCTGTGCTATACAGTAGGTTCTCATTAGTTATCTACTCTATACATAGTATCAATAGTGTATGTATGTTGGTCCCCATCTCCTAATTCATCCAACTCCCCCCCACTCCTGGTATCCATACATTTGTTCTCTACATCTGTGTCTCTATTTCTGCTTTGCAAGTAAGTTCATCTGTATCATTTTTTTAGATTCAATATATAAGCGATATTTGTTTTTCTCTTTCTGACTTACTTCACTCTGTATGACAGTCTCTAGGTCCATCCACATCTTTGCAAATGGCACAATTTCATTCCTTTAAATAGCTGAGTAATATTCCATTGTGTATATATACCACATCTTCTTTATCCATTCCTCTGTTGATGGACATTTAGGTTGCTTCCATGTCCTGGCTATTGTAAACAATGCTGCAGTGAACATTGTGGTGCATGTATCTGTTTGAGTTATGGTTTTCTCCAGGTATATGCCCAGGAGTGGGATTGCTGGGTCATATGGTAGTTCTATTTTTAGTTTTTTAAGGAACCTCCATACTGTTCTCCATAGTGGCTATGTCAATTTACATTCCCACCAACAGTGTAAGAGGGTTCCCTTTTCTCCACACCCTCTCCAGCATTTATTGTTTGTAGATTTTTTGAATATGGCCATTCTGACCAGTTTGAGGTGATAACCTCATTGTAGTTTTGATTTGCACTTCTCTAATAATTAGCAATGTTGAGCATTTTTTCATGTGCCTCTTGGCCATCCATATGTCTTCTTTGGAGGAATGTGTATTTAGTTCTTCTGCCCATTTTTTGATTGGGTTGTGGTTTTTTTTGTTTTTGTTTTTTTGATATTGAGCTGCATGAGCTGTTTGTATACTTTGGATATTAATCCCTTGTCAGTTACCTTGTTTGCAAATATCTTCTCCCATTCTGAGGGTTGTCTTTTCGTCTTGTTTATGGTTTCCTGTGCTGTGCAAAAGCTTTTAAGTTTAATTAGGTCCCATTTGTTTATTTTTGTTTTCATTTTCATTACTCTAGGAGATGGGTCAAAAAAGATCTTGCTGCAATTTATGTCAAAGAGTGTTCTGCCTATGTTATCCTCTAAGAGTTTGATAGTGTATGGCCTTACATTTAGGTCTTTAATCCATTTTGAGTTTATTTTTGTGTTTAGGTGTTAGGGAGTGTTCTAATTTCATTCTTTTATATGTAGCTGTCCAGTTTTCCCAGCTCCACTTCTTAAAGAGACTGTTCTCCATTGTATATTCTTGCCTCCTTTGTCATAGATTAGGTGAACATAGGTGTGTGGGTTTATCTCTGGGCTTTCTATCTTGTTCCATTGATTTATATTTCCATTTTTATGCCAGTACCATGCTGTCTTAATTACTGTAGCTTTGTAGTATAGTCTGAAGTCAGGGAACCTGATTCCTCCAGCTCCATTTTTCTTTCTCAAGATCAGTTTGGCTATTTGGGGTCTTTTGTGTTTCCATACAAATTGTAAAATTTTTTGTTGTAATTCTGTGAAATATGCCATTGGTAATTTGATAGGGATTGCATTGAATCTGTGGATTGCTTTGGGTAGTATAGTCATTTTCACAGTATTAATTCTTCCAATCCAAGAACACGGTATATCTCTCCATGCATTTCCTTCTCTCTAGAATGATGGTGAAGGTGTAGATTGCAGCTCTATTTTAATGATGCTGAGAGAAAACAAAGGATACTTATTTAAGTGAGCATTGGGCTGTTTTGCTATGGTTTTGGCAATATTCCATATGTGAGGTAGTGCCCAAAACCAGCTCTTCACACCTTTAGCTCATATTGAACATGGGCTCCACTAAAATCCCAGGACTTCACTACCTTTCGTAAATATAAGGTATTAGTCTAAGATAGATATAAGGTAAAGGTAGATAAGATATAAGGTAAGGTAGATATAAGGTAAAGTCTGTTCTATAAACTCACTGATTCACAACGGTTTGGTGAGTAACTGAACGTTTCAGTCTCAGAAGTATTTTTTGAGTGGCTTCCTAGATCAGATTAAATATACATTCTATGCATTTTAGTAAGAAATGTAGTTTAGCTTCAGTACCTAATAGAGTGAGTAATGCACAGGTGCCCTGGTGGAACTGTAAACCTTTCTAGTTGTCCATGTGGCAAAACAATGTAAAGAGCCCTAAAAATGCTGACAACCTTTGACTTAGTAGTTCCTCATCTAGGAATCTACCACCTCCTTTATATATTTTTAATGTTTTAAACATTATAAAAATGAAATGAGTTTTCAGATAAAGAAGAGAAAAATCTTATTTTGATATTGTCACTAATGAGCTGTAAAAGATGTGATTTTGAGATGTTTTTATAGTAGTTTCTAGTTTTTTAAACTCTTATCTGTGCCTGTCCAGGTATTTGAGTACTTAATGACCATTTTCTCCTAATAATACAATATTTTCTACATGTGTGCACAGCACCAGCAGGCCCACCAGTTGGAGTGAAAGTGACATTGATAGAGGATGACACTGCCCTGGTTTCTTGGAAACCTCCTGATGGCCCAGAGACGGTTGTGACACGCTACACTATCTTGTATGCATCCAGGAAGGCCTGGATTGCAGGAGAGTGGCAGGTCCTACACCGAGAAGGTATATATGATCATAATTTACCCAAGGGCATGAAAAGTAAGGTTATTAATGATAAGGAAACAAAGGGAAAGAGGGATCTAGAGTTTGTTTTGAATTTATGTTTATGAAGTAACAAATGATTAAGAATTTTAGTTTTGTTCAAAGGACGTTGGGAAGCCATCAACATACTTTAAGCATGAGCCTGATTTCACACTTCAGAAAAATCACTCTGAGTATTGTGAATAGAAGAGGTTTGGTAGAGGAGGAGTAGGGGTAAGAGTAATGCAAGGAGACTAGGAGTAATTGTTGCAGTCCAGGAAAGAGAATGATAAGCCCGGGTTAGGGTGGCAAGGAGTGAGATGGAAAGAAGAGGGTGGTTGAAAGACAGTAAGGAGGTAAAATTAACAGGACTTGGTCACTAAGGGAGGGAGAGAGAAGGTAAGGAAGTGAGAATTGTTATAGATAATTACTAGATTTCCAGCGGTTGTATGTCTTGCACTGGAGTAGCAAACACTGGAGGAAGACCTGGTTTAATGGAGAAGACCTTTGTACAGCTACTAAAATGGTCCACATTCAAATAAATTGACCCATATGAATAGTAGGGTCCACTTCAGTACAGGGAAAAGCTGCTTAGGGCTTAGGAACACTGAATTTAAATTGTTTAATACCAATTTTATTTTGGCTGAGAAAAACTGTATTCTAGAATTTAACATTCTTACTTCATGCTGTTATAATATGCCCTTTTTAAATTTTGGAATCTTTCATTTGGACAGGTCTCATATGCCAGTGTTTGGATGGACCATCACATAAACAGTATAATTTCATGATTTTGATACTTCTTTTAACTTCTTATTGAATTATAGTTGATTTTGATACTTTTTAAATTCAGACATACATGCTAAGAACTGTTTTCCAGGCAATTAAAAGCTTAAGAAGGATTTTGAGAAGGAAATTTGTTTTCCAGCTACATATTCTAAACACTTTACAGTGCCAGGCACTTCCACATACATTTTACCTTTTAAGGGGAATATTTACCCAATTAAGAGAATACACTTTAAGGTCACTTACGTGGATGTAATCAATATAACACTTTTGTAGTTGTAAAATAAACAAATGGTAACAGAAGCTGGAGTTTTGATAGTTGCATATTCATATTTTTCATTAAGCGGGTGCCCCACTAAGTAATGATTTCCTAGTCACTGAACAGCCTGGAAAGTAATAATAAGTACCTCCCAGCAATACAATTTTGTGTTTTATCCATTATCTACTGCTCCCTAACAAACCACTCTAAAACTCAGCCATTTTATTTTCTCACACTCTCTGAGTCAGCAGTTTGGAGTGGGATCAGCTGGGCAGTTCTTCTTTTGGTGTCTCCTGAGGTCACTCATGAGGCTCTGATCATCTCAGGGTTTCAACAGGGTGTGGGTGGCATAAAAACAGTGGGAGAATTCCAAAATCCGGGAGAGAGGAAAGAAGCCCCACATACAAAGCTTTGCAGACCTCTGCCTGATTCACATTTGCTAACATCCCACTGGCAAAACGAATCATGTAGGCAAGCCCAGACTTAGTGTGGGAAGAGACTGCCCACAGGTATGGAGAGATGGAAGCATAATTTATGCAGGGCTATTCATCTTACAGTCTGCCACAATATTCTTAAAATATATAATTCAGTTTTCATTAATTAATTCCAAAATGATTCATTGACACAACATTTGACCAAGTGACTAACCTGATTTAATGAGTGTTATATAAGTACTTATAAAAGAATTTTGATCTCATGAGCACATACTTCCTTTGGCTCTTCATTTGTACCTGCCTAAAAAGAAACAGTATTTAGTTTTGGTTCTTTTTAATGCATTCATTTGTCAGTTTCAGATAAGACCCAGAAAACAACATTTTTGCCTCATTGATGGCCCAATAGCAAAATGAATTGTAATTAGTTTTTACTTCTGTATAAGCCTTCCTAACTATATAATAAAGCATAGGGGGGAAAATTCTATTTTTGCCATTATGCTGCTTGTGTAAATTTAAGAAACATTATCAGTGAAAAGCTTTTGTCTCTTGTTAAATGTAGGGAACCTTTTTCATAGCTAATGCTAGTAATTCATAGAGAACAAAATAAACAATATAAGTAAAAAGCAATTGAGTTTACTTTTTTCAGAGAGAAAAATGTAAAGAGTTTGAGGGGGCTTCCCTGGTGGTGCAGTGGTTAGGAGTCCCCCTGCCAATGCAGGGGACGTGGGTTCGAGCCCTGGTCCGGGAGGATCCCACATGCCACAGAGCATCTAAGCCTGTGCACCACAACTACTGAGCCTGAGCTCTAGAGCCCGCTTGCCACATCTACTGAGCCCCTGTGCTGCAACTACTGAAGCCCACATGCCTAGAGCCCATGCTCTGCAACAAGAGAAACCACCGCAGTGAGAAGCCCGTACACCACAATTAAGAGTAGACCCCGCTCACTGCAACTAGAGAAAGCCCACACGCAGCAAAGAAGACCCAACACAGCCAAAAAATAAATAAATAAATTTTTAAAAAAAATAGGGGAAAGAATAAAGTGATGGAGGTAGACGGGGTAAGTTCTTTTGAAAGAAATGAAATCTGAGCAGAGACATATGGATATCTGGGGGAAGTGCAAAGGCCCTGAGACAGAAGTGTGCTTGGCATTTTAGAGGAACAACAAGATGGCCAGGGTGGCTAGACAGAGTGAGGGGAAGTGGGAAATGAGGTGGGGAGGTTGCCAAGGGAAGATCTGATCTGGTAGGCCAGACTTCCTGGACCACGGATTTTTTTCTAAGAGGGATGGAAGACATTGATCTGATTTACATTTTGAAAGGATTACTTTGGCAACCCCCTAACAGCCTACCTGAAAAATTGACTATAAGGAAGTAAGAGCAGAAATTGGGAAACCACTTACTTTTTTAGTTCTTCTTTTTCTTAAAGTATATTTTATTTTATTATTTATTTTTGGCCACGCCATGGGGCATGTGGGATCTTAGTTCCCCGACCAAGGATCGAACCCATGCCCCTCACATTGAGAGCATGGAGTCTTAACCACTGGACCTCCAGGGAAGTCCCTGGGAAACCATTTAATTCGCAGGTGTCTGTGTGAGAGCTAATGGCAGTTTGGACAGGGATAATAACAAGGAAGGTAATAAGAAGCTATGAGAACATAATTTGAAGGAATAGTCTACTCGATTTGCCGCAGATTGATGTGGGGTATAAGAAAAAAAAGAAACAAAATTGGTGGGGGAAATCAAAAGTTTGATTTTGAACATGTTACATTTGAGATGCCTCTTGGATGTCCAAGTAGAGAGGTTGAATAAGCGGTGGCAGGGTTAAGTTCATGGGAGCGGTATGGACTAGTGGTATAACTTAGAAGTCATCAGTATGTAGATGAAGTTAAGACTGTGGAATTGAAAAAACAAAATCACTTAGTATGGACAGAAGAGAGAAAGGTATGAGACTGCATACTGGGACTTTTCTCCAACCGTAAAATCTTACGCTTTGCTTTTTTAAAAATAAATTTATTTATTTAATTTTTGCCTGTGTTGGGTCTTTGTTGCTGCACGTGGGCTTTCTCTAGTTGTGATGAGCGGGGGCTACTCTTAATTGTGGTGTACGGGCTTCTCACTGCGGTGGTTTCTCTTGTTGCAGACAATGGGCTCTAGGCATGCAGGCTTCAGTAGTTGTGGCACATGGGCTCAGTAGTTGTGGCCCACGGGCTCTAGAGCTCAGGCTCAGTAGTTGTGGCTCCCTGGCTTAGTTGCTCCACAGCATGTGGCATCTTCCCGGACCAGGGCTTGAACCCGTGTCCCCTGCATTGACGGGTGGATTCTTAACCACTGCGCCACCAGGGAAGCCCCCAGAGTCTAATATATTCTGAGAGGTTTTTTGTTTGTTTTTGTTTTTAGCATGAAACAGTGTTTTATTTTATAGTTTAAAAGCATTTGTAAGATTTGATAAATCTTTACTGAGTATAGTTTATAAGTCAAGGTGCTCCAGAGAAAGAGAACCAGTAGTATTTGCATGTGTGTGTGTGTATGTATGTACAGATAGGTAGCTAGGTAGATAGAGTGGGAGAGAGAGAGAGATTGAGATTGAAGGAACTGGGGCTGCTAAATCTGAAATTTGCAGAGCTGGTCAGCAGGCTAGAAATTCTGACAGGAGTTGATGTTGAAGTCTTGAGTCTGGAGGCAGAATTCTTTCCTCTTCGGGGGTACTCAGTCTTTTTTCTTAAGGCTTTAAACTGATTCGATGAGGCCCACCTGTATTATGGAGGGTACTTTGCTTTACTCAATCTACTGGTTTAAACATTAATTTCATCTTAAAAAAGAAAACTTCACAGCCATATCTAGACTGGTGTTTGAGCTAGCAACTGGACACTATAGCCTGGCCACGTTGATATATAAAACTGACCAGCATAAGTACCCATTAGGCACTACGCATTGCTCTGGACACTGGGGACACAGCAGTGAACTAAAGAGAGGAGGTCCCTGAGCCCGTGAAGCTTGTGTTCTTGTAAAAGTCTGAATGTCATTTCCAGGGTGAGTTGGGGGTGGGAGGGGCAGGCAGAGGAGGAGCTGGGGAGGTTGGGGTCTGGGAAGCCAGAGAAGAGACACGTGACAGCATGAAGGTATGAGGTGATGATGTTAAGACTGGAGTGACAGCAGTGTGCCTGCAGTGGAAGGCGCTAATTGGAGGCGGAATGAATAGTAATTAGTATTTGGGGATGGACACCAGCTCTTCATTTTGCAGAGAAAACTCAGGTCTGGAGAGGTGATATGACAAGTTAAAGATCTTGTGACATATGGTGACATTCTTTTCTTTTTCTATAAATGTATTTATTT
Source organism: Lagenorhynchus albirostris (assembly GCF_949774975.1). Taxonomy (NCBI): domain Eukaryota; kingdom Metazoa; phylum Chordata; class Mammalia; order Artiodactyla; family Delphinidae; genus Lagenorhynchus; species Lagenorhynchus albirostris. Next base: position 114,363,085 of record NC_083095.1, on the reverse strand, counting down.
ATTTATGGCTGCGTTGGGTCTTTGCTGCAGTGCGTGGGCTTCTCATTGCGGTGGCTTCTCTTGATGTGAAGCACGGGCTCTAGGCGCGTGGGCTTCAGTAGTTGTGGCACGCAGGCTCAGTAGTTGTGGCTCGTGGGCTCTAGAGCACAGGCTTAGTAGTTGTGGCACATGGGCTTAGTTGCTCCGTGCATGTGGGATCTTCCCGGACCAGGGCTCGAACCTGTGTCCCCTGCATTGGCAGGTGGATTGTTAACCACTGTGCCACCAGGGAAGCCCTGCTTTTATATTTTAAATGAACATTCCTTTGGTAACAAATGGCTCATATTTTAGTATTAGTTCAGTTGGTATTTACTGAGAATTATCTTGTGCAAAGCATTATGCTAGCCACCTTCAGCTGTTCACATGTGAAAAAAAAATTTCTGTCCTCCAGAAAGGGAAGAGAGGAGATCAGAGGTGAGGAGGAAGACTTACTTTCATTGAGTATATACACTTGTGTCAGACACTTGTCCATGGTAGTTCATTTAATCCATATAATAATTATATGAGGTGGGAATTATTGCCCCCACGAGGAAAGTAAAGTTCAGTGACATGCCCCAAGTTGCAAATTACTTAATTGGTAACATGCCAGGACTTGATCAACATTGATCCAACGCTGAGCCTGTTAACACTGTCCGGTTTGTGAAACTCCTAGTCTAGCTAAAAGTTCAGACGTGTGTAAAAGGCTGTAGACTGAAACAATCACACCAACTGGAATTTAGACCATTTGCTGAGAGAATATAGGGACAGTCAAATCACTTTAATATTTGGGAACTGGTTTAACTGCTCGTATGGGAACCTGAATGTTATAGTTTCCTTTTTTTGTCTGAAGGAAGACTTCCTGTGGGAGAAAGGGGAGTGTGCATACACACATATACACACACAGCTCATCCATTTGTAATGTTTAAATCAAGCGAAAGAATTTTAATTTCACTAGTGATTGACTTTGCCAAACACTTTCTAAAATTAAATGTAAAGTATTCTATGATAAAATGGAGACTCAATTTATTTATATGTTGGTAAACAAATTGAAATGTTCTTCCATCTAGCTAATGGTAACGTGTCACAATATGTTGTTGCTTTTTAATTCACCTGCCTAAGAGCAAGTGGCAGTGGAAAGACACTCTTCCTGGTTCTAAATAGGGGTCAGTGTGTGTTTATTCAACAGTTGTGTATTCAAGTAGCTCACACTCTTTCTAGGCCAGGTTGAAACCGGAGCACATGAAAGCAAACTGTGTTCAGCTCCTCGCACTGCCACTGGGTCCAGCTCCCTCCCACCATGTGACCTGCAGAGGTAGCCTCTGAGTCATGGCCTCAGCTCTAAGATCACCCTGCATTTCGCTTGCATAATGAAATATATTGTAGCAAGTGCACTAGTGTAGCCAGCTGTGAGCTGGCGGTGACAGCTACCAGCTGTTGTAAGCTCTCTAAAACTATTTATTGTAAGGGTGCCCTGCATCAGGAAAAAATGAGAAGAAATTACCCCAGGGAAGCTAGGTTTCCCTGTGAATATCCACCCATTAATGCAGTGCAAGAACAACTTGCTAGCTGAATTTCTTTTATACCTGGTTTCTTAACATTAAGACTAATTCCTAGGGTGGGATTCCCTTTGTAAGAAAAATACTTCAGTGCCGTGGCAGGACAAGAGCAGAAAGACACCTCAAGAAATAGCAGTGCCCAAATAGGAATCCTTCTTGGCAGTCATGCCATCAGAGAAGATACCTTTCAATACCAAATATATATAAATTCAAATGATGATTCCTTTTGGAGAGAAGTAGATGCTAGCCAGGTTGCTGGTGATAATTTTGGTAGTTAATCTGGGGTCTTAGCCTTCAACACCATGAGGTTCCTACATAACTTTGGCATCTTCTTGCCTGTTTATATTCAGGAAATCTTAGATAATGATTAGGAGGGTGAAAAATATATTCATACTTTCAAAAATAATTGTTTCTAATTTAAGAAATAAGAACAAAATCATTTATCACAATTACTGTAAGTGGTTTAAACATTTCTAAAAGAAAAAAAAAAAAGATACTCATTGGAGTTCCCTGGCAGTCCAGTGGTTAGGACTCAGCGCTTTCACTGCAGTGGTCATGGGTTCAGTCCCTGGTCAGGGAAGTAAGATCCTGCAAGCGGTGAGGCGTGGCCAAAAAAAAAGAGTCTCACGTTGGATTTTTTTTTTTTTTTTTTTTTTGTGGTACGCGGGCCTCTCACTGTTGTGGCCTCTCCCGTTGCGGAGCACAGGCTCCGGACACACAGGCTCAGCAGCCATGGCTCACGGGCCCAGCCGCTCCGCGGCATGTGGGATCTTCGCAGACCCGGGCACGAACCCGTGTCCCCTGCATCGGCAGGCAGACTCTCAACCACTGCGCCACCAGGGAACCCCTCATATTGGATTTTTTAAATCTACTTGTAATTGTTGAATCTGAGTTCATTGTGTTATTTTGTCTTTACCTATGTTTGAAATATTCCATAATAAAATGTTTTTAATGCTATTTGTATCCATACCTATGTAAAGAGTAAAAAATTACATATATGTTTATATATATATTTTTGGTTAAAAAAAAGTGTGTATTTATATATATATATGTATATACATATATGTATCCAAACAAAAATACATGTTGATTTTACGAGCTACTCTTAAAACAAAATTACAGAGAAGGATTATATAGGGGCAGTGTGCATGGCACAATGTTAAATGAAAACTCTAGGATATAAAAATGCACGTAGTAAATATGTACTCACACATGTACAGTGAACACACGTACACACACACAAATACACAAAAATGTTAACAATGGGAGATTGTCATTTTATTTATTTTACAGATGTTTTCTAATAAATGTGTTATTTTTATAATCAGAAAAATATTTTAAAAATAAAGGACCATGTTTGTGTGATTAAAAGAATAAATAAAAGACAGTTTACTTAATTAGTAATTGATATATTTATAGGGGCAATAACCATGGCTTTGCTAGAAAACCTTGTGGCAGGAAATATATACATTGTCAAGATATCTGCATCCAATGAGGTAGGAGAAGGACCCTTTTCAAATTCTGTGGAGCTGGCCGTACTTCCAAAGGAAACTCCTGAATCAAATCAGAGGCCCAAGCGTTTAGATTCTGCTGATGTCAAAGGTTTGTATACTGCCATAATCATTGATTTTCCTTAAGAAACGAAAACACACATTGTTTTCCAGCTCCCCTCTGCTTTATTTCTGCTCCTCCCGTGACCATATCCCTAAACCCATACTCGGCTCCTTGAATTCTTGCTGGCAAGGTTCTGATGTTGTGGAGCTGCATGGCTCTCCCTGCACTCCTAGAAGGAGAAAACACTTCCCTCAGAACTAACTGTGGTTTTCAGACCACTGTGTCCCAGTTACTTCTCCTCCCAGCTGTGCATCCACCAAGACAGATGAGCCACACCACCCCTGAGCTGATGGGAGCAGGCGTCTGGGGGTTTGTGGAAATAAATGGCAGTGATGGTTGTGGTGTTCAAGCTAAGAAGAGCATGGTTTTCATTAAGAGTTTTCCCCACCAAAACAACAAACAAAAACAAAAACCCCATCCTCTCCAGAGTGAAAGTTATTTCTCTCCAGAAAGCAATTGGAAAAAATACCTTTAAAGAGCCATTCTCACTCCACTCAGGGTATCGTCCTATTGTTCTGAAGGACGCCGGGGCCCCCTGTGACCCAGGACTAGACACGTCCTTTTTCCCCTCTCTGGGGGAGGGGGCCTGGGTGGCGATGCAGGGTGTGGCAGGAACAGCTTCAGATTGAGGAGGTGCCAGCTGAATTCAGGGGGGGATTTAAAGGCTCTTAGTTCCTCAGAGGATAGTCATTCAGTATTGTGGGATGGACACTTTGGGAAGGAGAGAGAGAAACAAAGAGAAGGGCAGGGCAGTCAGATTTAAGCACAGGAAGGAGGTAGCCACAGTAGCTGCCGTATCATCAGGGGAAGCGGAGAGCAAGGCTCATATTCGCTTCTCAGATACCTTGCTAGTCAAAGTGCCTAGAGACCAGCTGCACAAATGGCACCTGGGAGCTTGTCAGACATGCAGAATTGTGCGTGGGCTCTACCCCAGACCTCGTGAATCAGCATCTGTCTGCATTTTAACATATCCCCTAGTAACTCTTATGCACATTAAAGTTTGAGAAGCACTGCTGTGTAAATGAAAATGCATAAATGGAAAACTAGTCTTCAGTATACAGATCTGCTTTTAAGGTAATATGACATGAAAGCTACCCTTTGGCCTGTCAGTGAACATCTATGCCTTGTGCCTTTTAGCGTTATAAATTATGAACTGATGTTCATGTTTGATATAATAATACCTAGAACTCATATTTAGAATCTTCAATATGAGAAGATAAGCCAATTTTAAGGTCACTGATAAAAGAGTAATATGTCTTCTTTGCTTAGACACAGATACTGTCAAAAGTTTTCCTATGAGAGGAAGACACATTGTTGAAAAGCTAATATCTGAGAATTATGATAAATGGAATCATTTACTTTTCTGATTGACTCTGAGTACATGTGTTTCCCCTTCCAGTTTATTCAGGCTATTACCATCTGGACCAAAAATCAATGACCGGCATTGCTGTAGGTGTTGGCATAGCCTTGACCTGCATCCTCATCTGTGTTCTCATCTTGATATACCGAAGTAAAGCCAGGTGTGTTTCCATTGCTAGAGATGTTGATGTGGTTAAAAAACATTTAAATTACAGTAACCACAGAAACAAATTGAAATCAAGTGCCTTTTAGAGTAACTTGGATTTTCCACTTTAAAATGAATGTATTATTACTTGGGTTCTTACAGCTATAGAGATGTGCTCACTTTGGCAAATTATTCTCTCACCATTTGAAAAAAATTACTGTACCAACAAAATACTCTTCAATGAGGACCTAGTTTTCTCATTTCCTTGGTATTTTGAGAAACACAAAGTATATCCTTTGGATTTTTAAAGAAAATAACCCACTTAATATGATGTATCTGCTGATTGAGGGATTCCTTACTTCCTGGAATATTTTCATATTTAAGTAGCCTGAAATGTCTGAGTCACTTGAGAGCTCTACCCTCACCACCATAGGTCATATGTTTGGGATTCTCCAGACATGGATTAAAACAAATGTAATAACTAGGGATTAGTTCTCTATAAACTCTTGTCAGGCAATTTTATCAGTGCTTTTGACTTCAGCTAAATTCTCAGCATTCAGTGAACCTCTCTGTTTCTAACCTTTTATATTTTGGCTTTTGCTTTCATTTATTAAGGTTCTTTATTTAAAAAAATCAAAGTCAAATACACATCATTTTTAGGTAATCTCCATCACTAGACTCTCTCCATTATCATAGGTTTTTCAGAGTTTATTCTATATGTTTTTGGTACTTGTGCATAGAAACACACTCAGAAAACATGTTAATGAAAGAATTTTAAAGTTTTTTGTATATGGAACTGGCTTAATTTTACTGTCCAAGTTTCTCACTTCAAGAATTTTTTAATGAAATCTTTATGTACATTGTTTTAGTGATGCCTAAATCTTGCATAAGTGCTACTGTAAATTTGTCATCATTAATTGTTACGTTAGTGTGACAATCTGCAGACCTGAAGGAGAGCATGTAAATTTTTTAAACTACAGTTTCTGCATATATTATAAATAAGCGACAATAATAAATAATAGTACTTTATAAATATTAAGGTTTTTACTAAGTGTAAAGAGTAATTTTATATAAACAGACATTGGGACAAAAAAAACAAGCCTTCTCACATCATAAAAGTTTGCAGCAGTGAGTTGGAGTTATAATCTAATAGTTTCTAAAGATATTTAAGAAACAAGCATTAAGGAACTCCATTGTTTGCAAAGTTGTGAACTTCCCAGATTTCACCAAATTTGGTACATTTACTTCTCTCTTCTTGTGGACTTAGAAAATTTCCTTTTCTTGCAATATTTCAGGAAATCAACTGCCTCCAAGACAGCACAGAATGGGACTCAACAATTATCTCATACCAGTGCCTCCCTAGCCAATGGAAATGAAGTAGGAAAGAACCTGGAAGGAGCTCTAGAAAATGAAGAGTCCTTAATGCCAATGATCATGCCGAACAGCTTCATCGATGCCAAGGTACTCTGAGCTGAGCGACTGTTGTGCTACATAGTCCTTCCTACCATTCATCTTATCTTTATGCGTAAAATCTTTTTACCAAAAAATTGTATGTTGAGTGTATTGTGTCCATACTTCACATAATGAAATGTGAAACCGTTTCACCCAGATCCTTCCTTGCATACAATATTTGGGGAGAAGATAGGGATAGATAAAAGAATAAAAGATGAAGATAAAGAAAATATGAGAAAGTAGCATAAATTCAATTAGTTCGGATTATGTGGAGTTGAGATGTCTTAAATAAGGACATCAAGGTCATCAGTCCATATTTACTACAATTTGGATTGTTGTGTGTATACTGGATGGACGATTTTTTATTAATCCATTCTCAACTTAGTTTATTTGATTTTAGAACTAAATGGAGCATCAGCACATTCCAGGTGTGAATGAAAATTTTTTAAATATAGAGTATATAAATAGATGTCTCAAAATCCTACCCTGTACGGCCTTAGGAAGTTGGATATAGTAAAGAGATGTCATTGGAGGATAATACTTCATGTCCTTTCCACTATGTGTAATAATAGTACAGCGATAAGCATTATGAACACCAACTGAAAATTATTTTTAGTCACTTGCAGCATTAGATATCGTGCATTATTATAATAGCCCTCATAACGAATGTGCTGTAAATTAAGTATCTGCAAACTATAGCCCAGCCCAGGCCAGCCTGCAGTCTGTTTTTGTATGGTCATCTCTGAGCTAAGTATGTTTTTCACATTTTTAAAGGGTAGTTTGGGGGGAACAAAAAAGGAGGAAGAGGAGAAAATGCAACAGAGGGCATGTGTGGTCTGCAAAGCCTAAGACATTTACTATCTGCCCCTTTACAGGAAAAGTTTGCCAAATCCTGCTATAAATTCTTCTTCCCCAACCTTTCCCTAAAATTTAGAATACCAAAAATATTAAAAAATTTCAGGCAATTTTGATGTTAAATTTTATATAATTATATTTAGCAGATGCAATTTACGTGTATCTAGCACAGTGCTATATACTATATATATTATGGGTAAATAATAGTACATTGATTTTTGCTACTCCTGTTGTCTTTTTGTTTGCAACTTAATTTAGCTTTTATTTTCTGATACAAATGTAAGCCATTTAATTTATTTCAAATTAATCTAGAACATTAGAACCTAAAACTTTTAAATAAGCACAGAAAGTACCAAAATACACTGTCATTCTGTTATTACTAACTTGGAACTAGACATGAGAAAGGATTGAAGAGAAGTGAAGTGGGGAGGAAGACATGGGAAGAGAGAGGGAGAATCTAAAATGAAAGGACACAGAGCAGAGTGGGGGCCTGAATTGAAGCAGAGAAGCCAGTTTGGAGGCCAGGTCTCTGAATTCCCTTGGGTTAGCCTAAGAGCTGATCCCCCGTCTATTGCCATTTTGTTGAGCATATGTGGGCCCATTTTTCTCTTCCTAAATCCTTTTTAAATTTTTCAACCATGTGAAAAGGTTGAAAAAATTTAATAAATGCACAAATAATTGTCAGTATCTTTTCATACTTTTGTATCTCTCTCTATATATTTTTGTTTCCTCTGTCATTTGAAAATATGTTTTGGAATCCTTACACTTCACCCCAAATACTTCAGCATATATATCTGTCTTAGGAATAAACCTATTATATCTTTTTGATCACGAACAAGTACCTTGTATTTGTTGTGTGCTGCTGGTGTAAAAGAAGAAATAATAATGTCTGTGATCATTTTTTTCTTTTAACATTTAAAAATTTTGTGTACTACTTGTAATAAACTGAAATCTATAATATGTGCATTTTCCCCTTTTATATCTCCAGGGAGGAACTGACCTGATAATTAATAGCTATGGTCCTATAATTAAAAACAACTGTAAGAAAAAATGGCTTTTTTTCCAAGATTCTAAGAAGATAAAAGCTGAGCAGGTAACTCACCCATTAAATGGAAAAAATCTTTTGCTGCCCCTGGTATATGAGATGGTAATTTTAAAAAGAGGAAAATGTAAGTGAGTTTTTTTTTAACTTCTTTGTTCTTTCTAGCCGTGATTTTATTAATTAGGGGCATGACTCTATGGAAAGCCATGGGGATTGATGACCGAAGTGACAATTGGAATAGTAATCAGAGCTGTGGTTTTCAGTGGGAGTTGAGGGGCAATGGAGAAAGGGATGGGGCAGGAGCCTTCATCAAAATCACTGCAGAAGCCTTTCGACATTTCACTTGCCCCAGTAATTCTGATGTGTTCCCACTCCTCGGAGAACCACTGACCTAGACAGTTCCTTCATGATGATCTTTTACCCATGTACTCGATCAGTTTGCTAGCTCAGCACACACACAATGTGCAAAACCAGATTTGTTATTTTTTAAGAGCACTCTGTTATCACTGATGGTGTTTTATGTATTTTTACCCAGCCTCAAAGAAGATTTACTCAAGCGGTCTGCTTTTACCAGCCAGGCACTACCGTATTAATCAGTGACGAGGACTCCCCCAGCTCCGCAGGTCATACAGCCAGCTTCCCAAGACCCTTTGGTGTTGCAACTGATACTGAGCATTCAGCGAATAGTGAAGGCAGCCACGAAACTGGGGATTCTGGAAGGTTCTCCCATGAGTCCAATGATGAACTACACCTGTCCTCAGTTATAAGTACCACACCCCTGACCTCCAGTTCCTTCACTGGCACTGATTCGAGTGGGGATCCCTCGATGAGAAAGTGTGAAGAACATGCAGTGCCATCAGATGCTGAGCAGATTTCCTCTTCAGTTACTCAGCCACCATCTGCCATGCTCTGCTTTGATAAAAAGGATTTTCCAATCTAGATAGCCACGTCCAAGTATTCTCACCTTTAAGTCTTTTCGAAGGACAGTGAACAGGGAGCCAAAGACTTTTGTGAAAATCATGATATCTTATTGGGTATTTCACCTTTTTCGAATGTGTTTTTTTTTTTTTTTTTTATCTTTAAGCTCACGTATTTTGAATGTTTCAGTGTCAGCAATGTGAAAAGACAGTCAAGATATTTGACTGGATTATGAAATATATCACTGGAGCAAAGGGAAGACTTTTGAAAGCCCCTTTGCTGACTATCTACCTCAGTTTGCCACATGGCAAACTCAGAAGACAACTTTGTTACCTCATTTGTTGTGATAGTTTCTCAGCTACATAACCGATGATACTTCCTAGTAGCGTTTTGTTTTCATTGCTGTATGTGTAATGTGTGTGATCAAAGGAGTAATATAGGTAGATGAGTAAGAATGTTTATCTGAAGCTCTGATTTAAGAAACAACAGCAACAAACTATGACCTCTGTATGGTTTGGATAATTTAACACCTCCAACTGTGAGGACTGAAACCGCAGAGAAGAGAAAAGTGGGACTGTTGACTTTACTGAATGACCAAAACAAAACATATCTCTTTTGAGAATAGAACTGTTCAGTAGCATACAGGGACTCCTATTGCTTCTAGAGCCTTTATGTTGTGGGCATTAGAGTCTTGAGTGCTTTATCTGCTGTATCCCAAGTCTCAGCCTGCCTAGAAGCCGTGCCTTTTCTACCTGCTCCTTTGCCTGACAGTTGGCCAAAGGCTGCACTGTCTAGTTTGCAAAGCATCCTCAACCTTTCCAGAATTAGTTGCAAAACTCCTTGCAGGAAATAGACTTCCAAAGAGAACAGGTTAGGGTTGGTGTTTTGTGTTGTTTTTTTTTTATCCCAGCTTGGCTTAAAGGGGTAAAGAAGTTTCATTAAATATTAATAATGAAGATAAATGCAGCAGTAGACAGTAAAATGAACTTGAGGTTATCACGGTAACAGTGCCTTCCATTATATATTATGAAGTTCTTTGCCTTATACCTTTTTAATATTCATGAAGTTGTTCAGGATAAGAGTACAGAAAGTTGCCTTAAGAGTTTCTTAGATTTTATCAGTAACTCTTTTGATGTACAGTATTTTATCAAAGCATTTTGGTTAGTTTTTATGCAGGTTTTGTTTAGGGATAAGTATTCAGATCTCTACCAACTTGGTTGTATTTTCTTGAATTCTTAAGAGAATTTGGTACTCTGTTTAATCTTCCTTCAGTGTCAATGCTGTGAATGAGGAATGCTAACTCCAGGAGTGAGTTAATCCTCTTGCTGGTTTGAAATCAGTAAACTGTTTACTTAGCCACATAGAATAGGCCTTCTTTCAGTAATGAGACAGTTACCTGTTAGGTGCCCAGCAGTGAGAGACAATAAAGAATTAAATACATGGTGTAGAGAAGGGACCCCCTTTTCCTTTTAAAAATATTTCTTCAAATTATCTGGAAATGACTTTTGAGCCGCTTTTTAAAAGGAATCTTAATGGGTATCCCCCTTGAAACCTTTTATTTGTGGAAGTGGGGGGTCATGTTAAATGGTGTTCTAAAGTCAAAAAAATGTTACTGGATGACAGTCCCACCTCTATCATCTTCTACCCCAGTGTCTGATGACACAACATTTTTTGGTTGTTTTTTAATCTGTAGTTTTGTGCCAAATTGGATGTGTTCAGAAGTAGACCAACATTAATTGCTAGCATGCACTTCTGAACCAAATTCACAGTCCCCCATTTAGTTATCTAAGTATGGGCTTGATGGCAAAACAAAAAAGCAGAGCTTTAGGTGAACAATCTGAGGCCAGGAAAAATGCTGCTCCTGCCTTTATAGCTCCTGTTTATACTACCTCCTTTTAAACTTATTCTAGTGTTATTTTTTTTTTCCTGTACTCAGGGAACGTTTTGTTACTTTTGAGCTGCCTCATGGAAGCATGGGCAAATTGACAGGGTATGGCGTTTTGGGGTTCATAAGTAGAATTATGTGAGGCCAACTTTTATCAATATCTAAAACTAAGGACTACAGTGAGTTCATTTTATGTTTTTAAACTTTTGTTACAAGGCAAACAGAATCTAAAGTTGAAACGTCATCCATCATGTCTAGGACTCTATTAATTTGAATCATTTTAAAAGCCTAAAATGATGATCTGAAGTCCTTAAGGAAAGTATTTTGTTTGTTTTGTTTTTGATGAATAGGCCCATAGTTATTGTAGATCTTTAGGCTATAACTGTTTGCTAATTATTTACCAGTACATTTTTCACTCTTTCACCTTTTCATTTTGTTCTTATATAAGATTTTTTCATAATAATCCTATTACCAAAGAATTTTCAGTAGAAAGTGAAAATTTGACTATGATTTCCCCCCAAATTTAATTAACTAGAAACATCTATAGGTATGACGCTTATACAAGTAGTTACTAACCCAGAATAATAGGGTTTATCTTGATTGTTGTAGTTAATTAGACTAGTAATTTTAACTACCTTATTGTTACCAGAGCATTTAAAATAATTTCTTTACCAGCAGATAGTTCCAAAGAATTTCAAGTGTAATTTTTTTTTTCTTCAGCAAGTAAATCTTCAGCTCTACAGTATTAAAGTATTTTGAAATTGTTGAAACTACTTGTTGTAGAGAAAAAAAAGTCTTTTCACCAAAGAGAAATATTTTGGTCTCATTGAATAAGGTATTTAGTGAACACCAAAGACTTCTTTTTACTTGGCCAAAGCTAGTTTCTTTGAAGTCTTAAGTATGAAATTGTAACTAAAATGTGAAGGTTCTCTTTCATCTCTCATAGTGGTGTTACTTCATGGTATTTTCACTCTGAAGGGGCTAATATGCAAATAGTAACTATTTTCTTTTCCAAAGACTTATTTGCTGTAAGTACTAATACATGCATGTCATTTTTATGCCAAATATTACAAGATACTGCTCATCAGTATTTTCATACCAAAGATCATGCAAATATATAGATTAGCCTGTAAGTAAGTAAAGATGAGCAGATTTGAAATAAATTTATTTAGAGGCTGATAGGGAATCTAGCTTTAGTAGCAAAAGATATCAAAGGGCTAAGTTTACATAATTAAAAGCAATACAATTATATTGGTATTTATCAGTGTTTTAATTCACGTACTTTTTATCAACAAATTTTTAGAAAACCAAAGATATTTAAGGTTATGTCCACATATAGGCAGATTTAGTTGTACATTAAACCATTGTTTCTTGTTTTTATGTCAACCAAACTTGTCTCTCCAGAACCCTGTCTGTATACAAATAGCATACATAGGGACTTCCCATTAAATCTGCTGATTCAGCCACAGGATGTTTTTGCCAAACGATGTGATACTTTCCTAAGCACCTTGAGTGTGAGATGTCAACAGAAATATCAGCAGGCTTTTCCACTGCAGAGCATTCTGGCAACCCCTGAATCAGTCTGTGCTGTCTTCCTTCTGCCTAAAGTATTAGGTGGTTAACTCTGAAGGCTTGAGGCAGTCCCTTAATAATAGGGATGTTCTCATCTCTGGGGAGCAACGGGATATAACAGGGAAAAGAATCATATCACTGTTTTAAGTGGCTGTTCCTTGCTCTTTAAAGTTGTCCATAAATTGAAATATTTTAATTGCATCAAGGGAACAAAAATCTTTTTCATGAAATCTGGAGTTTTATATTTTGATTAGCCTAAAAGTAAGGACACAGCTTTATCCACTAAGTGGCTTTAAAAAATCAGTTTTGGCACCCCAGGGAAATTAGATCCTCAGTGAAATGCTTTTCATTTGCTTTTGTTTCAAACAAGCGCAGTGCCAACGCTGGGAACAATGACAGTGATTTGCATTGGTGTGTCTTGGCTTCATTAAGGACATATGCCAGAAACTTGCTCATGTTGACAACTCAGGGTCATTGTTCAAGTCGATGAAGACACCTTTGGAAACAATTGAGTGTCACAAAAAAAGATGATTTGAAAGGTTTTTTTTTAAACGCTAGAATATCCAGATGTGGTTCCATCTCAGCAGTGGCTGTAGTGATTCACACATACTCTTCTGTTTCATTGAATATAAATGTTTAATACTGAATGTAAAAAAAGAAAAAAGTGCCAATACATCGAAAGAGGCATGATTTAAGACTAAACATGTATTTTGTAGACTTTGTTCCTGACAATTTGGCACATGGGTCTCTGGTAAAATTGCTTTGGTTTAATAGTCATAATTTCTGTGGGCTGTGAGCACAGAGCACAGGGTTCTGGAGATCACCACACACAACCAGTTGTCTAATTGTAAATTTTATTGATGTTTAGAAGAACACATACCTAGAATTCTGTGTGAAGTTGATTTATGCTCAGGACATAAGATCACAGGCTAATGCAATGTGTATGTTTGCAGGCTTTAATCTCCTCAGGCGGTTTCCCTTGGTAAGCCTTTGAAGGTGTTTAAGATTAACATGACAGCCTTGCATTTTTACCAGGCAGATACTGTATTATTTTCTTATTGCTGCTGAAATGAGTTACCACGAAGTTGGCCTTGAAGCAACACAAATTTATTATCTTACAGTTCTGTAGGTCAGAAGTCTGACACAGGTCTCAATGGGATAAAATCAAGGTTTGTTTCCTTATCTTTTCTGGATTTTAGAAACTGTAGACCCCACCCCCTATTCTCTCTGACCCCACTTGCATTATCATATCTCTTTTTCTGACCCCAACGGGGAAACATTCTCCAGTGTTAAGGACTCACGTGATTAGTTGGGGCCCATCTGGATGATCCAGGGTACTCTCCCCATCTGAAAATTCTTAACTTAATCACCTCTGCAAAGTCCCTTTAGCCCTATATGGTAACATATTCAGAGTCCAGGGATTTGGGCGTGGACTTCTGTAGATGGCCGTTCTCTTACATACAACAGATATATTATTTCTGTAGAATTCTGATCTCCATAAAATGTCTATAGCATTACAGAGATTGGAAGTGTGAAGCCATGTGCCCTTTAGTGATCTTCAGAATGTCAAAGTATGAAAACCTTGGCTTATCGCCTATTGAATGTTTACATTAAACTTTCTCTCTAAATCACTTGCAAAAACAGTTCGGCTTTAAACTTTTTGAATATGTGCTTTGTAAGTTAACATCTCAGCTCTGTGTGTTTAACAGAAAGTTTCCTAATATTTGACTCTAACTTTATGGAATTTCATCAGATATTTTTGAAAACTGTTCATATTATAGTTGAGCTTTCTCCTTTTCTCTTAAGTGATTACGTCGGTGGGGTAGGGTTGGGGGAAAGACCTCAAACGTAGGAACTCAGATTAGATGAGCAGGACCATGCTCAAGTTCATTCTTCATTTTCTTTTAAAAGCATTTTGCAACATTCACCCTTTCTGACTTTTAAATTGGGTTTATTTCTTCAGCTTCACCAGCCACTGTTTGGTTTTCAGTTTGATAGCCTCTTGATTTTCCATCAGCCTTAGCAAGAACCTCCACTTATACTTAGCAGCATGTACAACTCCTAGGAAATTTTGTCTTTGTTTTCTTTGATTTCAATTGTCCCTTTTCCTAGAAAGCTTCAGATCCCACAGCTCTAGTTTGTTCTGATTCCTGGATCATGTCAAGTCAAGCCTTCTTTCAGATTTGAAGGATAATTTATAATTATACCCTAAGTTTCAGCATTTCTTCAATGAATGAAACAAAGCTATCTCCATCGTGGGGTAGAGACCGTGATGATATTCTGAGTAAGGTTAAGAGTGCTGGTCATTTTTCAGCCACTTCTGACTCTACTCCTTAGGAAGGGATAAGGCCATTTACTGAGCGTATGCGATGTGCCAAGCACATCTTCATCCCTGCACACTGCTACATTCTGCAAGGCAAGTATTATTCCCATTTTAGAGATCAGGAAACAGGTTTAAAATGTCTAACTTGCCAAAGATCACAGCTAGTAAGTGGCTTAGCCAAGATACAAACCCAAGTTGGTCCAACTTCAGGGTTTATAGGATTTCTACTATGATAACATCATCTCAGCTAAGACATGATATTTAATTACCTAGGCTCATACTGCCTTCCACTGTGTCAACACAACCTGTCCACACAGTCATAGCCAGTCAACAGAGAGAAGTCTGTCTTAGTTACGTTCATTTATTCAAGGAGGAATTTAGGAGGCTGGGCTATAACTCACTCTTTGTCATCTCGTAAACTCCCTTCTTTCCTCGTTTAAAACCTTCTATTTCTCTTAGCCGAAACTGTGTCTGAAAGCTGATGCTTGTGCCTGGAGTTGCAGTAAACAAGGTAGGCATGGTTTCTGTAGTCCTTATCTGTTCAAGCATTTCCTTATTAGACTAGGTGTTCAGAATTTAATTTTATCTTTCGTAATTTTTCTGTAGTCCCCATATCTAAATAGAAATTTATTAACTAGAAAAAGCCAGGTGTGTAAGCAGTCATTCTTTCTTGCTAGATCTGAAGAGCATATTTGTTATTTGAATTCAACCTAATTAATTTAGGAGAGAGCAAAGTTGAGGAGAATCATATAGTAGGACAAGTATAAGGTTAGTCTTTGGCACACCTAAATTCTAGTTTTTGACCATTTTGCGAATTGTTTGGTAGGAAAGTTCTTAACCTATTTTTGTTCCTTTTCTTAACATGAAGTAAGGATACTTTGTTGTGCAGAATGAAGCAGTAGTACTTTGAAAACTTAAAAGTGTAGATAATTATAATCAAAAAGTCATTTCTATAAGGCTGTGAAACATATCTTAACAGATTTTTTTGTTTTACAGGGCAGCCTTTCCAATTACAATTTTGCCTGTGCTAAAATGAAAAATGTTTGCTTTCCTGTATACGCACCAAAAAAACAGAAGAAAGTGGTGGATAAAAGATGTAGACTGGGATTTAAACACTCATCTTTAATGTAGGTAAATCTGTAAGATGAATAGGGGAATTTACAGTGCTTTTGAGAGTACTAAACATGAAATCATCTTACCCTAATTTAAATCTTTCATTTTTTGATATCTTGGCTTTTAAAGATCTCTCTCTTAAGGAGAGAGTCAAATATCCCCAGAGGGGTAGATGGGTAAGACAGAAGTGCATTTTTAGGATTCTTCTCTAACAGATCTACTTTTTCAAGATTATGGAGCATTTCTAAATTTATTTAAACTATTTGGAATAAATTTTAGGGTAACACCTACTGGCACCTAATTCTAGTTTACTCAAGTCAACCTTTAAGGCTATTGACAAGAAATATACGATTATCATCTTTTTTTAGAGAAAGGAAATACTTTACCTAACTTTTTCTTGAACCAGCCAATATCACTCTTAGTATAATCCATGAGATTCTGAACACCTTTCTTGATTTACTCAGGTTTATATCTTGTAAGTAGTTCATGGTATGTAGACACAGTCCTAACGTACAAACTTCATCTTTAAAAATGTATGTTACAGAAGTTTCTTTTTCTACAGAACTGTCTTTTAAAATAACAAAAATACTTAAAATTTTTACCTAAAACATTTTTCTCCCTATTACCACATTCTTCATTCTGTTTGCAAATGAAAATGATTACCGATGATTAGCAACATGAGCCTGTTACAGAAATTTGCAAAGCCTGAATACACACACATTGCCTTAGCCTATCAGTAGACTGGAGGACATATATTAAGTAAGTTTGTCTGTCTGTTGCTGTTGTTGGACAAAATTTTATGTCTGTGTATGTGCGATTTTTTTTTTCTATTTTCTTTGAAGATGTGAATTAAATGAAAGTGTGGGAGCCAGTTACATTGTTTCATATTATGGGTGTTCTGGATCCTTTCACTCTGTATACAATTTTCTTGTAAGGGCAGCATTTGCAGACTAGCTAATGGACTCTAGAGCTGAGCTATTTTAATTTTATACTTGACTCAGGGGATCAGCTCTGTGAACTCCATTGCATGAAGAAAGCAAATGTTTACCTTGATTTTGAATGTACCTTTTTAATGTCTTCTTAAAACATATTTTGCTTAATAATGTGGGTTTGTTTTCCTTTTCTAGCATCATAGTAAGCATTGCCTAGTACTTTCCCCCTCCCCAGGATAGTTTATGTACTATCCTACAGGTCATGCCAAAAATGAATAAAAGTTTAAATGCCAAAATGTTTATAAAACTGCTGTCTAAATACTGATTGATTGCACAGTTTAAATAAAAGTTTTCCTTAGTTAAAAAAAGAAATAAAAATGTTTTCTTTTACTCTTCACTTTTGGGTGATAGAAAATGAAAACTTTGAGTTTATAGAATGATGGCTTTCATATCCTGGGATGGGATGATCATAGAGTCTACTCCAAGCAGTAGGAATAGAGCCTATTTAACGCATCTAAGAATTGTTTTCATCTGGCATTTACTGAATAGCAACAAGGAAATAACAATTTTCCCATTCCAGTAGATGATTGCTCACCTCAGGAACTAAATAGCCTAAAAGCTATGGGTCATCCAGAAAGACACATTTCTAATTCAGGTTAAATTTTTGGTTTTTTAATATTATAAAAAATGGTTAAGAAATATTGAAAACACTTCCACTTAAAAAATCTAGAAATAGCAGGTAAAATATGACCCAAACAAGCTTTGTAAGATAGCTGAATTCTTATTTTTTAAAAACTCCCAATTTGGGAGGGAAACTGAAAAACAGAACAGGAACTTCTTGAAAGGATATTGTGCTGACTGTGGAGGACATGAAAGAAAGAATTGAAACATTAGAGAACAATAAACTATATATTTAAAAAAAAGAACAAGTACATTAAAAAAAAGAAATGAATGGAATTCCCAGAAATTAAAAAAAAAGTCACTGAATTTTTGAAAATCTGTTAAATAGCATATCAAATACACTGAAAGAATATTCTAATACTGGAAGGTAGATGTGAGGAAATTATCCAGGATGCAGCACAATAGATAAACAGAAAATATAAAAGAGATAAACAGAAGATTCAACATACATCTGACAGTCATTCTAAAATGAAGGGGAATGAAGGCTACACAATTTTCAAAAATAATATGACTAATTTATGAAATCCTCAGATTCAGGAAGTATAAACCTCAGTCTAAAAATATAAAAATAAATCCAGGGCTTCCCTGGTGGCGCAGAGGTTGAGAGTCCGCCTGCCGATGCAGCAGACATGGGTTCATGCCCTGGTCTGAGACGATCCCACATGCCGCGGAGCGGCTGAGCCCGTGAGCCATGGCCGCTGAGCCTGTGCGTCCGAAGCCTCTGCTCCGCAACGGGAGAGGCCACAGCAGTGAGAGGCCCACGTACCGCAAAAAAAAAAAAAAAAAAAAAAAACAGAAGAAATCCAAACCAAGATGTCTTAGTGAACTTCAGAACATCAAGGCCAAAGATAAGAACTTAAAGGCAGTTATGGGGAAAAAATGATAAATAGATTGCACTAAGAAGATTTCTCAATAAAAGAAGCAAGAAGATGGTGGGATAATATCTTCAAAACATCACAAAGAAAAATAACTGCAGTGTGGAGTTCTGTAACCAGATAAATTATAATTTAAATGTTAAGGTTAAGTAAACACAATTCTAGATACAGGTATGAGTGAATTTACCACACACACACTCTTGCTAAATAAACAATAAGGATATACTTTAGGAAGAAGGAAATATAATACACAAGGAAGATATTAGAAGAAGCAACAATGAGCGGGAAATACAAATCAAAAAGACAGTGAGATACCACTCCATATCCACTAGGATGACTATAATCAAAAAGACAGATCATAAGTGTTGACAAGAATGTGGAGAAATTAGAACCCTCATAGATTGCTGGTGGGAATGTAAAATGCTGTAGCCACTGTGGAAAATAGTTTAGCAGTTCCTCAAAAAGTAACATAGTGTTACCATTTGACCCAGCAATCTCATTCCTTAGATATATACCCAAGAGAAATAAAACATGTTCATATAAAAACTTGTACAGGCATATTTATAGCAGCATTATTTATAATAGCCCTAAAGTGGAAACAACCCAAATATCCACCAACTGATGATTGGATAAATGGAATGTGGTATATTAACTTAATGGAATGTTATTCAGCAATATAAAGGAATTAAGTACTGATATATGCTACAACAAGGGTGAATTTTTTTTTAATGCTAAGTGAATGTAAGCAGTCAAAAACCCCAACATACTGTATAATTCTATTTGTATGAAATGTTCAGAACAGGCAAATCTATAGAGACAGAAAGTAGATCAGTGGTTGCATAGGACTGGAAGGTTGTAGTGAATGGGAAATGACCACTGGTGGATATGAGATTTCTTTTGGAGAGATGAAAATGTTCTGAAATTGATTGTGATAATGGTTGGACAATTCTGTGGATATACTAAAAAAAAGAGCCTGTGCTCTGCAACGGGAGAGGCCACAACAGTGAGAGGCCCACGTACCGCAAAAAAAAAAAAAAAAAAAAAAATCCATGATGAGCAAAGAGAGAAATGTGGGTAAATCAACAATGACTATATAAAACAAAAATACTACTAACTAGTTTTATATTAAAACAAGGTAAAACTAAAATACTAGACAACAATGAGCCATAAAACTAGAAGAAAAATGAGCAGAGCCAAAGTATTCTATCATTCATTTTAAAAATAACTATGTTAAAATTTAAGATTAAGTGTTAAAATAATGGAAATAGAATGTATCATTTCTAAGTCTGCTAATTTAGGTGGAAAAGGAAATGAAGAATACACGATCAGTTTAAGAGAAGGCAGTGAAGCAGATGGGAAAAAAGCAAAAGATAATGCTGAGAAAAAGAACAGAGTAATATGGTAGGAAA
Source organism: Lagenorhynchus albirostris (assembly GCF_949774975.1). NCBI lineage: Eukaryota > Metazoa > Chordata > Mammalia > Artiodactyla > Delphinidae > Lagenorhynchus > Lagenorhynchus albirostris. The sequence goes on along the minus strand of NC_083095.1, from coordinate 114,343,336 downwards.
AATACAATTATACCTGTAGTTACAAAAAAAAAAGTAAACTACTCCTACTTTAAAAATTGGATAAAAAAAAATCTTCCTATATGTTGTTGCCGCTTAAAACTTAATGACCCCAGTCTCCCAGGGCAATAGAAATAAAAGCAAAAATAAACAAATGGAACCTAATTAAACTTAAAAGCTTTTGCACAGCAAAGAAGACCATAAACAAAACGAAAAGACAACCTATGGACTGGGAGAAAATATTTGCAAATGATAACAACCTGTTAAGGCTTAATTTCCAAAATATACAAACAGCTCAGCATTACTCGAAAGACGTATACAAATGGCTAACAAGCACATGAAAAGATGCTCAACATCCTTAGTCATTGGAGAAATGCAAATCAAACCACCATGAAATACCACTTCACATCTACTAGGATGGCTATAATAAAAACAACAAAATTGTAAAGGAAAATAAATATTGGCAAGGATGTGGAGAAACTGGAACCTCACACATTGCCAGTCGGAATACAAAATGGTGCAGCCATTGTGGAAAACAGTTTGGATTCCTCAAAAAGCTAAATGTAGAATTACCATATGGGCCAACATTCCACTTCTAGGTACATAGCCAAAAACATGAAAACAAAGACTGAAACAGATACTTGTACACCAGTGTTATTTGCAGCTTTATTCACAATAACCTAAAGTTAGAAACAACCCATGTGTCCATCAACAGATGAATGGGTAAACAAAATGTAGTGTGTCCATAAAATGGAATATTATTCAGCCATAAAAAAGAAATGAAGTTCTGATACATATTACAACATTGATGAACCTTGAAAGCATTACTGCTCCCCCATGAGCTAGTTTAGTAGGTAGAACTGCAAAAGAAGAAACAAAACTATCATTACATGCATATGGTGTGATTGTCTGCATAGGAAATCCAAGAAAAATCTATAGACAAACTATTGGTCCAAACAGAAGATTTAAGCAAGCTTGTTGGGTATAGGATCAAAATACAAAGTACAATAGAGTTCCTATTTATTGGTAACAAACGCCTACAATGTGTAATTTTTTTTTTTTTTTTTTTTTGCGGTACGTGGGCCTCTCACCGCTGCGGCCTCTCCCGTTGTGGAGCACAGGCTCTGGACGCGCAGGCCCAGCGGCCACGGCCCACGGGCCCAGCCGCTCCGCGGCACGTGGGATCCTCCCGGACCGGGACACGAACCCGCGCCCCCTGCATCGGCAGGCGGACTCCCAACCGCTGCGCCACCAGGGAAGCCCTACAATGTGTAATTTTAAAGAAAGGTATAATTTACCAAATCAACAATAACTAACGATTAAAAATATATCATACCAAACGTGTAAGACTTTTACAGAGAAAATTATAAAGCTCTATTGAAGGACATATTTGAAGAACTATTTAAAGAAGGAGAGAGCCCATGTTTATGGATAGGAACATTCACTATCTTGAAAATGTCAAAACCCCCAAATCTATGTATTTAAGGCAATTCAAATGAAAATCCTAATAGGATTTCTCACAGAAATTTCCATATGAAAAAGATAATTTTGGATGCCTACCTAATCTAAATGAACAAAACACAAATAAATGAACAAAACATTAAAGACCTGATTGCAAAAAGCCCAGTAGAATTCTATATAGCACTTACTACTATTCTAAGCACTTTATGTACATTAACTCATTTAATCTTCACAACAACCCCATAAAGTAGATGCTATTATTGTACCTATTTTGCAGATGAGGGCACTGAGGCACAGACAGGTCAAGGAACTTTCCCAAGATTATACAACTAATAAATGTAGAAGCAGGATTTGAAGTCAGGCAGCCTGGATCCAGGTGTCTGAGTACTTAACCAGTATACGTACTGATTCTCTTTTACATGTATTTACACATATATTCAGATCAATATAAACTAAAGAAAATTGATAATTAGGAAAATAGCCTTTTGTTCTATTAGATCCTCCCTGACTTCCTCCAATCCTCACCATTCTCTTTCTCACCCTTCTTCACTTCCAGTTCCCTCCAGCTCAGCCTTATAAGAGCTATCTACTAATCTCTGTGTAAGGTATAAACCAATTGTAAAGCCTTTAGAGCTAGGTAATATACATTTTAATAGATAACTCTTTAAAACCAGAGCAATTTTACAATCCAAAAGCATGGTGAAGAGACATCAAAATAATAGTGGAGCAACAAGTGGTGGTGAGGTTGACATTTGAGGGAAAGAGAGCCTGACTAAAATTCATTCAAATGAATGACCGTGTACTCTCAAACTGTGCATGTATACATGAGTGCACATGCTTATAATGTGTATGCATTGTTAATATAATTTTGAATTTAGAAATGAAAGCTGTGCTTCCACATTTTGCTTATTTTGTAACAAAAGCTATAATAAAAATGGGAACTGTGGGAACCAGGGTTCTCATTTTAGGAAGAGAAGGATACAAGAAGGGAAACAGTAAAGGCAAAGAAGAACCATGTGAAATTGGTTTGGAATTATAGGTATTCATATGTATTGATATGAATTCATGGTTTAATATATTTAGATGCACCATATGAAACTGCATTTTTCCCCAAAAAAGAGTCTAGAAGCAGTGACAGTTTAGTGGCAAAGAGCACACCAAGCACTCAGAGTTTGTTTTCTAAATACCATTTCCCACTAGAAGGAATGAGGGCTCCTTGTGGGAAATTGCGTATCCTAGGGCTGGAGCAGAGACGGTATTCGATCCTGGAACACCTTGTTGCATCAGAAAGTAAGTAATAGCTCAAGAAATTATGGGGTATGTTCAAAAGTTACAGGAGTCACCCAAAGGGGCTCCTACTAGCCAAATCTGGAACAAATTGAGTATTAAGATGAATAATGAATTACTATTATAACCCTTTGAATAAATATTCTGATAGGAAAGAAGAAAGAAAGGAGGTGAGGGAAGGAGGGAAAAAAGGAGAAAGGCAAGCTCTTTCTTACACTAGAATGCCAAGTAAGAAATGTAGCGGAATGGCAGAGTTAGAAATGACCATTTTGCAGCTATGATAGTAATAACTGATTCAGATAGGAATCACCAACTAATGCAAAAACTAGTAGATGAAAGTTTAATGAGGAAAGGGATATTTATATAGTCTCAAATTATTTTCCCAGAGAGTACTCACTAACTTTACAGTGATGATATCTTTATAGTATAGAAATCTATTGGACACCATTTTAACCAAGTGATCAAAGTTAACATCACCAATAATAAAACAAATTGATATCATGTGCCTCCTGGTGTGATACACTGAGTAGGACACAGACTCACTTATCCATTATTCCTGCCAGGAATGCAATAATCAGTCTAATCCTGAAAAAAAAAATCAGACAAGTCCAAACTGAGCATCATTACACAAAAACAACTGTCCTGTACTCTAAAAACATCAACATCATGAAAGACAAGGGAAGACTGAGGAACTATTCCACACTGAGGAAGACCAAAAGGACATGATAGTTATATGCAATCTGGATCTTTGATCAGAGGGAAAAACTGATATAAAGGATATTATTGGGAATATTGGTGAAATTTAAATATGGACAGTAGGACTTCCCTAGTGGTGCAGGGTTAAGAAATTGCCTGCCAATGCCAGGGACACTGGTTCAAGCCCTGGTCTGGGAAGATTCCACATGCCGTGGAGCAACTAAGCCCGTGCACCACAACTACTGAGCCTGCACTCTAGAGCCTGCGAGCCACAACTACTGAAGCCCGTACTTAGAGCCCGTGCTCCGCAGCAAGAGAAGCCACCGCAGTGAGAAGCCCATGCACTGCAACATAGAAGCCCACATGCAGCAACAAAGATCTAATGCAGCCAAAAATAATAAATGAATAAAGTTAAATAAATATGGATGGTATGTTAGATAATAGTATTTTATCAGTGATAAATTTCCTTAATTTGATCATAATTTTCTGATTATGTAAGAGACTACCTCATTATTAGGGAATATATTCTGAAGTATGGGGTAGAGGGATATGATGGTTCAGAAGATGATTCAGAAAGTAATAATAGCAACAATAATAATGTGTGAGGGTAGAGATAGAAAAAAGAAAGAAAGCAAATAAGCAAGTGAGGCAAAATGTTACTTTATTTGGGTAAAGGATATATATGAGAGTTCTTTTTATTATTCTTGTACCTCTTCTGTAATTTTGAAAATAATTTAAAATTTAAAGATTTCAGAAGTGAATGTTCTGATATATTCATACAATGGAATATTATTCAGCTATAAAAAGAATTGAAACACTGATACATATACAGGATGATGGACCTTGAAAACATTATGGAAAGTGAAAGAAGCCAGTCACAAAAGGCCATATATTGTATGATTACATTTACATGAAATGTCCAGAGTAGGTAAATTCATAGAGACAGAGAGTAGATTAGGGGACTTCCCTGATGGTCCAGTGGTTAAGAATCTGCCTTCCAGGGCTTCCCTGGTGGTGCAGTGGTTAAGAATCCGCCTGCCAATGCAAGGGACATGGGTTTGAGCCCTGGTCTGGGAAGATCCCACATGCCGTAGAGCAGTTAAGCCCGTGCGCCACAACTACTGAGCCTGCGCTCTAGAGCCCGTGAGCCACAACTACTGAAGCCCACGGGCCTAGAACCCATGCTCACAACAAGAGAAGCCACCGCAATGAGAAGCCCGCACACCACGAGGAAGACCCAACGCAGCCAAAAATAAATAAATAAATTTATAAGAAAAGAAAGAATCCGCCTTCCAATGCAGGGGACGCGGGTTCGATCCCTGGTTGGGGAACTAAGATCCCATGTGCCGCGGGGCAACTAAGCCTGTGTGCCACAGCTACAGAGCCAGAGTGCTCTGGAGCCCACACACCACAACTAGAGAGAAGCCTGTGCACCGCAACCAAGAGTCAAAGCACCGCCACGAAAGATCCTGCATGCCTCAACTAAGACCTGATGCAGCCAAAAATAAATAAATATTAAAAAAAAATTACTAGTGGCCAGGGGCTAAGAGGGGTCAGGTGGGTGGAGGGGTGCAATAGGGACCAGCACAAGGTTTCTTTTTGGGGTGATGAAAATGGTCAGATTTAGATAGTGGTGATGGCTGCACAACTCTGTGAATATGCTAATACATACTAAAAAGTGAATATACGATACACCGAATTGCACGTATTTAAGTGGTGAGTTTTATATATAAATTATATCTTCTTTAGAAATTCTGGTTACAAAAAAATGGGGGGACTCAAATGTTACTGTGCAAAATTGTCATTATCTTGCCTCCCCTTTTCCAATCTTTCCCTCCCAACACACATACAAACTAAAAAGGCTTAAAATTGGCACATTTTCTGTCTTTTAAAAGAGATTTCATAAAATTGTTTTATATTTACAGTTTGTTGTTTTAACACCCAGATTTGTCATGTTTCTTAGGTAGTCCTGCCTTGCTGTGTTTCATTCAGAAATAAGCACATATCTTGCTCATTCCCACATGCTCTTAAAAAATTTCTCAAGCACCCACAGTGTTGCAGTCTGCCTATATTGGCAGTATTTATATCCTGAAAAAAAAAATCTGCCTCTTTTCCCATTGCTGTAAGAAACAGAGCAAAACAAGGCAAAACTCCCACATTACTTTGCCATATTGGTTTATCAGCTGTCACATAAGAAGTATGTGACTCACTATGTCTTTAGAGTCGAAGATCAAACACAGGTGCCCCACTGGAGGCACCTCACTTAACCATGTTTTAACCACGCTGCCCCAGGAAAGATTGAAGACCTTCCTTGATGATTATGTTAAACTCAAGTCTTGTGCTTATTTGCAAAGGGTATGTCAAGTTCATATGACAAACAATAATCATGATGAAGAGCTACATAGACACTTGTCCCCTTTCTTGTCTTGCAAGCCTCCTTAATATTTTGTAAGAATTACAAATGCTCTATCAATCATTTCCTTTGTTATTTTTCAATAACAATTATCAAGTAGGAATACTTCGAAATATGTCTTAGTCTGAAATAATATACTTCAGAATGTATTAGTCTAAACTTCGTATGACTGAAATTTTTTTCGGCTGTAAGAATCTATTACTTAGTTGACCACCTTGAACATGAGTAGTTAATATATCTTTTTTCCCCCCAGCTTTAGAGTAGTTACTATATCTTAAATAATCGATAGACAAAATTATAGAATGTTAAGACTTTGACACTGAATTCTTAGCAAGTATATAATTCACTCATTCATTCCAAAAAATGTTTATTGAGCACCTAATATGTGCCAGCAAAAATCAACACAACGCTTGCTCTCATGAATTTTAAAGTCTGGAGGTAAAGACAAAATGTAATCAGATAGTCACAGAAATTAATATGTAGTTTCAAACTGAGAGAAGTGATGAAGCAAACAACATGAAAAAAGAGAATCTGACGTAGACTAGAGAGAGCCTTCCCTGATGAGAGAAATACTTGAGTTGAGAATGAAAGATTAGAGTTTGAGTTAATTAGAGTAAGAGTAGGGAAAAGAGCATTCCTGCAAGAGGAAACAGCATTTGCAAAACCCTTGTGGCAGGCGAATGTTGGAGGAAACATTTTTTCCCATTTATTAAAGTCTTTATTGCATTTGTTACAATATTGCTTCTGTTTTATGTTTTGGTTTTTTGGCCACGAGGAATGTGGGATCTTAGCTCCGACCAGGGATCAAACCCACACCCCTTGCATTGGAAGGCGAAGTCTTAACCACTGGTCCGCCAGGGAAGTCCCTGGAGGAAACTTTTAAAAGGCCCGTGAGCATAAAGAGCAAGGGCAGTGGCACAGGATGAGGTTGGAGAAATCAGTGGAAATCATTGTATAAGCCTTATAGTCTGTGTTTAGGAAAAAAAAAATTTAGCCTTAATTATAATAGTGGGAAGCCATTGAGGAGTTTTATGTAAAGTGATGACAGGATGAGATTTGTGTTTTAAAAAGAGCACTCTACATTCTGGAAAATAGTTTGGCATTTCCTTCAAACTAAAAATGGACTTACCATATAACCCAGCAATTGCATTCTTGGGCATTTTTCCCAGAAAAAAAATGAAGAGTTACTTTCACACAGCAACTTGTACATGAATGTTCATAATGGCTTTATTCATAATAGCCAAAAAGTAGAAACTACCCATGTAGTACTTCAGCGGGTGAATGGTTTAACAAACTGTGGTACATCCATACCATGAAACACTACTAAGTAGTTAAAAAGGAGCAAAATATTGACACACACCATAACTTGGATGAAATTCAAGGAAATTATATTACATGAAAAAAATCTCAAAGGGATATATACTGCGTGATTTCATTTGTGTAACCTTCATGAAATAACATAATTATAAAAATGCAGAATAGATTAGTGGCAGCCACTGATAGGTTAGGGATAGGGGATGGGTGGATGTAAAGAGATGACACCAGGGAGTCTTGTTATCAAGGAGTCTTGTGCTGATAGTAAAGTATCTTGATTGTGGTGGTGGTTATACGAGGCTATACCTGTGATAAAATTGCATAGCCTTAAACACACACACACATATACACAAACCCATGCATATATAACTGGTAAAATCTGAATAAGTTCTATGGATTGTACCAATGTCAATTTCTTTAAAATTTAAATTTTTGCTTTTTAATATTGTACTACAGTTGTATATGATGTTAACATTGCTGGAGGATGAGGGAAGAATGCACAGGACTCCCTGTTAAACTATATCTCAAAATAAAAATTAAAAAACAAAGAGCATTCTAGCTACAGAGCAGGAAATGGATTGAATAGAAGTTAAGGCTGATATGGAGGAAACTACTGAGTGATTATTATATTAGTCTAGGAAAAAGACAAATGATCATGGCTAGACTTGGGTGGTGGCAGGAGAGAGAGAGAGAGAAGAATGGACACATCTGAGAAATATTTAGGAGGTAAAAATTGTGGAATCTGGTGATGGATGGGATATAAGAGGCTAGAGAGAATGAGCTCAAGGGTATTTTGAAGTGTAACTTTGCCCCATATTTCATAGCCTAGAAAATAAATATACATTTAGGGCAAGACAGCAAAAAATTGGAAGTCATCATCTCACGACAGAGCATATTCCACAACCAAAGGTGCTGTTGCTATGAGGTCACTTGGGGAGCTTTGCTAGCCTAAAGTACACAGTATTATTGTGTCAAAACTCAGTTTATTGTCTCTCAACCCCAATTTACCCTTCATTGCCTGTTCTCCATAAATGAAGCTGAACACTTTAACTATTTTTCCTTTGCCAACTAGCATGATGTTATACTTTCTCAGCAGAGGGTGCTGGAGAGAGATTACAGGAGGAAGGGGCTTTTCTTCCTGTCCCAGTTGCTCCTTTGTAGACTCCTTTCAGCATGCATGCCTCCTCCAGCGTCTGGCTGCTGCAGCACTGGCAACTTATCCAGTGCCAGGATCCCGTAATACAGGCAGCACCCAGGAACCAGCAGCTTCCACGGGGACTCCCCTCAGTGCACGGCTGCACTCTCTCCAATAAGTTCAGGATCTTAGCCTGGAGAGGGAGGGGCCTCTTCTCTGGGGGCTCTATCGCAGTTTTAAGGGTAGTAGCTCCTCCTTATATCTGCTTTTCTCATTCTCTTTACTCCTTACTATCCAATCCCTCCCTACTTCAACCTCCTGCTGTACTTAGGAATTCTTTGATTAAACTTACCCTGTTCAAATTACTGTATGACTTTTGTGTTTTGATTGAATGCTGACTCAAACAATCCCCCAAAGAGTGCTGTTTTGATTCCCTCAACATTGAGCTTTTAATAGCCCATCTATATTTGTCAACGAAGGGCTCCTGGATGTGGCTAACCAATGTATAGAGGTTGCTAAACTGACCATGGTTTCAATTATATCATGAAAGCATTCAAACCAATGTTGCAAATTTTCCAAATATCTAGAATTGGGTTTTACTTTTATTCAACTTGAAACAAATCTATGATTTTAAGTTTGAAAATAGAGTTTATAGCAATATTTTTTTTTCTGAAAAAACGTTTGCATGTTAATCTAAACCAATTTATATTAGCATCTTTATGTTTAAAAGCTCCACTATGCTACCTTGCACAATATAAACAGGTAAAATTTGAGATGTAAAATATTAAAAGCAAAGACTATAAAATACTTCAAAATATAAGCAAACAAGGTTGAGTAGACTCCAGGCCAAGGATGGTGATGATAGAAATGAGTATTTCTTTCTGCAGCATGTGAAAATGTTGATCTTTTCTCCCTTTTCTTGATTGCCCTAACACTCCTGGTTTTTGTTTTTGTTTTGTTTTGTTTTTTTCATTCCTTCTCATTTTCCTTTACAAGCTCCTCTATTTCAGTCCACCCTTTAAAATGTCAGTGTTTCCCTGGATTCTGTTCTTGGCTCTCATTTCTCATTGGTGTTGGGTGAGTTTATCCAGACTTAGGTAATGTCTCCTTTATTTGTATCTGCAGCCTAGGCCTGCCTCCTGAGCTCCAAAGTCCTTTACATGATCCAGTTTCTAGTCTGGGGTCAGCAGATGACAGCCTATGGGTCAAATTCAACACAGTTTTTGTAAATGAAGTCTCGTTGTAACGCAGCCACACCCACTTGTTCACATAAGGTTCTTTCCTACTATAATGGCAGAGTTAAGTAGTTGTGACAAAGAATGCATGGCCTACCAAATCCATATTTATTATCTAGCCCTCCACAGAAAAAGTTTACTGACCCCTGCTCTAGACTAAGCTGTGCATTCTACTGTGGTTTAGGCATGACTGAGCATGTACTTCTTTTTTCTTTTTTTTTTGGCTGTGTTGGGTCTTTGTTGCTGCGCGCGGGCTTTCTCTAGTTGCGGCGAGTGAGGACTACTCTTTGTTGTGGTGTGTGGGCTTCTCGTTGCGGTGGCTTCTCTTGTTGCAGAGCACGGGCTCTAGGTGCACGGGCTTCAGTAGTTGTGTCAGGCAGGCTCAGTAGTTGTGGCACACGGGCTTATTGCTCTGCAGCATGTGGGATCTTCCCCGACCAGGGATCGAACCCGTGTCCCCTGCATTGGCAGGTGGATTCTTAACCACTGCACCACCAGGGAAGTCCGAGCATGTACTTTTAAGTAGAGGGGTAGGCCCTTTACTTGCATCTCTCCGTATGAGAGAACCATACTCATAACTGGAACTCATATCCAAGACCCACGGATAAAGAGTACAACAGCAAAGTGAAGGGATATTTTTGTTAGGAATTGTCATACTGGGAACATAACGCACGATGCTCTTTGCTGTAGAATCACCTAGAGAGCATTTAAAGACAGGTTGCTAGACCTTATTCCCAGAGATTCTGATTCAGTACAACCGGGGAGGGCCTTGGGAATCTGAAATTTTAGAATGCTTTCCAGGTAATGCTGATATGTAGCAAATAGTCAGGATTTGGAAGTCCAAATGATCTAAAAATCCATGGCCAAGTAAGATGGTCTTTTTATTCTTGATGAATCATTAAAAAGAGGCCAATTCATTTCTCTTCAATTTATATATTATTTATGAGTCTCTAGCTTTAGGGAATACAATAAAGAATTCAAAATCTCTTAGCAATGATTTTTCTCAACGACTTTTCTTGCACTAAGGATCATGTAATAAAACTCTATGCTTCCATACTGCCTGATATTTTCAAAGTGGTTTCACATCTTCTCTCAGTGACCCTGTGAGGTAAAGTGAGGATCCAATACTTAGCATTCGCTTGAGTTTATCACACTTACCAAAACCCTGTCAATCCGTTGACCAAGGGCCACTTCCAGTTCTGTTATTCATGCATTCATTCAACAACAAAATTTTTTTTGAACACTTGCCAGTCATTGTTAGGTACAAAGAATTGTGGACTGGATAAAATTCCTGCCCGCATGGAGCTTACATTCTAGTTGTGGGACGGGGAGTGGGGGGAGCTCTCCTTATACCTGCCTTCTGTAAAAATTTCCCTAACCTGTCCTAGTCTGAATCTTCAAATTAGGAATTTCCCCCCAAACTTATTAAATGAGAAAGGATAACACTTGTCCCATGGTCACACCATATCTTGTCATTTAAAGCTGATTCCTCTGCTGTGGTGCTTGTCTGTCATGTAGCCCTTAAGGCTGTAACACTGGCTTCATGTTTACATCTGTTCTGACATTATATGTGCAAGTGAATGAGTTCTATGGGTCTTGTCTCTGAAAGGAAGAGACTCCTATTTGTAGTTAGTTCTAAGCCCTCATATGATTAATGAGTGCTTCTCAGTGATTCTGGATCAAAATAATCAGTCTCACCTGATTGAAGATTAGAGTCTGCACCTACAGATTCTCTTTAGTAGGATAACTGGAAACCTAACAAACAGGGAGAACAGTTTCGTGAAAGTAAGCCAAAGAATGTCAGAGATAGTAGAGACCTCAGGGATGTAGCCCCACTGCCTTTTCAAGATCTGAAATCTGAGACTCAGAGAGGTTACCTAAGTTGCCTCAGGTCACACAGCCTAAACGATGGATGTGGAATCAGTAACCAAATACAATCTACAATCACATGGGGCGGGGAGATCCTTCTCCTAAAATTTAACGTCTACATCAGGTCCCGGCGCCTCACCGCTTCCACCCATCCCCCTTTCTTGTATTAATTACGCATCGCTCTTTTTTGAAGAATCGGGTCGTTAAAACTTGCAGTTGGGGCATTCCACAAACAGGTGTCCAGATCACTGACACATAGTCGGGGAATCTGGGTCTCCACCTGCCCGCCTGCCCGCCGAGAACTCTCCAGCTCCCGCGTACAAAGTTTGCTCGGCTCATACATTCCTCTTTCAGATCCCTGGCCGCGAGGCCAAGATGCCTGCTGCGGCCTCCGAAGAAGTTCGGAGATGCAGTTTCCTCGCAGAAGCCGGGCCGGGGTGCGTCGGCCGCCGAGCTGAGCGTCCTCTGGCTCGGTGGCGGCGGGGGAGCGCCGGGCGCCTGTAGGCGTGGGGCTGGGCGGGGCGGCCCCTCGGCGCGCGCTGCCCGCCCCGGCTCCCAGGGCCGCGGGCCCGCTAGCCCCGCGTGGAGCGAGAGGCGCGCGCGGGCCGTGGGGGCTGGGCCGAGGCGGAGCGCGAGGCGGCGGCGGCGGCAGGAGGCGCCGCGGGACGAGGCAGCGGCCCCCGCCCCCCAAAGTCCGTCCCCGCGCGGGGCTGGGGAGCTCGGGGCGGGGAAGCCGCGGGGCCGCGCCACGTCCCTCGCCCGCCCCAGAGCGGGTTTTGCAGGCGGCTCTAAGCTGGGGGCTTTTGTGTCTGCGACTCGGGAGCGGCGAGAGCGCAGACCTCATCCTCAGAGGGCGCTGTGAGTGCGCCGCCAGGGCCGGGCCGCCCGCCTCCCGCCTCCCCTGTCAGCGGCTCCTGAGGCGGCGGTGGTGGCGGCGGCGGCGAAGAAGAAGGAGTGGGAGGAGGCGGCGGCGGCGGCGGCGGCGGCGCACTCGTCCTCCGCACACGCCGGCCCCGGGCGGGGGGCCGCCCCCAGGCCGCTCTCCCGCCGCCGCCGCTGAGCCCGGGTGGCCCCAGCACGCCGCCCGGCCGCCCCGAGGCCTCGTCCTCCTCCCAAACTTTGCAAAGTCGGCCCGCGTCCCCACCGCCCTCGGCCGCGCCTCACCTCGGAGGCTCGCCTCGCAGCCGCAGCGGCCCCGCGAGGAGGAGGAGGAGCCGCCGCCGCAGCATCAAAGAGACCGAATTCCCGCGGCCTGGGGGGGAGTCATGCTTTGCGGTCTGTAATGTCAGCAGAACAGGAGAAGGATCCCATTTCGCTGAAGAGAGTTCGAGGTAACCGAGAAGGGCGCCGGGTTGAGGGGAGCGGGGGGAGCGGGGCGCGCGGGGGCCGTGTGCCCGCCGGCCGGGAGGCAACGGGGCTCTGTCCGGGCCTAACTCCGCGCAGCCCGCGTCCCGCCTGCGCCCCGTGGCCCGGGCTGCGGTCGGAGGCGCGCGGCCGCCGCGTCCCCTGTGCCGAGCCCTGGCCGCCCCGACTTTGTGTTAGGAGGCAGTTGAAGCCGCACTCAGCATCCCTTCATACCCCGCTCCTCGCCCACCTTACCTCGTTGGCCAGACACAGCACAATAGGCAGCTCAGAGGGTGAGAAAGAAACACCCCCTGGCAGAGACCACGAACGATGCCCTCCACCCCCCCCACCCAAAAAAGTAAGTTGGACCGCACTGGAGTTGACGCTCTTGCAGAAGGTGTGCCGGGCCTTCGTGTCTCTCCCAGCCCCCCTTCCCATTCTCCAAAAGGCAACAAACATACAGCTTTATTTTCCTTAGGCTTAAGAGGAGAACCTATATTCATTCAAAAGGCTTTTCTCTATTGGCTTATGGATAAGAATCAAATCGCCCCAAATCAGTTTTATACACGGCTGGCTTGCTTCTTCTTTGCACACTAGTTAGGAATTTTCCTGCTGCCTTACTATCTAAGAAGTATCAGAGGGAACGATGTGCCAGACAAAAGATAACGCATGTAAGTTCACAGACACCAAGTGCCGTCTGGGAATTTGGGGAGTATCCTCCAGCTCTTATTTCCAGCTTTCAATAGGGTTCAGGCCGAAAGTCACAAAGTTGAAGTAATACTGTTTGTTCAGTAAGCAAATATTTATTGAACATCTACTGTGTGCCTGGCACTGTTTTTGGCACTGGGATACCGCGGTGAACAAAGCAAAAAGACCATCTGCACCCAGGAGGAAGGCACACTCTTGTAGGGTAAACAAATGATGAACAAATAAAAGGTATAGGATGTCAAATGGTAAGTGGTATGGAGAAAATCAAAGCAGGGAGAGTGGTTAGAAAATATGTATGGAGGTGGAGAGGTAGCAATTATGTATAAGAGGGCTCAGCTGGAAGATGATGTTTGCGCAAAGACCCAAAGGAAGTGACAGAGCAGAGCCATATGGATATGTGTGGGAATAGAAGTACTGGCAAAAGGAACAGCAAGTGCAAAGGCCCTGGGTCTGGAATTTGCCTAGTGTGTTCAAGCAACTGCAAAGAAGCTATTGTGAGTGAGCAAAGGGAGAGTAGTGTGAACTGAGCTGAAGTATGGGTTGAATGTGTATTGGCCTTGTGAGCCATTTAAAAGATTTGGGCTTGTACTCTGAGATAGCGCCTGGATGATTTTGTGCAGAAGAGTGAGTGATCTGCCTTATGTTTTTTTTTTTTGTTTTTTTTTTGCGGTACGCTGGCCTCTCACTGCTGTGGCCTCTCCCGTTGCGGAGCACAGGCTCCGGACGCGCAGGCTCAGCGGCCATGGCTCACGGGCCCAGCCGCTCCGTGGCATGTGGGATCTTCCCAGACCGGGGCACGAACCCGTGTCCCCTGCATCGGCAGGCAGACTCTCAACCACTGCGCCACTGGGGAAGCCCTGCCTTATGTTTTTAACTGGCTGTTCTGCGGAGAATAGACTGTAGAGAACAAGGGCTAAAGCAGGGAGGCTAGTTAGGAAGTTATTGAAATAATCCTTTCATCCAAACAAGATAAAGTGCTTTATAAATCAGTAAGTAGTAAGGTAAATTTCCAATTGACTTAAGTGATGTAGAGATCAAGGACCACAGCCATTCATCTATGTTTTTGTTCCTTGTGACTAGAGATTAAACCTATAAAACTGGCTTGTGACACAGTGACAATGTGATAACCAAATAACATCACTTGAGTATTTAGTTAGAGATTGATTTTCTTAGCCATTTAAGCAAAAACATAATTTAGAGCAGAATATTGTTTTTACAGGCTTAATAGCACAATCTTTCATTTGGTGAAGGTTTTCTATTTCAACTTTCTTTTCTCTTTGTTGTTATGAATTGCCAAAGCCTTTAAGGAATAGACCTTTCTGAGATAGTTATTTCTTTGATATGTTTGCCATGTTATTTTGCCTACTATTAAAAATTACTTTGGGGTTGAAGGAAAAGAAAGCTTTATCAAGTTTATACCTTTGAACTCAATTATCAGTCTTAATCAAATGTAATTTTAAATAAAATTGATGGGTATTTTATTGTGCATAAAGACTACAGATCTGTCTTTGTTTTATTACAACTGCTGGTTTTAAGTTTGATGCCCTAGTTGTTGGAAGTTGACTTAGGTGTCAGCTCAAGAATATTCTGAGAGTCAAGTACCAAAATAAAAGACAAAGCACTTTTTAAAATAAAAAGGCAATATGAAGAGGGGTTTTTATGATGTCATTTTGTACTAATTAGAACATTAATTTTTAAAACATTTTAAAATTATTTTATAATCCATAAAAGGTACCAGATTATCTACATGAGCTCTTCCGAAGCACAATTCTGCTGAACTTCACTGCCCTGGAGCTTCTAGTTATAATTTATATCATCAGACTGCACGTAGAATGTGGTGTTTGCAGAGCATAATCTCTTGAACAGTGCTTCTCAAACTGTTTCTTATCCAATGATATATATATAATCAGACTTTTTAATGGTTATGTATTTATTTCATGGGTATTATCAAAAATATAAGTTATCAAACCTTTTGCTTAGGATAAGACTAAGATATAGATAAATAGACATATCTTTCTCTATATATAGAGAAAGACCTATATATTTTTTTAAATTTTAAATTTAAAGGAATTACTAGAAAATAATATTATAGACATAACTCAGATATGGCAAAATTATGGCAATGTGAATGACTAAGGACTTCGTAGACCAAAAGCATCGTAATCCCCTAGGATGCTTATTCAAAATGTAGCTTCCTGGACACACAGAATCAGAATTTCTGAGAGATTTCTCTGCATCTTTAACAAGCTCCCCTGGTGTTCCTTATGTACACTGAAGTTTGAGAACTGCTGCTGGTAGACCTAGATTGTGAAGGTAAGTGGACCAGAGGAAGCTGATCGGTGGTTTTCCAAACTTGTCGTGATAGTTTATTTATTTTAATTTTACTTTTTAAAATATTTATTTATTTGGTTGTGCTGGGTCTTAGTTGCGGCAGGCAGGCTCCTAAGTTGTGGCTCGCCAGCTCCTCAGCTGTGGCATGCGAACTCTTAGTTGCGGCATGCATGTGGGATCTAGTTCCCTGACCAGGGATCGAACCCGAGCCTCCTGCATTGGGAGCCTGGAGTCTTACCACTGCACCACCAGGGAAGTCCCTGTCCTGATATTTTAATATTAGATTCACAATTGCTATTTAATGGCAAAGTATCTTACTCCTGTTTCCTACCAGTTCTTACCACTCCCCAAACCCTCAGCCCTGGGTTGTAAGACACATCCATGAGGATAGGTGCAATATCTTGATTATCCTTCTGTTTCTTTCCTAATTGCCTTGCTCACAGTAAATACCAAATGAACGAATGAGTGAATACATGAAGGAACTGATTTGTATCGTTATGCTGCTTTCGGATTGTCTGTAGCCCCTCCCACCACTTTTACTTGCCCTTTTTCCTTATTTTAACCAACACTCCCATTATCCAGTATTTTTAGAACTCTTAGGTGTTGATCTGATGACGCTATTCATTCGTTTATTCAACAAATATTTGTTGGGCAGTTATAGTGCCAGACAGTGAGAATACATTGATTAAGAAGACATAATACCTGTCTTCAAGAACTTTTAGTGTAGTCTGGGATACTGACAAATAAGTAATCAATTACAAACAGCATGATAAATGCTGTGATAATCTACAGGAAATAAAGGAACGTATATAACCTATCTTTAAGGGAGTCAAGGAAGGCCTCCTGGAGGAGAGTTCTACGAAGTGGTGGGTGTTCCTTTGTTTTAAATGTTGTAGAAAGAGCAGCAAGGAGGATGAGGGATGAGAAAAAGGTCTAGGAAGTTAGTGGTGATTTTGAGAAGGCATTTTTGGGAGAAAACTACATTTCAAAGTAGTGAATATTAAGTGGTGACGATATAATTTAAAAGAAGCTTGGTGATAGAAGGAAAGACATAGCCAATAACTTGGAAAGAGAGTCAAGAGGAAGTTTGTATGGGTTCTCTTTATTTTTTCTCCCTTGAAAAATGACAGACATATTAGTAGACAAACAAAAGAACCTGATTTAGAAGGAGAGGGGAGAAACTGAAAAAGCAACAGAAAGAGAGGATAATTCATTAATAGAGCATTCAGTACGTGTTTTTTAATATCTGCCATGTGCTAGGTATTCGCTGTTGTGGAAGCTGGGCATTAGACAGACAAGACTCCTCATAAATCAGGTTTCTGCATATGAGAGAAGGAATAGCAACAAGGATGCAAATGAAGAGTTAGTCTTGGGGAAAAAAAAGAGAAAATGAAGGAAGAAAAACAAATTTAGAGATGAAGAAGGAAGCTGAAGCATTCATTTCAGATGAAATGCTTTTTTTTTAAAACATACATGCCACATTTATTGTTTCAAATACAGTTATGTCTGATTTATTACTGATTTTGCCTGAAGAAGTTAAGACAGCAGACTTAATGACTCATATCAGAACTATGGTGAACACTATATAGTATCAAGATAACTCCATCTAGACTATGAACAAATGATAGTTCTTTAGTAAAAGTAGAAATTTCTCTAGTCATGAGGCAAAAGTGATTAAGTAGCTATCTGCTTTTAAAAGACTGTGCACCCTCAGATGAAACACTTTTAACCAGAGTTAGAAATGACATTGGAGAGGTAAGCATGTATTTTAGAATGGCATAGTAACACAAAAATGTCACAGAAGTGCTAAAAGTAGACTGTACTAAAAAATATAGACCATCTTGATCAGAGAAGTGTATGGAAGATTTGGATTAAGATTGAAGAGGAAGCATGATTTACAGTCACAGAATTGAGGGGAAGAACTGATGAGAGAAAGTCTGCAGGAAAGGATTGGGGGTTTTTGTTGTTTTGTTTTTTAATTGGCATATGTAAGGGCTAGGCAGAGTGTCAGGGAAACGAGTTTGGTTTTCAACACATTGAATGAATATCCCCCTGGGATGTTGCAGTGTATGCAACAGATACACGTGGTTTGGACTGAGGCCGGTGGTCTGAGCCAGAAATAGAGATCTGGAAGTTATCAGTAAACATGTGAATACTAATTGATGCCTTGGGAATAGATGAGCTCACCCAAGAGAGTGAAGAGTGAGAAGAGAAAAGCATTGAGAAACGCAACTTTAGGAACACTAACATTTAGGAGATAAAAGGGGAAAGAGGACCCTGAAAAACAGAATGCGAAGGAGTAGCCAGAGAGGTAGAGGAGAAAACTGTAAGAGAATGGTGTCAGATATATAACAGGAAGAATAAATTTATGAGGGGGAGATAAATGGATTTTGTTGTTAAGAAGTAGAATGAAAGGTGTCTATCTGTGAGACCTCCAGCATGTTCTTTCTCCCATATTCCCTGACCTGATGAAGATCATTTATCTAGTGATCCAAACCCATGCCCCACTGCAACTCAGCACTGTCCCAGAGTCCTAGATTATCTGTCTCCTTAGTATGTTTTGAACCCATCATCTCCTCAGTCTTTCCACAACCACTTCTTTAGTTCAGGTTTTGATTATCTCTTTGCTTATTATAATAACCCTATCACTGGTTTCAGTGGCCTCCCGTTTTGTCTTTCTTAACCCATTTTGCACATTGTTACTTACTGCTGGTGGTAAGTAACTACCATCTATTGAGTACTTACCAAGCAGTTTGCTAAGTAATTTAAATGGATCATCTTGCTTAATCCTCTCAATAACCCTATAAGCTGGCTGATATCATCATTCTAGGTTTATAATTGAGGAATTGATATTCAGAGAGGTTAAGTAATATGTGGTTAAGTAACATATTCAAGTTTACCCAGCTAGTAAGTGGCAAAGCTAGAACTTAAATTCTAGGGCCCCAAATCTTAGCCGGTATGTTCCATTGCTATAATGCTTCCCAAACACAATTTAGTCATGTTATTCTTTTTTGTAAAATTCTTCATTGGTTCCCCATTGCATTTAGGATAAAAATCCAACCTTCTTATATTAGCCCAATTCAACCTTCTTATATTTTTATTTGGCCCAGGCCTACCACTTAGTCCTCCATCCTTCCTATTCCATGAAATGCTTACCCTTGTCTCCCATGCTCCAGTTCTGAAATAGTCACATTTCCTCTCTAGATGTTGTCATGATCTCTCATGTCTTTAAATTTTTCTTTGCACGTTCTGTTCCTTCTGCTAGGCATGCCCTCTTTTTTCCCGACTTTGGTAAGATACTCATCCTCAAAGCTTCAGCTCCACCAATACCGCCCATTATTCGAGGTATTGACATTATTGTGTAGAGTCAGCTTCACACTTGGATGCCATCCACCCACCCTTCTAAGCTTTACCTTTGTGAGCAGCCTTAAACCTCAGGTACCTCAGGAATGCAAAGATCATTAGTTTGGGGCGAACAGCTGGCACAAGAACCACAAATATATGAAACTTTAAATCACTGATGTTGAGGGCTTTCTGAATTTAATATTTATTACATACCCAGATTGATCTAGGTTTGGGGCATCACATAGCAGACACTTTCTGCCTTGCATTCTAAAAGGAAATAATGTCTTTTTCACTTCAATCGTATAAGACCATTTTGCCAAATGCTTAATGGAATTCATACAATACTATATTCACTTTTTTTTTTTTTTTTTTTTTTTTTTGCGGTACGCGGGCCTCTCACTGCTATGGCCTCTCCCGCCGCGGAGCACAGGCTCTGGACGCGCAGGCCCAGCGGCCATGGCTCACGGGCCCAGCCGCTCCGCGGCATGTGGGATCTTTCCGGACCGGGGCACGAACCCACGTCCCCTTCGTCGGCAGGCGGACTCTCAACCACTGCGCCACCAGGGAAGCCCTATATTCACATATTAATTCACAATATTTCCATTCCATGGTAGAGACCAGTATTACAGAAGTATGTGTTTCAGGTGAAGATAAAGCTGTTAGCTAAGATGTTCACATCCATAGTAAATGGTAGAGTAAACTGACATTATATCCCAGACTTCTCTGCTGTTGTGAAAAACCGATACTTGAGTGTCCACTGATTGTGCTGACACTGCTGGCTATTAGATATTCTGATAGGATGATAAATACTATAGAAGCTGAAATGAAGTGCACTAGTGGTATAGTTTAGTCTAAAGGAAAGCAAAATGCAAACTAATAATTGAGTACCCATTGTGTGCCAGGCAATGTGTTAGGCACTGTCTTAGTCCGTTTGGGCTGCTGTAACAATACCATAGACTGGGTGGCTTGTAAACAACAAACATTTTATTTCTTACAATTCTGGAGGCTAGAAAGTCCAAGATCAAGGTGCCAGCAGATTTGGTGTCTGATGAAGACCCACTTCGTGGTTCATAGACAACAATCCTTCTCACTCTGTCCTAACGTGCGGAAGGGGCTAGGGAACTCTCCCAGGTCTGTTATATAAGGGCACTAAATCTCCCAGATCTGTTTTATAAGGGCAGAGCCCGCATGACCTAATCTCCTATCAAAGGCCCCATCTCCTAATACCATCATAATGAGGATTAGGATTTCAACATACGAATTTTGGGGGAAAACAAACCTGGGTTGAGTCATTTAATGAGCCTAGAATACATCCTTATACCACATACACATATTAAAATAAACACTTATTTGGAATAATGATGAAGAAAGTCTCTTTAAAGGAAAATGTTGATTATAAACTATTTTAAAATAATGTAGTCACATTACTTATGAGAACAGTCACTGTCACAAACCAAACCATTATTGTGAGTAAAGTGAGTTTAACAAAGGAAAAATTTAAATATATTAAAGGCACACTGCTATCTAGTGTACAGAATAATGCCTTCACTCCCTTTTAAGGACATGGGGCCAAAATAGATTGAGTCTTTAATAGGAAGAATAAAGAAGTTGTAACTAGACCTAAAAAAAATGCATAAAAGGCCTAAAGTAAATAATCCGCTCTTTACAAAATAAAAAGTACTTACAAATAAAAGAATGATTTTATACTTACAAACAGATTTCATATGAAAAGATCATTGATTTGTAGCGTCTTTAGATGGGGAAGAAATTGTATCATTTAGTAGGTTGGACTCTCCTCTAAGACTACAAGTAGAGAAACAACTTAAGCTTCCAGCTCTAAATAAAGGTTAAAGGGTGAAAGGAGAGGTAAAAGTATTTTTGTGCTTAATTGAGATTGATTGGCATGATGAAAAGTGATAATATATAGATAAAATTCCTTAACTTAAGATGAGAGAGGTTTCTTTTTCTATTGTTGGTATCACCCTTTCCCACTTCTCTTCCGCCTTGTGCATTCGGAGGGCTCTGGGAAGGTAGGAGTGAAGAGATGAGTTGAAGAAATTCAATTATTAACAGAAGGATCAGAGTAGCCACCGTTACGACAAGATTTGGAAGTTCCCGTTTTCTTGGTTCTGTGCTCCACAACTCTCAACTTCTGGCTGAATGTTCATGGTTTACCTTGCAGAGTCAGCTGCAGCAGATATGTAGAGCAGATAGAGAGACGCTTTGGTACCAAAAGTTATTAAGGTAACCTAAATAACTAGCTTTATGACCACTACTTTCCCCTCCCCTTGCACTTCGTTTTTAAAGAGTAATAATTACAGAAATTCTTGGTAGCTTATATTCTGATTAGCCCCAATGACCATGAATCTGATCTAACATTACTTATTAACATCATGGAGATGACAGAACCACCAGTATTACATATAGCAGTGGGAGGGACCTAGGTAAGGCCAAGAGTCAGAGCCATTGGAAATGTTACATAGTTAACTTTTTAGATGAACAATAAGTGAGGCAACTGAGACCAGTGGGAACTTGAAGATTGTTTTATGGAGGGAAATATTAGACTCTTAAATAAAAAACTAATACTATAAAACTCAATTTTCAAAAAAGAATTTTAGGTGGTTTTGCTTACAGATTACTTGAAAATAATGGATTTATTTAACTGATTCCAAATGTCAGAGTTTTGCCTTACAGTAAATACAGGAATTATCATTAAAGTTTTAGAAAATGAACAGAGATGGTAGATACTAACCATTAAGAGTACGTTTTGTCCATCTTTAACTTACAGCATTTTAATAGTAAAATTATAATTATTCAGTAGTCTTAATAATGCTGTGAATGGTAATTTATATATTCTAGATTAGAGACTAATTTGTTAATAACTTTTTATTTTTTAAGAATTACCTTTTTCTGTTGATACTTTTGTTATAATGAAATACCCATAAAAAATGTTAGGAAGGACAGGACTTTGACGTTTGGACCTTTTGTTTATTTATATAGCCACTTTATTATTTGACCTCAAGCCCATTACTAATTCTTTTCCACAGAATTTCTAGGTATTCAGATTCAAGAACAACACATTTCTCTGTTCAGTATGTTAGTATATACTGTTATGGAAAACTGCATACAAATTGTTAATATGAACTCATTAGTTCAGTGTATATAGGCTACTGAAAGTTATACATTCGTTAAGTAGTTTAGCCATTCCTGAACCATATGATTTTGAATGAATGACCTTGAGGAGTGCACTGGATCTCTCTCTTAGTTCTTTACTTACCATCTATTCAAATGGGATTACCACGTCAAATTAAAATTAAAAGATAGGAGTCCCTTTATCATTTTTTTATTAAAGATTTTTTAATGGTCATAACTATAATTTAATGAATGTTTATATTTTTCCCTGTTTATAGTTTTTTTTAAAAATTAAAGTTTAGTTTATTTACAATATTATATTAGTTTCAGGTGTACAACATAGTGATTCAGTGTTTTTTATTGATTATATTAAGATAGGAGTTCCTTTAGTTTGAACCAGAAGTTTCCATTTTTGCCTTTTGTGGGCCACTGAGGAAGACAGTATATGTATAAGATCTTAGGGAGGCAAACTACTATATTAGAAGCAGATAAACCTAGTTTTATCCAAGCAACAAAACAAAAATAAATAATTCGAACTTCATCAAAATTAAAAACTTACGTGTTTTACATCTGATGATTCTAGTATCCTTAATATATACATAAAGAATTCTTAAAATTCAACAGAAAAGACAAACACTCTAACTAAAAAACAGGCAGAGAACTTGAATAGGCATTTCTTCAAAGAAGATAAAGAAATGGTCAATAAATACATGTAAAGATGCTCAACATCATTAGTAATTTTGGAAATGCAAATTAAAAGCACAAGGAGATACCACTTCATACTCAACTAGAGTCACTATATTAAAAAAAAACCTATAAATCTTAGGGAGAATGTGAAGAAATTAGAACTGTCAGACTTTAGAGGTGGGAACATAAAATGGTGCAGCCACTGTGGAAAACAGTTGGGCAGTTCCTCAAAATGTTAATCATAGGGATACTATGTGACCCAGCAATTCCACTCCTAGGTGTATACCCAAGAGAATTGAAAACATACATTCATTTAAAAACATGTGCGTAAATGCATTATTCATAGTCCCTCCAAAATAGAAACAACCCAAATGTTCACCAGCTGATGACTGGATAAACATAATGTGGAATATTGTTCAGCCATAAAAAAGAATGAAATACTAATATATAAAATTACATGGTTGAACGTCAGAAATGTTATGCTAGGTGAAAGAAGCCAAACTCAAAGCCACACATTAGGTGCTTCCCTGGTGGCACAGTGGTTGAGAGTCCGCCTGCCGATTCAGGGGACACGGGTTCGTGCCCTGGTCTAGGAAGATCCCACATGTCCGGGAAGATCCCACATGCTGCGGAGCGGCTGGGCCCGTGAGCCATGGCCACTGAGCCTGCGGGTCCGGAGCCTGTGCTCCTTAACGGGAGAGACCACAACAGTGAGAGGCCCGCGTACCGCAAAAAAAAAAAAAAAAAAAAAAAGCCACACATTATATGGCTAACAGGTATGGGGTTTCTTTTTGGGGTGCTGATAATGTTCTGGAATTAAATAGTGGTGATGGTTACATAGCCTGGTGAATATGCCCAAAACCCACTGAATTGTACACCTAAAAGCAAAAGAAAAACAAATACTAGTTTTAGATTTCAGAGCTGCTTTTTTACCAGGGGTATGATCCGTACCTTTACAATTCCATTTCTTTTTCTTTCTTTTTTTAAAATGGGGATGATTTTCCTCATAGGTTTGTTATGAAGATTAAGTGAAAGAACATAGATACAGATATAAACTTCTAAGATGGTAGAACAAAGCTACCGTACAGATTCTCTTCTAAATTTCAAGTGAAATGAACCAAAACAGTTTTAAAAAACAGCAAAAATGTCAGCGATAGCAGCAAACAAGGGAAGTGGCATTGCCCGGTAACATAAATCTGGATCAGGGTGAAATCTGGATCACTGTTTTAGGCTTCTAAAACAATCCCTGCCCCTTGGAAGCTGCTGGTGATTTACAAAATTTTAAGAATTACTAATAACCTCAAGTCTGGAGAAAAGCAAATTAAATGAGTAGTCTTATCTTCTCACTCCTTTGAGTAAGAAAAAAAATGAGTGAAACGGGAAGTTTTTGTTGTTGTTTTTAAAGGACTCTCTGACAGAAAAGAAGCCTTCAGAGATACAAATTGAATCAGAGGACTCAAGGGAATCCTCCCATGTGAATGGGTTACTGCACCTCCCTACTAGGTAGATGTGCATTTAACAAAATCTTAGAATTAAGAGCCTGGATGTTTCAAGGAAGCACAACAGGTTAATCTTACTAACATAGGCAAGCATTATAAAGAGAATATTAGCATATCCAGTCACATAAATATAACATTCATATAAAAATTAGTAAGTTGGGTTTACTAACATAGGAATGTCAGGCTGGGTTCAACATTAAAATAAGGTAAAGGGGACTTCCCTGGTGGCACAGTCGTTAGGAATCCACCTGCCAATGCAAGGGATATGGGTTCGAGCCCTAGTCCAGGAAGATCCCACACGTCGCGGAGCAACTAGGACTGAGTGCCACAATTACTGAAGCCTGCATGCTCTAGGGCCCACGAACTACAACTACTGAGTCCACGTGCCACAACTACTGAAGCCCGTGTGCCTACAGCTGGTGCTCCACGAGAGAAGCCACTGCAATGAGAAGCCCACGCACCACAACAGAGTAGCCCCCACTCGCCACAACTAGAGAAGACCCAACACAGCCAAAAATAAATAAATAAATTTATAAATAAATTTATAAAAATAAATAATGTAAAGGAAAAACATCATATGATTATCTCAATAGATGCAAGCCATCTAAGCCAGGCAAACAATCTTAGATAAGAATAAAAGGGAGTCAAAGTTATGCACATTAAATCAGAGCTTAAAAGGTCTGGGCAAAGTTACAAGATAAAAATAAAAGCATGATAATTATGTAAACATACTGTAGCAAACTAGTGAACTGACACAAAGAATAAGAAGAGAAAGAGCATGCAGAAGATGAAGAACCCATGACCTACAGGACAGAAGGAAATAACTCACATGTACTTCAAGTTGTAGAACTTAAATAAAATAAGAGCTCAAAGACAAGATAATATTAAAACACAGAAGAAGGGTAAATTGGCAGACCTAAGGAAATAAATTGACTAAAACAACATATATAGAGAACAAATTAGAAACAGAATAAAGATAGTTAACAATTAAGTTACATAATAGAAAAACTTCAGATAATCAGATTAAGTGCAGATGAAAAAGACTAGTCAGATGAGCTAATAGGTATGGAGCTAAAAAATCTCCCCAGCATAATGATAATTAGTACCCCTGAAATAGAGCACTGAACAAATAGAGTGGAAAAAAAGTATTCAAAGATATGAGAAAAGAAAATTTACCTGAAATGAAGAATCTAGAGATAGAAAATACCCTGCTAAATTTAGGGAGGGAAAAAGAAGAATAAGATGTGATACTATACTATCCTCAACTTTCAAAGCAGGAAGTCACTTGACACCATCTAAAGATTGAAAAAAGAAAAACCATAATTTCTCCAACTTAATGTTTTTCTTGTTGTCTTTTCTTAGCCTTAGAGAATTATTTTCAAAAATTTCTCTTTTGGTGAAGAAGCATTTAGCGTATTCTTCAGTTTAATTTATTTCTTTTTCCTTTATTAAATTCTAATAAAGTTAAAATTTAATGCTTTTATTTAAAAAATAATAGCCCATTTTTGTAAAGGTATTACTATCACAAATTTATACACAGGAGGAAAAGTAGGTAGGTAGATAGTAAGCTAAATCTCTGGAATGATGTTAACGTAGGAGTAATACTATTTTCAGCCTGGGAGGTGTTAGAAATATGTATCAGTCAGGGTCCAGCCAGGAGACAGAAACCAGACTAGCTATTTTTAAATTTATTTATTTATTTGTCCTTGGCTGTGTTGGGTCCTCGTTGCGGTGCACGGGCCTCTCACTGCGGTGGCCTCTCCCGTTGTGGAGCACGGGCTCCAGGCGGGTGTGCTTCAGTAGTTACGGCAGGCAGGCTCAGCATTTGTGGCTCATGGGCTCTAGAGCGCAGGCTCAGTAGTTGTGGTGCACGGGCTCAGCTGCTCTGCGGCATGCGGGATCCTCCCGGACCAGGGCTTGAATCTGTGTCCCCCGTGCCGGCAGGCGGACTCCCAACCACCGCGCCACCAGGGAAGCCCCAGACTAGTTATTTTTAATGGAAAGAATTTGATATAAAGTATTGTTAACAGATATTAAACTGGCAAAATAGAATACTAAAGTTTTTACAGAGGTGACAACTGTGGGAAGCAGCTACCATTCTTAAGGCTGAAGGACATAGGAAAGAGGTTGGAATTATTAAAGTATATAAACTCACAAGAGGGTCCCTGTGGAGTTTAAACTCAGGTCTCTGAGAAGGGGGTGCTGCTTAGGCAGGTATGAATGCCTGTGGGGTTAGAGGATGGGCCCTATGGGCCTGGGACTCAGACACCAGGTGCTGATGTCTCTGAGGAGGGCACAACCAGGCTATCTGGGATAATATGTGAGCTAAATAAAAACAGTGTTATTTTGTTCTAGATGGCTAGCCAGAACAGGGAGTACCTTTCCACTTATTAGAAGTCTTCCTCTTTGTCCCTCAATAGGGCTTTTAAAAAGTTTTTGTTCATACTGATCTTGTGCACTTCTTAAATTTATTGCTAGCTATTTTAATTTAGTTTTGTTCCTGTTAATGAAAGCTTATCTTCTACTTTATCTTTTAACTGGTTATAGTTTGTAATATGAAAGCTTTTGATGTTTAGATATTAATTTAACATCCAGAATCCTTACTAAAATTTTGTTATTGTTGTCATAGTTTTTTACCTCCACAATATTTAAACCTCTTCTAAATAGCTCTTACAGAAATCTGCTTTGCATTTTTATGTGTGGAACTATCGCCAGCATGCTGATTTCTCTTTATTGCCAAGTACCATTACTTTTCCTGAACTACTATTGTAAAGATATCATTACTGGTCTCCCTGCTTCTACCCCATTCCCATCACCAATTTATTCTCAGCACAATTGCTAATGTAATCTTTTAAAAACATAAATCGTGTTACTTTCCTGCCCAAAATCCTTAAATGATCATCCACTGTTCTTAAAATAAAATCCAAATTCCTTACCGTAAACTATAAGGCTCTATGTCTCAGTTGGCTCGCTCTGCCATAACGAAATGCCATAGACTGGGTGGCTTAAACAACAGAAATTTATTTTCTCTCAGTCTGGCGCTAGGAAGTCCAAGATCAAGGTGCCAGCTAGTTTGTCAGCTCCTGGTGAGGGCTGTCTTCCTGGCTTGTAGATAGACGCCCATCTTCTTACTTTGTCCTCATATGGCCTTTCCCACTGTTTGCATGTGGGAGGAAGGAGGGTGGAAGGGAGGAAGGGGGTGTGGAGAGAGAGAGTTCACTTTCTCTTCTTAGAAGGCCACTAATCCCATTACCCTCATGACCTAATGTAACCCTAATTACCTCCAACAGCCCCCACCTCCAAATACTATCACATTAGGGGGCAGAGTTTCAACATATGAATTGTGCGGGGACACGAGCATTTAGTTCATGACACTCTAAAATGATCTGGTCCCTGCCTGTCTCTTCAGCCTCTTCTAAAGGTGCTCTCCAGAGTTCCATAACACACTGGCCTCTTTTAAATGTCTCAGACAGGATGACACATTCAAGCTCCTTTCTATTTATTCTCTCTGCCTAGAGGCTTTACGTTCTGCTCTTCATATGAGAGATTTCTTATCATCTTTTAGGACTCAGTTTAAATATCTCTTTCTCGGAATCCACATGTATGAGCAAGTCTCCTATAATTCTCTGTCAACTCATTGGATTTATTTATTTATTAATCTATTACAAATATGTATTATGGTTTACTACAAATGTGTATCTACATATATGTGTACATAATTTTATTCTGTCTGCTTTTGTGTATGTTCAGAATTCTCTGTAATAAAAAGTGTGTTTTTTTAATGGACGAAAATCCCATGTTTTTTTGAACTTCTTAGATTCACAGTCAAGCTTTTGCTTTTGCTTGATCATATTGAGAAAATCATACTCACATACATTGTTGTATTTTGACAATACCTTTCAGAATTAAGAGACACATACCTCTGATGCCATAATTCCAGTCCTAGGAATCACTTTTACATGAGTGTAAAGACATTGATACATGGATTTTCATTGCAGAACAGCAAAGGTTTGAAAACAATCAAAATATCCATCAATAGGGAGGGGACTAGTTTAATGAATTATGGTATAATCATACTGTGAACTACTCAGTTATTAGAGAATGGAGCAGTTCTATATGTAATGACATGGAATGATTTCCAAGTAAGAAAGCAAGGTACAGACCATTGTTCCATACTAAGCATGCCATTGTTTGTGTACTCCCCAGAGATATACTGGAATTTATCTAGATTATCTTTGGAAAGATAGATCAGAAACTAGCAACAGTGTTTGCTTCAGGGATAGGAAACCAGATGACTGAAGGTTTGAGGGTGGGATGGAGAATTACTTTTTCACTGAAAGAATAATAAAAAATGCTATGGGGTAGAGGTGAATGACTGATTCTGGCTGAGATTATGGGGAAGACTTTTTGGAGAACAAAGATAATAAGAGCTTAGTATTGCTTTTATCTAATAAAAATAGAAAACATATTAACAGGTAGCTATAATACATATTGCTATGAGAGATATAAATTTCACTTATAAGTAGAAATACTATCTGGATTTATTTATTTATTTATTTTTAGGTGGTGATAGTGGACTGGATGGGTTAGGAGGACCAGGTGTACAACTAGGAAGCCCAGATAAGAAAAAGCGCAAGACAAATACCCAGGTAAATTGGCATTTTCTTTAATCACTGTTTTTCTTCACTGATATGATCAGGCTATGAGGTAAATTTAACTTTCGTCGTGGGTTTTGTTTCCTATCCTAATTCAGAACCTAGTAGTGACTTTTGCAGTGATTTGTTTTTTGGGTTTTTTTTTGCTTTGCAGCTAGCGGCTATTATTGGACTGTAAGCCTAGAGTGAATATTGCAGGAAGGAAGTGTAGGCAGATAAATTAAAATGCTTACTCTTAAAGCTAATTTAAAAGGAATAGATGCCTGTACTTTTATGAAAAGATTTAAAAATATATGGACACAAGTTTAACTTGGAGTAATGTTCAACTATTATAATAAATCAGTAGTATGTACATATCATGAAGCAATCATGATGGAAGCATCTTTTGTCTGAAACCTTTGGTTGTAATAAACAGTTATAAATACAGACTTTCTTGGTTTTATCCTTTGTAAATTTGAAGCACTGTTTTTATTATAAAGACTGCAAGTAACTGTGAAATGTGTACAGATTACCTGTTTCCATTTTGGCCACACTGTTAAAGCTTGCAGTTGTGACTAAAACTGGCAGTTTATTTTTCCAGTCTGAGGCCTAGGCCTTAGTGCTTTGGGACTACTTTAATAGCTAACTCTCTGAAGTTAAGCTAGGGAAAGAAATTTAGATCCTGTTTACTGTTATTTCATTTTATAGCTGTTTGGAGGTATAAAGGTATTTTCAGTTAAAATTTTAAGTGAAAGATTCTAGAGTTACAGGCAAGCATATTCAATGAAAATTACGGTAATGAAGCTTCTTTTGAAGGCTGAGTACTTCTAGAGTTTGTAACATTGATTTGAGCTCAAAAAGTATACCTTATTTCCTTTCCTAAATGAAAGAAACCTACCCAGTTTTATCATTAAATATAAATAGAAACATTATTTGGAATTGAAAGGTCAGGTGAAGAATTAAATTTTTGTAACACTTGAAAAGAAATTTAAAACTAAGTTCATAAATGTTAACATTTATGACTTCTTTGATCAAAAACATGTATTTTACATTCTCATTTCAGGGGCCTTCTTTTCCTCCATTGTCTGAGTATGCTCCACCACCAAATCCAAACTCTGACCATCTAGTGGCTGCTAATCCATTTGATGACAACTACAATACTATTTCCTATAAACCACTACCTTCGTCAAATCCATATCTTGGCCCTGGCTATCCTGGCTTTGGAGGCTACAGCACATTCAGAATGCCACCTCACGTTCCTCCAAGAATGTCTTCCCCATACTGTGGTCCTTACTCACTCAGGAATCAGCCACACCCATTTCCTCAGAATCCTTTGGGCATGGGTTTTAATCGACCTCATGCTTTTAATTTTGGGCCACATGATAATTCGAGTTTTGGAAACCCATCTTATAATAATGCACTAAGTCAGAATGTTAACATGCCTAATCAACATTTTAGACAAAATCCTGCTGAAAACTTCAATCAGATTCCTCCACAGAATGCTAGCCAAATATCTAACCCTGACTTGGCATCTAACTTTGTCCCTGGAAATAATTCAAATTTTAGTTCTCCATTAGAATCTAATCATTCTTTTATTCCTCCCCCAAACACTTTTGGTCAAGCAAAAGCACCACCCCCAAAACAAGACTTTAGTCAAGGAGCAACCAAAAACACTAATCAAAATTCCTCTGCTCATCCACCTCACTTAAATATGGATGACACAGTGAATCAGAGTAATATTGAATTAAAAAATGTTAATCGAAACAATGTCGTAAATCAGGAGAATAGCCGTTCGAGTAGCACTGAAGCTACAAACAACAGCCATGCAAACGGGACACAGAATAATCCACGACAACCTAGAGGTGCCGCAGATACATGCACCACTGAGAAAAGCAATAAATCCTCTCTCCACCCAAGCCGTCATGGGCATTCTTCTTCTGACCCAGTGTATCCTTGTGGAATTTGTACAAATGAAGTGAATGATGATCAGGATGCCATCTTATGTGAAGCCTCTTGTCAGAAATGGTTTCATCGGATCTGCACTGGAATGACTGAAACAGCTTATGGCCTCCTAACAGCAGAAGCATCAGCAGTATGGGGCTGTGATACCTGTATGGCTGACAAAGATGTCCAGTTAATGCGCACTAGAGAAACTTTTGGTCCCCCTGCAGTGGGCAGTGATGCTTAATTACAGGCATTAACTACAGTGGTTTTTTTCTCCTGTGTATTACAGAGGTTCAGTGACACAGGATTTTAATGTTTTACATTATTTTTTTAAATGCACACACAAAAAAGTTATTTACCTTTTAGTTTTTATTAATAACCACTTCATTGCTAGTGCAAACTTTGTATTGTTTTTGTTTGCTATCTTAAATAAGAATAATGTATATGGGGGTGCATTAGAAAGTAATATACAAGTAAATTTTAGTTTGTAATCATGAACATAAAAGCCTCTTGAAGCTTCAAGATAATATATAGCAAATGTAGGCAAGTTTTGACTTTTAAAAGTTAGAATCATTGAAAAATGTATCAGTTGACCCTTGAACAACAGAGGTTTGAACTGCCTGGGCCCACTGATTTTCAATAAACACATACTATAGTACTACATGATCCACGGTTGATTAAATTCCAGGATGCGGAACCACAGTTTTGGGGGGCTGACTATAAAGTTGTATTCAGATTTTTGACTGTTAGGGGGTCGGCACCCCTAGCCCCCGCGTTGTTCAAGGGTCAAGTGTATTCCAGTGCTGAACTTTGGCAATATCAAATTAAATATTTAGTTCAAAAAAATATTTGAGGATCCATTTAACATGTTTTCAGAAAGAATATATGTAGTTAAAACATGGAAGAAAGCATACATTCCAATGAGTTTTTTAAAAAATAATAGAGTATGACACCAGATTCGTCCCATATTAGGGTCCTTGAAATTAGTGACCTTCATATTATCAACTCAGTCTTTCCAGGATGTCTGTTTGTATAGATATGAGACAGATGTTAGCATATAGTAGATGTTCAGTAAGTATTTGTTGATTAACTTGTGGATTGTACCACATGAAATTGCTAACATTAGATCAGTTGAAAATTGACTACAATTAGTAGAGTTGTCATAAAGGATTTTTTAGTTGTGCTATTTAGAAATATAACAGTACTATGCTCTTCACTCTTCAAGTTGATTATTGAGTTGTTTTGTTATTGTTTTCCAGAGAAATAAATAATACAGTATCCTCAGAAGAATTGTGAATACTTTTCTTAATATCATTTCAAACCAGGGACATATTGCAAATGAGATAGGTAGAAACATCAATTTGGCCTTAGAGGGCTCTACTGGCCAAAGAGTGGTGGGTTGAAAAATCTTGTTCTGGGGATCTGAAAATTAAAAATGAGCCTCAGGGGAGTTCAAAATCCATTTCAAGCAAAGATCAATTAAGAGCCAAGATGAGCGCTTACTCACAGTTCGAGGCCCTGCAGCAGACAGGAGTTTCCGCTGTGACTGGGGAAAGAGTAAAAATGGACCTGAGAGTATTCTCTTGAGAGATGATTAAGAATGGAGACAGTTGGAGGTGCACTAATTAAGATTTGAAACAACAGAAGCCTGTTTTTGGAGTGGATCGTAACCTGTGACCCAAAAAAAGGATTCTATATGACAATTGATAATAATTTATACAATGGTTGGATGTTGGTAAATCTCACAAACTTGAACCATCTTTGTGACCAAAAAAGTTCTGAAGACTACGTGGTGACCTGCAAAAGTGATACTTTATGACCTGCAAAAGGGATACTTTAAACCTTGGTGAAATGACAGCAGCAGCAATATTGCCAAGAAATTTAAATTATGCATGAAAATTTTGATTATAGTCCTTCGGTTAATAAACATGAACCCACACTTTTACATGACAGCACTGGTGTCACATGTCACAAGCCAGTAAAGCAAAGTTAATTGAATTATTCAATTCTGTTGTTTACAGTGTAGTCACCAGAACTTTATCCAGTGAACTGGTATAGTTTTCATCATTTGGAGATTTTTCTAAGAAACTTCATATTCTCCAATTGAAAAACAGTAATTGGAGGGTTTGAACAGTTTATACAGCCTAGCAAATGATGAATTTTATAAAAATGAAATATTTAATGTCCTATTAGAAGAAAACTATTAATGCTTGTGATGTGTATTTTGTTTGAATAAAACTTATTTTTTTAAGTAGTGTTTTAATTTTGACCTACAGAAAACAGCAATTTCATATGGTACAAGGCAATATAAGGTTTTCTCCATTTACCTGTGACTAGTTAGAGATGAGTACAAGATATTTTAAATATAGTTGTAATATAAATGTCTTTATAGTTTTAGGAAATGAAATGATATAAACTCTAATACTAGGTACTCCTTTGTGTGAAAACTTTACCAGTTGAAGCAGGTAAAAATGCAGTAGTTTGGGCTGACTCTCGACATTTGGTATGTTCAGTAGCATACTCGAAGATCACATTTTGCTTACATTGTAGTTTTTGTTAAAGATACATAATTTTCTAAATGTTTAAGGACTTGATTATGTTGTTTTTGAAATCCTAGTGACTGCAGATTTTTAAGATATGATGCACTGTATGCTATATGCCTAGTTCTAGCATCAGATCATGGTTGTTTTTTTTAATGACTGAATACAGTTAGGTAGATGCTGAGTAGAACCTTCCAATGTCTTCAGGAGTTAACACTTTACACGGTAGTACTCAAATTTTGCTCATTGCTAAAACTGATTATGCAGTTTCTAAAGCCCTCTATTGCTTACACTTTTATTAGTTTTGTGAAAATGAAATAACCTCTCCCAAGTTAGTCTAAAAATACTTGATTTATAATGTGATTCTTTTATTTTCCATTTCCAAGTAGTTGTTTTTAAAAACTTACAAACAAGTGAATTTTTATTCTTGTATTTAGGTCTTAAGAGCACCTTACTTAAATACGAATCTGTTAAATTTACAGAAGAAAAACCCGTGGTTGATTTTAACAGTGAATCATAGGCAAACTACACTCATAGCTGTTGAATGTTTTCATGTATTTGAATTAATTTTCTTACTAGTTCCACATTTGTCTCTATATAACACTGTCAGAAGTTATCTAGAGGCTTTTTGGTAGGGCAAGTGATGAACTATAAGAATGGCCAGATATTAATTTGCCTAATGTGACTCAAAGAAGGCTATGATACAAATCAATATGGCTTTCTTAAGACAAGTGATGAGCTGTCCTAAACATTTAAAAAATACTCAGTGAGGGAAATAACTGCACACAGGTGGCATAATCTTCCAGTAGCATCGCACCTTTTTTGGTGTAATCCTTTTCACTGAAAGGCCTCATCTCACATGCACACATACACGCAAAGACACACGTACATGCAATTGAGCAGGAAATCTTGGGGTTTCTCCTACATTCTCAAGTTTTGCCAGAGTTCAACCTGGCTATCAGCAGCTAGGCTCTCTCACCAAGGCTAGGTTACTAGAAAGTTTTAAAGTGTCAGTTCCTTTCTCAGAACTTGCTTTGTTCATTTCACTAGAGAATTCCTGATCCACTTGCTTCTAGATGCTACTGGACTCCCTAATGCAGGACAGCTTAGCTTGCTATAGAAAAATAAATTATTTTTCAGATAGAGTGCTTGGAATTAGATTTGTGATCCATGTTTTCCTTTTGTGTGAAATACTTTAGCATACTGCTATTATGATTCTTGTTATCCAGACTAGAAGATTATGTACATAAAACTGAAGATTTTCTTGTACTAGTGCTTATTCTTCATAGATGAACACAATATAAAGAAATCCAATTTGTGTGTGTGTGTGTGTATTTGTGTGTGTGTGTGTTTAGACTCCCAACTCTGCCTAGTGGTAGGAAAAAAACTTCAATAATAGGTTACCCTGGAATCTGCTGACTTTAATCATCCAGATAAAATATCAGGAGTTTTCTTCTAATATTCTTTTACATTTGTTTGTCTTGAACAAACTGAGTGCTAGTACTTATTGTCCAACATACTATGGTAATTGTAATAGTAAAATATATATATAAGCAATGATTTTTAAAGGGAGCTCGAGAGTTTTTGGATTTCTTTTTTGCAGTGTATAAAGGTTTCATATGCATGAACATTTGTGCTATTTAAGATTTTTTTAATTAAAAAAAAAAGTTTAAAAGCATCTAGATTCCCAAAGTTCATTTGTAAATAGTGGTTTAGAACTCTGTATAAGATGATTAGATTCTTAGGGAAGCTCATAAAGGCTTATTTACACCATCATGTAGTTAACAATGTTGTATCATACTGAGTGCTCAGTCCTCTTTAGGGAATCAATCAATGTAGGAAGGAGAAAGAGGCAGAGGTCTTTCCTTTTTTCTGGTTTGGTTCAGGAAGGTTGAGTTGTTTGGTGTGTTTCCCAGTTGCCCTCTTCCCATCCTAAACTCTCAAGTGGAATGCTATATAAACCAACTTGCCTTGTGCCTTCCTGGATGCTCTGTACTTCAAAATTTCATATCTTTCCTCTAATCAGAATTCTCATTTCTTTGTTGGCTGTGGTTGGCTAGATTTTAAGGGGACAGTCTTTTGCAGCAAGATTTGAACAAAGATAATGAAGTGGGATTAAATTTCTCTTTTTTTAAAGACTTTATTCAGAATGAATCTTTAATATCTTTGATTTCATACAATATGACCACATTTAGGCACCATGGAAAGCAGTATTTTTATCAAATTGATACGTTCTTGAGAGTACTTCCCAATCTCCTTTAGGTTGTGGAGACTTTTCACAATTTCTTTTCCTCTACTTCTGAACTCAGAGGTTTTCTTCTCATTTCCAAATTTTATCAGCTTCCCCCTTTTCTCTATTCCATTTATCTGATAAAGCAGTATAGAAGTTATATCTGTAATTTTCCAACTCTTGGTACAGTGATGGGCTTAGAGGCATCCCTGGAGTAAAGGGACTAGGGATGGGATTAGTATCTCCCAAGACAAGGGGTCTAGGGCAAATAAAGGGAAGAAAGTTTTCATTGAAGACTTTTAATGAAACCCAATGGATAAGCTTCGTCTTTGTCATATTTTGTCGAAACACATTACTTGTAATTATATTAAAACTTATTCTAAATACCTGTACTTCTCTTGTTCTGTAGGTGATGTAGATGATGTTGCTTGTTAGTTAAAATATCTTTTATAAAAGAAAGTCCTGCTTCTTATCATGATGTATGTGACTTAAATGACTGTTTCATATTAAAACTATTTCTTCCTTATGTACTGCTTACATATACCTCTTTTTGGGATATTAGTTCAGTACTTTTATACAAATCTGAGTGTGTTCCACATTGGTGACATGTATTTTTGCAGTAAATTTTTGTTTTGTTCTTAGAGCATGTTTAAAGTAGTACATGCGCTAGTGCTGTGATCTGTGGCAAAATTACTGTAATTCAAATTGGAAAATAAAATGTTTCCAGACTTTGTCCAACATTTATTCCTATGACAAAGGAAATTACTATGTAATACTAATTATTTCATATGCTGGTATGTTTAAGCTACTCTATGAAGTATGTGAGACATCAATATTTATGGGTTAGTAGATGGCCTGATGTCTTTGAAATGGGAGAGAGGGGTAAAATTTGGTGCTGGCAATTCATAGCACTCATAATACAATAAATACTTCTTAAAAATTTGATCTTCCTCTTACAGTTATAATTTACTAAGGAATTATCTTAATTTGACAGTGCATATTCAATTTTTTTAGCCCATACCATTAAAATTATATATTAGACTTTGAACTTATTCTGATGTCTTCCAATCAAAAAAGATATCATTCACTCCACCGTAACCAAAATAAGTAGTAATATTAATCTTCATTTATTAATAAACTATTAAAATACCATAAAACTCCTCTAATTTACTTACAATTTATAACCATTGATACAAGACTTGAATGTTTACTTTCTACTATCTGATGAAAAGATTTGTTAATAAAAGTCATAAATCAAGATTTTAAAGAAAAATGTTTAACCTTGGGAAAATTTTAAGCTTTTTAGAGACACTTATTTCAGAATACTAGTTTAAAAGCATTCTTTTGTCATTAAACCTTAAGTACCCAAAAGAATCGTAATAGATTATACTTGGAAATTTGTATATTTGAAATTATGTGCTTAACAGAAAAAAAAAAGAATGCTTGTGAGTGCTTAAACTGCATATCTTTTAAAATATTCAAATTTTTAGACTTTTATCAATTTAACCTGAATTAACAAAGTTTTACTATATCAGTGATGTATATTACAAGATTAATGTCTACCAATGTTATTCTAATGATCTCTCTATACAGCATCATTTTTGGCATGGTTGTTGTGGTATATTTTGTACATTTGATTGTTAGCTGTTGATAGAATTGACATAGCAATAAATCTGATTCAGTTCTTAAATTTTAAAAAAATGCCAGATACAATACTGTGTCGTAATCCCATTATACTTTATTTGAATGCCCAATGTTTTCATGGGTTTCTTTTTTTGTATTAAAAATTTAGTTTTACATGTTAGGGATTTTTTTTTCTGCTATTTTCATATACAATCTTTTAGAACTGGGTCTGTTTCTATTTAAATCATAGAAGTTGAAAGAAGTATTCGTATTAAATGATTCGTGAATTGCTTTGTGGAAAAATCTGAATAAAGTATGAAATGACTAGGTTACCCCCAAATTGTTTATTTTCTTTATGTGGTTAATGTACAGGTTACAGTTTTCGGGGAAATAAAATTGGCTTGGTAACTGATTGGATATAGTAGATAATGGATAGTTTAACTGTCTAAGGGCTTCCAAATATTAAACCAAATAATTCTCAATTCTGAATACTTTTTAATAATTACTATAAATAATGGTAAGCCAATTCTCATTTTTCTTTTTAAGATATTTAACTCTTATAATTTCTTCCTTCTTATCCATTTTCTTTCTTCCTTAAACACCGTGCTAGAATTTAAAATTGGATGAGTTTAACTTATCTCCACATTTTAGTTTTTTATTCTGTAGGTAAATAGTAAGACGGGTAGAGGTTCTATCAAACAGTCCATGTTATTGTTGGCCATTCTTTTCAGGGATCATGCTAAATGTCATTTGTGCATTGTATAAAGAATGTTATCAGTATATAGACCTACTATTAGTAGAAATTATGTATGGCAGGCTTTCTTGAATAATATGTATTGTAAGTTTGTTTCCTATTAGTGTTATGCTTCAGATTCTTTTAAATAAAGCTAGTTTTTAAAGAGAAAAATAACTGTTTTTTAAATGCTTGACTTTTATCAAGACAAGTAGGCGTTGAACAGTCTTGGCTTTGGGTAGGAGATGTCCTAGGAAACATTAAGCAGGGCAGTAGCGTACAATTTACCAGGAATTTACTTTTGTTGTTGTTGTTTATTTATTTATTTTTGGCTGTGTTGGGTCTTCATTTCTGGGCAAGGGCTTTCTCTAGTTGTGGCAAGCGGAGGCCACTCTTCATCGCGGTGCGCGGGCCTCTCACTGTCGCGGCCTCTCTTGCTGCAGAGCACAGGCTCCAGACGCGCAGGCTCAGTAGTTGTGGCTCACGGGCCCAGCCGCTCCGCGGCATGTGGGATCTTCCCAGACCAGGGCTCGAACCCGTGTCCCCTGCATCGGCAGGCGGACTCTCAACCACTGCGCCACCAGGGAAGCCCAAACCAATATTTTTGGACAGGCTTTGCTATATACAACTTGTTTTTCCTGTGAAGTTTATACATAACACTGAGTCCTAAGTTTCCTTAAGAAAATGTGAACATATCTCTATTTTGATTTTTACAAATTAGGACTCCAGTTTTGTTAATAGAAAATTAATTGGAGAGGAGTGCTACAATCTCAGCAGCTTAGTGATCCCTGAAGTAGAGACACCGCTGTAGCAATATTAAGAACAAACTTGCCTGAATGATAAAATTAGTTTTACAAAAGACATCCAAAGTTTGCTTGAAGCAACCATCAGGTGCCTTGAGTAAAAAGAGAATGCATAAAATGTGAATGTATCAGTTGATGCAACTTGGTATTAGAGGTAATAAAAGTGACAAAAATACAAGATAAAATTTGAATGCACAAAAGATTTATTTAAATGTGTGGAAGGAAAAAGAAACAGGAAAAGTGTATCTTACCTGTTGTAGGAAAGAGAAAAGATGTACAGAAACTTCTGATCAAATAACATGAATTGATGCTCTAAGGTATCCCTTTGTTTCAAACATATAGCAATAATAAATATAAAAAGATACAATTGGGTTCAAAACCAACATAAATACATCCCAGAACAAAAAATAAAGAAAAAAGCATAAATGATGCTGAAGCAGCATCCTGCCTGACTCTGAGTCCAAAGCAGAAATTTGCAGTCAAAAATTCTAACCTGGCAGGGTAATGAGGTCTAAAGTGCTACTACATTTCAAAACTTAAGAGATGCAATAACACAATACTTAATGGGAAATGTATAGCTTTAGATAATTTTTAAGCCCAAAATATAATGCTAAGTGTTGATCTCAAGAGGATAAGAGAAGAATAAAAAATCCTAAGGAAAGTAGAAGGAAGGAAACAATAAAGAAAATAATAGGAAATAAAATAGAAAACAAACACTAGAGAGGAATAATAGGGCCACAAATAGGCGTTTTTTATCTTTAAAAGATAAAAGATTTTATTTTATTGGGTTGGCCATAAAGTTCGTTCAGGTTTTCCCATAAGATGTTATGGAAAAACCCAAATGAACTTTTTAGCCAACCCATATTTTAAAAGATTAATAATATTGATGAGCCTCTGGTGAAACTGATTTAAAAAGAAATGGCTGACAGAAATAACAGGAATGTAAAAAGGGCAAAAAACATAGCACTGCTTTAAGCCTGGAGGGAGCTGGGATTCCTCTGCACTGCTGCCCCACATGTGAAAAAGGTTAAAAAGCAAACCTAGCTCCAGCCGATACCTGGGACTCCAGCTTATAGGCCTAACGTGGCAGAAGTGCACAGTTTTGTAATTTGCTCAGTTGATAACTGGTGAACAGTATCACCAAAGAATTCGAAACTAAATTAGCATATAACACTTGGCTGAATTGGAGTCCCTAGGACACAAGTTAGAGGCAACTTAAAACCGCTAGAAAGGAAAGGATGAACCTAGAGGAAAGAAACAAAAATAAAGAAAAAAAAAACCCACTCTAAATCAAAATTTCAAAACATATGAAGAAAACTAATGATAAAAACAGCCAACCAACATCTTTTAAAATTTTGATCCACTCGAGATGAAAATGAGAGCATAGCCTGAAAAAGGCTTTAAAGAGAAGTACCATTCAGGATCCTGAAAGGTAAACTAAAGAATTAAAATTACAAAACCCAGTATGTAGATATTCATTCATTCAACATTTACTGAGTGTTATTTATATGTCAGGCACTGTTATAAATGCTAAGAATATAGTGGTAAATCAAACAGACAAAAATCACTACACTCATGAAGTTTTTATTCTGTAGAGACAGAAAATAAGTAAACTAAAAGTGTATTAGAGAATAAGTGCTAAGAAGAATAAGAAAGGGAATGGGATAGGAAATGCTGAGCCTGGTAGCGTGAAAGGTGCTAGATCAAATAGTAAGAGTATGTTTCATTTTGTAAGAAACTGCCAAACTGTCCTTCAAGTGGCTGTACCATTTTGCATTCCCACCAGCAATGAATGAGTTCCTCCACATCCTCACCAGCATTTGGCGTTGTCACTGTTCTGGATTTTGGCCAATCTAATATGTGTGTAGTAGTGGTATCTCATTGTTTTAGTTTGTATTTCCCTGATGACATATGATGTGGAGCATCTTATCATATGCTTATTTATATCAACTGTGTATCTTCTTTGGTGAGCTGTCTGTCAAGGTTTGGCTCATTTTTTAATCAGGTTGTTTGTTTTCTAACTGTTTCCATTTTAAGAGTTTATGTATTTTGGATAACAGTCCTTTATCATATGTATCTTTTGCAAATATTTTCTCCCATTCTGTGTCTTGTCTTTTCATTCTCTTGATAGTGTCACCCACAGAGCAGAAAATTTTTATTTTAATTAAGTCCAGCTTATCAATTATTTCTTTCATGAACCATGCCTTTGGTGTTGTACCTAAAAATTTATCACCAAAGTCAAGGTCATCTAGATTTTCTCCCATGTTATCTTCTAGGAGTTTTATAATTTTGCATTTCACATTTAGGTCTGTGATCCATTTTGAAATCCCTTTGTGAAGGTTATAACCGCTATGCCTAGATTCACTTTTTTGTATGCGGATGTCCAGTTGTTCCATTTGTTGAAAAGACTGTCCTTTCTCCATCACATTGCTTTTGCTTCTTTGTCAAAGATCAGTTGACTGTATTCCTGTGGGTGTATTTCTGGGTTTTCTATTCTGTTCCACTGATGTATTTGTCTATCCTTGCACCAATACCACACTGCCTTGATTATTGTTCTTCAAACTTGATCTATAAATTTAATGCAATCGCAATCAAAATCCTAGCAAGTTATTTTGTGGATATTGACAAATTGATTTTACAGTTTATATGGAGAGGCAAAATACCCAGAATAGTCAACACATTACTGAACAAGAACAAAGTTAGAGGACTGACACTACCCAACCTCAAGACTTGGCACAAGGTTGGCTAAGTCTTCTTGGAGATTTCTAGGGTGGTAGTATGTCTGGCTTTATAGAATGAGTTAGGAAATATAGTCTCTGCCTCTATCTTCTGAAAGAACTGTAGAGAATTGGTATAATTTCTTCCTTAATGTTTGGTAGAATTCACTAGTGACCCCCATCTGGGCCTGGAGCGATCTGTTCTGGAAAGTTATGGATCATCGACTCAATTTCTTTAATAGATATAGGCCTATTCAGATTGTCTATTTCTTCTTGTGTGAGTTTTGGCAGATCATGTCCTTCAGGGAATTGGCCCATTTCTTGTAGATCATCAAATTTTGTAGGCATAGAGTTGTTCATAGTATTCCTTTATTATCCTTTCTATATCCATGTTGTCTGCAGTGATATCCCTTCTTTCATTTCTCATATTAGTTATCTGTGTCCTCTCCCTTTTCTTCCTTAGGTAACCTGGCTAAGGGCTTGTTGATTTTATTTTCAAAGATTTTATTTTCAAAGGTTTGTTTTATTGATTTTTTTAAAATTTCATTGATTTATGCTCTAATTTTTAATTATTTCATTTTTTAATGCTACTTTGGATTTAATTTGCTTTTCTTTTTCTAGCTGCCTAAGGTAGAAGCTTATTTAGTTGATTGATTTTTAAATCTTTCTCTAATATATGCATTTAATGCTGTAAATTTCTCTCTAGTCAGTTAAACTCTGATAAAACCCTAGCAGGTTAGGCTCTGGTTAAATAGTTTCTCCCGAGGTCAGATCTTGCTGAGAACAAATGCTCTGGCATATTTCAAAATGGTTCCTTTTCCCTTCCCCCTGCCAGGAGCATGAGAATATTTTTGTGCAGTATTCACTGTGAGAACCTGGTAGAACTTCAGGAAGTAAAACTCACAAAGGGGTTGGGGGCTCCCTGATGACTGGGGTCCCTCTGGAGTTTTTATCTCTCAGACTTGCCCACAGTGGGCCTCCAGCAATTTGTCAACTACATTCAGGTTTTCCTACCTCGGCACTAGTTCCCACGGGGGTTTCTGCTCTGATTGGTTGTGATTCTCTATAGATACCATCTTTCCCATCAGGGGCGCAGGGCTTTGCCCTGTGACCTCACTTTTCTTGTGGAGCTAAGAAGAGTTGTTGATTTTTAATTTTGTTCAGCTTTTTACTTGTTGGGATGGAGTGGTGACTTCCAACCTCTGTACATGCCAGATCAGAAACTAGAAGCACTTAAAAAATTTTTTAAAAACTGATACGCTAAAACAAGTCTAATAGGAAAAATCATTGAGATCTATACTTTGTAAATGTCAATCTAAGATATTTGGGCCAAAATAAAAGGAAAAGTATAAATGGATAGTTCACACTGTCCACATGAGCTCTACCTATATATTCTTGTCTAGCCGTAAATCACATTGTGTTTTTCTAAAGCACAAATTTAAAATAGTAAAATAGCGAATGCATTTAAAACCTAGTACCTAGATTTTGCTTTTGAAAGCTATCCCCCGTTAAAAAGAACTAATGGTTCTTGGAGAACGACTGATTCCGTTTCCCAGAGGAGAAAAAAAAAAGGAAAAGAATTCAAACTGGGTCTAAATCATTTTTGTTCCAAGAATAAAGGATTTTGAAAAGGCTTAAAAAAGTTCTGGGGTGGTGTTAAAAAAGTCATAAATCAGCCTTTCCCAATGGCCAAATTTGGCAGTTTGACCATCAAAAAATAAACAAATTTTAGTTAATTCATTTTAGGTGAAGAATAATAAATCAGATTTAATTTTTGCTTCATAATGTACATTTTCACTCCCTAAGAGCCTCACAATACATAAGGAGAAAATAAGGACCCTTCTCTATTATAGAGCTTGTTTTTAAAAATTTTACTTTAATTTTGTAATATTTGTTACATAAAAAATGATACAGATATTTGTATATGTACGTTATGAATCAAAAGATGAATAAGGCAAATCCATCACCAAAATTAGAGAGAGAAAAAAAAGGCAATTTCTTTGATGGTCTCTGGTGGCATGCTTTGTTGTAATGAACAAAATCAAACAAAAAATAATTTGGGGTGTTCTCTCGATTTTCCTAGGGAACCAGCCAATAGGACCTGGACCTCCTGTCTTCCAGTGGGAGGGGCTGCATCTGACACAGCTTGCAGGGTACTAGTAATTTTTTTCTTCCAACTAAATCTTTCCATGTGAATCAAGGTCTCCAGATATTGGGTAGCTGGCTTTCACAGATAAGTCTTATAGTTTGCACCTAAACCAAGATTGCCTGGGTCCCAATAACTTCCCTCCCGAAAAGGTTCCTTTCATGTTTGCCCTATAAGAAGGGAGAACAGCAAGGGAATGGAATTCCTCTCCTGT
This sequence comes from Lagenorhynchus albirostris, assembly GCF_949774975.1. NCBI lineage: Eukaryota > Metazoa > Chordata > Mammalia > Artiodactyla > Delphinidae > Lagenorhynchus > Lagenorhynchus albirostris. The sequence continues at coordinate 114,299,299 of NC_083095.1, read as the reverse complement.
AATGCAGAGCTACACTGCAGATGGAGCATAGTGCTCTGGCCCCAGTGTGTTTCTCCTTGGGATGATGGGAGAATGGGGAAACCTGTGGTTTTTCTTGGCTTTGTTTCTCCTTTCCTCCATTAAAACCTATCTCTTAACCTAGTGGGTCACAGACTTTGGTATGTATCAGCATTACCTGGTGGGCTTGTTAAAACACAGATTGCTGGGCCACAGTTCCAGATTATCTGGTCCAGCAGGTCTGGAGTGGGGTCTGGGAATTTGCATTTCTAGCAAGTCCCCAGATGATGCTGATATTGTTGTCAGGGGACCATACTTTGAGAAACTTTGTCTTAATTCATGCAGTGTGTCTATGAAGAAATCAGCTTTTCTGGCTACCACAAAGGGTGTCATTTGCAAGACTTTCACCTAGGAGTTAACCATTATCCTTTCTTACACCTTAACTTTCCTTTATAGTTGTACCACATATGTATAGATAGGAATCCTTAACCAACAGATTTGGTTTTCATTATTTTCAAGTTTTATACAAATGGCATTGTTCCTTAAGGGTCTTATAAGACTTGCTTTTTCCCACTCATCCATCCAGTGTAAAGTAAAATTAATTCATTTTTACTGTTGTATGATATTCTTTTGTATGAATATACCTATTGATAGATATTTGGCTTGTTTTTAGGTTTTTGCTAGAAGCTGCTATGAACAGTTACTTCTTTACCCAATCATAGAGTTACGCTCTCTTTAAGAAAGGACCCAATCTAGAGGAAACCCTCCCTCCCTTAGATCTTCCCTCCAGTTCTGGCACCCCCTTACTGAGAATCAATGTGATGTGCGCTCAATGACTAAATAAACTCAACTTGTTCAACTACAGGTGCCCCTGTGGTCTTTGACTGAAGGGCATTGAAAAAATATATATCTTGCCATTCTTTATTGTGCCTTTTGGTGAGCACCAGTTCTTAATTTTAGTTTGTTTTTAATCTTTTTCCTTTAAGGTAAGTGCTTTTGATGTCATACTTAAGAAATGCTTTCTTACTCCAAGATCATACAAACAAACACACGTATTTGTGTATGTGTATATATAAAATACATATATGTTTTAAGCTTGTATGTCTTTAGTTCATCTGAAATTCATTTTTGTGTGTGACACCATATGCATGTAGAGAGCCAATCCCATTTTTTCCCATATGGTGACCATTTCTCCTAGCACCCAATGTATTCAGTAGTCATTCCTTTCTTTGCTTTTCCCCACTTATGTGCACAGTCACTTTTGCCATATATCAAATTTCCATCTACACTCGAGTTAGATTAAGATTTTTTGTTTTTTAAATCTAATAGGAAACACAGATTAAGACTTTTAAGACTGAATTAGTTTCAAGGCTTGTTAAACACTTTTTAGATAAGTACCTGTCTTGAAACAATGTATAAAGATTAATGGTGTTTTAAATTGGTATCAGCTGATGTAATGATTCAGCAATAAAACTGATCAAGTTTTTTTTTAAAAAAAGACAAAACTCACTCAGAGTGTAAAAAGTTTCATAAGACTGGTAGTCAGGGGAACAATTTCACTACAGAGGTTTGTATGTGCTTAACAAAGTGATTGCTAACGAATTTTCCTGAAACTCCCAAACAGAACAAAGTATCCTTTTTATTTTCTATACGTATATTATATCACTTGTGTTTTTATACAGTGGCAGAATCTACACTTTAACATTTTATATAATAGGAATGCATAAACTCTGTCTTTTGAAGACACAGGAGAGTTTGAAACAAAATGGTAAAAGTAGGAATTGAACACAAGGGGGAAAAATGCCAAAAGCAACATAAAAAAGAATCTATAGGATTGTTAGGTTTCTCCGATTAGGAGGACAAGGGAAAAGAAGTCTAACATGGCCCCAGTATTCAAAGTTACGGATCCTTGAGATGATGAACAGCTGACAAAATTAGGTAAGATAGTGAGGGGTGCTCTGTTTGGGGGGTAAAAGATGATTTTTTTTCCTCCCAAGTCTGCTGCTCCTTAGCTTTCCTCAAGGACTTTTTCAGGAGCTTTTAAATTTGTATTAATGACTTCCAAAAGTAAAATGTTAAAAATCCCCATTCCTAGGTGGCAAATAGTTTGTAGATGCTTAATTTTCATGTCCTTTTTTTTTTAAACATCAAATTCCAGTAATTTATAAACTGTGTCTCCAGAAAGCATCCCAAGGAAAGAACATTGGAATGGGAGTTAGGGGGTCAGGATCTTAATCACAGTTCAGCCGCTAATCCATGTGGCAATGGGGTTGGGTATATGGATCTCAGATTCCTTAAATACTGCATGTGGGAATACTACATGATCTTTAAGTTTCCTCTCAGCGCTAAAGTTACAAATCTCCTTAAACAACTGTAAAACATATCCGTGTCAATTCAACTTATCCTACAGTTGAGTTGCAGCCAAGCATTCGCCAGGTGAGTCATACGGTCGTTTCTCCCCAGTTCTCAAACCAAGGAAAGAACCCTACCTACATGCTTGTGACGGGCTTACGGCTGATAGGATTTTAAGGACTACACTAGTACAGGCAAGCTCCTAGGCCAGAAGGTCAGTATGAGCTGGAAATTTCCAAAACAGGAGCACCAAATGGTGCTAACTTCTACAGCCCCGTCAGAACAAACAAAAGGCCAGGGCTGCAATGGCGCGTGAACGTCGCACCTGCTTCTCGCGGGTTACGCTTTCCCACATCCTTTTCTACATTTTCAAGCGTGAAGCTCTTTTCTTGCTTAAGCGGAAGTGGGTCTGCTACTTCGCAGATTCGCTTGGACTGCGGGTGAGAGATAAGACCTCAGGTAACGGTAACGATCCCGCCAGCGGCGCCCAGGCAGTGGCGACGGGAGTCCGCAGGTCGACCGCAGTGGCGCGCCCGGGGCACGCTGGGAACGGGGGAGGGTGGTGCCGCGGCCCGGCCTGACCCGGAAGGGCTGGCCTGTGGTAACCCCGGCTTCCCTAGCAACCGAGCGGGCGCGCGTCCTCCCCAGCCTCTCCGGACGCCTCCCGGGATGCCCCTGCAGGTTAGCGACTACAGCTGGCAGCAGACGAGGACTGCGGTCTTCATCTCTGTGCCCCTCAGAGGCGTCACCGTCAGGGACGCGGACGTGTTCTGCACGGAAAACTATCTGAAGGTAGGAAAGCGAGTCGTGCCTGCCGGCAGGGTGGGGAAGCCGGGGGTGTGGTCCGAAGCGGCTGCAAGGGCGCGGCTGTGGACCTGCAACAGGCGCGTCCTTGCAGATAAGCATCCTAAAATTTTAGTCCTATTAAAAATAAAACAAAGCAAAACAAACAAAACAAAATACGAATCCCACACAGGTGACACCTCGTCTGTAGACAGATGTCACCAGGTCAGAGATTATTTTATCCAGGATTTCCTCATATGCCGTGCTTTTATCGTGACCTGGAATATATTTATAGAAGGAATTTAAGAAAATGATTTAAGCTTATTTCTTATCCCTTATTTCTTAACGGGTGTGTCTTTCATTTGTGTAACTAAATGGACTTCCGTTTTCCCCCTTTTGAATAGGTGAACTGTCCTCCATTTTTATTTGAGGTGTTTCTCTATGCTCCCATAGACGATGAGAGCAGCAAAGCCAAGATTGGAAATGACACTATTGTTTTCACTTTACACAAAAAAGAAGCGGCCATGTGGGAGACCCTTTCTCTGTCAAGTGGTAAGTTCTTTACTAAAAGACGTTCAGCTGGTTGTGCTTTTTATACTTTATACCATTTAAAATTTTCTCTTTTGAAATTTATGTTGCTATTCTAGGAAAACGAAATAGACACATAGCATGATTTAAAAGAGTTAGTGCTTCAGCTGCCTCTTAAAATAAATCACCTAATTCCTGAGTAATCGAATTACTCAAAAATTAGAGTCCGTTAATACTAGCTTTTAAAGGATGTGAGTTCCTATCTTCAGGGGATAAGGCCTCCCAATATGGCCTTTATTTAGCACTCATTTTGTATTAGGCATGAGTTCATCTGTTAATCCTCACAACAATCTATCACTTAGGTACCCCCCCTTTTTTTTAAGGTGAGGCTACTGAGACACAGAAGGGTTGAGTAATTGCCAAAGGTCACACAACTAGTAAGTGACAGACAAGAAGTGGAGTCTTAGGGCTTCTCTGGTGGCGCAGTGGTTGAGAGTCCGCCTGCTGATGCAGGGGACACGGGTTTGTGCCCTGGTCCAGGAAGATCCCACATGCTGCGGAGTGGCTAGGCCCGTGAGCCATGGCCGCTGAGCCTGCGCGTCCAGAGCCTGTGCTCCGCAACAGGAGAGCCCACAACAGTGAGAGGCCAGCATACCACAAAAAAAAAAAAAAGTGGAGTCTTAGCAGTTTGACTCTAGAGCAGTGTTTCAGCTACGGAACTTTTACAGAATACAGATGTCTGAATCTCACCCTAGACCAATCAAATCAGTTTCTGGGAGTGAGACTGAGACCTAGGTACTGGTAGTTTTTAAAACGCTTTTTGGGAATTATAATGTACAGTCCAAGTTGAGATCCCCCATTCTCTGTACTCTTAATCAGTATTCTTCTGCCAAGATCAGGTTTGTGGGTCAGTAATTGCCCTATACTGCTTTAGCTCTGTTATCTTCCTCCCTGATCTAGTTGTCATGTTTTCTTGTGTTTTCTATCTACTGCCTGAAATTTCTCTTAGGTCTTTGGCATTAAGTCTTGAGTTAGGACTATTGAGAAATGGGGAAATGGCAGCCATTCTTTATGTTAATGTTTTCTTGGTATCTTGCTGTGGAATTTAATTTTTTAATCCCTAGGACCAGGTGGAATTTTTCTCTAAAATGTGGTATTCAGCTCAGAAAATACTGGTTAAGGTAGGTTACCATAGCCAGCTTACTTTAGTTCTTTATTGAGCCCCAGAATAACTGAGGAGTTTTTAAAAACCAGATACCTGCTCTCCTACCCCTGCCTTCCTTTTTGATTCAAGTCTGAGATAGGGCCTGGGAATATGTCATGAAACACACCCAGGGTGTTCTGACTTTGTACCTAAGATTAAATGTAAATACTTTGATTTATTTCAGCTGTTGTTGATAATCTTAATTTTGAAGTTAGATGGGACCAGAACCATCATCTATTATAATGGCTTCTTTTAAAATAAACAGATTGGGGGTTGAGAACTCCCCAGGTGATTATGATGCCTGGCCAGGTTTGAGAACCACTGACTTAAGAGAGAGAGAGAGAGAGAGAGAGAGAGAGAGAGAGAGAGAGAGTGTGTGTGTGTGTGTGTGTGTGTGTGTGTGTGTGTGTGTGTCTTGATTTCCCCAGGTAACGTTTTGTCCACCAACTTTTTAGGCTATAAAGAAGAGTCATATCCATAAACCTGTTACTTCTGACATGAAACACTTTCTTCTATGTCAAATTCCCTTCTTAAACTGGTTGGCCACTTTATTCAGGAGTGGGAAGGGAATTTTCTAATCATAACCTTCCTCTCTAATTTAGATAGCTGCTTTCATTGCACAGGTGCTTGAGTCTTCTCTTTCATGGTTATATGGTCAACTATTCCAAATTTTGACCATTTAAACTAAGGGTTGGCAAACTTTTTCTGTAAAGGACCAGATAATATTTTGGATTTTGTGGGTTATGTAGTCTGTGTCACAATTACTCAACTCTGTTATTGCAGAACAAAAGAAGCCATAGACAATATGTATTTATTGATGCTGAAATTTCAATTTATTCTAATTTGTGTATGTCATAAAGTATTACTATTCTTTTGATTTTTTTCAACTATTTAAAACTGTAAAAATTATTCTTAGCTTATGTGCTGAAAGAAATCAGGGAGCAGGTTGGGTTTGACCGTAATTTGCCAGTTAGACTAATCAAAACAGTCTTAAAACTGACTTATATAACAAGTAATGAACATCGATTTTACTTCAGAAACCAGGTTTGAGATACTTTTAGAAGTCAAACTCAGTTTCAGATGCAATTCAGTGAAATTGTTTAACAATCTGTTTTTCACATGCAGTATTGTGGAGCTCCAGTCTATGCTCCAAGCCTGCCTCCCTGATTATTCAAAACATACTTGCTCCATTTTTTTCTGAAGTTCCTTCTTGATCCATTTTTCGTTTCTTTTAGATATGGAGCATTTCACTTGGAAACTTGATTTTCTTTTAATTACTTCTGCCCCTGAAACTGGTCCAACTGTCTGCCACTCTGTTACTAAACAGGTGGTTTGGGGAGAGACTTCTGAAGTAATTTCAGTCCTAATTCCCAGCCAAGATCTTGGATGGGTAAAAATTCCATACTCTTTACTTACTTTTAACTGAAATTAATATTCCCTTCAACTATGAATGTAGATGACAAACAACAGTAGTGTCAATAAAAATCACAAATATGTTCATATCACAGGTACCTCTATCTTTTATATACACTACTTTGAAATTATAGTATTTATTAGACATTTTGCTATGTATTATTTAATGCATTAACAAAGAAGCACATACTTGTATATCACAAATTTATTTTTTAATATTTTGTGTTTTAATGTAACTAGTTTTCTTTGTGTATTTTTTCATATATTTTAAAACGCTATGAAGCTGTGTATAAAACTTTACTAGTTATCCCTCCACTCCTGCCATTCTTTTTTTTTAATCAGAAACAGTGAATATATATATATATATTTTAACATCTTTATTGGAGTATAATTGCTTTACAATGGTGTGTTAGTTTCTACTGTATAACAAAGTGAATCAGCTATACACATACACATGTTCCCATATCTCTTCCCTCTTGCGTCTCCCTCCCTCCCACCCTCTCTATCCCACCCCTCTAGGTGGTCACAAAGCACTGAGCTGATCTCCCCGTGCTATGCGGCTGCTTCCCACTAGCTATCTATTTTACGTTTGGTAGTGTATATATGTCCATGCCACTATCTCACTTTGTCACAGCTTACCCTTCCCCCTCCCCATATCTAGTAGGTTTGTGTCTTTATTCCCATCTTGCCCCTAGGTTCTTCATGACCTTTTTTTTTTTCCTTAAATTCCATATATATGTGTTAGCATACGGTATTTGTTTTTCTCTTTCTGACTTGCTTCACTCTGTATGACAGAGTCTGGGTCCATCCACCTCACTACAAATAACTCAATTTCGTTTCTTTTTATGGCTGAGTAATATTCCATTGTATATATGTGCCACATCTTCTTTATCCATTCATCTGTTGATGAACACTTAGGTTGCTTCCATGTCCTGGGTACTGTAAATAGAGCTGCAGTGAACATTTTGCTACATGTCTCTTTTTTTTTTTAACATCTTTATTGAGGTATAATTGCTTTACAATGGTGTGTTAGTTTCTGCTTTATAACAAAGTGAATCAGTTATACATATACATATGTTCCCATATCTCTTCCCTCTTGCATCTCCCTCCCTCCAACCCTCCCTATCCCACCCCTCCAGGCGGTCACAAAGCACCGAGCTGATATCCCTGTGCTATGCGGCTGCTTCCCACTAGCTATCTATCTTACGTTTGTTAGTGTATATATGTCCATACCTCTCTCTCGCTTTGTCACAGCTCACCCTTCCCCCTCCCCATATCCTCAAGTCCGTGCTCCAGTAGGTCTGTGTCTTTATTCCTGTCTTACCCCTAGGTTCTTCAAGACATTTTTTTTCTTAAATTCCATATATATGTGTTAGCATACAGTATTTATCTTTCTCTTTCTGACTTACTTCATTCTGTGTGACAGACTCTAGGTCTATCCACCTCATAACAAATTGGTACATGTCTCTTTTTGAATTAAGGTTTTCTCAGGGTATATGCCCAGTAGTGGGATTGCTGGGTCATATGGTAGTTCTATTTGTAGTTTTTTAAGGAACCTCCATAGTGGCTGTATCAATTTGCATTCCCACCAACAGTGCAAGAGTGTTCCCTTTTCTCCACACCCTCTCCAGCGTTTATTGTTTATAGAGTTTTTGATGATGGCCATTCTGACCAGTGTGAGGGGCTACCTCATTGTAGTTTTGATTTGCATTTCTCTAATGATTAATGATGTTGAGCATTCTTTCATGTGTTCGTTGGCAATCTGTATGTCTTCTTTGGAGAAATGTCTATTTACGTCTCCTGCACATTTTTGGATTGGGTTATTTATTTTTTTGATATTGAGCTGCATGACCTGCTTGTAAATTTTGGAGATTAATCCTTTGTCAGTTGCTTCATTTGCAAATATTTTCTCCCATTCTGAGGGTTGTCTTTTGGTCTTGTTTATTGTATTCCTTTGCTGTGCAAAAGCTTTGAAGTTTCATTAGTTCCCATTTGTTTATTTTTGTTTTTATTTCCATTTCTCTAGGAGGTGGGTCAAAAAGGATCTTGCTGTGATTTATGTCATAGAGTGTTCTGCCTATGTTTTCCTCTAAGAGTTTGATAGTGTCTGGCCTTACATTTAGGTCTTTAATCCGTTTTGAGCTTATTTTTGTGTATGGTGTTAGGGAGTGTTCTAATTTCATACTTTTACATGTACCTGTCCAGTTTTCCCAGCACCACTTATTGAAGAGGCTGCCTTTTCTCCACTGTATATTCTTGCCTCCTTTATCAAAGATAAGGTGACCATATGTGCGTGGGTTTATCTCTGGGCTTTCTATCCTGTTCCACTGATCTATATTTCTGTTTTTTTTGCCAGTACCATACTGTCTTGATTACTGTAGCTTTGTAGTATAGTCTGAAGTCAGGGAACCTGATTCCTCCAGCTCCATTTTTCGTTCTCAAGATTGCTTTGGCTATTAGGCATCTTTTGTGTTTCCATACAAATTGTGAAATTTTTTGTTCTAGTTCTGTGAAAAATGCCAGTGGTAGTTTGATAGGGATTGCATTAAATCTGTAGATTGCTTTGGGTAGTAGAGTCATTTTCCCAATGTTGATTCTTCCAATCCAAGAACATGGTATATCTCTCCATCTATTTGTATCATCTTTAATTTCTTTCATCAGTGTCTTATAATTTTCTGCATGCAGGTCTTTTGTCTCCTTAGGTAGGTTTATTCCTAGATATTTTATTCTTTTTGTTGCAATGGTAAATGGGAGTGTTTTCTTGATTTCACTTTCAGATTTTTCATCATTAGTGTATAGGAATGCCATAGATTTCTGTGCATTAATTTTGTATCCTGCTGCTTTACCAAATTCATTGATTAGCTCTAGTAGTTTTCTGGTAGCATCTTTAGGATTCTCTATTTATAGTATCATGTCATCTGCAAACAGTGACAGCACTACTTCTTCTTTTCCAGTTTGGATTCCTTTTATTTCTTTTTCTTCTCTGATTGCTGTGGCTAAAACTTCCAAAACTATGTTGAATAAGAGTGGTGAGAGTGGGTAACCTTGTCTTGTTCCTTATCTTAGTGGAAATGCTTTCAGTTTTTCACTATTGAGGATGTTGTTGGCTGTGGGTTTGTTATAGATGGCCTTTATTATGTTGAGGAAAGTTCCCTCTATGCCTACTTTCTGCAGGGTTTTTATCATAAATGGGTGTTGAATTTTGTTGAAAGCTTTCTCTGCATCTATTGAGATGATCATATGGTTTTTCTCCTTCAGTTTGTTAATATGGGGTATCACATTGATTGATTTGTGTATTTTGAAGAATCCTTGCATTCCTGGAATAAACCCCACTTGATCATGGTGTATGATCCTTTTAATGTGCTGTTGGATTCTCTTTGCTAGTATTTTGTTGAGGATTTTTACATCTATGTTCATTAGTGATATTGGCCTGTAGTTTTCTTTTTTTGTGACATCTTTGTCTGGTTTTGGTATCACACTCCTGCCCTTCTTATCACTCCCCTACTTCACACTCTCCTACCAAGTTTCCTCTCCCCTCCTGTTTTTTTCTTCTTCAAAGTCTAGATCCCTTCCTTATCCTTCTTCCCCTAAGATAATTTACCCCCTAATGGATCACAGCCTGCAGTTCCTAAAATACTGAGTGACTGAATAAAAAATAATTGTGAATGGTAAAGTCTGTATGTAACATGTCATGTTACTTTGCAATTTTTACTAAGGCTGGCTCTGTACTCTTCATATGTATCACTATAAATCACCATTTGTATTTTTGAAGGTGATTGATTACATCAGATGGTCTCAACCCATCTTCTCTTCTAGGAGACCCCCCAGAGATGATTTATTGTGATCAGGTTTATGAGCAAATAGCTCTAGTTTCTCAACAGAGAGAAAGGAGAATAAATGTGTTCTCTTTCCTCCCATCTTGTCCCCTCCGGCTCCCTTTCCCTCTCCCCCTCATTCCACAGTCCTCTCTCTCCCTCTTGTAACCCTCTCCTCCTCTCCCTCCCCTCTCTCCATCCTCATTCCCTCTGTTATTTCCCCTCTCCATTGTTCCTCTTCTCTCTTATTCATATCCTCCCTCTCTGTCTCTCTCTCTCTCTCTCTCTCTCTCTCTCTCTCGCTCTGTTTGTCTATCTCTCTCAGTGCACAAAGGCATGCATTCTTTTTCTAAATTTTATTTGTGTATTTATTTTTGGCTGCATTGGGTCTTCATCACTGTACGTGGGCTTTCTCTAGTTGTGGGGAGCGGGGGCTGCTCTTTGTTGTTGTGCACAGGCTTCTCATTGTGGTGGCTTCTCTTGTTGCTCTTGGAGCACGGGCTCTAGGTGCGGGCTTCAGTAGTTGTGGCACATGGGCTCAGTAGTTCTGGCTCTTAGGCTCTAGAGCACAGGCTCAGTAGTTGTGGTGCACGGGCTTAGTTGCTCCCCGGCATGTGGGATCTTCCCAGACCAGGGCTCACACACATGTCCCCTGCATTGGCAGGCGGATTAACCACTGCGCCACCAGGGAAGTCCCAAGGCATGCATTCTTTACTAATGCATTACTATTACAGTTACTTGCTTACCTTTTAGTATTAGCTTCTTGACCAGTTTAATATTGGGATATGTTTTCACTTCTCCATGTGAGGTTGGGTCCCAAAACATCTTATCCCAGATCAGTATGTAAGCAGTTTCTCCTAAGTAAAACAAATTCATCATGATCCTAATTTATTGATATTCCTTATGTTTTAGTTGACAAAGAGATGATGCAAAGAATAAGGGAGAAATCTATCTTACAAGCACAAGAAAGCGCAAAAGAAGCTATGGAAGCAAAAGCTTCGGCAAGGCGGGAAGATCAAAAATATACACTAAATGTCATGATGAAGGTAAGTTGAAGATTCATTGGAAAGTCCTTTAATTAAAGATATAGTAATTGCAATGATAATTTGTTGCAACCACTGTATTTCCTCACCATTTTGTTCATACTTTGGTTACAGGCCTTGCTGTGTTATGTAGGCTATCTACTATTGATGTGTATTTCTGAAAATCTGTATGAAAGTTGAGAGTATAAGGTTGAACAATAGGTTTACTTGTTTGAGGGAAAATGCTCTATTTCCAAGGGAATAAAACAGTTATAAGGTTTTATGCTGTAAGTGTTTTACTTCTTTTTTAATCTTGGAATTATTGGACATGATTATTTAAAACAAGAAAAGCATAGATTTAACACTAAATATTGACCAATTAATATTTTTTAACTGTTGAGCCTTTCAAGTTAAATCTTTAATCAGCAATATATTTTTTGAGATATAATTCACATACCATACAGTTCACCCATTACAGGCTTACAATTCAATGGTTTTTAGTATATTTAGAGTTGTAAAACCATCACCACAATCAATTTTAGAACATTTTCATCACCCCAAAAAGAAACCCTGCACCCATTAGCAGTCACTCCCCATTCCTCTGAACCCCTAGCCCTAGACAACCAACAATCTACTTTCTACCTCTATAGGTTTACCTATTCTGACTAATTTTTACAAATAATTTCCCATCTCAAATTCTCATTTTTGACATTTTGAAATGATTAAGGAATCTATAATAAGCATTATCTCATCAAGAGTCCTATGGACTCATGACTGTTCTTTTGCATTTGGATCACTAGTATTGGTTTTATAATCAACAGTTCATAATTCCAAAGATTTCTCTGCTTCTTTTATCATTTTTACTTGACATTTAAATGTCACCAATGGTTAATATACTTTTTTGTTTGTTTGTTTGTTTTTTGTTTTTTTTTTGTTTTTTGCGGTACGAAGGCCTTTCATTGTTGTGGCCTCTCCCGTTGTGGAGCACAGGCTCCGGACGCACGGGCTCAGCGGCCATGGCTCACGAGCCCAGCCGCTCCGCGGCATGTGGGATCTTCCCAGACCGGGACACGAACCTGTGTCCCTTGCATTGGCAGGAGGATTCTCAACCACTGCGCCACCAGGGAAGCCCCAATATACTTTTTTTTTTACTTAATAATTGAACACGTGGTCATCCGTCCAAAGATTCCTGCTTTCTGTATACTTGATGAGTTCCACCTTTTCTTGATCATGTTATCAATACTGTCAAACTTTGGATCTTACAATTTTCCTGAATTTTAAAAAATAAAAGCAAAATACTATAAAATTTGTGGCAACAAATAAGTATTTACTGAACTAATAAAATAGTTAAACAATGGCACACACACTGCTGCATTGGTAAACATAACAAAGCTGAACAATTGATTGGCAGGCAGTACCACAATGCTATACCTTGAAGTTATTCGTCTACTGACATATGAAAGCCTGACTTTGGTAGTATTGGAAAGGTGCTTTAGGGGCATTAGTGTATAAAGAATGAAGCTATAGATCACATTGAAGTGATAGAACCTATGAAAGTCTATACCGTATACTACCAACTATTCATTTTGTCTGTCTCTTTCCCTGAGCAGTGTTGAGAGTTGACACTACATTTTCTTTCATCCTTATCATAGCAGTTGCCAAGTAAATAGTAGGTGCTCAAACAGTTGAATGAATTAATGTGAATATATTGTTTGAGTACCCTGTAACCATAGTACAGTTCTATTCTGGTAGATAGATGTAGCTATTTTTACTCTGTCCAATATTAGACACCATTCAGAAAAGAGCAAAAAAGAACTTTGATGTTCCATTAAGAGCAAATGAAGAGATATGATGACAAAAGGCAACTCCTTATTAGCTTAAACCATAAATTAGCTTAAAACTTCAATTACATATACCACAAAATAATGGGAGTTTTTTAGTAGTAACCTTTTCTTTTAAAAATTAATTAATTAATTTATTTATTTTTGGCTGTGTTGGGTCTTCATTGCTGTGCGCGGGCTTCTCCCTAGTTGCAGCGAGTGGGGGCTACCCTTTGTTGCAGTGTGCAGGCTTCTCACTGTGGTGGCTTCTCTTGTTGCGGAGCACAGGCTCCAGGTGCATGGGCTCAGTAGTTGTGGCTCATGGGCTCTAGAGCACAGGCTCAGTAGTTGTGGCTCATGGGCTTAGTTGCTCTGCGGCATGTGGGATCTTTCTGGACCAGGGCTCGAACCCGTGTCCCCTACATTGGCGGGCGGATTCTTAACCACTGCGCCACCAGGGAAGCCCTAATAGTAACCTTTTAAAAATAATTAGCAGGGCTAGTGCTAAGACTCACTGTGTCAGTTTGCTATGCTGTATAGTATAAGTCTGCTTGGGCTACCATAACAAAATACCAAAAAGTGGTTGACTTGAACAACACACATTTATTTTCTCACAGGTCTAGAGCCTAGAAGTCTCAGATCAAGGTCCATTGGGGTTGGTTTCTGGCTTGCAGATAGCTGAGAGAGAGAAAAAAATCTCTCGTGTCTCTTCTTATTAAGAAACTAATCCTATTGTATCAGGGCCCCACCCTTATGACCTCATTTAACCTTAATTACTCCTCAGCAGCCCATTTCCAAATGGGAGTTAAAGCTTCAACATATCTGGGGGAACACAAACATCTAGTCAATAACACTGTATAAAAACTATCCAGAATTTAGTAGCTTAAAACATTTGTTTTCTCACGATTCTATATGTTGGTCAGGCTGTTCCTGTGGTCTGAGGTTGGCTTGATTGTGGCTGGAAGTTCTAGGATGGCCTCACTCACATGTTTAGAGCCTTGCCAGGGAAAGCTGAGCCCCTCTCCATGTGGTATGTCATTCTCCAAGAGGCTAGCACAGGCTTCTTTACTTCATAGTTAGTGTTCCTGGTGGCAAGAACGGGAAAGCCCTAATGCACAAGTGCTTTTAAAACCTCTGAAGTGGGAAAGCCCTAATGCACAAGCCCTTTTAAAGGCTCTGCTTTGTCACTTTTGCCAATGTCCCATTAGCCAAATGTCCCATATATCCAAGCCCAGATTAAGGGTTAGAGAAATAGACTGCACCTTTTCTAGGAAAGAAAGATTAAGTCACATCGCAAAGGGGCATGCATATAGTTATGGGAGGAACTTGTGGTCATTTTACAACTTAGTTGGAATTGAAAATGTTAGGATTTAAACAATAAAGATAATTTGATTGATCCAGCAGGAAAAGTTCCGCGATAGAGCAGTAAATCCAAGCTCTGACTCCATCTCTCTGCAGCATCCTTAGCACTGCTTTTTCTTTGTGTCTGCTTCATCCTTAGGCTGACAGGGAGATGATCCACATCTTCACATAAGCAGGGGCCAGCAGGAGACAGGCTGTCTATTCTGTTGGCTCCCTTTCAAGCCCCATAAAACAATTGCTTTAGGTATTGTAGAATGATATTTCAAATGGTAATCACTTTTACACATGTTCAAATAAATCTTTACTTCAAGTCTGTTGCTTCAAACTTGGTTTGCTGCATCCACTTCTCATTATCTTTGCTGCTGATCTATCATTCATTTAGCAGACATTTATTGAATACTGTGAAAGGTACTGAGACAGAGTTGAACAAATCAGTCTTCACTTTCTGTTTACTCATAGTATAGAGAGGGTGACAGACAAGAACAAACAAAGATTACACCATAGTATGCATAAGAAGTCATGGGCAGATAAAGAGAAAACACTGGCAAAAGGTTGGTGTTTCAGTCTGAGAGGCTGGTCAGGAAATACGAAGCAATGTTGTTTGTGCTGAATACTGGAGAATAAGCCACAGTTACCTGGGGATAAATGGGAAAATGACGTTACAGTTAGTTTGGATAAGTGCCTGACAGAGTTTGGCACAACAAGGAACATTTGTTGATCAGAAGTAAAATCTTGATATTTAGAAAAATCTCCTGAAGGGAACTCTTTAGGAATTTTCAGCAAGAAACCCAAAATAATTGGGTTTGTGTTTTGGAAAGCTCATTCTGGGGAGTGAGTTTGAGAGGTTGCAGGGTGGAGGCAGAGCTTTTGTATTCTTAAGACGGAAGGATTTTGAACATATTTATACGTTGAAGAAAGAAGCCAGTAAAGAGTGAGAGATTGATAATACAACTAAGAGAGAGGATTGATGATGAAGCAGTTTTTTTTTTTTGTGGTGGGATGAAGGTTGGAACAGGTGAAAAAATTAAATCTTAGGTAATAGGGGATATTTTATCTTTTGACCCTAAAGGGCAGGAGTAAAGAATAACTAAGCATTTGGAAAATTCTTAGAGACACAGATAGTTAAAGTAACCCTTTTTTTCCTTGGTGAAGGTAGCAAGGTCATCTACCCAGACTGTGAAGAATTGAGGTGGGGTAGGAGTGATTAATGAAAGGTTGGAATATTCATGGCAGACCAATCTGAAACATGCTTTTTTCCCCCTCTTTATTTTGGACTGCTATTGCCTACTTTTCCTGTTTTCTTCACTCTTTTGTTTTATAGGTTGCCTTCTTCTATTTTGAATTTTTTGGTTTTATTTTGTTTTATTTTCTACTTTAGGGGACCCCATTTCCCACTAATTTTTAAACTAAACAGGTCAGATTTGAAGTGCTTTCTTCTGATATTGTTTTCTTAAAGTTGAAACTCGGAAACTTTAACTGTAAAACAACTTTGCCTGATCATGCAGATGAGGTATGAGTTGCTTTCTAGAGTTGTCTAGATTATACTATAGGGCCTTTAAAAAGCCCTTATCAGTGAAACCACATGCCCTGTTTATTAGAAGCATGTATAACTAAGGGATAGAAAGGCCACAAGTAACTACTTGCTCATTTTTTATTCTATGCAATTGTAAATGTGATTGTTTTGTTTATTTATTTATTTATTTGGCCACATGGCTTATGGGATCTTAGCTCCCTGGCCAGGGATTGACCAGGGTCACAGGAGTGAAAGTCCGGAATCCTAACCACTAGGCCCCCAGGGAACTCCTGTAAATGTGATTGTTTTTTAAATTTCTCTTTCTGATAGTTCATTGTTAATGTGTACAAATGCAACAGATTTCTGTATGTTAAATTTATATTATCAAACTTTACTGAATTCATGTATTCTAATAGTTTTTTGCTGGCATCTTTAGGATCTTCAATAGATAGTATCATGCCATCTGCAAACACTTAACGGTTTTACTTCTTCCTTTCCAGTGTGGCTTCATTTTATTTCTTTTTCTTGTCTGGTTGCTATGGCTAGGAATTTCCATACTATGCTGTATAAAAGTGGCAAGAGTGGGCATCCTTGTATTGTCCTGATCTTAGAGGAAATGGTTTCAGCTTTTTACCATTGAGAATGATGTCTCTAGGTTTGTCATATATGGCCTTTATTATGTTAAGGTATGTTTGCTCCATACCCACTTTGTGGACAGTTTTTTATTTTTTTACATCTTTATTGGAGTATAATTGCTTTACAATGTTGTGTAGTTTCTGCTGTATAGCAAAGTGAATCAGCTATACATATACATATAGCCCCATATCCCCTCCCTCTTGCGTCTCCCTCCCACCCTCCCATAAAGCACTGAGCTGATCTCCCTGTGCTATGAGGCTGCTTCCCACTAGCTATCTGTTTTAGCAGATGTGTAAATGCCACTCTCTCACTTCCTCCTAGCTTACCCTTCCCCCTCCCATGTCCTCAAGTCCATTCTCTACGTCTGCATCTTTATTCCTGCCTGCCCCTAGGTTCTTCAGAACCTTCTATTTTTTTTTTTTTAGATTCCATATATATGTGTTAGCATATGGTATTTGTTTTTCTCTTTCTGACTTACTTCACTCTATAGAACAGACTCTAGGTCCATCCATCTCATTACACATAACTAAATTTCATTTCTTTTTGGGGCTGAATAATATTCCATTGCGTATATGTGCCACATCTTCTTTATCCATTCATCTGTTGACGGACACTTAGGCTGCCTCCATGTCCTAGCTATTGTAAATAGTGCTGCAATGAACATTGTGGTACGTGACTCTCTTTTTTTTTTTTTTATTGCGGTACGTGAGCCTCTCACTGAAGTGGGTCAAAAAAGATCTTGCTGTGATTTATGTCTTAGAGTGTTCTTCCTGTGTTTTCCTGTAAGAGTTTTACAGTGTCTGGCCTTACATTTAGGTCTTTAATCCATTTTGAGTTTACTTTTGTGTATGGTATTAGGGAGTGTTCTAATTTCACTCTTTTACATGTAGCTGTCCAGTTTTCTCACCACCACTTATTTAAGAGGCTGTCTTTTCTGCACTGTATATTCTTACCTCTTTATCAAAGATAGGGTGACCATATGTTCGTGGGTTTATCTCTGGGTTTTCTATCCTCTTCCATTGATCTATATATCTGTTTTTGTGCCAGTACCATACTGTCTTGATTACTGTAGCTTTGTAGTATAGTCTGAAGTCAGGGAGCCTGATTCCTCCAGCTCCGTTTTTCTTTCTCAAAATTGCTTTGGCTATTCGGAGTCTTTTGTGTTTCCAAACAAATTGTGAAATTTTTTGTTCTACTTCTGTGAAAAATGCCATTGCTACTTTGATCGGGATTGTATTGAATATGTAGATTGCTTTGGGTAGTAGAGTCATTTTCCCAACGTTGATTCTTCCAATCCAAGGACATGGTATATCTCTCCATCTATTTGTATCATCTTTAATTTATTTCATTAGTGTCTTACAATATTCTGCATACAGGTCTTTTGTCTCCTTAGGTAGGTTTATTCCTAGGTATTTTATCCTTTTTGTTGCAGTGGTAAATGGGAGTGTTTCCTTAATTTCTCTTTCAGATTTTTCATCATTAGTGTATAGGAATACAAGAGATTTCTGTGTGTTAATTTTGTATCCTGCTACTTTACCAAATTCATTGATGAGCTCTAGTAGTTTTCTGGTAGCATCTTTAGGATTCTTTATATATAGTATCATGTCATCTGCAAACAGTGACAGTTTTACTTCTTCTTTTCCGATTTGTATTTCTTTTCCTTCTCTGATTGCTGTGGCTAAAACGTCCAAAACTGTGTTGAATAATAGTGGTGAGAATGGGCAACCTTGTCTTGTTCCTGATCTTAGAGGAAATGGTTTCAGTTTTTCACCATTGAGAATGATGTTGGCTCTGGGTTTGTCATACATGACCTTTATTATGATGAGGTAAGTTCCCTCTATGCCTACTTTCTGGAGGGTTTTTATCATAACTGGGTGTTGAATTTTGTTGAAAGCTTTTTCTGCATCTATTGAGGTGATCATATGGTTTTTATCCAATTTGTTAATATGGTGTATCACATTGATTGATTTTCGTATATTGAAGAATCCTTGCATTCCTGGGATAAACACCACTTGATCATGGTTTATGATCCTTTTCATGTGCTGTTGGATTCTGTCTGCTAGTATTTTGTTGAGGATTTTTGCATCTATGCTCATCAGTGATGTTGGCCTGTAGTTTTTGTTTTTTGTGACATCTTTGGTTTTGGTATCAGGGTAATGGTGGCATTGTAGAATGAGCTTGGGAGTGTTCCTCCCTCTGCTATATTTTGGAAGAGTTTGAGGATAGGTGTTAGCTCTTCTCTAAATGTTTGATAGAATTCACCTGTGAAGCCATCTGGTCCTGGGCTTTTGTTTGTTGGAAGATTTTTAATCACAGTTTCAATTTCAGTGCTTGTGATTGGTCTGTTTTTATTTTCTATTTCTTCCTGGTTCAGTCTCAGAAGGTTGTGCTTTTCTAAGAATTTGTCCATTTCTTCCAGGTTGTCCATTTTATTGGCATATAGTTGCTTGTAGTAATCTTTTATGATCCTTTGTCTTTCTGGAGTGTCAGTTGTTAATTCTCCTTTTTCATTTCTAATTCTATTGATTTGAGTCTTCTCCCTTTTTTTCTTGATGAGTCTGGCTAATGGTTTATCAGTTTTGTTTATCTTCTCAAAGAACCAGCTTTTAGTTTTATTGATCTTTACTGTTGTTTGCTTCATTTCTTTTTCATTTATTTCTGATCTGATCTTTATGATTTCTTAACTTCTGCTAACTTTCGTTTTGTTTTTTGTTCTTCTTTCTCTAATTGCTTTAGGTGTAAGGTTAGCTTGTTTATGTGAGATTTTTCTTGTTTCTTGACGTAGGATTGTACTGGTATAAACTTTCCTCTTAGAACTAACTACTTTTGCTGCATCCCATAGGTTTTGGGTCATTGTGTTTTCACTGTCATTTGTTTCTAGGTATTTTTTGATTTCCTCTGCGATTTCTTCAGTGATCTCATGGTTATTTAGTAGTGTATTTTTAGCCTCCATGTGTTTGTAATTTTTACAGTTTTTTTTTTACTGTAATTGGTATCTAGTATCATAGCGTTGTGGTCAGAAAAGATACTTCATACAATTTCAATTTTCTTAAATTCACCAAGGCTTGTTTTGTGACCCAAGATATGTTCTATCCTGGAGAATGTTCCATAAGCACTTGAGAAGAAAGTGTATTCTGTTGTTTTTGGATGGAATGTCTTATACCTATCAGTTAAGTCCATCTTGTTTAATGTGTTATTTTAAGCTTGTGTTTCCTTATTTATTTTCATTTTGGATCATCTGTCCATTGCTGAAAGTGGGGTTTTAAAGTCCCCTACTATGATTGTGTTACTATCGATTTCCCCTTTTATGGCTGTTATCATTTGCCTTACGTTTTGAGGTGCTTCTATGTTGGGTGCATAAATATTTACAATTGTTATATCTTCTTCTTGGATTGATCCCTTGATCGTTATGTAGTGTCCTTCTTTGTCTCTTGTAATAGGTTTTATTTTAAAGTCTCTTTTGTCTGATATGAGAATTGCGACTCCAGCTTTCTTTTGATTTCCATTTGCATGGAATATCTTTTTCTATTCCCTCACTTTCAGTCTGTATGTGTCCCTAGGTCTGAAGTGGGTCTCTTGTAGATAGCATATGTACGGGTCTTGTTTTTGTATCCATTCAGCCAGTCTGTGTCTTTTGGTTGGAGCATTTAATCCATTTACATTTAAGGTAATTATCGATATATATGTTCCTGTTACCAGTTTCTTAATTGTTTTGGGTTTGTTATTGTAGGTATTTTCCTTCTCTTGTGTTTCTTGCCTAGAGGAGTTCCTTTAGCATTTTTTTTTTTTTTTTTTTTTGTGGTACGCGGGCCTCTCACTGCTGTGGCCTCTCCCGCTGCGGAGCACAGGCTTCAGACGCGCAGGCTCAGTGGCCATGGCTCACGGGCCCAGCCACTCCGTGGCATGTGGGATCTTCCCGGACCGGGGCACGAACCCGTGTCCCCTGCATTGGCAGGTGGACTCTCAACCACTGCGCCACCAGGGAAGCCCTAGCATTTTTTTTTTTTTTTAAAACTGGTTTGGTGGTGCTGAATTCTCTTAGCTTTTGCTTGTCAGTAAAGGTTTTAATTTTTCCGTTGATTCTGAATGAGATCCTTGCTGGGTAGAGTAATCTTGGTTACAGGTTTTTCCCTTTCATCACTTAAATATGTTCTGTCACTCCCTTCCGGCTTGCAGAGTTTCTGCTGAAAGATCAGCCGTTAACCTTATGGGGATTCCCTTGTATGTTACTTGTTGCTTTTCCCTTGCTGCTTTTAGTATTTTTTCTTTGTATTTAGTTTTTGATAGTTTGATTAATATGTCTTGGTTTGTTTCTCTTTGGATTTATCCTGTAGTGGACTCTCCGTGCTTCCCGGACTTGATTATTTCCTTTCCCATATTAGGGAAGTTTTCCACTATAATCTCTTCAGATATTTTCTCAGAGTCTTTCTTTCTCTCTTCTTCTTCTGGGACCTGTATAATTCGAATATTGGTGTGTTTAATATTGTCCCAGAGGTCTCTGAGAACGTCCTCAATTCTTTTCATTCTTTTTTCTTTATTCTGCTCTGCAGCAGTTATTTCCACTATTTTATCTTCCACGTCACTTATTCGTTCTTCTGCCTCTGTTATTCTGCTATTGATCCCTTCTAGAGAATTTTTAATTTCATTTATTTTGTTGTTCATCATTGTTTGTTTGCTGTTTAGTTCTTCTGGGTCCTTGTTAAACGTTTCTTGTATTTTCTCCATTCTATTTCCAAGATTTGGGATCATCTTTACTTTCATTACTCTGAATTCTTTTTCAGGTAGACTGCCTGTTTCCTCTTCATTTGTTTGGTCTGGTGGGTTTTTGTTTTGCTCCTTCATCTGCTGTATATTTCTCTGTCTTCTCATTTTGTTTAATGTACTGTGTTTGGGGTCTCCTTTTCGCAGGCTGCATGTTCGTAGTTCCTGTTGTTTTTGGTGTCTGCCCCCAGTGGATAAGGTTGGTTCAGTGGGTTGTGTAGGCTTCCTGGTGGAGGGGACTGTTGCCTGTGTTCTGGTGGATGTAGCTGGATCGTGTCTTTCTGGTGGGCAGGACCGTGTCTGGTGGGCAGGACCGCGTCTGGTGGTGTTTTGGGGTGTCTGTAAACTTACTATGATCTTAGGCAGCCTCTCTGCTAATGGGTGGGGTTGTGTTCCTGTCTTGCTAGTTGTTTGGCATGGGGTGTCCAGCACTGGAGCTTGCTTGCTTGGCGTTGAGAAGGAGATCTTTGAGAGAGCTCTCGCCGATTGATATTACCTGGGGCCGGGAGGTCTCTGGTGGTCCAGTGTCCTGAACGCGGCTCTCCCACCTCAGAGACTCAGGCCTGACACCTGGCTGGAGCACCAAGTCCCTGTCAGCCACAGAGCTGAGAAGAAAAGGGAGAAAATAAAAGAAAGAAACAAAAAATAAGTTATTAAAATAAAAAAATTAAAAAATTATTAAAATACAAAAATTTAAAAAGTAATAAAAAAAGTGAGCAACCAAACCAGTAAACAAATCCAGCAATGATAACAAGCCCTAAAAAACTATACCAAGATAAACATAACAGTCAGAAACTAGTCAGTTGCATACAGCAAACCCCAAGTCTACAGTTGCTCCCAAAGTCCACAGCCTCAATTTTGGAATGATTTGTTGTCTATTCAGGTATTCCACAGAAGCAGGGTACATCAAGTTGATTGTGAAGATTTAATTCGCTGCTCCTGAGGCTGCTGGGAGAGATTTCCCTCTCTCTTCTTTGTTCGCACAGCTCCCAGGGTTCAGCTTTGGATTTGGACCCGCCTCTGCATGTAGGTCACCCTCTGGCATCTGTTCTTTGCCTAGACAGGAGGGGGTTAAAGGAGCACCTGATTAGGGGGCTCTGGCTCACTCAGGCCAGGGGGAGGGAGGGGTATGGAATGCGGGGCGAGCCTGCAGTGGCAGAGGCCGGCGTGACGTTGCAGCAGCCTGAGGTGCGCCGTGTGTTCTCCCGGGGAAGTTGTCCCTGGATCACGGGACCCTGACAGTGGTGGGCTGCACAGCCTCCTGGGAGCGGAAGTGTGGATAGTGACCTGTGCTTGCACACAGGCTTCTTGGTGGCTGCAGCAGCAGCCTTAGTGTTTCATGCCCATCTCTGGGGTCCATGCTGATAGCTGCAGCTTGCGCCCATCTCTGAAGCTCATTTAGGCGGTATTCTGAATTTCCTCTCCTCATGCACCCCGAAATAACAGTCTCTTGACTCTTAGGCAGTTCCAGACTTTTTCCCAGACTCCCTCCTGGCTAGCTGTGGCGCACTAGCCCTCTTCAGGCTGTTTTCACTCAGCCAACCCCAGTCGTCTCCCTGGGGTCTGACCTCTGAAGCCCAAGCCTCAGCTCCCACCCCCCACCCCCACCCTGACGGGTGAGCAGACAACGTTCTCAGGCTGGTGAGTGCTGTTTGGCCTGATCCTCTGTGCGGGAATCTCTCTGCTTTGCCCTGCGCACCCCGTTGCTGTGCTCTCCTCCGTGGCTCTGAAGGTTCCCCCCTCTGCCACTCACAGTCTCTGCCCGTGAAGGGGCTTCTGGTGTGTGGGAACCTTTCCTTCTTCACAGCTCCCTCCCACTGGTGCAGGTCCCATCCCTATTCTTTAGTCTCTGTTTATTCTTTTTTCTTTTGCCCTACCCAGGCACGTGGGGAGTTTCTTGCGTTTGGGGAAGTCTGAGGTCTTTTGCCAGCGTTCAGTAAGTGTTCTGTAGGAGTTGTTCCACATGTAGATGTATTTTTGGGGAAGAAGGTGATCTCCATGTCTTATTCCTCTGCCATCTTGAAGGTCCTCCCCTGTGGATAAACGGATGTTGAATTTTGTTGAAAGCTGTCTGTGCATCTGTTGAGATGATCTTATAATTTTTATTATTCAGTTTGTTAATATGGTGTGTCACATTGATTGATTTGTGGATATCCTGGCATCCCTGGGATGAATCCCACTTGATCATGGTGTTTGATCCCTTTAATGTATTGTTGGATTCAGCTAGCTAATATTTTGTTGAGGATTTTTCCATTTGTGTTCATCAGTGATACTGGCCTATAATTTTCTTTTTTTGTGGTGTCTTTGTCTGGTTTTGGTATCAGGGTGATGCTGGCCTCATATAATGACTTCAGATGCATTCCTCCCTCTTCAGTTTTTTGGATTAGTTTGAGAAGGGTAGATGTTAACTTTTCTTTAAATGTTTGGTAAAATTCACCTGTGATACTGTCTGGTCCTGTACTTTTGTTTATTGGGAGTTTTTAAAATTAATAATCAATTTCAATATGAACCGAATTGGTCTGTTCATATTTGTATTCCTTCTTGATTCAGTCTTGGGAGATTTTACGTTTCTAAGAATTTATCCATTTCCTTTAGGTTGCCCATTTTATTGACGCATAACTGTAGTAGTCTCTTATGATGCTTTGTATTTCTGTGGTGTCAGTTTTAACTTATCTGTTTTCATTTGTGAGTTTATTTATTTGGACCCTCGCTTTTCTTGATCTGTCTGGCTAAATGTTTATCAATTTTATCTTTTGAAAGATTCAGCTCTTAGTGTCATGGATCTTTTCTGTTGTTGTCTGTCTCTTTCATTTATTTCTGCTCTGATCTTTATTATTTCTTTCTTTCTACTTTGGATTTTATTTGTTCTTCTTTTTCTAGTTCTTCAGTTGTAAGATAAGGTTGTTTACTTCAGATTTTTCTTGTTTTGTGACGTAGGCTTGTATCGCTGTAAACTTCCCTGTTTGAACTGCTTTTGCTGCATGCCGTAGATTTCGGATCATTGTGTTTCTGTTTTCATTTCTCTAGGTATTTTTTGATTTCCGCTTTGATTTCTTCAGTGACCCATTGTTTGTTCAGTAGCATATTGTTAGCCTCCATATGTTTGTGTTTCTTGCAGTTTATTTTTTATAGTTGACTGCTAGCTTCATAGTGTTGTCAGAAAACATGATTGATATGATTTCAGTCTTCTTAAATTTATTCAGACCTGTTTTGTAGTCTAGCATATGATGTTTCCTGGAAAATGTTCCATGTGTACTTGAAATGTTTATTCTGCTCTTTTTAGATGAAATGTTCTATGTATAAATATATATCTATTAAGTTCATCTGATCTAATGTGTTATTTAAGGCCAGTGTTTCCTTATTGATTTTTTTTTTTGTCTGAATGATCTATTGATTTAAGTGGGGTGTTGAAATATGCTACTTTTACTGTGTTAATGTCAGTTTTTCCCTTTATGTTTGTTCATATTTGCTTTATGTATTTAGGTGCTCCTATGTTGAGTGAACATATATTTACAATGGTTATATCTTCTTGTTGGATTGATTCCTTTATCATTATGTAAAGTTCTTCTTCATCTCTTGTTACAGTCTTTGTTTTAAAGTCTATTTTGTCTAAGTATTGGTACCCCAGCTTTCTTTCCATTTCTCTTTGCATGAAATACCCTTTTCCATTCCCTCACTTTCAGTCTGTTTTTAGATATGAAGTGAATCTCTTGTTGGCACCATATAGATGGGTCTTGTTTTTGTACATATTCAGCCACTCTGTGTCCTTTGATTGGTGCATTTAGTTCATATACATCTAAAGTTATTATTGATAGGTATGTACTTACTGCCATTTTGTTAATATTTTTGGGGCTGTTTTTGTAGTTCTTTTTTAAAATTTATTTATTTTTGGCTGCGTTAGGTGTTCATTGCTGTGTGGACTTTCTCTAGTTTCAGCGAGTGGGGACTACTCTTCATTGCGGTGCACGGACTTCTCATTGTGGTGGCTTCTCTTGTTGTGGAGCATGGGCTCTAGGCGCACAGGCTTCAGTAGTTGTGGCAGGCGGGCTCAGTAATTGTGGCTCGTGGGCTCTAGAGCGCAGGCTCAGTAGTTGTGGCACACGGGCTTAATTACTCTGCAGCATGTGGGATCTTCCCAGACCAGGAGTCAAACACGTCCCCTGCATTGGCAGGCGGATTCTTAACCACTGTGCCTCCAGGGAAGTCCCTGTAGTTATTTTTTGTTCCTTTCTTATTCATTTGCTCTCTTCCCTTGTGATTTGATGTCTTTCTTTAGTGTTATGTTTGGATTCCTTTCCCTTTTCTGTGTTTCTATTATAGATTTTTGGTTTGTGGTTATGATGAGATTATATATAGTAACCTGTATATGTATGTGATTGTTTTTAGCTCTCCCTCCCCCCACGTTTAATGCTTTTGACATTATCTTTTACATCTTTTTGTTCTGTGTATCCTGTAACTGTCTATTGTGGATATAGGTGATTTTACTACTTTTGTCTTTTAACCTTCCTACCGGCTTTATAAGTGGTTGATCTACTACCTTTACTGTATATTTGCCTTTACCAGGGAGGTTTTTTTTCTTTCATAAATTTCATATTTCTAGTTCTGGTCTTTTCTTTTTTGCTTAGAGAAGTCCCTTTAACATTTCTTATAAAGCCAGATTAGTGGTGCTGAACTCTTTGCTTTTGCTTGTGTGTAAAACTCTGTATCTCTGTTTCAAATCTGAATGATAGCCTTACCATGTATTCTTGGTTGAAGGTTTTTCCCTTTCATCACTTTAAATATATCGTGCCACTCCCTTCTGGCCTGCAAAGTTTCTGCTGAAAAGTCATCTAACAGTCTTATGGGAGCTCCCTTGTATGTAGCTAGTTGCTTTTCCCTTGATGCTTTTAAGATTCTCTCTTTATCTTTATTTTTTGCCATTTAATTACAGTGTGGCTTGGCGTGGACCTCGTCAGATTGATGTTATTTAGGACTCTGTGCTCCATAGACCTGGATGTCTGTTTCCTTTCCCAGGATAGGGAAATTTTCAACTCTTATCACTTCAGATAAGTACTCTGCCCCCTTCTCTCTCTCTTCTCCATCTGGGACCTCTATAAGGCGATTGTTTGTATGCTTGTTGTTCTAGAGGTGTTTAAGACTGTCCTCATTTTATTTTTAATTCTTTTTTCTGTTCAGCTTCGGTGATTTCTACTACTTTGTCTTCCAGTTCGGTGATCCATTCCTCTGTATCATATAATCTACTGTTGATTCCTTCTAGTGTATTTTTTATTTCAGTTATTGTACGCATCAGCTCTGTTTGGTTCTTCTTTATATTTTCTAGCTCTTTGTTAAACTTCTCACTATGGTCATTCATTCTTCTCCTAAGTTCATTAAGCATCTTTATGATCATTACCTTAAATCCTTTATTGGGTAGATTGTTTGTCTTCACTTTGTATAGTTCTACTTCTGGAGTTTTATCTTGTTCCTTTGTTTGGAACATGTCCTTTGTTGCCGCATTTTGCCTAATTCTTTGTGTTTACAGTAGGTTCCCTACACACAAACAAGTTCCATTCCAAGAGCGTGTTCATAAGTCCAATTTTTTCGTAAGACCAACAAAGTTAGCCTAGGTACCCAACTAACATCAGCTATATAGTACTGTAATGTAATAGGTTTATAATACTTTTCACACACATAATACATAAAAAACAAAAAAGAAAAATAAAGAAAACATTTTTAATCTCACAATACAGTACCTTGAAAAGTACAGTAGTACAGTACAACAGCTGGCATACAGGGGCTGGCATCAAGTGAACAGGCAAGAAGAGTTACTGACTGGAGGAGGGAGAGGAGGTGGGAGATGATGGAGCTAAAGGATCGTCAGCAATAGGAGACAGAGGGCAAGCTGCAATTTCACTCATGCCTGACATTGATGGCACAGGTTCTGGTTCTTTGCTGGATTCAGTTCTATCTACCCTCTTGAAAAAACGATCCAGTGATGTCTGGGTAGTAGCTCTTTTTTTTCTCGTCATAGATGACATGGTGGCACTGGATTGCATTCTGAATGGCTGCTGCAACCTTTGTGTACTGTTCTACATTTGGGTCCTGTGCCTCAAAAACTAACAGTGCCTCCTCAAATAAAGAAAATCCCCTTGCCATTTCTTGCATCATGAATCTCTTCAGTTCTTCAGTTACTTCTTCTTCCTCTTGTCTCTCTTTGTACTTTCTCTGGGCCACTGCTTTCTTGTCATCACCGCTGCTTTTACGCTTGCTTTTGGACATCCTGGGCTTGAAATAAAGATACTGTACAGTAAAGTACACAAAAACACAGCCACTGTAGCAGATGCATGTGCGTGGCAACGTACGCCCGGCATGTGAACTAACTCACGTGATTGTATGTGCGAATGCACATTCACATCTTTTTTTTGTTTTGTTTTGTTTTTTTGTTTTCACATCTTTGAAAGTTCTCAACTTGAAGGTTCGTATGTAGGGGACTTATTAAGTAGGTCATTTATATTTCCCAATCATGAAGAAGTCGGCTTGTGTAAAAGATGTCCTGGGACTTCCCTGGTGGTCCAGTGGTTAAGACTCTGTGTTCCCAATGCACAGGGCCTGGGTTTGATCCCTGGTCAGGTAACTAAATCCCACATGCTGCAAGTAAAGATCCTGCACGCTGCAACAAATATCCAACACACGGCAATGAAGATTCCCACCTGTCACAACTAAGACCTGATGCAGCCAAATTAATTAATTAATTAATTAATATTAAAGATAAAATAAAAGACATCCTATGGGGCTCAGCAACATACTCCCCTTGTGTCACCGTAGCTATATGATCTAGGGGTGCCCCCTATGTGCCTTCTGTTGTGGCAGGGCCAATTACTGTGGGCATGCTGGTAGAGAGCGCTGGCCCCTGTGCCTGTTGGCTGCCAGGCCCTTCCTCAAGAGGCGGCAATCAGCTGATTATGGGCAGAGCTGGGTCTTGGCATGGTTGGATGCATGGCTTGGGCTGTCCCGGGATTTGTGCCAACCTGAGTGGGGCCAGGTCCCAGCAAGGCTGTCTGTGAGCAGGGCGTCCTGGAGCAGCTGGCTGCAGAGCCTGGGTGTCTCAGGATTGGTGCTGCCTGCTGGAAGGTGGGGGTGAATCCTGGGGGATCCTGGGTCTTGTGTCAGCCCACTGGTGGGTGGGGCCAGATCCTAAGGTGGATGGCTGGGAGGCTATGGAGCCAAGGCTGGTGCCCGCCCACTAGTGGGGAAAGCTAGGTCTCCTCTGCAGTTGGCTGCTTGACCTTAGGTGTCCTGGTACTGGTACTGATAGACTGGTGGACAGGTAAGCCTCCTGCAATAATAAACTAGAGGGAGGACTCCAAAATGTTACCAGCACCAGTGTTCTCATGGTAGAACAAGCTCCCCAGAGTGGCTGCTGCCCATGTCTTTATCTCCAGGAGGAGTCCAAGTTGCTTCCTGGCTCTCTGGAAGGCTTTCCAATATCAGCAAGTGGGTCTGACCTAAGCTCTTTTCACATTATTGCCTCTGCTAGGTCTTGGAGTGTGTGAAATTTTGCATACTCCCTTTAAGAGTAGAGTCTGTTTCCTACAGCTCTCCAGCTCTCCTGCACAAAATCCTCACTGGCCTTCAAAGCATCATGTTCTGGGGGCTTATCTTTGTGGTACAGGACCTTTGGGCTAGGGAACCCGATGTGAATTCAGACCCTTCTCTCTTTGGGAAGAACATTTGCAACTGTGTTTATCCTCGTGTTTGTGGGTTGCCTGCTGGAAGTGTGGGTCTTGACCATAGGTCTCTACCCCTTCTACCTGTCTCATGGTTCCTTCTATATATTTTTAGTTGTAGAAAATCTTTTCTGTTAGTCTTTAGGTCCTTTCTCATCAATTGCTCTGTAAATAGTTGTAATTTTGGTATGTTTATTGAAGGAGGTGAACTCAGGGTCTTCTTCAAACTGCTGCCATGGTAACTTTTTATTTTTAAGCTATTTTTTTCCAGTTTTTGAGGTATAATTGACAAATAAAATTGTAATATATTTAAAGTGTACAATGTGAAGATTTCATACACGTTTATATAGTGGAAGGAATCCCATAGTCAAGTTCATTAACACATCTGTCACGTAACATAGCTACCCTTTTTTAATCTTTTTTTTTTAATGTGAATCTTTAAGATCTACCCTCTTAGCAACTTTCAATTATGTAGTACAGTTTATCAACTATAGTTACCATGCTATACATTAGATCCTCAGCACTTGTTCATCTTATAGCTGAAAGTTTGTACCCTTTTACCAATATGTTCCCATTTCCCCCACTCCCCCAGCCCCTGGTACCACCATTCAACTTTCTGTGATTCTGACTTTTTCTTTTAAGATTCCACATATGTATGATTCAGCATTTCCTTCTTTTTTAAGGCTGAATAATATTCCATTGTGTGTGTTTGTGTACATATATATACACATACACATAAAAAAGAAGTGTACAATTCTTTGGCTTTTAGTTTATTCACAGGTTATACAACCATCATGACTATCTAATTCTGGAATATTTTCATCACCTCCAAAAGGTACCCCATACCTATTTGCAGTCACTCCCCACTCTTCCCTCCCCTTAGTCCCTTAAAATTCGTAATCTACTTTCTGTCTCTATGAATTTGCCTATTCTGGACATTTCACATACAATATACGGCCTTTGGTGTCTGCTGTCTTTCACTTAGTATAATGTTTGTAGGATTTATCCATGTTGTAACATATCTGAGACCTTCATTCGTTTTTGTGGCCGAACAATATTCTATTGCATGTGTATACCACAATTTGTTTATCCATTCATCATTTGGTGGCAATTTAGGTTCTTTTCATCTTTTGGCTATTGTGAATAGTGCTACTGTTAACATTCACTTGCAAGTATTTGTTTGAGTACCTGTTTTCAATTCTTTTGTGAATAAACCTAGGAATAGAATTGCTGGGTCATTTGTAATTGTATGTTTAATTTTTGGAGGAACCACCAAATAATTTTTCATAATGGGTGCACCTTTTACATTCCTTCCAGCAATATATGATGATTCCAATTTCTTAAACCCTTGTCAACACTTGTTATTTTCCATTTTGTTGATTATAGTCATCCTATTGGGTGTGAATTGGTATCTCAATGTGGTTTTGATTTGCATTTCCCTGACACTAGTGATGTTGAGCATCTTTTCATGTGTGTCTTGGCCATTTGTTTATCTTATTTGGAGAAATGTCTATTCAAGTCCTTTGCCCATTTTTAAATTGGGATATTTGTCTTTTTGTTGTTGAGTTGTAAGAGTTCTTTATATATTCCAGATACTAGACCCTTATTAGGTAAATGACTTTCAAATATTTTCTCCTACTTTGTAGATTATATGTTCACTTTGATAGTGTCCATTGGTACACAAAAGTTTTAAATTTGCACAGAGTCCAATTTGTTTATTTTTTTCTTTTGTTGCTGGTGCTTTTGGTGTCAGTCATATCTAAAAATCTGTTGACAAATCCAAGGTCATGAAGATTTACCCTATGTGTTCTTCTAAGAGTTTTATGGTTTTACTTATATTTAGGTTGTTGATCCATTTTTAGCTAACTTTTGTATATGATGTGCAGTATGGGTCCTGCCTCATTCTTTGGCATGTGGATATTCATTTGTTCCAGCACCATTTATTAAAAAGCCTTATCAAAAATCAGTCAGCTTGGGCTTCCCTGGTGGCACAGTGGTTGAGAGTCCGCCTGCCGATGCAGGGGACGCGGGTTCGTGCCCCAGTCCGGGAGGATCCCACGTGCCGCGGAGCAGCTGGGCCCGTGAGCCATGGCCGCTGAGCCTGCGTGTCTGGAGCCTGTGCTCCGCAATGGGAGAGGCCGCAACAGTGAGAGGCCTGCGTGCCACCAAAAAAAAAAAAAAAACATCAGTCAGCTCATAGATGTATGAGTTTATTTCTGGACTGTCAATTTTATTGCATTGGTCTATATGTCTGTCCTTATGTCAGTACCACACTTTCTTGATTACTGTAGCTTTGTAATGTTTTTTTTTTTCGGTACCTGGGCCTCTCACTGTTGTGGCCTCTCCCATTGCGGAGCACAGGCTCCGGACGCACAGGCTCAGTGGCCATGGCTCATGGGCCCAGCCACTCCGCGGCATGTGGGATCTTCCCAGACTGGGGCACGAACCCGCGTCCCCTGCATCGGCAGGTGGACTCTCAACCACTGCACCACCAGGGAAGCCCCTGTAATGTATTTTGAAATTAGGAAGTATGATCCTTCCAACATTGTTTTTTTCAAGATTATTTTGGTTATTCTGGGTCCCTTGTAGTTACATTTGAATTTAAAGATTGGCTTTTCCATTTCAGTTAATATGGTAGTATATCCATGTGTTTTCTGGTGATTTGAAAAAGGTCATTACATAAAATCTTATTTTTATAATTAAAAAAGTATAGAAAATGAATGGGGGTTAAGATCACTAGTATTTTTTTCTTTTGGTTTTTTTTAAAATTTTTTATGTTTTCCCAACAATAAACATGTTTTCCTCAATAACAAAACATTTATTTTTGTAAAAGGAACAGTGCTTATCTTCCTATGATTATTTTTTAGACTTTTAATTTCTTTTTGTTCTAACAGGAATTACTAAAATCCTATGTACATCTACCAAATTTCCAAACATATGAGAAATTAACTTTAGCCATTAGCATGGTGTCATGAGAAAAGGCAGTATCTTTGACACTTTCTTATATTTACACTTTGTCAAGTCTACTGACCTACTTACGTTTTGTGTAAATATAACCCAAATTCACAGCATCTGTGCAGAAATAAACTTTCAACAATCATATATATCCACTTTTTTGTTGACTATAAGCTCTTTCATCTTTTCCAGAGGTGTGGTTAAAATCTTTTTTTTATTTCCTATGTCCCTGGCCTCACAGAGCTCAGAGAAAGTCTATGGGCAGTTTCTCAGAGCTCTTACAACTTGAGTGCAAGACAGTCAGTCTTCTTCCACTACTTTCCCTAGGTCCCTGAATCTAGACCCTAATCAGCTTCTTGGGAAGTCACTGAAGGTTTATAAGTAGATAATTTTAGGGCAATATATATATTTTTAATTCTCTGTATATGGAAGTAAGTGGCCCACACTTCATGGAGTTAAGCTTGAGTACCAGTTGAGTTGTTCAAGTGGCTAGTATATGTATTATGGAAATAGTGTTATGGAAAAGAGATGGATAGTATAGGGTCACACATTTATAATACTGATTAGGTTTTTGTTAGCCTTGGAAAGAACAGAGTGTGGGAGAAGAAATACTTTTTTTTCAGAGAGAAGTTGAGAGATTTAAGTTGTTGATGGTTCCTTGTCATCTCAACAGCAAGGTCTTTTGAGATGGAAGTAGCTGAGTTCAATTGGACACCTCCAAAAAGGAAATTGTTTGCAAAAGTCTGTTATCAGAGGTGAATAAGATTACTATTGAACAACAAGGATAAGGTGAAGAGTAGGGTACAAGAGTATGATATTAATTCATTTCCATTAGTCAAAATCTGGTTTAAAAAACTAACAGTTTTTCTTCTGTTCCTCAGTTCTGTCAGATTTGTTCCTTGAATTTGAAGACTAGTTTAATAGAAGCATTTTAACATATATGACATTAAATATGTCAGTACTATGTCTCTGTGTAGTAAACCCAGGTACTGACTTAAGAAAGATTTCTTCATCAATAAGCCAAAGCTGAATCTTTGAAAGATACCAACAAATCATGACAGGATTGTGAAATCATATAGTGTAAGACCAAAGGATTTTCTATCAAGTAATAACTTTTGTTCAAGGACAGGTAGAGCTAACTACTATAGTAAGAGTTTGCTCTTATCCTTGTCTACACCTGGAGTTTCCAAGACACTTACAAATTCTTATGCTTTATATGAAAGTCCAGATTTCAATTTAGTTAGGTTATTCTGCCTTTCAGTTTACTTATGTCCAAATTTGCTGGAGAGTTTAACAAGTTCCTCTCAGTTATTCATAAGTTTGATTTTTTACTTTGTGAATTAATTAGCCACTGGCTCTCCTTATAACTTTCAACGATATCTTTGGGCCACCTTTCACCTATTTGAAAATCTGCCAAAGGGAAAAGAAAATCTCCTAGTCTGCTTGGGCTGACATAACAAACAAGCAAAAAACACGGACTGTGTGGCTTAAGTAACAGAAATTTATTTTCTCACAGTTCTGGAAGCTGGGAAGTCCAGTATCTAGGTTCAGGCCAATTCATTTTCTGGTGAGGCCTCTCTTTCTGGCTTGCAGCTGGCTGCGTCCTTGCTGTGTCTTCACATGGTGGACAGAGAGAGAGAGAAAGCACTCTGGTGTCACTTCTTATAAGGACAATAATCCTATTGTATCAGGGCCCCACCCTTATGACCTCATTTGACATTAATTACCTCCATGTAAGCCTTATCTCCAATATTGTCACATTGAGTGTTAGGGCTTCAACATTACAAATTTTGGGGGACATGATTCAGTTCGTAGGGAGAAGAGAAGGGAACTGAAATGAAAATCAATTTTGTTACATTTTAGCTTTGAACACATACCTATATTATTTTAACTGGATTATCATTTCCACAGAATATAAACAAACAACTAAATAATTAAATTTCAGAAGTTAACAGCTTTCCAAGAGAAATTTTAACACTGTATTTATTAAACTTCAGACTGAATTAATACTTGAATTTTCTTAGCTTGAGGGAGCTCTTTGTTAGAATGATATATAGCTCCATGTGGAAGATGTTGACTGAAAAGATAAAACATAACTCTCAATTTTTAGGCTGTGTGTTATCAAGGGACCTCACTGAGGACTGTAGCCCTGGAAACAGCCTCTCAGATAGCTCTGAGGTACTGTCCCAGAGAGGTAAAGAAAGAGCCAGGATATATAGGGGTTTTTGCTGAAAAAACGAACAAACAAAAAAAATGTAGTTGAACATCAAAAGATTTCTGCTAGGCACAAGAAACAGACATCTCAAGTTAATGGTTTTAGTGCTTTTCTATGTATGGGAAGATGTTAGAGTCTGGGCTCATGGAAATTATTCCTTTGAAATGCTTCTTAACTGTCTAGGCCCAGTATCCTGTTTTTCTCCATCCTAATTTCCCCTCAGGGTGCACCATTGGGGCATCTAAGTGGCTGATGGCTTGATGGTGGACAACATTGTTTACCAGAATGACAGGCAACTGTTCTTTGTTTACAGAAATAAAACTTTTTTGCACCCCACCCCCACCCCCCACCCCCCACCCCCACCCCCCACTCTGCACAGCATGTGGGATCCTAGTTCCCCACCCAGGGATTGAACCTGCACCCCCTGCATTAGAAGCCTGGAGTCTTAAACACTGGACTGCCAAGGAAGTCCCCACAGAGATAAAACTTTAAGATATTCTTAGGGGGCATTTTGCACAGTGTCTTCTTTTCCCATTAGAGCCCTTCACATATTAAACAGTTATTTAAAATTCCATGCCTAATAATTCTTACATCTGTGTTGTGTCTGAGTCTGGTTCTGATGATTGCTTTGTCTCTTTACAATGTGTTTTATCTTGCCTTTGGCATGCCTTGCAATTTTTTGTTGAACACTAGGCATATTGTATCAGGTAATAGAAACTAGGGTTAATATGCTTTTAGTGAGTAGATTTATTTACTCTGACTGGGTTTTGGGTTGTGTTTAATGTTAGCAATGTTAGCTGTACATAACAGGTACCAGAGGCTTCAGATTCCTCTAGTGTTTTTTTGGTTTTTTGGGTTTTTTTTTTTTTCCCCTTCTCTTTTGAAGTTGGGATTTTTGGCTTCTCTGTCTACTCATCCTCAGAGAGAGCCTTTGTCATAAGCTCTTTCTTCTGTAATCCACTGTCATTACCCTGGAACCCTGTTGGTGTGGTAATAAATTGTAAGGGAGTGGAAACAATCCATAATCTTGCCATTAAGTCTCAGTCTTTTCATGGGCCTGTATTTTGGGCCTGTGATCTTCACAAGTGTTCCTCCAGTGATACAGCTTTTCTCCCTTGGCTCTTATTCCCTTCTCCAGCTGCAGTGTTCCCCGTGTATTTTCCTGAAACCCTGACAGTTCCCCAGTGGGAAGGGAATTCCTTTAGCTCTGACAAGGTCCTTTCTCCTGGAGAGTAGATCTTTGTTATGGAGAATACTCTGAGTATTTCTGTATTTCACAATGATTATTTTTCCCCCCTTCCTGCCAGAGTTCTTATTCATGGTGACCTAGTGGGGTTTCTGATGGTAAAGCTCACAAAAATACGGGTTCACCCTCCAAGATTGTGGCTCCCGAGAGTTTCTCACTGTCATGCTGGGCCACACTCAGACTCCAACATTTTGTCAAAATTACTGTTTAAGTGTTCCTACCAGTTTGCAGCTCTAGTTGCTTCTGCAATAGGCAAGCAGATCTTTTTGTCTTTCTGGATACACTTATCTCTGTGTTTCAGGGTAGCAGTTTGCCCTGTGACTCACTTCTCTGATGGGTCCAAGAAAATTTGGTTTTCAGTGTGTCTATCTTTTTTTTTTATAAGGATAGGAATGACAACTTCTTAACATGTCAGAGCTGAAACTGGAGCTCCCTTGTTGACCTTTTAGCTACTTACATGTGTATGTGTATGTATGTGTGTGTATATATATAATCTAATATAAATAAACGTAATTTTTATAATATGTATATATTTTTTAGGTTGTGAAAGTTTTTAATTGTTGCCACATGCACCTTTAACTTATCACAGTCTATAATCTACTTTAGGTTAACACTGGCTCAATTCCAGTAAAATATAGCAACTTTGCTTTTTACAATTCCATTTTTCTCTCCTTACTTTTGGGCTATTGCCATTCATGAATAGGTATATGTACATGGATATTATAAACTAAACAATATGTGTTGGGACTTCCCTGGTAGTGCAGTGGTTAAGAATCGCCTGCCAATGCAGGGGACACGGGTTTGATCCCTAGTCCAGCAAGATCCCACATGCCACGGAGTAACTAAGCTCGTGTACCACAACTACTGAGCCTGCATGCTGCAACTACCAAAGCCCATGTGCCTAGAGCCCATGCTCCACAACAAGAGAAGCCACCACAATGAGAAGCCCACGCACTGCCCCCGCTTGCTGCAACTGGAGAAAGCCCGTGTGCAGCAACGAAGACCCAACACGGCTAAAAATAAATAAATAAATTTATTTTTTAAAAAAAAAGTACTGCTTTTTTCAAAACCTCAAGTTTTTAAATAAAGAGAAGAAAAACAATAAAATATTTATTGTCTTTTTAAATTTATTTTTAATTGGATAAAACATAACATAAAATTTACCATTTTAACCATTTAGAAGTGTATAGTTCAGTGGTATTAAGTACATTCACATTACTGTGCAACCATCATCACCATCCATTTCCAGAACTTTTTCATCTTCTCAGACTGAAACTCTGTATCTGTTAAATAATAACGTCCCATTCCACATTTCCCTAAGCCCCTAGCAACCAGCATTTTACTGTTTCTATGAATTTGACTCCTCTAGGTATCTCATGTAAGTGGAATCATACCATATTTGTCCATTTGTGCCTGGCTTATTTCACTTAGCATAATGTCTTCAAGGTTCATCCACTTTTTAGTATGTGTCAGAATTTTCTTCCTTTTTAAGGCTGAATAATGTTCTATTATTATGTATATACCACATTTTGTTTATCCATTTGTACTGTCTTTTTTTTTAAGATTTTTTGATATGGACCATTTTTTTTTAAGTCTTTATTGAATTTGTTACAATATTGCTTCTGTTTTATGTTTTGGTTTTTTGACTCCAAGGCATGTGAGATCTTAGCTCTCCAACCAGGGATCGAACCCACACGCCCTGCATTGGAAGGCGAAGTCTTAACCACTGGACCCCCAGGGAAGTCCCTGTGTTGTCTTTTATACTTACCTATATATTTACCATTTCCCATATTCTTCATTCCCACTTACAGATCAGAGATAGTGTTTAGTGCCATTTCCTTTCTGCCTGAAGATTTTCTTTGGTATATCTTGTTGGACAGGTCTGTGGGCAATAGTTTGTCTCAGTTTTCATTTATCTTGGAATGTGCTTATTTCATCTTCATTTATGAAGAATGTTTTTGCTGGATCTAGAACTGGTAGTTTTAGTTTCTTTCTGTCAGTGCTTTGAACGTGTCATTTCACTGCCTTCTGTCCTATGTTGTTTCTAATGATGAATCAGCCTTTAATTGTATTATTGTTCCCCTGTCCATGATGAGTCCCTTTTTTCTTGCTGCTTTCAAGATTTCCCTGTTTTTGTTTGGCTTTTGTATTTACTTAGCAGTTTGACTAAGTTGTATCTAGGTGTATCTCTTTGTATTTATTTTACTTTGGTTTGAAATTCTCTGAGGTATGTAATGTTTTCATCAAATTTGAGAAGTCTTTAGTAATTATTTCTTGATATATTTTTGGTTGAAAACTAGACATTTTAGTTAGTAGATTATAGTAATTCTGAGTTCTGTTTTAATTAATTGTTTATTTTTTAGTAACTTGCCTGGACTTTAACTGTGGGATCAGTGTAGACTCCCTTGTGGTATACAACTGCTGATGTCTCTGCTGAGTTTTTTAATTCTTGTTTTTTGGACTGGCTTCCTTAAGGGTCTTCCCTGTGTCTGCGTAACTCACTTGTTAGCTAATGATTTGGGCAGAGGTAGTAAATACCTTTAGCCTGAAAGGCTTCCACCCCGTTGCTGATTGGTCTGTGTGTGGGTTTGGAAGTACATTCACAGTTAGAGCAAGTTCTCAAGTATCCCTTGGCTTTGTTTTTATGCCAGGCTTCCTTAGGTCTCCCCCAGAAATGCATAGCTTGCTGTTTAACCAGGGGTGTATGGTGAGCTTATTACAGACCTTCTATGGCTCTCTAATTTACATGATCTTTCTCTTAATTTTCTGACTACTCAGGCACTTACCCTGACTAGGACCTCAACCTCAGACCTCAACTGTAAATTTTCCCTCTTCATTCCCACCAAGTTTACCACTTTTCTCCACCAAAGCCACAGATTTTCACTGCCCCACCCTGAAATGAGTCCACCGTTTTTGCTAACAAAGCTGCTGGGTTCTTTTTCCTAGTTCCATGTTGGTAAAAATGTCAGTCTTGTCATCCTGGCTGGAGGTGGGTGGTTGGGAGTAACCTTAAGCAGGTCAGAGCCTCCCACTGTTCTTACCTATAACTTTAGCAGTTCTTCTAGAATAAACACTTATCAATTTGCAGGCTGCCTTTGGTTAATTCCCACTGCCCTGAATTGGTTGGTTTTGATAAATTTGTCTAGATTTATA
The DNA here is from genome assembly GCF_949774975.1 of Lagenorhynchus albirostris. NCBI lineage: Eukaryota > Metazoa > Chordata > Mammalia > Artiodactyla > Delphinidae > Lagenorhynchus > Lagenorhynchus albirostris. The sequence goes on along the minus strand of NC_083095.1, from coordinate 114,260,818 downwards.
CTTGATCTTTATGGATGAGAATTGCCAACCTCTTCACAGCTCCATAAAACCTGCACATTTTCTTCTGTGGATGAATTTCACAGTTACTTATCAAGCTCCCTAAGAGTTCTTCTGGTATTTTGATTAGATTTACACTGACTTATAAATTAATTTGCAGAATATCAAAATATTGAGATTTTCTTCCAGGAATGTGGCATTTATCTCCATTTAGTCAGACTTACATTTTATATCCCTCAGCAAAATTATTTAGCTTACATATAGGGCTGGCTCATATTTTGTGAAGCTTACTTGTAGCATTTTAAAAGCTTTTCTGGCAGTTACTAATGAAATGACTTTTTCCATTGTATTTTCTAATTGTTTATTGCCAGATTATAGGAAAGTTAGTTTTAAGAGTTTGTATAAGTTGACCTTGTATGTGACTGCCTCGCTGAACTCTCCTTTTCATTCTAATAGTTTGTGAGTTTATATATTTGTGTTCTTTTAGGTAGTCTACCATATTATTTGCAAATAATGATGGTTCTATCTTTGCATAATCTATATTTGTATTTCTTAAAGTTTTTTCATTTAAAAAAATTATTTATTTAAAAAATTCTGTTGTGTAGGTTATGCCCGCTAGGAAAATAGTAAAGCAGTAGGCATATTGGCCTTAGGGACTTTACTAGAAATATTTTTAATGCTTCACCATGAAGCATAATATTGTGTAGGTCCTTTTATTGATCTAAAAATTTTTTTCTTAGTATCAAGGGTATTTTGACATGTAGTGAGATCATATTATTTTTCTCTTTTTTGATTTCCTAATATCATAGATAAGAAATACATCATTGATCAAGATGTATTATAATTTTAATATTTTCCTTGATTGAGTTTCCTAGTATTTTATTTATTATTTTTACATGTAATAAATGAGATTGGCTTAAAAAGAACAATGCCTGATAAACCAGAGATTCATTCCAAATTAAAATAATTATAGATTTCCCTTTCTTCAGGAATTTCGTTTAGGAGCTGCTCATTATTCTCCCATTACTTATATTTGCTGTCTGTATTAAACTAATATCCCATACTATATGGCGTCCTTTTTTGAGCAGTACAAAGCACTTAAAATCCAGTTCCTTCAGTGTGGTGATTGTTTTTCTAGCTTTCTGAGTTACTACACATTCCTCCTTTAAGTAGTATATTCCCCTTATTATGTTTTTTAAAAAATAAGACCTTCAAGGATTGTTTAACATTTGTCTGTCTCTGTTTCTCTTTGCTGTACATAGTCTGCCTTTATCATAATCATAAGGTATTACCTTCTTCATGTTTTTCTGTTCATTCTAGTTCCTTCTGTCACCTGCTCTTTGAAGCCTTTTTAAATCCTTCTTCTTCCTCATTAATCCCTGAGGACTATTTTTGTGTTTCTAATATAGTCTATTATAAATTGCATATACATATATCTTTATATGCACACACGCGTGCGTGCGTGCACACACACGTATTTCCCTTAACTACATCTTGGCATAATAGAAGAACTTTCTTGTTACTTTTGGTTATAAGAACAGTCTTGTTTTTGGTAAGTAAGACTCAGTCTTATGCATTTTTAAAAACTTTTCAGAATTCATTCTGCATAACAGGGATCATGAGGGGTGAAGGTGTTCTGACTCTTCACATACTTTTTCCTCCTTCCGTGTGTTGGGGAACAGAGGAAGGAGGGAAAAAAGGCAAACATATTACTAAACTGGGGGAAGTTGTCATCTTCTTTTAGGTTGTGGCTGCCTCTAGCTAACACTGACTGTTCATCATGGCCTATTATCAGGCATTTAAATGCTGGTTCATTGCCGCGTACAGATTCTTTCTGGCCCAACCTGTTGGCAGCTCAATGCGGCTCTCTGAATTTAGGACATATAGTAATTAGCATCTTTTGTGCTTAGTTTAGGCCTTAGGTGCAATTCTGGGATTATAAGAAACTCCTGTTAGTAATCTGTGAAATTTATTTTAAAATAAATGTTTCATGGTATAATAGGAAAATAAACAGTCTCCAGAAGAGGGTATTAACTCATGCAAATATTACAGAGTACCTCTTCAGTGCACGGTTTTCATACCTATAATGTTAATTCTATATCCTAAAATAATTCAGCCTCTAGGAAACTTTTTCCCAGCATGTCATTCTAGAGCTGTGTCAGATGTCCTATTTAAAAATAAATTAATTTAAATTTACATTAATGAAACGTAAATAAAATTACCAATTCAGTTCCTCAGTCACACTAGCCCCATTTTAAGTGCTTCATTAGCCATGTGTGACTAGTGGCTAATGTATTGGGTAGTACAGAACATTACTACCATTCAAAAAAGTTCTGTTAGACACTGCTTCTCTAGAGGATAGAGGTGAGAAATTTTTGTTACCATAGGAAGGTTAGGTACATGGAGTCGACCATATATACTAACCAGTTACTCTGTTTCACAGGGACTTTTTTTTCTTGCCCTTGTGAGGGAAGTTTGTGAAAGGGAGAAAAATTGGCGCACGACTGAGCAATGTATTGCTTTCAGATTCATCTGATATTTAGCTTTTCGTGTGGAAATGTCAAATAACTGCTATTGCAAACATAGTTGACAGCAGGATTCAAAGTTCAAACATTTCCACCCACCAGAGACGAACTCCCTAGTTCCTCCTTCCTATTCCCTTCTTATTATTCCCTCATTCCTCAGGTGAAGGTCGGCACAACTTCAGTCCTAAGACAAGGTAAGACTGGCATTGGTAGAAAGGCGAATGTTTGCATATGTGTATTTGTGTGTGTGTAAAGATTTGGGGACAAGTGACTTAACTTTCAGAGTAATAAATTCTTCCTTTTTTTTTTTTTTTATTAACCAAGCCCTTAGATATCATTTAATTGAATGCCTGTCCACATTTTACATGCAGGTAGACTGAGGCTAGAGAAAGTGACTGCCCAAGAACATATCAATAGTTAATGGTAAATCTGGAACTAAGACCTTTGTTCAGTGACACCATATCATTGAGCATTCTGCTAAATCATTTACCGTTCCCATTTTAATTCTTTATTCACTGCTAACTATTGCTGCAGATTTAATGACAAGTGTTTAAAGGTAAAAATAACTAATTATTATAATGAATTTCTTATTTTTAAAATATTGCTTTTTGTATGTTTTAAAGGATTTGGTAATTTTAATTTTTTCAGATTGAAGAAGAAGAGAGGAAAAGAATAGAAGATATGAAAGAAAATGAACGGATAAAAGCAACTAAAGAATTGGAAACCTGGAAAGAACATCAAAGAAAAGCTGAAGAACATAAAATAATTCAGAGAGAAGAAAAATTATATCAACAAGAAAAGCAAATTGAAGAAGAGAGAAAAAAATTAAAACATAAAGGTCTTACTAGGAATTCAGTATCTAGAAATCTTGCCACAAAAGGTACAATGATTACTTAATATTTTCTGGGAAAGTGAGTCCTGTTAGTGAAGTATATATGTCAGAGTGTGTGTGTGTGTGTGTGTGTGTGTGTGTGTGTGTGTGTGTGTGTGTGTGAATCTATCCACAGTATTAGGTCATTATTTTGGTATATGAATTACTACAATACAAAGACTAAGGTGAAAGATTTATTCCTTCTTCTACGAAGTAGTGAAGTTTTCATAATAAAATGAGCAAAGATTCAATATTGCTTTTACTCATGTGCTTCCTTTAGAAATTTATGCAGGTGTTGTTAAATATGTGTTTAACTCAGGTGCAGGAAGACTTGGAGTGAATTAGCAGTACCAGGAGCATTCATTTATTTCTTTAGAGATAAGAAAATAGGAATTTCATTAAAAGACCTTTTCGTCACATAACTCAGGAAAATAAGTACTGTTAAGCAAACTTCACTGTAAGCAGACAAGAACTCTTCTGGCCTTTGATTCTAGTGTATTCAAAAATAGGTGAGAGGGCAATTTTCTTTATTGAAAGCTAAGAGTTTGTTTTTATCTGATTTTAGAATATTAAACTTTGTTTTGGGTTTATTTATGTTTAGTAAATGGAACGTTTTGTAGTTAAATCACTTACATAATAGTGACAATTAACATTTCTTGGGTGATTACTATATTCCAGGTAATTTTATTGATTGTATCACTCAATCCTCACAATAGCACTTTGGGGTAAGTGCTGTTATTCTTATTTTAAAGGAAATAGGTGTTTTGAAAGGATAAACAACTACCCAGTAAGCAAACCTATAGGATTTGAACCCAGATCTGATTCTGAAACCTATGTTCTTTTCAAAGGCTACATGTCTTTACTACTTTAACAGTGAGGTTTAGCATGTTAAGTCATTTAGAGTAAATATTAAGCAGTAGCTTTATTAAATTTATATATTTTGTGGTTTAATATTGACATGCAAGTTAACTACTACACTATCTCCTTCTTTAATGCCATTTCAACAAAATATTGATACAACTGGAGTATTTGAAAGCATTTCCTTCCTAATTTCAATTACTTCTAAACAAATAGGATGTTTTAAAACACTGGTGGAACTCAAACAAACTTTTGTATATAAGAGATATCCTGAAGATGTTTTAAAAAAATTCATCCAAGGATACAAGGGAAATTAAACATGGTGGAGGAAAAAAATGTATAAATCAGCTTTTTTTGGATTTTTTACTCTAGAAGTCCTTTTTTTCCTTATTTCAGTAGTATCATTATGGATGACTGGTAGCATCCTTTAGTAGGCTTTGGTTACTTTCTTCCATCTCGTCCATGCATTTAACAAATATTCATTTACTCAGTGTCTCCTCTGTACTAGGAGTTATAGAATATACAAATATGACTTAACGTGTGGCCAGTGCCTAAGGAACATAAAATGTTGTAGATACAAATAACTTCAGTTAGCTGGGATTTGTGAGTAATGGCTTAAAAAATTGACAAATGTCTCATTGGCCAGTAAAGTTAGACCTCTTAAAGAGGAAAACTTGGCTGCTCCTAAAAAGTCTAATGCTACTGTTTTAATGCCACCTTTAACTAAAAACGCTCATTTGATAACATTTTTAACTATAGAAAGAATATTGTATTATTTGCCCCAGAAACGTTCTTGAGACAAGCTACTTTTATAGTATACTGAATACAAATGGTGTGGCAGGTGCTGTAGATTGCCTACTCAATATATACTCTCCTTTTCCTTTTTTACCAATAGAATCATGATTTGGGGGTGGGGGACAGAAGAAATGTGTCCAGCTTAAAAACTTACCTCTTGGAAGTTTGAGTATTGATTGGATATTTGAAGAAATTAAGGAATAATTACATTTTTTTTCTTTAGATGTGATAATGGTATTTTCTTTAGATGTGATAATTTTATAAAGTCCTCATCTTGTAGAGATGCCTACTGAAATATTTATAGGTAAATATAATGTCTGAGATTTGCTTCAAAATAATATGGTATGTGAAAGTGGATAGAGGTAAAGATGAAATGGTGTTGGCCATGAGTTGATAATTGAAGTCACGTCATGAATGCATGATTGTGATTATTCTATCCTGTCTACTTTTGTACATATTTGAAATTTTTTATTATAAAATGAAAAAATAAGGAACAAAGCACAGTGATTCATTTTTACAAACAAAGTAATTTTAAATTAGTTTTAAAAAAAAAGGGAAAACAAAATTTACTTCCTCAGACTCTCTTGTAACTGTATGTAGCCAAGTGGCACAGTTCTGGCTCTTGAAATGCAAGAAGAAATCTACTAAGGATTTATAAAAAAGTATTACTTTTCTGAGATAAGTGTCCCCAGTTCCTTTCTGCTTGCTCCCCCTTTCCTTTTTCTACCTAAGATGAAGATCTTTGCCAAGAAGTACATTAACACTTCTTGAGATCATGAAGAGGCATGCCATACATTAAGAATGATAGAACAGGGAAGAAGAAAGAGCCTGGGACATTAATGACATTGGAAAGCTGATAAATCGTGCTGAACTATCTTTCTTCAAGCTTGTTAAGTGAGAAAAATAAACCCATGTTTGGTTAAACCACTGTAGTCATGGTTTTTTTTCACACAGCCTAGAGAATTTTTGACTTCTGGAAATGGGTAATGGAAGGGAAGGTTGATTTAGCATTTGAAAATCATTCAGTATAATTATACTAACAGAACAAAGGACAAATGTGATTATTTCAATATTGCAAAGAGACATTTGACAAAATCCAACACCCATTTATAATAAAAAATTGGACTAGAAAGAAACTTTCTCAACCTGATAAGAGCCTTCTACACAAAAATCTATAGCAAACATCATATTTACTGATGAATTAATGTGTACTTTGTGGCTTAGGTTGAAGAGCAAGACAAGCATGTCTGTTTTCACTACCTCATTCAACATTATACTAGAGGTCCTAACTGCTACATTAAGACAAGAAGAAGAAATAAAAGCCATGAAGATTAGACAGGAAGAAGTAAAACTGTCTATTTGTAGATGACATGATTGTCTATGTAGAAATCCCTAAGGAATCTACAGATAACTGCTAGACCTAATAAGTGAATTTAGCAACGTCTCAAGATATAAGATAGCAAAAATCACTTATGATTTTATTTATCAACAGCAAATAATTGGAAAATTAAACTTTAAACAATTTATAATAACACTAAGACACAAAATGTTTAGGAATAAATTTAATAAAAGAAGTGTAAGATCTCATCACTAAAAACTATAAAAAATTACTGAGAGATATTTTTAAAGGCCTAAACAAATGGAGAGATATAGCATGTTCATGAATAGGAAAACTCAATATTGTTAAGATGTCACTTCTCCTTAAATTGATGTATAGATTTAATGCAATTCCAACAGAAATACCAGTAAGCTTTTTATAGAAATCGACAAGCTGATTCTAAAATTTATATCAGAATGCAAATGACCTAGACTATCTAAAGAAATTTTTAAAAATAAGAACAAAGATGTTGGACTTATACTACCTTTATACTACCTGATTTGAGGACTTAACATCAAGCTACAGTAATCAAGATAGTGTGGAACTGGTGAAAGGATGAACAGAAAGGTCAAAAGAATGGAGTACAGTGAGCAGAAATAGATCCTTACCTGTGTGGTCCGATGCTTTTCATCAAAAGCAGAACAGTTCAATGGGGAAAGGAAAGTCTGGAACAATTGGGTATCTATGGAAACAAATGAACATTGATTCTTGCCTCACCGTGTACATAATATATACACAGAAGACAAACTACCCAATAAACAATTAGACAAAAGATTTGAATGAACTTTTCACAAAAGAAGACATATGAATGGTCAATATGCACATGAAATTATGTTCAACACCATTAGTAAAGAAATGCAAATTAAACCACAGTGAAATATAGTACATATCCACTAAGATAGCTAATATTAAATATTAGAGAGTCCATCAGTACAAAGTGTTATTGAGGATGTGCTACAATTGGACCTTGTACAATGATGGTCAAAATATAAAATGGTACAACCACTTTGGAAGTGTCAACTGTCATATAACCTGTCATATAACTCAACCAGTTTAGCCCTAGGTATTTACACAAGAGAAATGTGTCTACCTAAAAACTTGTATTCAAATGTTTACAGCAGCTTTATTTACAATAGTGAACAACTGGAAACAATGTCCATCAACAGGTGAATGGATAAACAAATTATGAAATACATTCATAAAATGGGATATTACTCTTCAATAAAAAGGAGACAACTGGGACTTCCTGGTGGCCCAGTGGTTAAAAATCTGCCTGCCAATGCAGGGGACACGGGTTCGATCCCTGGGAAGATCCCACATGCTGCAGAGCAACTCAGCCTGTGCACCACAACTACTGAGCCTGCGCACCTAGAGCCTGTGCTCTGCAACAAAAGCCACTGCAATGAGAAGCCCACGCACCACAATGAAGAGTAACCCCTGCTTGCCACAACTAGAGAAAGCCCATGCACAGCAATGAAGACCCAATGCAGTCAAAAATAAACAAATAAATTTATTTTTTAAAAAAGAGACAACTACTGATACACATGACATGAATGAATCACAACATTATTCTGAAAAAAGCAAGACACTAGTCCATAGTGTGTGAAATTCTAGAAAATACTAACTAATTTATAATGACTGAGAGCACATCAGTGGTTGCCTGGGGCCAGGAGTGAAGGGAAAGGATGAACTTCAAGGGTTATAGGGGACTCTTAGAGGTGATAGAAATTTTCTGTGTTGATTGTGATTTCAGGAGCATGTACATCTGTCAGAACTCATTTAATATACTTTAAAATGAGTATAGTTATTGTACGTGAATTATTTCTCAATAAAATTGAAAAAATAATGTTTATTGATTTTAGGCAGGAAAGCATCAAAGTGTGCACGATTTCCTCAAGTTCTTACTATTCCACAGAGTTATGCTTAGGGCCAGGCATAGTGAGGCCATTCCCCCAAAAGGCTCCAATTGAGGGTCCCTGCTCTTGTACTGTTGTCTATATTTATAAGGTACGAGGAAAGGGGAATCAATGAGCATTAATTAGTTACATGACTATGGGGGCTTTCTTGTCTTGTTAGAAACAGCTTTGTTCAAAAGGGGAAGCCGGAACTTCCCTGGCGGTCCAGTGGTTAAGACTTTGCCTTCCAATGCAGGGCATGCAGGTTCGATCCTTGGTCGGGGAGCTAAGATCCCACATGCCTCGAGGCCAAAAAATCAAAACATAAAACAGAAGCAATGTTGTAACAAACTCAGTAAAGACTTTAAAAATGTTCCACATAAAAATAAAAAAATCCAAAAGGGAAACCTCTTGAGGTCAGTTACTGGTATCTGTTGAACTAGTTTTGATTTGCTGAGCTATCTATTTGCTAAGCTACTAAAAGCATTGTAGTGGGAGAGATGAGGCTTCAGGGCAGGTGGATTTGTCCCTTTTCAACTTGGTAGAACTAGGTACGTCTAAAGGTAGGGGCAAATGTAGGTCTGGAAAAAAATAGGATTGGTTGAAAGTGCATAGGACTTTGATTACCAGCTCTCCTCCCGTACTACAGCAGATAACTGGAGGTTTACTTTCTGCACAATTGAGGACTGAGTGAGATTCTGCTCTGAAAATACAGAGATTGAGTGAAAGTCTGCATTGTAAAAATCTAAATACTGATTCAAGAGATCCCCTCCAGCTCTATTCTCTTCCCCATATGCATGCAGGAGCCCAGTGCACCTGTTATGTAGACTGGAGAATTCTTCTACAGGGAAGCTAACTAGTATAGGATGAAAAAACCCTGGCATTTATAATGGCCCCACTAGTTCACCATGCTGAAGCTCACTAGTCAACAATCTTTAGATTCATGTACACAAAACTTCCAGTCAGAATATTTGTACTTCATCTTTAATATGAACAGACAGCCAAGAACCAAACAGAAAAATGCAAATTGGAACAACCAAGTAATGCAGGGAATAGAAGAAAACTTAAAAAGAAGTATAATTAGGTGGGGCTAATGGCAGGTTCTGGGAGGGCTCCCGCTGAGTACTTACCAGAAATTCTGCCAGTGTCCTTGTCCCCACGGTGAGCCACAGCCACCCCCTGCCTCTGCAGAAGACCCTCCAACACTAGCAGGATGGACACCAACCTCCAAACTTCATTCATATGTTGAACCTGAAGACAGTTGACACACCAAGAGAATCTGACAGAACGTCCTCACATGAGGGACTCCTGGTGAAATCAGTTTGTGGAAACAGTCACAGTGCATCAAGAAACCTTTACTATTCACAGAAAGATACATGAGATGAAAAGGCAGAGGGATATGTACCAGATGAAGGAACAAGATAAAACTCCAGAAAAACAACTAAATGAAGTGGAGACAGGCAACCTTCCAGAAAAATAATTCAGAATAATGATAGTGAAGATGATCCAGGACCTCGGAAAAAGAATGGAGGCAAAGATCGAGAAAATGCAAGAAATGTTTAACAAAGACCTAGAAGAACTAAAGAACAAACAAACAGAGATGAACAATACAATAACTGAAATGAAAAATACACTAGAAGGAATCAATAGCAGAATAACTGAGGCAGAAGAATGGATAAGTGACCTGGAAGACAGAATGGTGGAATTCAGTGCTGCAGAGCAGAATAAAGAAAAAAGAACGAAAAGAAATGAAGACAGCCTAAGAGACCTCTGGGAAAACATTAAACGCAAAAACATTCGCATTATAGGGGTCCCAGAAGGAGAAGATAGAGAGAAAGGACCCGAGAAAATATTTGAAGAGATTATAGTCGAAAACTTCCCTAACATGGGAAAGGAAATAGCCACCCAAGTCCAGGAAGCACAGCGAGTCCCATACAGGATAAACCCAAGGAGAAACACGCTGAGACACATAATAATCAAATTGGCAAAAGTTAAAGACAAAGAAAAATTATTGAAATCAGCAAGGGAAAAACGACAAATAACATACAAGGGAACTCCCATAAGGTTAACAGCTGATTTCTCAGCAGAAACTCTACAAGCCAGAAGGGAGTGGCATGATATACTTAAAGTGATGAAAGGGAAGAACCTACAACCAAGATTACTCTACCTGGCAAGGTTCTCATTCAGATTCAATGGAGAAATCAAAAGCTTAACAGACAAGCAAAAGCTAAGAGAATTCAGCACCACAAAACCAGCTCTACAACAAATGCTAAAGGAACTTCTCTCTAACTGGGAAGCACAAGAGAAGAAAAGAACCTACAGAAACAAACCCAAAACAATTAAGAAAACAATTAAGAAAATGGCCATAAGAACATACATATCGATAATTACCTTAAACCTGAATGGAATAAATGCTCCAACCAATAGAACACAGGCTTGCTGAATGGATACAAAAACAAGACCTATATATATGCTGTCTACAAGAGACCCACTTCAGACCTAGGGACACATACAGACTGAAAGTGAAGGAATGGAAAAAGATATTCCATGCAAATGGAAATCAAAAGAAAGCTAGAGTAGCAATACCCATATCCAATAAAGTAGACTTTAAACTAAAGACTGTTACAAGAGACAAGGAAGGACACTACATAATGATTAACAGATCAATCCAAGAAGAAGATACAACAATTATAAATATATATGCACCCAACATAGGAGCACCTCAATACATAAGGCAACTGCTAACAGCTGTAAAAGAAGAAATTGACAGTAACACAATAATAGTGGGGGACTTTAACACCTCACTTACACCAATGGACAGATCATCCAAAATGAAAATAAATAAGGAAAGAGAAGCTTTAAATGACACAATAGACCAGATAGATTTAATTGGTATTTATAGGACATTCCATCCAAAAACAGCAGATTACACTTTTCTTCTCAAGTGCTCACGGAACATTCTCCAGGATAGATCACATCTTGGGTCACAAATCTAGCCTCAGTAAATTTAAGAAAATTGAAATCATATCAAACATCTTTTCTGACCACAATACTATGAGATTAGAATTGAATTACAGGGGAAAAACGTAAAACACACAAACACATGAGGGCTAAACACTATGTTACTAAATAACCAAGAGATCACTGAAGAAATCAAAGAGGAAATCAAAAAATACCTAGAGACAAATGACAATGAAAACACGACGATCCAAAACCTATGGGATGCAGCAAAAGCAGTTCTAAGAGGGAAGTTTATAGCTATGCAAGCCTACCTCAAGAAACAAGAAAAATCTCAAATAAAGCGTCTAACTTTACACCTAAAGGAACTAGAGAAAGAAGAACAAACAAACCCCAAAGTTGGCAGAAGGAAAGAAATCATAAAGATCAGAGCAGAAATAAATGAAATAGAAACAAAGAAAACAATAGCAAAGATCAATAAAACTAAAAGCTGGTTCTTTGAGAAGATAAACAAAATTGATAAACCATTAGCTAGACTCATCAAGAAAAAGAGGGAGAGAACTCAAATCAATAAAATTAGAAATGAAAAAGAAGTTACAACAGACACTGCATGCAGAAATACAAAACATACTAAGAGACTACAACAAGCAACTCTATGCCAATAAAATGGACAACCTGGAAGAAATGGACAAATTCTTAGAAAGGTATAACCTTCCAAGACTGAACCAGGAAGAAACAGAAAATATGAACAGACCAATCACAAGTAATGAAATTGAAAATGTGATGAAAAATCTTCCAACAAACAAAAGTCCAGAACCAGATGGTTTCACAGGTGAATTCTATCAAACATTTAGAGACGAGCTGACACCCATCCTTCTCAAACGCTTCCAAAAAATTGCAGAGGAAGGAACACTCCCAAACTCATTCTATGAGGCCACCATCACCCTGATACCAAAACCAGACAAAGATACTACAGAAAAAGAAAATTACAGGCCAATATCACTGATGAATATAGATGCAAAGATCCTCAACAAAATACTAGCAAACAGAATCCAAAAACACATTAAAACGATCATATACCATGATCAAGTGGGATTTATCCCAGGGATGCAAGGATTCTTCAATATACATCAATCAGTGTGATAAACCATATTGACAAATTGAAGAATAAAAACCATATGATCATCTCAATAGACGCAGAAAAAGCTTTTGACAAAATTCAACACCCATTTATGATAAAAACTCTCCAGAAAGTGGGCATAGAGGGAACCTACCTCAATATAATAAAGGCAATATATGAGAAACCCACAGCAAACGTCATTCTCAATGGTGAAAAACTGAAAGCATTTCCTCTAAGTTCAGGAACAAGAAAAGGATGTCCACTCCCACCACTGTTATTCAACACAGTTTTGGAAGTCCTAGCCACGGCAATCAGAGAAGAAAAAGACATAAAAGGAATACAAATTGGAAAAGAAAAAGTAAAACTGTCACTGTTTGCAGATGACATGATACTATAAATAGAGAATCCTAAAGATGCTACCAGAAAACTACTAGCGCTAATCAATGAATTTGGTAAAGTTGCAGGATACAAAATTAATGCACAGAAATCTCTTGCATTCCTATACACTAATGATGAAAGATCTGAAAGGGAAACTAAGGAAACACTCCCATTTACCACTGCTACAAGAAGAATAAAATACCTAGGAATAAACCTACCTAGGGAGACAAAAGACCTGTATGCAGAAAACTATAAGACACAGATGAAAGAAATTAAAGATGATACCAACAGATGGAGAGATATACCATGTTCTTGGATTGGAAGAATCAATATTGTGAAAATGACTCTACTACACAAAGCAATCTACAGATTCAATGCAATCCCTGTCAAATTACCAATGGCATTTTTTACAGAACTAGAACAAAGTAATCTTTAAGTTTGTATGGAGCCATAAAAGACCCCGAATAGCCAAAGCAGTCTTGAGGGAAAAAAATGGAGCTGGAGGAATCAGACTCCTTGACTTAAGGCTATACTACAAAGCTACAGTAATCAAGACAATATGATACTGGCACAAAAACAGAAACATAGATCAGTGTAACAATATAGAAAGTCCAGAGATAAACCCATGCATCTGTAGTCAACTAATGTATGACAAAGGAGGCAAGGATATACAATGGAGAAAAGACAGTCTCTTCAATAAGTGGTGCTGGGAAAACTGAACAGCTACATGTAAAAGAATGAAATTAGAACACTCCCTAACACCATAATGAAAAATAAACTCAAAATGGGCTTGAGACCTAAATGTAAGACCGGACACTATAAAACTCTTAGAGGAAAACATAAGAAGAACACTCTTAGACATAAATCACAGCAAGATCTTTTTTGATCCATCTCCTAGAGTAATGGAAATAAAAACAAAAATAAACAAATAGGACCTAATGAAACTTAAAAGCTTTTGCACAACAAAGGAACCCATAAACAAGACCAAAAGACAACATGCAGAATGGGAGAAAATATTTGCAAACGAATCAACGGACAAAGGATTAATCTCCAAAATATATAAACAGCTCATGCAGCTCAATATTAAAGAAACAAACAACCCAATCCAAAAATGGGCAGAAGACCTAAATAGACATTTCTCCAAAGAAGACATATTGATGTACAAGAAGCACATGAAAAGCTGCTGAACATAACTAATTATTAGAGAAATGCAAATCAAAACTACAATGTGGTATCATCTCACACCAGTTAGAATGGGCATCATCAGAAAATCTACAAACAACAAATGCTGGAAAGGGTGTGGAGAAAAGGGAACCCTCTTGCACTGTTGGTGGGAATGTAAATTGATACAGCCACTATGGAGAACAGTATGGAGGTTCCTTAAAAAACTAAAAATAGAATTACCATATGATCCAGCAATCCCACTACTGGGCATATACCCAGAGAAATCCATAATTCAAAAAGACACATGCACCCGAATGTTCATTGCAGCACTGTTTACAATAGCCAGGTCATGGAAGCAACCTAAATGCCCATCGACAGATGAATGGATAAAGAAGTTGTGGTCCATATATACAATATATTACTCAGCCATAAAAAGGAATGAAATTGGGTCATTTGTTGAGGCATGGATGGATCTAGAGACTGTCATACAGAGTGAAGTAAGTCAGAAAGAGAAAAATATTGTATATTAATGCATGTATGTTGAACCTAGAAAAATGGTTCAGATGAACCAGTTTGCAGGGCAGAAGTTGAGACACAGATGTAGAGACCAAGCTTATGGACACCAAGGGGGGAAAGCTATGGGGGCATGGCGATGGTGGTGTGATGAATTGGGCGATTAGAATTGACATGTATACACTGATGTGTATAAAATTGATGACTAATATGAACCTGCTGTATAAAAAAATAAAATTCAAAAGTTAAAAGAAAATAAAGAACTATAATTAATGTCCTCAGAGAGATGAGAACATATTTTAATCCTTGAACAACAACAAGTGGCTGTAATAAAGAATTTTTCCTAACAACAGTTTGGAAATTAAAATGTAATTTAAAAAATTAAAAATTAAATCAAATAGTTGTAATATTGTTAATTTTTTTCCAGAAAATAGAATAAGATGACAAAGAGATTTTATTATTTTATTTTATTTTATTTATTTTTGGCTGTGTTGGGTCTTTGTTGCTGCCCGCCAGCTTTCTCTAGTTGCGGCAAGCAGGGGCTACTCTTCCTTGCGGTGCACAGGCTTCTCATTGCGGTGGCTTTTCTTGTTGCGGAGCATGGGCTCTAGGCACATGGGCTTCACTAGTTGCAGCACGTGGTCTCAGTAGTTGTGGCCACAGGCTCTAGAGCACAGGCTCAGTAGTTGTGGTGCACGGGCTTCGTTGCTTCGTGGCATGTGGGATCTTCCTGGACCAGGGATCGAACCCATGTGCCTTGCATTGGCAGGCGGATTCTTAACCACTGCGCCACCAGAGAAGCCCCAACAAAGAGATTTTAAAATAGAAAAGATAAAACAACTAGAGTATCCATTCAGGTTGTACAACATTCCCATAATAGGAGTATTAGGAAGAGGGAAGGGAGAAACAGAGGAAAAGTAATAATTTATTAAAAATTCTTTTTTTATTGAGATTTAATTGACATTATGTTTCATGTGTACAATATAATGATTTGATATGTGTGTATATTATGAAGTGATCATCACAGTAAATCTAGCAAATATGTCCAGCACCATACATAGTTACAATTTTTTTTCTTAAGATGAGAACTTTTAAGATTTACTCTCTTAACAACTTTCAAATACGCTATACAGCATTATTAGCGATAGTCACCAGGCTGTACATTTCATTCACAGGGCTTATGTATTGTATGAGTAGAAGTCCATACCTTTTGACCATCATCACCCACGTCCCACCCCCCACCTCTGACAACCACCAATCTGTTCTCTGTATCTATGAGTCTGTTTTTTTGTTTTAGGTTCCACATATAAGAAATAATTTTTAAAAACTTTTTTTTTTTAGTGAGGGGTGGTAGGAGAGATAAATCAGGAGTTTGGGATTAACATATACACACTACTGTATGTAAAATAGATAAACAAGGACCTGCTGTATAGCGCAGGGAACTATATTCAATGTCTTGTAGTAATCTATAATGGAAAAGAATCTGAGAAAGAAATGTATATATATATATATATATATATATATATATATATATATATATATTTGTTGTTGTTGTTCCTAATACTATTTTATTTTTCCTTGATCAACTATTGCAGCATTTTGCAAATTTTGTTTGTCTATTCAGAAAAGCAATTTTTGGTTTTGTTGATCTTTTATTGTTTCTTTGTTTTCTATTCCATTAATTCCTGTGTTTATTTTTATTTGGCTTCTTTTAGTTTCTTTGGGTTTTCTCTGTTCTTTATACAATTTGTCTGCATTAATTTTTGAATCTTTTAACACATGCATATGAAGTTATAATTTTTTCTCTTAAATGCTGCATTAATACATTCACCAAGTCTTGAAATCTTGTGTTTTCATTGCCATTTAGTTGCAAATATTTTGTAACCCATCATGATTTTTTTTGTCCTTGAATTATTAAGGAGATTTTAAAAAAAATTTCCAAATGTATAAAAGAGGAATGACAGTTGTTCTCATATTTTATATTATGTGGGTCATTGTGTTATATACAAATGTGTTTATAAATCATTTGTAGTTTGCTAGTGTGTATTTTTGTTTATTGTGAGTCCTTCTTTTGATATGGGCTACTTAGGTTTATTATTATAAATAAAATATATCCTGGGACCTTCCTGGTGGCACAGTGGTTAAGAATCCACCTGCCAATTCAGGGAACCCAGGTTTGAGTCCTGGTCTGGGAAGAAGCCACATGCCGTGGAGCTACTAAGCTCACGCACCACAACTACTGAGCCTGCGTGCCACAATTACTGAAGCCCATGCACCTAGAGCCCATGCTCCTCAACAAGAGAAGCCACCGCAGTGAGAAGCCTGTGCACTGCAATGAAGAGCAGCCCCCGCTTTCCGCAACTAGAGAAAGCCTGCACACAGCAATGAAGACCCAATGCAGCCAAAAATAAATAAATTAACTAATTAAAAAATAAAATAAAATATATCCAAACATCTTAGAATTTCCTTTTGCCCTCTTACTTTGTGATTTATATTTACCAGACTTCCTTTTTTGTTCTTTTTTCTATTTTTCTGCCTTGGATTAAATAATTTTTCTTAATTACGTCCTTTCCTTTGTACTAATTTGAAAGGTATACATTCTATTTTTGTTCTCTGAATGATCAATATTAAATTTTTTATAACTGTTTTGATACATAGATATAATTACAATTCTATTTTTAATGTGCATACTAAACAAAATTTAATCTCTACCATTACTTGTAAATATTAGAAGGAAATTTAATACATGAACTTCAGTCGTACCCATCCTCTATGTTACTGTCTAAAGATTTCATTCCACTTTTTTGGCGGGAGGGACTCAACTGATCTCACCTTATTTTTAAACCTCTATATTTAGTCGTTAGTGTGGCTTTACCACATATACTCATTACTATTTCTGTTGACCCATATTTACTGCTTTTTAATTATCTTTGCTTCTTGCGTCTAAGTTCTTTCTGGATCCAATTACCTTTCCTTTAAGTAAATCCTTTAGTAGTTTTTAAATTTTTTTTAACATCTTTACTGGCGTATAATTGCTTTACAGTGGTGTGTTAGTTTCTGCTTTATAACAAAGTGAATCAGTTATACATATACATATATCCCCATATCTCCTCCCTCTTGCATCTCCCTCCCACCCTCCCTATCCCACCCCTCTAGGTGGTCACTTAGCTGAGCTGATCTCCCTGTGCTATGCGGCTGCTTCCCACTAGCTGTCTATTTTACATTTGGTAGTATAAGTCCATGCCACTCTCTCACTTCGTCCCAGCTTACCCTTCCCCCTCTCCGTGTCCTCAAGTCCATTCTCTACGTCTGTGTCTTTATACCTGTCTAGTAGTTCTTTAATAAAGATCTGAACGTTAAGTTCAGTTATTTTTATTTTGTTATTGTTATTCAGTGATGTTTTAGATGGTTGTAGAATTCAAGATTGACAGTTATTTTCCATCAGTAACTTGAAGATATGTCTATTGTCTTCTGACTTTTAATATTGCTGCTGGGAAGTCTGCTCTTGATTTAATATTGATCCTTTATAAGGTAAATCCATCCTTTGTCTCTGGTTGCTTTAAAATTCTTCACTTTGGTATATGTTGATTTTATTGCTCTAAGTGCAGTTTTATATTTATTCATCTCATAATATCAGAAGTTGGAGTATAATTTCACTCAAGGAACGTATGTCTTACCTCAGTTCTGGGAAGTTATAAGCTATTGTTTTCAAATAGCAAATTGTTTTCAAATTGCCTTTATCTTCCTTGGCTGCGTTCTGTATAATATCCTCAGATCTGTCTTCTAGTTTGCAAATTTTCTTCAAATATGCCTAATGTGCTGTTAAACTTGTCCTAGAAGTTTTCAATTTCAGGGATAATATTTTTCATTTTGCAAGTTCTGTTTGCTTCTTTCATACCTGTTTGTTCTTTTTTCATTACCTTAGTTTTTCATTATGTATTTTAGCCTATCTTAGCTCTTTAAGTAAGCATGTTTTAAATTATTATAGTCTCTTTCAGATTGTTCTGGTATTTCAGATTCTTAATAGGCCAGTCCTCCTGTTTGTTGTGTCTGCTGACTGTTCTCCGTACTCTAAGGAAGAAACATACATTGTATCCACATGTGATTTGTAGTTTTTGTTTGTGTGCTCATCTTCAGCACGGATTATTTTTATGTGTGCATATGAGGAAATTTCATGTGTACTGGTTTGCAGAAGTAGAATTACTCAGAAGGGATACCTGAAGTTTAGGTTTCTCACGAGAGACGTTTTTTCTTCTCTTATCCAGAGCCCCAGGAGGAGACATGCTTCACTTTCTTGGAGTTGTGGACAGAGATTTTATGTGTCCATTTCACTGAGAGTGTAGCCCTTCTCAGGCTGTAATTGCATTCTCAGCTTTCACCTCTGTACCTATATGAGCATTAAATTTCCAGTCTTTATCCTTTATATATAGTCTCTAATATATATATGTATAATATATAATATATTCATATATATAAAATTTCAGATACAGATATGGATATCTAGATAGATATATAGATATATACCTTCATAGGTATACCTATATAGATATCTATATCTATATCTGAAATCTTTTCAAATAACTTTTTGTCAGCTTTTGAGATTACCCTGGCTATAAATTGCTGATAAGGCTTTTCTTTTGCATAGGTTTTGAACTGAACTATGTACTTGAAACTTTTGTTTATTTGTTATATTTTTATCAAGCATTTTATGTGTTCATAGCATTTTGTCTGCTTGTAAAATTTCTTGTTAAAGTTTGTAAAAACTTTAACCTATGCTGCTGAAAACAGAAAGCTAATTTCTTTTTATGTTTTTCTGTTTGTCTTATTTTACTGTAAGAGTTTGAAAGCTAGATATCCTATTTTTAATGTAACTCATGGTCACCAAAATGATTTCCATAAGCATTTTCAAATGTTTATTCATTTACTTTTGTTTAACAAAATTAATAGCAAAGTAATTTTTAAATTTCTCATTATGGAAGAATAGTGCTTATTCCCTCCATGTTGTGTATCCTAGTAATCATTAGTATAAAATGCGAACTTATATACTCCATTTTTACTTTTTATTCTGTTTTCCTTCTGTTGTAGTAACATTAAAAAATCTTACAACATTTTTTCGTGTGTTTTAGAAAACCCATCCTTTTTCATTTTTACCCTCAGGTTTCCCACTCCTGAGTTCTTAATTTTATTTGTCCATGTTCTGGAACATTTCTTTGAGTAATTCAGAAAACATGACTAGATGGTATATTTACTTAGTTCTTACATATCTAGGAATGTCTCTTGGCTTCACAAGTGAACAACAGTTTACCAGGCTATAAAATTCTTAGGACATTGTGTTAGGTAGGTTCAAGCCAACTGCTGAAATAAAGAGGTCCAAAGTTACAGATCAAATAAGATAGAAATTGAATTCTCTGTAATCTAAGACTTATTATGTAACAGCAATCAATCTAGGCCTGATAGATGGCTTTGTTCCACGGGGCCATCTAAGCTGATGGGGCCACATATATCATCACATCATTTGGCTTCCATTTCTGTGTCCAAGGTGGATGCTGCAGTTGGCATTGTTTTTTAGCCAGTGGAAGGGGAAAGAGGACGTCCATTGCAAGTAGATTTACATGTAAGATAATGATCCATAAGTTTTATACAGCACTTATATTCATATTCTGTTGTCTCAGGTTTGGCACATAACTACACCACTCTTAAGGGAGGCTGAACTTTGTTGAAGTTACTTTCTTTGTTTGAGTCCTTATTCTTTCTTTCTTGCTCCCCTCCTCCCTCCCTTTGAAATGTTAATTCATGCCATTTTCAATTTTTCTTTAAAATGGAAGTTTTATTTTTTTTTAATTTTCTCTCTTTTTTTCAGACATTTTAAAAAATATATAAATTTATTTATTTTTGACTGAGTTGGGTCTTTGTTGCTGTGTGCAGGCTTTCTCTAGTTGCGGCAAGTGGGGCTTACTCTTCGTTGTGGCTCACAGGCTCTAGGTGCATGGGCTTCAGTAGTTGTGGCACACGGGCTTAGTTGCTCTGCAGCATGTGGGATCTTCCCAGACCAGGGCTTGAACTCGTGTCTCCTGCATTGGCAGGCAGATTCTTAACCACTGCATCACTTCCAGTTCCCTAAATTGGAAGTTTTATATCTTAATTTTATGTATTCATTTTATATCAAGGATATTAACTCTCTGTCATGTTTCTGGAAAATCTTTTTTTAAACAATTTTGATATTTGCCTTTTAAATCTGTATATCATGTTTTTAGTACTTTTCCTTTTTAGTACCTTTCCTTCCCTTTATTCATATAGTTTATATTCTAACATATAGATTAATTTCTTCTCTTATATTGACTTAATAATTATTACATCTAACTACCTTTATACAAATGTATGGCCTTTCATTACAACTCTTTGCCTGTTCCCATTAGCTGTCTTTAATAGCTGAAAAACTTTTATATCATCACCAGGGAGCTTATAGAAGATACTGATATCAGAGCTTAAGGAAAATGATGGCTTTGCCTAGGTGCCCTCCTCTAGAGTTGATGTAGTTTAAGTTGCCTAGAGTGGCTTCCTCTATAGTGAATGTAAGTCAGACACTGTGTGGTTTAACAAAGAGAACCCCAGAAAAGTAGCTGAGGTCATTGAAAGAACAGATAATTAGCTGCCATAATTTCAATGAGGGATTTTACATGCCTTATTGTAGAAAATATGTTTGGATTATTTGTATAGGATTTTAGAAGTAGCTTTAATGTGTAATTACCTTAAAAGTCAGTTTGTTAACTAGGAAATGAGAGATAAATAACTTAGTTGCTAATATTGTTTTTGAAGGGAGAAATTCAGAAATTATATTTTTTGAGAAGTTAAAGGAAGACAGTATTCCTGCTCCTCGCTCTGTCGGCAATATTAAAATCAACTTTACCCCTCGAGTATTCCCAACTGCTCTCCGGGAATCACAGGTAGCAGCAGAAGAGGAGGTTGGTATACTTGCTGTTAGTTACAGTGACCACAATGAAAATATTTTTTATTCCATATATTGAAACTGTTACTGGGTCTGAATTTTTAAAGTATTCATTAGGCTAAAGATATTACTTCATGAAAAAATTTAATATTTCCTTTTGAGAAAAATATATTTTGCAGGATTTTTATTTCTTTTTTGGCTCCAGAATGCTGATGAGAAAACACTGGTTTAATATCCAGTGTTGTTGCTTATCCCAGGAGATAAAATGTTGCATGTGCATTTATTTTATCAAATACATCATTTTCCATAATAGATTTGTAAACTTTGGGTCAGTGTATGTCGCGGTAAGAAAAGATTTGTAAATTTATTATTTTATTACAATTAATTATTAATATCAAGTATTTCTAATGTGACATTTGGCATTAATATCTTTCATTCATTTATAAATTCCTGAGCTCTGGGATTTTGAATATTGTATATTTAGTTGTGTAAGCACTAAGAACTGTTTTTTTTTTTTTTTTACTGTAAGGTGTGAACTGATACCTCAATTGAAAAGTTGTGGAAATAATTGAATCTCCTTAAGATATAATGACACTTAATAAATATTAATTTTTTTCTTATTATTAACAGCATATTTCTATATTTTATTATTTATAAAAGTATCTCTGTAACTGTAAAATTATAATTTTAAAAATCATTTATATATTTTTATAATGTAAAAAATATATATATATACATTATAAACAAGAAAAATAAAACAATATTCACATGAACTCCCAGAAATTTGGATGAAATTTGGACTAGAAATTTTTATACATTTGATCTTAATCAGCTAGTGAAGTTTAAAAAAAAGCTTAAAGATGTATAAAAACTAGAAGTTTAAAATCACCACCATCAATTATTTTATCAGTCTGCTCAGACTGCTATAACAAAGTACATAGACTGGGTGGCTTAAAGAACAGGCAATTACTTCTCACAGTTCTGGAGGCTGGGAAGTCCAAGGTCAGGACGCTGGGGTGGGGTGGGGTGCCAGCATGCCCTCTGGTCTCTTCCTCTTCTTATAAGGACACTAATCTTACGATGGGAGTCTCATCCTCATAACCTCATCCAAGCTTAATTATCGCCCAAAGGCCCCATCTCCAAATACCATCACATTGGTGATTAGGGCTTCAACATATGAATTTTGGAGGACACAAACATTCAGTCCATAACAAATAGTATTTCCATCTTGTATAGGAAGATGGAAAATCTAAAAGTAACTTTTAATAAAACAAGACTTTTGTGTCCTTCATTAAACTTCATTCTCATTTCAGTGGCTACATAAACAAGCAGAGGCGCGAAGAGCAACGAATACTGACATTCCTGAACTTTGTGATTTAAAAGAAGAGGAAAAGAACCCAGAATGGTTGAAGGACAAAGGAAAGTAAGTTGTTTGAACTCTGCCCCTGAGATTTATAATAAATGTATGTAGATATTAATACATATTTCCTAGTTATCTTGACATATGTGTGTGTGTGAGTTTGGGGGAGAAATAATGCAAATATGCCAATTCTGTAGGTAGTGCTTCCATATTTAAAAAGTCAGATCTTATAACAAATAAGGCTCTTATTTTTATTGCTTTTGTATTTATATGTCATGGAAATGAAAAATATCACGTCTTTTGGATTGCTTATCAAAATCCCTTTTTAAATCACTTAATGTTTAACATAAGTCCTTCATACTGCTTCCCTTAAAATCATGGTTCTTTGGGGACTTCCCTGATGGCACAGTGGTTGGGAGTCCACCTGCCAGTGCAGGGGACATGGGTTCGAGCCCTGGTCCAGGGGGATCCCACATGCTGCGGAGCAACTAAGCTCGTGCGCCACGGCTGCTGAGCCTGTGCTCTAGGGCCCATGAGCCACGGCTGCTGAAGCCCGTGTGCCACAACTGCTGAGGCCCCAGTGCCTGGAGCCCGTGCTTCGCAACAAGAGAAGCCACAGCAATGAGGAGTCTGCACAACGCAACGAAGAGTGGCCCCCGCTCGCCGCAACTAGGGAGGGGCCTGTGTGCAGAAACAAAGACCCAACACAGCCAAAAATAAATAAATTTATTAGAAAAAAAATCATGGTTCTTTAAAACTAGAGCTACTTTGGTTAGTCATATCCATCTTTAAAAGATTATCAAATTATCCTATAAATTTTCATTTTATATCCAGACAGTCCTTTTATTTATTTGTATGTGGCTCTATGTGTAAACTTTTAGACAGTTAACAACAATGAATTCTGCTATATTCTGTGGTAATTCGAGTTCATATTTTGAGGCAATTTTGTAGATACTATTTATCTCATTTTATACACTTTTGTATTATTTTCCTATTGCTGCCATAGCAAACTACCACAAACTTAGTGGCTTAAAACAATACAAATTTATTATCTTATAGTTCTGGAGGTCAGAAGTCTAAAATGGGTTTTTCTGGGCTAAAATCAAGATATCAGTTGCAATCCTTCTGGAGGCTGTAAGGGAGAATCTATTTTCTTGGGTTTTCCAGCTTTGAGACTGCCCACATTCCTTGGCTTATGGCCCCCAACCAGCAGTTGCGTCACTCTGAACTTTGCTTCCATAGTCACCTCTCCTTGTCTGACTCTGGCTCTCCTGCCTCCCTCTTTCTTTTATAAGTGCCATTGTAATTACATTAGTCCCACTTGTATAATCCAGGATAATCTCCTACTGCAAGATCCTTAACTTAATCACATCTGGAGGGTTCTTTCTAACTAACCATTTTAGTTAATATATTCACAGGTTTTGGGGATTAGGATGTGGACATCTTTGGTGGGGAGATTTATCTGTCTAACCACAAAATCTGTGTTTTTCTTTTCTCCTCTTCTCTCTGTTCATCCTTGGTCTTTTCTCGTATCTGATAACAACACCAGAGATTGATTTGTGGAGTTGAGCTGGAGTTAACAATTTTTCTGAAGTTCAGAAGCCTGGGGCTGACAGGTTTGTTCCTCTTACTCCCAACAAAAATCCCCTCTGCTTCTTCTCCATCTATTAAACCATTAAATAAATATCTGTTGATTACTTGCGGTTTGTCAGACTGTAGGCTAGGCTCTGAGCTACAGAGATCAGTAGAGAAGAGGGAC
The DNA here is from genome assembly GCF_949774975.1 of Lagenorhynchus albirostris. NCBI lineage: Eukaryota > Metazoa > Chordata > Mammalia > Artiodactyla > Delphinidae > Lagenorhynchus > Lagenorhynchus albirostris. Next base: position 114,236,301 of record NC_083095.1, on the reverse strand, counting down.
ATATACAAGTACTTATAACACTGTGTGGGAAGTACAATACATAGAAAATACAAATACTTATAACACTGTGTGGGGAGTACAATACATAGAAAGAACAAGGTAAATGAGAGTACAGAAGAGGGGCACCTAATCTTAAAGGAAGAAAGGTAGTTTCAGGAAGAGCTTCCTGAAGAATATAGCACCTGAGCTCCTCTTAATGATAAGTAGGAGTTTCAGGAGGAAGGACAGAAAGGCAATAGCAGAGGAGACAGTATGAGCAAAAGCTCAGAGACAAGAATACTGTGATATATAGGTCAGGAACTGGGTAGTTTATTGCTTGCTAAAACATAAATTTGGTGCTAGGAATAATGCCAAATGAACCTAGAAAAATAGGCAGTGGCCTTGTGTTATTCTTACATTTTATTCTGTAAGGTGGGGAAAAATGTGTTGCAGAAACTATGGCAGAGGTCTTGAACCATTATGACATTGTTATAGGGTGAAGAAGAGAGCAGTGTGAGAAATATTCAGGAGGTAAAATAGGGAGGACTTCTTGAGTGATTGTTGGGGAGTGAGAGAAGAGTAGTTGTGGGCGACTTTGGGTTTCTAGTTTCAATGATTGATTATATGATGCCACCAACTGAATTAGAGCACTCTAGAAGAGGGCCATTTAGGAGGGAATGTAGGTAAGTTCAGTTCTGAATATGTTGAGTTTGAGCTGCCTCTTGGTCAGTCTGGCTGACAGTGTCCAGCAAGTTTGAAACTCAGGGGAGAAACCAACAGTGTATTATGGATTTGGAGGTTATCAGCATTTACGTAGCAGTTGATTTACAAGAGTAGGTGAGATATCTGAAAAGAGCACGTAGACCAGAGGAGTAGTGGCCTAAGGATAAAACCCTGTGACCTACCAACATTTGAAGACCTGGTAAAATAAAGGAGTACACAAAAATACTCCCAGAAGCCAATGGAATAGAAACTTTCAGAGTTTTTGTTTTGTTTTGTTCTTCTTTAAGAATAGAAAAGGTTTGAATAGATGTGCAGATGAGACAGAAGAGGTGGCTGAACTGTCCTCGAGAAGAGTGGAGAAAATTGGGTCAAGGCCAAAGGTAGATGGTTTATCCCGATTTTGTTTTTGTTTTTCCTCTTGTTAAAAGTTGCATTCATTTTTACACTTTATGATAAAGATATATCTTTTGAAAAAAATTTACACTGCACATCAATTCAAAGTCCCCCTTGGTTTTTTTGTTTTTTGTTTTTTTTTTAACATCTTTATTATAAGTGCTTTACAATGGTGTGTTAGTGTCTGGTTTATAACAGAGTGAATCAGTTATACATATACATATGTTCCCATATCTCTTCCCTCTGGCATCCCCCTCACTCCCACCATCCTATCCCACCCCTCTAGGTGGTAACAAAGCACCGAGCTAACCTCCCCGTGCTATGCGGCTGCTTCCCACTAGGTATCTATTTTATGTTTGGAAGTGTATATATGTCCATGCCACTCTTTCACTTTGTCACAGCTTACCCTTCCTCCTCCCTATATCATCAAGTCCATTCTCTAGTAGGTCTGTATCTTTATTCCTGTCTTGCTACTAGGTTCTTCGTGACCTTTTTTTTTTTTTCTTAGATTCCATATATATGTGTTAGCATACAGTATTTGTTTTTCTCTTTCTGACTTACTTCACTCTGTATGACAGACTCTGGGTTTATCCACCTCACTACAAATAACTCAATTTCGTTTCTTTTTATGGCTGAGTAATATTCCATTGTATATATGTGCCACATCTTTATCCATTCATCTGTTGAATGGACACTTAGGTTGCTTCCATGTCCTGGCTATTGTAAATAGAGCTGCAATGAACATTTTGGTACTTGACTCTTTTTGAATTATGGTTTTCTCAGAGTATATGCCCAGTAGTGGGAGTGCTGGGTTGTATGGTAGTTCTATTTTTAGTTTTTTAAGGAACCTCCATACAGTTCTCCATAGTGGCTGTATCAATTTACATTCCAATCAACAGTGCAAGAGGGTTCCCTTTTCTCCACACCCTCTCCAGCATTTATTGTTTCTAGATTTTTTGATGATGGCCATTCTGACTGGTGTGAGATGATATCTCATTGTAGTTGTTTTTTTTTTTTTTTTTGCGGTACGCGGGCCTCTCATTGCTGTGGCCTCTCCCGTTGTGGAGCACAGGCTCCGGACGTGCAGGCTCAGCGGCCATGGCTCACGGGCCCAGCCGCTCCACAGCATGTGGGATCTTCCTGGACCGGGGCACGAACCCCGGAAGGATTGGGGTGGGAGTTGGAGTCAGTTATGGCAGAACAGGAATAAGAAAGTGCAAAGGAATAGAGGGGGATGAGAGTAGGAAAGACCAGCAAATACGAACTTTCATGTGAGGACAAAGAAGAAGCATGCTTTTAGATCAGCCCAAAGATAGCAGGTTGATGGAGATGGTTAGAGAGTCCTTTGGCATAAGATGTTTTTGGTGCTGGGACTGGCTAAACATCTTAGACAGTGTTTGGTCTGGTCTTATTTTTGATATACTAATGCTGTGATTTCGATTTAAGTGTGGAAAGAGCAGATAAGATCATTGAGCTGAGGTTGGCATTTGACAAGTACAGCAAAAGACGTGTGTGTGTGTGTGTGTGTGTGTGTGTGTGTGTGTGTGTGTGTGTGTGTGTGTGTGTGTGTGTGTGTGTGTGTGTGTGTGTGTGTGTGTGTGTGTGTGTGACTGCTGGCAAAAGCAATGAATTCCCAGCAACCTCGTGCAAAAGTATACTTGGTTGCAGTCAGGTGTGACTGGTAGATTGTAATCACTTCAGTCTGTTGTTTTTTGTACCTTTTTGCCTCACTGCCTCCAATTAGGTAGAATAAGAAAGAGAAGCAAAATAGGAGAAGAAAAGAGTTAAAAATGAGGAGAGATGGAAGAAAACTTAGTAACTAGTGACACCCAGGGAAACAAAGTACAGTTAATCATAGTGCCAAGTACAAACAGATAAAAGGAAAGGTACTAATTATTAGAGAGAAATGTATCCTCTCTGGCAATGTAATGCAGTACAAAAGACAGAAACAGACATAATAGAACCCATTCAGAAGCAGTGTTGAATTTAAGCCAAAAGATAAAATACTTTCATCTCCAGAGGCTTTGTTTCATGCTAGCCTTCTATATTTACACAGGCAAAAACAATCCAACTGTCCTTTATTGTTTTTAAACCCGTGGGTAGAAGTGGACAAGACTTCCAAAAGCAGTAGTTTGAGAAAATTGTTTATGGGATTGTATCTACTCAAAAGAGACTCTTAGAAAAAGCCATAGAATGTTTCATTTTTTTAACCTAGCATTCTATTGCCAAGTCTTAGTTTTAAATGCCAAATCTACCTTTCAGGAAAATTTATAAGCTTAGGTAATTTTATTTGCTCATGAGAACATTTTACCGTTGGCAATTAGTATTGTACCAGATAGCTTTTTACTGAGAATGTCTCACATAAAACAGAGTTTCTGTGCTCTAATTTATATATTCGCATGGTGTGTTGTTATTTAACAGCCTTACATGACTCAGAATCTGTAAATAATAGCTACCCTTCCAGTCACTTATAATCATATAAGGTTAGATGAATTGTTGTTCTGTCCCACTGATGTTACTTTGTGCTTGAGTTTTAGCATGCGTTTTTTTGGATACTCTCTTAACCCCAGTCTGAAAGTTCCTTCTTCCCCCACATTAGGACCACTTGAATGCCATCTGCATACCTCACTCTCTACAGCAAATTGTAATGTTAGATAGGAGGAAATTAAGGATATATAATTCTACAATCTAGCACCCAGCATCATATTACTGTTGTTACGTAAAATTACCTACATTAGTTCTAGTGTCTGAATTTTCTTTTTTTTTTTCTTGGTCTAAGTGTCAGATTTTATCGCCTGCCCAATACTCCAGTCCTTTTAAGACTGAGGCTCTGCTTTGCTTTTACTTATTCTCTTTCCACCCAAGTTAATTCTCTTCTGAACGCCAGCTTTGTGTGTGGGAGCCTGCTGTTTGATGACCGACTAACCTAGTACCAACTTGTGCCAGTCTGAATTTCTGTTTGCTTGCTGTTTGTGAATTTTCTGTAGCTGGATTCTATCTGCCTGTCTGGATGTCCTTTTACTTCACGTTGGACTTTTTATTACTGATTGTTAACCACCTGTTACCATCTTCTCCCAACACAGCATACAGTTCTACTTGCCAGATTGAATTTCTTTCTAGCACTTTGGTTTGGATCCATGCCCTGGCAAGGACTGTGAAGAGTTAGCCTACCACAGTTTCATAGGTGCTGACAGAAGTCAGGAGACTCATGAGTCAAAGAGAAAGGACTTTACTATTCAAGTCACATCAAACAGCATGACCTTCATGTTGGTTCCCTCTGCCCCTAAAGTCCCATGGGGCCAATGCAGAGGGGGACCCAGGTGGATGCTGTACACACAGTAGGTTTGGTACCATAGCTGAGAAGACCAAGCTTAAGGAACACAGTTTTTTATAGAGGATTATTAGCAAACCTGTCCAATTTTTGCCTCACAAGGTGATGATATCTTTATTATACTGAGCAGTGAACAAATCTATTCTTTGCCCCAGAGACACTATCTCTATCTTCCAAGGCTGTGCACTATACAAACATCTTTGAAAAGATAGTCCCAAACAGAAGCTGTCAGTGCATCTGACATATGACACGCAGGGTAAAAGACCCATGGAGAATTGTCTCCCAGTATCCTCTTGTACTTGCCTACTTTCAGAACAGACCTGCCAAATCTGCCTTGCTCTGCTGCATTTTTTACAACTTTATTTGTTTATGGAGATAAGACAGTTTTCTTATGCTGCTACCTTTTGCCTGACTTAAAGAAGTTTAGAAGCCATATTCTAAGATGACTTCTTTGACATAATTATAATTTTGTTTGTTGATTGTATGTATTTTACAGCCCATAATATTCTGTTGCAGTACAGTCCCTATTATGGCCTAACTTGTCATTTTATTTTGTATGCAGTATCCTTTTCCTCCTTCCATCCTGAGTGCTAAATTGTACTGGTTGATGTTCCTTCACTAAGGTGCACTAATACTCAGTTTTAGAAGCTCTTGAGATACCAAGAATGTTTTCTACCCACATAAGATGCTGAAAGAAACCAGGACCTTAAAAGTCTTTTGAGGGGTAGGTGGCTGTTAGAGTCCTTATTACCCACAAAACAGAGCTGTTGTGTCTTGTATTGGAATATGTGTTACTCTCTGCCTCCATTGCTGTTTCTAAGCCCCACTGCTTTTTTTTTTTAAAATAAGCAAACATTGTTATAGTTTATTGTTATAGTTTAACTGGCAGATTTTTTCTTACTATATATAAAATGACGGTGTGACATATAATCTGTAACATCTCAGTATAAAAAGAACAGTACTACCAACGTACAAATTCTACATCTTGCTTCCTTTAGTCATTTCTTTTTTTTTAAATTAATTTTTATTGGAGTATAGTTGTTTTACAATGTTGTGTTAGTTTCTACTGTACAGCAAAGTGAATCAGCCATACATATACATATATCCCCTCTTTTTTGGATTTCCTTCCCATTTAGGTCACCACAGTGCATTAAGTAGAGTTCCCTGTGCTATACAGTATGTTCTCATTTGTTATCTATTTTATACCTAGTATCAATGTAAGCCCCACTGCTTTTGACTTCCCTTAACTCTTTTCTGCCCCTTTCTTTACTTCCCTCCACATTGCTTCTTTCTTATCACTCCTGCTTCTTGTAGCTTCTCCTGTGCTGAACTGTTGCTCAAAATGTTTGGCCCTTTTGGCCATTGCCAATCAGAATGTTTCTTTCTTTACAAAGTCAAGCCAATCAATCGTCATAAAAATGACAGGAGTGTTTGCAATTGTCCACGTCTCTTTTGTTCTTTCTGTACAGTCAGTACCATAAGGACTCAATATGTTTTGAATGAGTACTTTTGCATAATTCTTTTCATTGGCATTGCTTTATTTGGAGCCATCAGGCGAGACTTACTGGTTATTAGCTTCTCTGTTTAAATTTGGTGTTCAAAGGCTACTGCCCTTAAGACAGGTTTAATTTTTTTTCCCTTTCCTTTTGAAATTCAGCTATTTCTGAGTTCAGAACCATTCTGAAAGCCATAAAGCAAATTATGCTTTATTGGATGTTTGTACTGGTATTGAACTTTAAAGAATATAATGTTCATTTGGATTTATATTTTAATATATATGTAAACATTAAAAATGTTTAATACTTCATATTTCTTGCTATTATGCCTCCTACAGTGGCTCTTATTTTTTTAAATTTTTATTGGCGTATAGTTGATTTATAATGTTGTGTTAGTTTCAGGTGTACAGCAAAGTGAATCTGTTATACATATATATATATATGCACTCTTTTTTAGATTCTTTTCCCATATAGATCATTACAGAGTGTTGAGTAGAGTTCCCTGTGTTATACAGTAGGACCTTATTAGTTATCTGTTTTATATATAGTAGTGTGTATATGTCAATCCCTCTCCCCACTTTTCCCTCCTACATGCTACACTGGTTTGTTTCCTACATGCTACACTGGTTCTTTTAATACTGCTCATTGTAAGCTGTTCTTCCCTTAGAATCTGGGAGAATTTTTCTGTTAAAACTGTTACATTATAAAACTGTAAACTTATATTAAAGATGAAAAATGGAGCTCCAAATAAATGTATTAATATAAGGTTTATATAGATATAGACCAATGGAATAGATAGCCCAGAAACAACCTTCACATATGAAAATCATATGGTCAAATGATTTTCAACAAGGGTGCTAAGAATATTTAATGGAGAAAGGATGTTGTTTTTCAACAAATGGTGTTGGGAAAACTGGATATCCAGTTTTCATTTCATTTTCAGCCTTTATTCCAAAGAATGAATTTGAACCCTTACCTAACACCATATACAAAAATTAACTCAAAATGGATCAAACACCTAAACATAAGAGCTAAAACTATAAAACTCTTAGGGGAAAACATAGGATTCTTCATGACATTAGATTTGGCCATATTTCTTGGATGTAACATCAAAAGCACAGGCAACAAAAGAAAAAATGGTTATTTTGGAATGCGTCAAAATTAAAACCTTTTGTGCATCAAAGACACTGTCAAAAGAGTGAAAAGACAACCCATGGAATAGAGAAAATATTTGCAAATCATATATCTGAAAAGGGCTAATATCAGAATACATATAAAGAACTTCTACAACTCAACAGCAAAAAATAAACAGCCTGATTAAAAAATGTGCAAAGGACTTAAATAGACCTTTCTTCAAAGATATGCACATGGCTAATAAGCACGTGGAAAGATGTCGAACATCACTAATCATTCAGAAAATGCAAATGAAAAGCACAATGAGATAATACTTCACACACAGAAGGATGGCTATTATTAAAAAAACAAACAAACAACAACAAAAAAACAGAAAATAACAAGTGTTGGTGAGGTTGTAGAAAAATTGGAACCCTTGAACAGTGTTGGTGGGAATGTAAAATGGTGGTGCACAGTAGAGAAAACAGTATGGAGGCTCCTCAAAAAGTTAAAAATAGGCTTACCATATGAGGGAATTCCCTGGCAGTCCAGTGGTTAGGATTCCATGCTTCCATTGCAGGGGGCACGGGTTCGAACCCTGGTTAGGGAACTAAGATCCTGCATGCTGTGCAGCATGACCAAAATAAAAAGAATTCCCATATGATCCAGCAGTTCTGTCTAGATATACACACAAAAGTATTGAAAGCAGGGACACAAACAGATATTTGTATACCATGTTTATAGCAGCATTATTCACAATAGCCAAAAGGTGAAAGCAACCCAAGGGTCTATTGATGGATAAATGAATAAACAAATGTGATATATCCATACAGGAGACTATTACTCAACCTTAGAAAGGAAGAAAATATTGTCACGTGCTACAACATGATGAACCTTGAAGACATTATGCTAAGTAAAATAAGCTAGGCACAAAAGGACAAATATTGTCCTTATATGACTCCACTTATATGAGGTACCTAGAGTAGTCAAACTCACAGAGACAGAAAAAGAGTGGTGGTTGTCGAAGGTAGGAGGGAATGGGGAGTTATTGTTCAATAGGTGTAGAGTTTCATTTTGGGAAGATGAAAAAGTTCTAGATATGGATGGTGCTGATGGTTGTACAAAAGTGTGTAAAGTGTGTATGCATTTAATGCCACTAAGCTGTACACTTAAAAATGGTTAAAGTGGTAAATTTTAAAATTAAATTAATTTAAAAAGAAGGTTTGAAAAAAAAAAAAGAAGGTTTGTAGTAGACACAATAGGTTATCTAGCCAACATTTATCATCTCCTTTTATCCTTGTTGGCGGAGTCCCTATTTTGTTTAGGTGTGTAGACCTTGCCTATGTGACTTAGGGTGAGGACCCTGTCCCAAGTTCAGCTATAAATTCTGATTGACTGCAACAAATCAGGATTACTTTCATTACACTGCTGGTGTGTGTGTGTGTTTTATGTATATGTGCAGTAATGTGTATTATAATATTGTTTATAAAAGCTAAGTATCGGGAAACAAAACACCTAAGTGTCTCTCAGTAGGAGGAGACTGGTTTTAGAAATCCTTGCACAAATGAGAGAGTGGTCTGTAAAAATCTCTGTAAAAATAGTATATCTCTATATTTATTAACATGGACAGATGGTCATATTGTTGAATTTTTTTAAACGTTCCCAAACAGCAGTATATAGCACTGAGGAGTGAAACTGGAGAGAGAGAGAGAGAGAGAGAGAGAGAATGGGTAGAAGGATTGAGAACAGGAGAAACTGGTGTTTTTTTTTAAGGCAAAATATTTTTTAAGGGTAGATATTTTTGGTCAGTGAGATGGGAAAGGAAGTGAACTGGGAGATTTCTGGGCAAGGTTTCCTTGCTCTCAAGGAGCATATACCAGAAAATACCGTCCCATTTTCTTCTAATGAATATTGTGCCTGAATGTGGCACCTTGAACTATGCATGAGGAAAACCAGCTCCAGGATGAAGTAGCTGCTGAGTCCAGTAGGGTGGAGAAATGGAAGGAACCTGAGGCCTTGATAAGATCCTTGTTCTGCTGATCATATTGGGCATGGAGCCTTTCCCTCTGAACTTGTTTAATGTGAGGTGATCTATTTCCTTCCTTGTTTAAACCAGTTTGAGTTGAGCTTCTGTTCCTTGCAGTCAGAAACATCCTAGCTGAAATGAGACATTTCAGAAAGGTAAACTGTTCCCACAGAATTAGCTTTTCTAGTTTGAGGAAGTTATTTTAAACTTGAGTCAGGCTTAGGTTAAATGTCACAGTGGTGTCATTTTACCTTTTATTCATGATTTGCTGTCTCCTTTTATGGGTCTACTTTTGAAGTCATCGTGTTTATTATTCTAGAATTGTAAAGTGTAGAGTACAATCGACTGGAAATGAATACAAAGTACAAAGTGTTGTTTTTATGGCACTTTTATATTTGGCAAAGTATTTTCTATTTTCCTTGGTTTATGCATTTTTCGAAATACCAGGAACTGTACATGAAAAGCAAACAAGACGCTTTATGTTTTAAATACATCCTTTAATTATGTACATCTCTTTATTTGAAGAGAATTTTGGAAGGGTTGAACTGAAAGAGTGTATTTATTAGGATGCTTTTGTTTTGCAAGTAACTGAGAAACCCAATTTAAACTGACTTAATGTTTAAAGGAATTTATTGGCTTATATAACTGAAAAGCTAAAGGTGTGTTACATTTCGGGTAAAGCTTGATCCAACAGCTTAACTGCCTTTTTATCCTTTTCATAATTCAATAGTATCAACTTTATTCTAGTGCTAGCTCCTCCCACAGTATGAAAGATGGTCAGCAACAATTTGGGCTTATATGCTTTCTTCATTTGTGTCCAGCAGGGGGAGTTTTCCCAATTTTTCGTTCTCCCACTTTGGTAATAAAATCACAGGCTTCATTCTCAATAGACCAGTTTAGGTCATAAATCCATCCCTTTGTCAATCATTGTAGCAGGGTGGATGGAAATATGCCTGTTGGCTTAAGCTGTTGATTGGCTACCCTTGGAGGTGGAGGTGAGGTCAGTCCCGTTCAGATTACATGCTGATGTATGGAGGATAGGTGGGCTTAGTGCCACCCGCAATGTCCATTTTACAAGGAATGGAAAGAAAGGAGGCCATCCATCCCCTGTGCCAAATATCATTAGATATTATTTCTGTGTTTCTCTTTTAGTGTTACATTGTTTTTCTTTTATGTTTTCGTCTCATTAGCAAATTGTTTGCAACAGAAAACTATTTGGCAGCTATTAATGCATACAACTTAGCCATAAGACTAAATAGTAAGATTCCACTACTGTATTTGAATCGGGCTGCTTGCCATCTAAAACTGAAAAACTTACACAAGGCCATAGAAGATTCTTCTAAGGTATGTGTATCTATTTATTTATATATGGTGCTTTAAAATTGTTATGCTCCTATTTATTGGTTTAAATGATGCCCTTATCTTTTGTCAGTTAAATTTGAATAAGTGAGTTGCAAGGATTTTAAGAATCTTGCTTTTTACATCTTTTTACTGAAAAAAAAAATTCTTTTTTTTATTTTGTCCATGCCACGTGGCTTGCAGGATCTTAGTTCGCCAACTAGGGATCGAACCTGTGTCCCCTGCATTGGAAGCACAGAGTCCTAACCAATGGACCCCCAGGGAATTCCCCCCCAAAAGAATTTTTTTTTTTTTAATGGACAAGGAACTAGTGTTTCTTGAGACTTCAAATTAGATTAGAGATCCCCTATCAATTGCCCTGGTGTATCAGTTGAAGTTCAGAAGGAAATTAGTAAATGGTTGTCAGTTTGTGCTCACCTTTTTTCTTATTAAAGTTTTGCAGACTTGATGAGAGATAGAAGAACACTTGGTGTCACTACCGCTTGCACAGTAAAAGGATATCTCCATGATTATTTTTCCATTTTCAGAGTAACTTAGTATATTCTAATTTCCATTATGAATATCATGTCATTATCTTAAACTTCTAGTTTTTTCTGTTCCCCCCCCCATATCAAAGTAACTTGTTTTAAGGGAAATCACATGCAAAATCTCTTATGTGTCTCCTTGAGATTGAGGATATGGAGGAAACAATCAAGTCCTCGTATTTTTTTTTTTTTTTTGCGGTACGCAGCGGGCCTCTCACTGTTGTGGCCTCTCCTGCTGCAGAGCACAGGCTCTGGACGGGCAGGCCCAGCGGCCATGGCTCACAGGCCCAGCCGCTCCGCGGCATGTGGGATCTTCCCAGACCAGGACACGAACCCGTGTCACCTGCATCGGCAGGCGGACTCTCAACCACTGTGCCACCAGGGAAGCCCTAGTCCTCATATTTTGATCTCATTAAGCTATTGAAGATGTGACAATATTTTTGTGATCCAGTTTTCCTTTTAGTAGCATAATTTCGGGCACAAACAAATATTTATTGAATGAATGAATAAACGGAATCACCAAATTTAAATATAAAAGCATTATATATAGTATATATAATACTATAATTAATAGCATTAATTAAATTAATGCTATTTAATCATCCCTGCTAGTAAAGGTAAAGCTGTAGAGGTTTCAAATGATAAACTAAATCATAAGTTTGGGGGCAAGGGTATGAATCTCATATAGGAACAATTGAACAAGTCCTAAAATTGTTCAACATAAATGTATGTATTTGATAAATTCCTGTCCTAGTTAAGCCAAAAATTTAGGTGGGTGAGGGCTTGAGGCTTGTTTTAAAGTTGAGTTTTATCATGTTTTTGCTCAAGTTTAAATTAGGAAATTATATTTTTCCCTATTTTTTTTTCTTTTTGTAAGGCACTAGAATTATTGACACCACCTGTTGCAGACAATGCTAACGCAAGAATGAAGGCACACGTACGACGTGGAACAGCATTCTGTCAACTAGAATTGTATGTAGAAGGTAAGAAATGACAGAAATGTTTTAAGTTCCAAGTTATACTCTAAAAAAAATGTCATTGCCATTATTCAAGATGACCCCATTATTTTATACGTTTAGCATTTAATTTATTCTTTGCAATTTCTGAGAAAACAAAAGATGATTTGAAATATTTTAAAAAATCATTGTTGTAGAAGGGAATTAACACAAGATATAAACATCTCCCTAGGTCTAGGGAGATGCTGTAGTATCAGACAAGTTTTTTTGTGGAAAGATGTGTGATAAATGAGTCACTTAAGATATAATGGAAATTTTAAAATGAGCTTCTTTGGTCAGACACACAGACACTACATACATACATACATACATACATTCATAAGCTCAGAAATAACTGATCTACCACAATGTATGATCAATTGCTTATTTTTGTGAGACCGTACTAAGGTTTGTAATTCAGTCTCATGTGTATGGAAGCCATATTTATTTAATTTTTATTGTTTTAATTTTTATTGTTTTTCATTTTTAATGTAATTAAGGACTATTTGCAGTTACTCATATTGCCCCCGAGTTTTATCTTCAGTGCTCTTCTTCCCATACTTCCCTACCCAGATTCCCGTTCAGTTTCCCTTTATTCAAGGCCTAAAGGCCTATTCCTGATGATGTCTTGCCAGGGAATTGGCTTTAACTTATAAAGTTTTATTATTTCTGACTTGTTTGTAAGCTTGTTTCTGCCATTTTTAGGTTTTTCCAACCAAAGCATCCAAATTAGGTTTATATGCCTATCCTTTTTTTTAAGAGTCTTATTCAGCTTCATGAGGATAAAAATGATCAAGACAGGAATGAAACACTGTAAGCATTCTTTAGGAATTGCAGCATCCTAGACTTTTTTGAGCTAAAAGGACCCTCCCTTCATTTTAAAGATGAGAACATGGAGACTTAGAGACATTAAGTGATTTGCCTGAAGTGGCATGGCAAATCAATAGCACCTGGAAGTCAAGTTTCCTTAGAAATTCTTCTCACTGATATTTTTGTTAAAGATTTAGATCCAGTTATATATTTTTAACAACCAGTCCACAATGCTTTCCTTTTTAACCAATTTTCCTCAAAGAAATTTTGTAGATAGGATAATTAGAAAAAAAAAGAGAGCACAAACTATAGTCTATAAATTATATAAAGTATGGATTGAGTCTACCAAAATTATTTTTTAAAATCTAGAATTTTGAAAGAAGATGACATTTATTACTTTTTCATGGAGGTGATAAAAATGTCCTTTTGATATATGAGTTTTGAGTCTATTCATGCTTTAATGAATTTAAGCTGTTAGCTTATTTGTATTTCAGTTTAAAAAAACTGCTTCTTACTGAATCTTGAATGAAATCATAATTATTTCTGAAATTACTGAAAAATTTCTTCAGTCTCTTAGAGACCATGTATGTGAAAATGGGAATCTGACTAAAACCCGTTGCTTGTGCTGAACCATGGATTTAATGATTCTTTTTATTTTTTAAAAATATTGTTTAGATAACACAAGTATTTATAAAGTATTTTATTCATCATCATTGCTATATAAATATAGGCCTACAGGATTATGAAGCTGCCCTTAAGATTGATCCATCCAACAAAATTGTGCAAAATGATGCTGAGAAGATTCGGAATATAATTCAAGGAACAGAACTAAAATCTTAATGACTACTAGAAGCAACTAGGTATTGTACTAGGTATTGTTCTAAGTTTTACAAAAATAACTGGAGGCATTAGGAATCTGCATATTATGGCTGATTATACAGAATCACTTTCTCTTTAGTTCTGTACAGGGCAGAATATTATAAATCTGTAGAAAATGAAATGTTTGATTTCAGTGGTTTTTGAATAAGTAAGTCAAAGTAAGAATAATCTCTTTTAATTATTTGTTTCATATTACAACATAATTGTATTTTTTTGTTACTGAATTCAGCTTGCCCTTATAACTAACAAAATATTTGTTGGTGTGATTACTAGGACGCTTACTGATTCATTTTTAACAAGGAGAAGTTTAAAATAAACGATTGTATTTATAAAGTATTTTTGTTTGTATTATATACTACTCTATTTAATTGTCTGAATGATTGGGCTTGGTATAATCCATACTGATGTTTTGACTTAGTCTCCAAATGCACAGGACCTTCTTTTAAAAAAATACTGCTCCGCTACCTGTTGTTTGAGGTTAGACCAGTTTACCCTAGTAAAACAACTGTTTGGGAAACCTTATCTTCAACTTTAGTTGTGGGAAGTGTTTGCCAAAGTGTCGATCATATTTCATAACACTATCTGGTGATGATAAATTTTCTAGTGAGATTTTTTTCTAGTACCTTCAAGTACATCAGGAAAAAAACAAAAGAAGGCAGCAGGGACTTCCTTAGTGGCCCAATGGTTAAGAATCCGCCTGCCAATGCAGGGGACATGGGTTTGAGCCCTGGTCCGGGAAGATCCCACATGTCGCAGAGCACCTAAGCCCACGCACCACAACCACTGAGCTTGTACTCTAGAGCCCGAGAGCCACAACTACTGAGCCTGCATGCCACACCTACTGAAGCCTGTGCGCCTAGAGTCTGTGCTCCGCAACAAGAGAAGCCACCACAATGAGAAGCCCACACACCGCAACGAAGAGTAGCCCTTGCTCGCTGCAGCTAGAGAAAGCCCGTTCGCAGCAACAGAGTCCTAACACAGCCAAAAATAAATAAATAAATTTATTTAAAATAAAAAAGGAAGCAAAGGTGAAAATGTTAACTTAGAGTGTTATGATACTGACACTGGATTGCACCACCACTTGTGTTGTATCTGTGATGATGCAAGCATTAAGCAAAACCAGTACAGCTTCCCTTTTGCATCCAATAGTTGTCACATTTCTCTGTGATTATATGTAGAGGATTTTTAGGAAAACAAAACAAAATTTTTCGGAGTAAGTTTTATAGTATTTGTTCATCAGGTGTCATTCAAGTAGATCATAAAACAGCCTCTTTCTTAAAGAAAAAACGCAGTACTTTTTTGAATATGTAAGAGTATCCTAGTTCAGCAACCTTGAAATTTTTTTTTTTTTTTTTTTTTTTTTTTTCCGGTACGCGGGCCTCTCACTGTTGTGGCCTCTCCCGTTGCGGAGCACAGGCTCCGGACGCGCAGGCTCAGCGGCCATGTCTCACGGGCCCAGCCGCTCTGCGGCATGTGGGATCCTTCCGGACCGGGGCACGAACCCATGTCCCCTGCACGAGCAGGCGGACTCTCAACCACTGCGCCACCAGGGAAGCCCCAACCTTGAAATTTTTACTTCTATAAAGCAACTCTTGATAAATTCTATAGCAGATCTGCCCAGTTATCAGACCTTCTGGTGAGACAGGATTGCTTTTTTCTTATAATCAACCCTTGTTTGGTTTTTTTGTTTTAATTAATTAATTTATTGGCTGTGTTGGGTCTTTGTTGCTGCAGTGAGCAGGGGCTACTCTTTGTTGTGGTGCATGGGCTTTTCATCGCGGTAGCCTCTCCTTTGCCAAGCACGGGCTCTAGGCACACGGGCTTCAGTAGTTGTGGCACTCGGGCTTAGTACTTGTGGCTCACAGGCTCTAGAACACAGGCTCAGTATTTGTGGTGCACGGGCTTAGTTGCTCCGCGGCATGTGGGATCTTCCCGGACCAGGGCTCAAACGTGTGTGCCCTGCGTTGGCAGGCGGACTCTCAACCACTGTGCCACCAGAGGAGTTCCCCTGGTTTGCTTTTATTTTTAAAAATAAATGTAACCAAAATAGAGGTGGTTCTTCTGTTTGACACATACCAGTTTGACATTCAAAATACTTTAACCAAACTAGTCTTTCCTCATGTTCTTCCTGTTGCAGGAAAAATGGGGCACGCGAGTATGGTCATGTCCCAGGTCTTGGGTGAGTCCCTGGGATAGGCCGCCAAGTGAGGGTCCTTGGCTTCGCATAGGAAAGAATTCAAGAGCGAGTCATAGTAAAGCGAGAGCAGGTTTGTTTAGAGAGATACACATTCCATAGTCAGAATGTGGTCCGTCTCAAAAGGCAAGAGTGGTGCTGAGGTGTGGGGGGGGATCGTTTTTACGGCTGGGTAATTTCATAGGTGGGAGGATTATTCCTACTATCTTGGACAAGGGGCAGGGATTTCCACAGCCCACTTTTTGGCCTTTTGTGGTCAGCCTTGGAGCTGTCATGGTGCCTGTGGATGTATCATTTAGCTAATGTATTGATATTACAATGAGCGTGTACTGAGGCGCAAGGGCTACTGGAAGTTGAATCTTCTGCCATCTTGGACCTAGTTGGTTCTAACTAGTTTTTTTTCTGCATCCTCAATGGCTGTGTCATTCTTTTAAAGGTTGTGCCCTGCCCCCTTCCCTCCTGTCTCATTCCTATTACTATCTCAGTCAGAAAACAAAAACTGGCCCCAATAGCTACCATAAGAGCAAAAGAATCTATTTTTGGAGGAGGTAGAAGAAGGGAGTCTTAAGTAGTTATTTATTCTTTTTGACCCTATCCTCTAAGTCTTGGTTTAAAAACAACAGACACTCATTTGTATTCACTTGACCTTTTTTTTGAGCAATCTTCTATTAAGGGACTTCTGTCTTAGACTGAAGTAGTGATAGAGTTAAAATATAGATATAGACATTCCCATTTCATTTATGATAAAAACATGTTTCCCAAATAATAGTGTGATCATTAAAGCCTATGAATAAAATTATTAAAAGAAAAAATTGTCATGGTAGTCCTTTGACATGACCAAGCCAAAGAAGGAAGGATTTATTACTTGCAGCAAGTAAGGAGAACACTGGGGATCTTTCCTGAGGCAGTGTCTCCCAGAACAGCAAACTTGGGGAAGTTTTAAGCTAAGGGTCCATGCATATTCATGAAAGAGCTTGAGCAGAGAATTCTGCATGGAATTGGGCAAAGGTCAACAGAGTTCCAAGCTTTAGTTGATTGAAGTCATGAAGGTCAGAAAAGGTCAACATCATCATCCCTTAGCTTCCAGTAGATAATGGTGGTTGAGCCCTAGAGGGGGGTTAAATTCTTCAGAACAGCTCAAGAAAGTGCTTCAGGCTAATCTTTACCATTGAAACAGATCTGGGAAGTCTTTCTTATCTGATTTGTTGTCTTTGTTGTTGTTCCTTCTCTTGCCTGATAAGAGTACTTTGTTCTTTTGTTCCCTTAAGATTATTATTACTGAGGGCAAGCATTGTGGCCAGGCTTAGATCACAAAATGGCTTAGGCCTAAAATGGCTTCTCTTATGTCAAGAAAACCATGCCTGGATCTCTTTCTCTGAGGACCCCCTACCATAACTGCTTATTACATAAATACACAGTGTACACATTAATTAAAGAAAACTTTTCCGCTAAGTTGGTAATAAATATCAAAGCTATATCACAATTTTGCATGCAAAGGAAAAACTGCTAGTTAGTCCATTTTGCAATTGATCCTTTATAGAAATAGGAAATGTTAAAAAACAGAGTTCAAAGTCTGAAGACCTAATTGGCCTTATTCAGTGATTCATAATTTAAGCAGTATCATATCTAGGAACTAGAAGCGCCCTCTGAAGGGTTGTACAAAAGGGAAGGTTTTTATAGAAAGAAGGGTGGGGCACAAGGGAGCTATTGATGAAAAAAAATAATGGATTATTTTTAGGCTAAGACATCTTTTTGCTGGGAAAGGTTTTGTCAGGCAGATTGCTTCTTCTTCCTTTAGGGGGTTGGCGGGAGTTGGAGAGGGCCCAAGTGACAGATTACCTCTTGGTGCTGACCAGCAAATTCCAAACTGATTGATTAAGATTACATTTCTGGGAAAGGTCAAAACTGCAGTTAGGTTAGGTATTAAATCATGGGCTTTTAACACAAGTGCTGCCATTTTGGGCCTGTGATTTTTCTCTTTAACAGAAATAATAGGAAATAGGAATAGGAAATAATTAGATTATTGTTAGACTAGATTTTTATTTTAGTTATTTATTATTTAAAATATTTATTTATTTATTTATGGCTGCATTGGGTCTTTGTTGCTGCGCGTGGGCTTTTCTCTAGTTGCGGTGAGCAGGGGCTACTCTTCGTTGCAGTGCGCAGTTTTCTCATTGCGGTGGCTTCTCTTGTTGTGGAGCATGGGCTCTAGGCGCACAGGCTTCAGTAGTTGTGGTGTGCAGGCTCAGTAGTTGTGGTGCTCAGGCTTAGTTGCTCCACAGCATGTGGAGTCTTCCCAGACCAGGGCTCGAACCCACGTCCCCTGCATTGGCAGGCGGATTCTTAACCACTGCACCACCAGGGAAGTCCTAGACTAGATTTTTAAAAAGAGTATTTCCTTACATGCCACTTGCCTCTTGACTGACAATTGCGTGAGAGTCAGCTAGGGTGGGTAAGTAACTAGTTTCACAAAATGTGTCTCTATCTCATTAAACGTGCTTAAGCATTTTGTCAGGGATGCTCATTTCCTCCTTTCTTTCCAGAAGGAGAATGACATCAAGCAAAAAAAGGTTTGTCCCAGACCAGGTTTGGGATAACTTTGCTTTTATACATTTTAGCTCTTTACTGACAGAGGTAAAAGTATTACTCCTAATAGATAAATGCTGTCTAATAGTTAAATGGAAAGTAAACACATGTATTTAAGTGAACATATCCTGTTCCAGTTTCCTAGTATCACAAAATACTAGAGCTGGACAGTAGTTACAGCAGTAAAAACAAGTATTACAGAAACTATTACAATAGGAGAAAAGAGCACTCAGTATAGAACTGGGTTCAGTTCCTACTACAGAATGGACAGGTGATGATTTATAGCCAAGGAGCAATAGTGGGGTTGGGGGGAAGTGGGGAAGGGGGTGGCTTGTCAGTGGATAGAAAATTACTGAGTGGAAACATCAGGGGTAGGGAGATTCTGGCTAAACTAACCTAACAGGATTCCTGCTGAAGGCAGGCCATTTTGATCAGATATCACCTGGGAGATGGTGAGAGATGAGGAATTTGGTTAGATATTGAAGGTGATCAGATGTTGATGGTGGGATTGTGGTTAAACCGATTTAACAAGATTTTTTTTTTTTTAAGTCTTATTCTCTTCAACTAATCTACATGACCACCGGTGACACAACACTGTTATTGACACACAACACTCAAAAGTGGGGCCTCTTTTCACTCCAGGGGGACAAGTCAGGTGAGTGGGGCTTCCCTCATGGGGGCAAAGGAGTCGGGGCTGCTCACCTGAGGGGCGGGTGTCATGGAACCCACCTCTTGGTTGTGATGGTTTCGAGTTTCCCCACCATTCAGGATTCATGCCCATGCTCCCTTCTGACCTCCATATCCATAGCAGTTTCAAGTTTCAGCCTAAGCTCAGATCAGTTTCTACTCTCCCCTTTGCTTTCACCAGTGACCCTGTGACCCTGTGTTGAGCTCCTCCAAGAGGGCACTTCTTAAGAGTCAGGCTTGCGTGGAGTTGAAGGAGAGGGTTTAACAAGAGTTTTTTTTTTTTTTTTTTTTTTTTAAACAAGAGTTTTGTTACAACTAGGCTCTTAAGGACAAGGCCCAAGTGTTACCCAAAAGCTGGGTTCACCTCTTGGTGATGTCGAGCCAAAAGACGCAACCAAGGGAAAGAGCGAAAGAAGGACCCATTTATTATTTGCAATAAGTAGGGAGAACACGGGCGATCTTTCCCAAAGGTGTGTATCCTTGAACAGCAAAGTTAGGGAAGTTTTAAGCTAAGGGTACATGTATATTCATGAAGGGGCTTGGCTGGTGTATGCATATTTATGAAGGAGCTTGAGCAGAGAATTCTGCATAGCATTGGGGCAAAGGTCGACAGAGTTCCAAGCTTGATTGAAGCTATGAGGGTCAGAAAAGGTCAACATCCGTTAGCTTCCAGTAGATCTGGTGTTTGAGCCCTGGAGGGGGTTTAAATTCTGCAGAACAGCTCAAAAAAGTGCTTCAGGCTAATCTTTACCATTGAAATGAACTGAGTCTTTATTATCTGATTTGTTATCTTTGCTATTCTTCCTTCTCTTGCCTGATAAGAGTTCTTTGTTCTTTTATTCCCTTAAGATCATTATTACTGAGACCTATTCAAAGGCAAGCGTTGTGGCCAGGCTTAGACCACAAAATGGCTTAGGCCTAAAATGGCTTCTCTATGTCAAGAAGCTATATCTAGTTCTTTCTCCAGGGAACCCCTACCCCATCTGCTTACACAGGATGAGGCCTAGTTGAAAAAGTGGCTCAGAGGAGCATGTTTAGAGTTTGGTCAAGGAGAGACCACTTGCCATTGGCAAGCCAGGTTCTTTCCAACAAACCTCATCTATGTGGAGAATAAAAAAGCAAAGGACTTTTGCACATACCATCTGGGGAAAAGGTTGGTATATGATCTCCCAAGAAGCCTGATAACAAGGGTGTGTTTCATTACCTTATTGAATTGATCTGGCTCAGTCTCACGCTCAAAGACCCAAGAGCACCCTCAAGAGCTGGCCCATCTTTAAGGATCAGAGTCACATTAACCAAGCTCAGGAGACAAATAAAACAGATTGCCTACTTATTATTAATTCATAATCAGAAATTGACTGAGGATGTTCATTGTCACAGTAGGTTAAATGAAAATTCATTTCTCTTTATAAGCAGATTTGATATGGTAAATCAAAATAAAGTTGCTTGGCAAACAGGGACTCAGAACACGGATGATTAGTTTAATGAATGGAATGTTTCATGGCATCATATATGCAATTCTACATAACAGGCTTCCTTTTTCCTACAAAGTTTAGGATAATTCCCTTTGTTTACAAGCCTTAAGAGATACTTCACTGTAACTAACTCTGGTGTACTAACAATAAAACCAGGTTAATTCTTCAGGTCATGACAAGGTTACCAGCATCTTCTCTTTGAAGTGTGATTTGCCCTTCTTTTTTTTTTTTTCTCTCTGAAAGAACATTGAGTAATTTATTTAGTTGATGTTGTGATTTGCCCTTCTAAAATGTTTTAAAAGCATATGACTCTAAGACCATCTTTCTCTTAAGATACTCTCTTCAAGGAGCTACTTTTGACAGTACTTAGAACATACTTCATTTTAGCCTTTTTATGACCTAAATGAACATGGTTTTTGTTTAATAAATGAACTGCTTAGTATAGTACCTAGAAGATAATAAACTCAGAATAATTTTGAGCTATTATAGATAGTAAAAACCAACCAACATTATTCGGTCAAATATATTAATTAGATTATTGATGTGGTAAATTATATTTATGATAGTCTTTTAGATTATAGCTAAAAGAGGAAAAAGACCTAAACAAATTGGTAAAATATTCCTTTGGGAAGGTAAGCCTTCAGTTTCATTTGAAGCTGAGAGTTCATGCTGTATTTCAAGAAATGATCAGTCAATAAATGGAGGTAAAACTTCAAATATTCTGATAATTGTGGAAAGGAAGGAAAGTTTGCCTAAAGTATGTGAGTTTTCAAATTAATTTGCTTTAAGTATCTTCCAGGAGAATTGATTGTTCAAACTGTTATCTGAAATGGAGTCTTTCTTTTTGGAAAAATTACAGAGTAAGTTTACTTTTTATACTTTAGCATAGCATATTCCAAATATACTACTTTATTTAGTGTATCTCACAAAATAGTTAAATTAATACTTTACAGTCCATACACTAATGCTTTTTTTTTATTGTTCTTACGTATCCTAGTTCTAAATATACTATAAATTGGTGAATAATTCTGTGTTCATCCTATCTGTGCCTTTGATTTTATACACTTTAGCTTTTTTAGTCCATATTAAAGAAATATTACTGTGTAGTCATCTTTAGCTACATTTTCTCTATGGAACTGATTACTGTGGGTGAGAGGTTCTCCAAATGTGGTTCCATCAAAATACAAACATGCTATATTATGATCCTGTCTTTAAAAAGTAACCTTTGCCCCCATATCTGTTTCCAGCTATCACCCCATTTCTCTGTTCAGTATACAGCAAAACTAATAAAATGTAGTTTTTACTTCTTGCAGCCTTTTTTTTAATATATACACATAAAGAACTGCTTTTATTGAAAACAGTACAACATGAATCATAATGTTCAGCATTAACAATGTTTCCACTAACGGAACATTTGAAATTAACATTGCATTAGAGGGGAGGGATAAATCAGGAGCTTGGGATGAACATACACACACTACTCTATAAAGATAGATAACCAACAAGGACATATTGTACAGCACAGAGAACTCAATATTCTGTGATAACCTATAAGAGAAAAGAATCTAAAAAAGAATGAATATATGTATATGCATAACTGAATCACTTTGCTGTACAACTGAAACCAACACAACACTGTAAATCAACCATACACCAATAAAATTAAGATTTTAAAAAAAACACTGCATTAGAAAATTACAGAATATGGTCACCATGCCTATGAAAACTACAGTCAATTTGTCAACAAAACAGTTAAGCTTTGTTCACTGTTCTTCTCCCCCATATGTTTGTGGTTATTAAGACCATTTACGTTAAAAATGGATCAAGGTTTAGTGTCGGTTCTATAGATATGATGAGTATTTTATCCCAGGTTTCCTGGGACACCCCTGGTTGCAAATGACTGTATCCTGGTTTGGGGATGGGAGGATGTGGTCCACACTGTTGGCTTTGTGTGGTGAGGGTCTCCTGATCAAGGTGTGAAGGGGTTAGAATGGATCATTTGGATAACATCTGAGACAGCAACAGAACAAAAGGGTACAAGAACGAGAAAGCTGTTTGAGCGAAACTGGTGGCCCTTGAAGAAGCAGGCAAAGGTGTCAGGCAAGCATGAGGCCAGGATGTGTCTGGGCGAAACAACTTGAGGGTAGATCAGGCAAGTTGGTTTTCTTGACTCAGCAGCTTAGTCACCTTCCGGCATCATCAGTGTCAAATACTCTTTAGCCTTCAGGGCCTGGCCACGGGCTTCTGAGGTGGTTTCATCACCTCGGAAGGTGGGGATTTTAGAAGGGTGGGCCTACGGGTTCATTTGTGGGAGAAACCTTCATTTCTTCTTCACATGAATCCATTCAAGGGCTTCCTCTGTGCCTGGCAGCCTGTGAGAAACTGGGCAGGACCCAGAAATGGCCAAAACCCAAATCTTTGCCTTTGAGGAGTTTTCAGTCCAGTGTGGGGGACAGGCCTATAGAGTAGTAAATTATAATCCCACCGTATCAAGGATTCCTATCTAGATAGAACCAAACACTGAGGGGCATAGAGAGGAGAGAGCCACTAACCACGGGATAGCTGGTGTGACTCAGGCCGGCCATCATGTAGTGGGCCTCACACAGTCCTTTCTAAGTCCTTTTCCCCCTCAGTGGGTGAGTACAGGGAATAACAAGAATTGTTCCTCCTGGGGCTGTATAAGTGCTTCTGAGAAGCCCCCTTATCCTTCCAGGCTCCTGTTGATCCTTTTCCTATTTTCTTCCCTTTAAGGACCTGTCAGAGTCCAGGCAGGAAACAGAGAGTACACTCACCTGCGGTGTTTAAAAGGCCTTTTAGTGAAGTGACTATTTACAGAGGTTTGGGTACCTTCCCAGAATTAGTAAGAGATGTTGTGCCCCCAGCAGCTGCCCACAAAGGGAAGCCTCTCGCCCACCTGCCCTGCAGAGACAGGGGAAGAGGTGGTGGTGGCGGCATCCAGGTGAAAGCCAGCATTCTGGGAGACGGGCTGCTGGACAGGAGCTGCTTGCCCACAGGGCACCATGCCAGGCATTGAGGAATTAAGGATCAACCAGCCAGACTTGGCCCTCACCTTTATGGAGCTTATGGTCAAAGCAGACTGTCCTGCAAGCCCCAGGGCTCTGGTGATTTCTGATCTCTCTCCCTCATTCCTTATTGGCCACGCCCTCTTCTTACCCCATGTGCTCTAGGGCCTAGGGGATACCAGCTGCAGGGCCAGGTGGTATACATATAGACATATATAAATATTTACATGCTAATAACATGCAAATAAAATATTTACATAAATTAAATTTATGTACCATAAATACATAAATGTTATACATATATGGACATAAGTATTTACATATAAATATGTACACATATTTTACATATTTACACATATGTATATTTATATGTCTCTTATACACACATGTATAACATAAACATATAAACATTTATGTTCTATAACATTTATATATAAATATGTATACATATTTATACATATGTCTTTTGGTCTGTTTTCCCCTACTAGAATTTATTAGAATCTAGCCTCCATGAAGGCAAGCTCTTAGTGCCTAGAATAGTCCCTGGACTTTGATAGGCACTGAATGACTACATAATTGCATTCCAGACAATATGCTTGATTCCAAGATACTCATCCTTCCTAAGAATTTTAGCAAGAACAACAAAACAAAAGGCCTAACCACCTGTCATAGTAAGGAACTTTAGGTTAACCTCTAGATTCTACATAATAAAAAGTTGACTTCACTTTCTACAAATCAAGCACCTACAGTGAAGGGGGAAAAGGGTTTGTATACTTTATGCAGAGAAAAATCTGGTAAACTCAAATTCTGTTGCATCATTTACCTGGAAATCTTGTGCAGTGCCTTGATTTTTGATGTTTTAGAGGAAGTGAACAAAACTAATTTTTTTTTCTTTCTTGTGCCAAATATCATATTTTGGGATATTTGAAAGAATTTCATGAGGCTGCAGTTTGAGCTGTTTCCTCACATCAAGCCATTTTTGTAAATAGAAGATTCAACTTTTCTGGTCCCCTAGTGACTCACAAGATTATTTTTTCTAATTGATGTTAATATCCTGAACCTGAAACCAACAGGGAAAAATAAGAACAGTGATTTTTTTTTTTTTCCAGTAAAGGTACTCAGATCCAACTGAACAGGAGGTTTCAACAGATGGCAGCTGAAATAAATCTCTCTATATAGTGGAATTACAGAGTTTAAAGAATTGTATAGCCCATAATCTACCACTGCTCATGCTCTATGTTAAAGATGTAGCAAAGTAATTACATTTGGGGAATTCCCTGGTGGTCCGGTGGTTAGGACTCCTCGCTTTCACGGCCTGGGTTCAATCCCTGGCCGGGGAACTAAGATCCCTCAAGCTGCATGATGAGGCCAAAAAAAAAAAGTAATTGCACTTGTAAAAACGTGCAACATTGTCTCACATTTTCATTCTTGTATAAGTAAGGTTTCTTCTGCCTGGATGGACCTTTCCTTTGATTTGGCTTTACCTTCTCCAGAATGTTTCTTCTGATCTTGGTCTCAATTTAAGCAATTCTCTGTGTCTGAAAGACCTTTTACATAGTTTACATTACATAAATTATCATGTATTATTAATTTGCTACTCTCATTCCCCCCAAATATTGTTTATTGAAACAATAAAAGACACTTTTCTATTTCTGTGTTCCATTTTCATTGTATAGCACCTGCCATAAGTAGGTGCTCAATAAATATTTGCTAAATGAATGAATAACAAGTCCTCTCTTCCACCAGTTTAGCAGTGTGAACTAACGTTCCCCAGGTTCTAAGCTATTAGTTGAAATAACAGAAAAGTAGGAAATTACTCATCAGAATCTTCCTTAATTCAGTTTTCAAAATTACAGTTCCTGTGTTCCTTTGTCTTGATAAATATACTCAGTAGACAGTTGAGATCCTGAAAGCCTTTTGAAGCTTTTGGACTACATGAACTAAATAAAGCTAGGTATAATAAAATGCTTTCTACCTTTTATTCTATTTTGAACACATTTTTATTTAAGAAGTCACTGTCATTCAGTTATCAGTTGAAATGCTTTATTTCTTAAAGGTATTTTTTAAAAAATAATTCAAATCTTTTTATATTTCAAATTAGCTATCCTAGCCTTAGATTTAAAACTCATTTTTCCTGAGTATATTTTCTCTTTATTTAAGAGTAATATATTTTCATAGAGTGTGTTGAAAATTAGGAAAATCAAGGGTTCTTGTTCTGTCAGGCGCAGTGTTTAGAGTGTTATTTTGATAAAATCCAGTAGCTCTGATATTGCTTGAAAATACTTGGTCCTTTGGAGTATAATAGCAGGGGAAAAACTGTGGCATGGTTAAAAATTCACCATAATTACTTGAATTGGTTTTATACATAATCATCTTAGGTTTTGATAGTGAGGTAGCTGTATGGAGTGTCTTTGGGTCCAACATACATGAAAACACAGGATTGCCAGGGTTCACACAAGGAGGCAGTTGTTCAGGTTTCATTTCTGTTTCTGAATTTGAAGCTGAAGTAATTTTCTTATCCTAAAAGATAAATGCATAAAATAATTCTCAATTATAAAGTTCTGAAAAAAACAGAATTATTTAAACTTAGCCCTAAGCCTTTCTTACCCCACTACTCACAAAAAGTGACTCGAAAAAGATCAAAGACAAATGTAAGATCTGATACCGTAAAACTCCTAGAAGAAAACACAGGGAAAAAGCTCCTTGGAGTTGGTCTTGGTAATTTTTTGGATATGACAACAAAAGTACAAGCAATAAAAGCAAAAATCAATAAGTGTGACTACATCAAACAAAAAAGCTTCTGTGCAGCACAAGAACAGCAGAAGGAAGAGGCAGCCTTGGAATGGGAGAAAATATTTGCAAACCATACATCAGATAAGGGGTTAATTTCCAAAATATCTTTAGAACTCATACAATTCAATAGCAAAAAACCAAACAATATAATTAAGTAATGGGCAGAGGATCTGAACAGACATTTTTCCCGAAGAAGACATACAGATGGCCAACAGGTACATGAAAAGATGTTCAACATCCTTAATCATCAGAGAAATGCAAATCTAAACCACGATGAGATATCAATCCACACCTGAAGAATGGCTATTATAAAGTTAAGAGAGAATAAGAGTTGGCGAGGATGTGGAGAGAAGGGGACCCTCGTGCACTGTTGGTGGGAATGTAAATTGGTGCAGCCACTGTGGAAAACAGTATGGAGGTTCCTCAAAAAACTAAAAATACAGGACGTCCCTGGTGGCGCAGTGGTTAAGAATCCGTCTGCCACTGCAGGGGACGTGGGTTCGAGCCCTGGTCTGGGAAGATTGCACATGCCGCGGAGCAACGAAGCCCGTGCACCACAAATACTGAGCCTGAGCTCTAGAGCCTGCGAGCCACAACTACTGAACACATGTGCCACAACTACTGAAGCCTGAGTACCTACAGCCTGTGCTCCACCACAAGAGAAGCCACCACAAAGAGAAGCCTGCGCACCACAACTAGAGAAAGCCCGCGCACAGCAACGAAGACCCAACGCAGCCAAAAATAAATAAATAAAATAAATAAATTAAAAAACAACCAGAAAAACTAAAAATAGAACTATCATATGATCCAGGAATTCCACTTCTGGGTATATATCTGAAGGAAATGAAATCACATCTTGAAGAGATATCTGTACTCCCATGTTCACTGCAGCATTCACAATAGCTAAGACATGGAAACAACCTAAGTATTCATCAACAGATGAATGGATGAAATTTTGGTATATACACACACACACACAACGAAATATTATCAGCCATAAAAAAGGAAGGGATCCTGCCATTTGCAGCAACATGGATGGACCTTGAGAGCATTATGCTAAGTAAAGTCAGAGAAAGACAAATACAGTATGATCTCACATATATGTGGAATCTGGAAAAAAAAAAAAAGTCAAACTCAGAGCAGAATGGTGGTTGCCAGGGGCTGGGGATGGGGGAAATAGAGAGATGTTGGTCAAAGGGTACAAACTTCCAGTTATAAGAAGAGTAAGTTCTAGGGATCTAACGTACAGTATGGTGACTACAGTTAACAATACTGTATTATATAATTGAAAGTTGCTAAAAGAGTAGATGTTCTCACCATACCCACACACAAAAATTTGTAATTATGTGAGGTGATGGACATATTAACTAATCTTACTGTTAATCATTTCACAGTATATATGTATATGAAAGCATCATGTTGTACCTTAAACTTACACAATATTATATGTCAATTATACCTCAATAAAGCTGGAAAAACAATAGAGAAGAAAACAAAAACTTAGCCCCATCTACTCTCCTTTTGGGAGTCATTTTCTCTGGAGGACATTGAAGAGTACCCATTCAATTATATATATCTGTACAGAGCAAACTTGTCAAAAGTATGTACAAGGTAGCTTTTTAAAATCCTGTACTAGAACTATGAGAATTTATAAAAACGTGTAACTTATAGAGTAAGACTGCAATAGGTCATAGTTCGAAGAGGACGTACAGCTTAATTTCAGAGTGAAAAGGGAATAAGATAAACATTCAGGGATCTTAACCTTGCGGGGGATAGCCATTAAGCAAATAATTATACAACTGACTAATTGTGGTAAGTGCTATGAAGAAAAAAAATTCAGGATATTTATGAAGACATATAGGGGGTTCTAACCTAGTGTGAGGGCCTAGGAAGGCCATTCTGGTGAAGTGTCGCTGAATCTTAAGACTGGAAGGCAAGCGAAGGAAAAGATAGAGGAGGGCACAAAGAAAAAGCATGGCCAAAGTGGAGTAAGTTAGAGTGAAAATGGCTGCAGATGAGAATAGAGGGGCAGGAGCCAGATCCTGAAGGGTCTGGTTGGCTATGTGAAAAGTTTAGATCTTTATGGTAAAAGCAATGGAAAGCTATTGAAGCGTTTTAAGGAGAACCATGTCATGATGTAATATGCTTTTTAGTAAGATTACTTTGGCTGCCGTCAGAGACTTGAATGGATGTGGAGAGGAGCTTCAGTGTTCCATGTGACTGACGATGATGATTTATAGAAGAATGGTGGTATAGAGAGACTAGTAAATAAATTTGAGACACATTTTGGAAGTAGAATTCATTGGACCTGGTGATTGATTGGATGTGGATAGTGAGGAAGAGGGACAGATCAAGAAAGACTCCCACATTTCTGGACAAACATTTGGGTAGATGGTGGTGCCATTTACTACAATTTAATATGTAATTAACATATATAATAAATTTAATAAATATTTAAAATATACATAACTTAGCTATTTGGGGAGGGAGGGAGCAAGATATTACAAAGAATGGGTACAAAAGTGCATATTGCTTTCTAGCAATGCATATAACAAGCTTATCCTTAGTAAAGTCAAGTCTATAAAAAACATCAAGCTTCAATAATGAAGGTGAAAGAATTCAAATGGAACACACTATATGCACCTTATCACTCATTCAACAAATACTGAGTACCCACTGTGTACCAGGCATTGTTAGATGATGGAAAAATAGTGATCAACAATCTAAAGTTCCTAGAACTTACATTTTATTACCTAGAAGACAAGCACATAGGAAACCAGCTCAATAATGTTGGGAAACTGGTTATTTAAAAAAAATGTAGGTCTTCACCTTCAAATATTAGGTGTCACCAGTTCTGGGTTCTGATGTTGCCAGTGATAATAGCTGTGTGACTTTGATAAAATTATTTTGCAAGGATTCAAATTCCTTGTCTATAAATATAAAACAAAGGAGATGGATTAGTTTTTTTTCTTTTTCTAATCTGAGGTTATAAGGGCTCTCCAAATGTAGCAATAGGAAAGTGATTTTCAGTTATTTGAAAAACATGAAGGAAGTGTATATTTACTTGTGATAAGGCTCTTAAAAATGATTGTGGTGTCCATGTAGGCAAAAAATTTTGGTAGTTAAAAAACCCTCCAAATTTGGCAACTTCTGGAATACTTAAGATCTAAGTCCTTCCAGATCAGAAATTATATTATTATATCTAACCTCATAGAGATTGGCAGGGTTCTGTAACTCTGACTTTTTAAGGTTGCATTAAATAGAAGGTTGTTTATATGCATTAAAATTCTTTTGCTTTGAAGACTCTATAGTAGATGCTTGTGATTCATGAGGCTCAGACCCTTTAAGAATTCTAAATCCTTAAAACTAGCAAGCATATAATCTCAGTTTCTCCAACTCTAAAAATGGAGGAAAGAATATTGACCAAGTTGCTGTGTCACGCTTAAATTAGGATCAAATCTGGGTCAGATTAGTTCGGTTCCTCTTAGACTAACTCAGCTCCCTCTGAATTCTTGGGTTATTCTACTTAATGTCTCTGCAAAGTTAAGTTCCCCACTGTCAGGAACCTATTTGTTTTGAAATCTTGAGTTCAAACCTGCAAATGTGAAGTATTTACTCCACTTTCTTTTCTTTTGTTCAGATTTGAAGAAGTATAATAGAGTGTTGGAGGAGTAGCACAGGCAAGAACTTTGTGGCCTAGATTCCAATCCTTTATCATCACTGCACCTTTGTTTTTATATTGTCTGTAAAACTGGGAAAAAAGGGGGAAAAAAAAAACAACCTGCCATAGTTCCTGTGGTTGTGGAAATGAAAGAAAATCGGATGTAAATGATACGCTGCTATATAAATGGAACCAATTTTTAACATTTTCTTTTTTGCAGGTATACTTCAATGCATATGCATGATCTTCCAGAATTCAGTTCTGAAATTTACAGGTTAAGAAAACTTTACAGTAGTGTGCTACCATTTACTAACATTCATTATCTTGTAGGAAGCTGGCAAAGCTGAAAGTAGAACTCATCAGTTCTTGCTGTGTATTCTTTTTTGACACTGCTTATTGTTTTAAATATCAAGAGCACAGACATTGGAGAATAGTAAGTCACCAGAATCCTACGGTATCACAACAGGTCAGCTTTTCTCAAAATGTCTAGGTTCTCTCAGCACATGGAAGGCTTCTTAGGTGGAAGGTGCTGCCCTGTGACTTGTGAGAAAAAGTACCAACCCTAATTTACTTTATGGACACCAGTCAGGTTGCCCAGGGCAACCTCAGTCCCAGAGGTTGTGACTTTCAAATCACCTTCTGCAACTGGCTCTAAAATTCTGATCAACTTTCAATCAAAATGGAATACAGAAAACAGAATCTAGTGAAAATAGAAGACAAATTTTGTTGGCATAATCCGTACCACACAATCTGTAAAAGTTAGTGTCTACCGAAATCTTTTAGACCTCCAGGACAATTCACAAATGTTTACGGACTTGGAAACAAAATACCCCTTGCTTTTACTTTATATCCTAGGCCCTCACTGCAACTTTCTTATTTGGGTTTCGACCTCTTCAAATCTGGTATTCTTAAAATGTAGAGTTCAAAACAGATACAATCAAAAACAAAACAGCCTAATATAAAGAATAATAAAAAGATTACTTTAAATTCTCTGCTAGGTTATACATTGGGTCAGCAACTGTTACTGAAGGAGAAGAAGGTTAATGAAAATTATAAATGAATCTTTTAAAATCGATTAAGTCTAAAATTAGACTGTGCAAGTGCCTTGAAAATCTACAAATAGATGGTATTAGCTTCCTTACTAATTTAATTTTCAGGCTTTCCTAGAATTAGAGAAAACCAGGCCACTTTGACTTTTCCAAGTCTTTTGTTATAAACACACACACATTTTTATAAAGATAAATAACAAGCTACTGAAATAATAAAAATGCCCATTATAGAAGCTGTAATTATAAAATTAAAAAAATATATTTTTTTTGGTTTTGTGTCACAGTTGATGTTAACTACAGTAACAACAAAAGCAAAAAAAACCCTGTAAGTCTAATTTTGAGGCACCCTTTTGTTTCCCCTCAGGCCCACCATCCTCCTTGTTCATGTTTTTCTTAATTTATCTTTTTCTGGCCACAATTAGGTGACAGAGAATTAAACCTTAACTTTCTACTGTTTCCATCAACAGTGAGTATAAATGCACCATATACTTTGTTCCCCTCATATCCTTTTTTGAACAAGACACAATGTAAACAGATGTCAAATTAACAAGGTACGTTTTTCTTGTTCAAAACCATCACGGCATTTTGCAATGGGGCATGAGTTGCATACCATCCCCAATCATCTTTATACCTTCAGAGGCAATTCTGGCTTAATGCAATGCATGTTACATCTGTGTAGCCCAGCGGTTGCCTACAACGGTGGGGTTTTTTTGGAGGGTGGGGGTGGGTGGGAGTGTGGGGTGCCCAAGTTTATAGTAAAGAGTACCGACAGTCAAAAACATCCAGCCCTCTGCCCAAACCCACCCAGTCGCCCTCGGTCATTCTCGATATCTTCTTTATTTTTTTCGGCAAACGCAGTCTTTTCCTGCAGCGGATGGCAAGGCCAGCAAGCGCCGACTTTTACTACACCCAATTAAAGCAGCAAAGAGAAGGCGAACCGTCGGCTGGATGGATACGTGTAAACTAATCGGCCTAATCCCGGGAGCCGTCCTCCAGGGTGGAATCCTTCGGAGAGGCTGTAGCAGGCCGTCTCCACAGTAACCGGCCGCGGCGCCTCTGCAGTGCCGGGGCCCGGATGTTGTGAGGATCACGGCCGCGGGGCCCGGCTTCCGGCAGCCTGCCGGCGGCGGACTGCGCTCCTCTTCGGGAGTCGTAGTTCTTCCCTCCGCCGCCGCCCGGTATAAGGCGAGGGCGGGACTACGAGTCCCGGCATGCGCCGCGGCGCCCCGCCGCCCTCCGCCTTTCGGCTGCGGTCGCCTGCGAGCAGGTTGTTGTTTTTATGAGAGGCGTCACTGCTCTCGGAGCTGTGACCGCCGCCGCCGCGACAGCTAACGCCGTCGGGCGGAGGTGGCGCTGCTCCTTCAGGTACGGCCCTGGGCGAGTTTGGACCCCAGGAGGGGAGTCCGGGCCGACTGTCGGGGTCCTGGCTTAGCCGCCTGGCGGAGGCGGTCGCGGGGTTTCCGCTGAAGGGGGGCTTGACCCTAGGCGCTCGGTGTTTGCGGCCGCCTGGGTGGCCTCCTCGGAAGGCGAGTCTGCATCCCCCGTGGCGGAGCCGGTCCGGTGGTCCTGCAGCCTCGGTTCCCTGCGTTGCAGACGCGAGCGGTGTGCCGGGAGTGTGGGGGAACCGACAGCCCAGGGGACGCACCCGCCTTCTTCCGCTGGGCTGGCTTAAGGCTCTCCTCGGTCCTGATTGATGAGAATCCATATGGTAAGATGTTATGTGCGTCACCCCGCCGGGTTTTCAGCCGGCCGGTCTTTTTTGGTGACGTTTGAGCCCCGTGATGACAGGAAGAGAAAGATTAAATAATGTGTTTGAGATTTCTGCTTGTGAGCGTGGCTGATAATGATCAAATCTCCCTGTCTATCCTGTTCCGCCTCCACCGGTCCCCTTCCTAATCGATAAGCCCTCCGTAGCAGCAGGTCATACCGTGCCTTGTACGCGTTACTGTTTATCTTTATTTAACGAATCAACTTTTTGCCTTTGGGAGCGCCAATTTTAACGAACTCAGCCAATTAGGTACTTTGTTGAGTGGGTGAAATTTGCACTCAGTGTGGCTTTATTAAAAAATGGAATGGAGCCTTCTTGTAGCTAGAATAGGTAATTATTTTAGTACTGCGAATTTTAGGAGGTTTGCCTCCTCAAATAAGGTCACATCTACTGGACGGTACTTGAAATGTCATTATTAGCGCATCGTATCTTTGGCTTAACGTTTGAATCTTATTAGGCCCCACCTTTCTCAGGGGGGTATTTATCACACCTTGGACGCTAGTGTGAATGGTTTACTATAATTCCCTGAGCTATGGTCATAAAGGGGAAGGGAAGGGAGAAAGTGAGGGTATTATTTTAATAAATAATTTTTAATCCTTTACCCAACCTAAGGATGGGATTCTAATTAAAGAAGCTATTAAAAATCGCTCTCAAATAATATTTGAGGGTGTGGGAAATACTAGTTTTTAAATGAAAGTAGGTTAGAAAGTAGTGTAATACTAATTTTGTTAACTAAACCATAGGACTAGAAGTGATTCGATGTCTATTAGAAACAAGACTCAAAGGAGTGTAATAGTTATAAAGTGATTAGATGGTGAAACTACAAATTATTTTTTTCTTTATACTTTTTGGTATTTTCCAAATTTTCTATAGGAAAAAACCTTAATTTAAAGAAAAGGACACAGGTGCAGCAATTCCAGTTATACAGACTCTTTAAACATTAATTTTAAAAAGCAAATAACAACTAAAAACAACATAGGCAGAGCCCCTGTTACTGCATCCACGGACTCTGTGAATAACAAGTTTAAATGTATGTAAGTTAGTTGTTGAGAAGTGACAAGAAATGCATTGGTTGGACTGGAAAGGAAACAAAAAAATATGACAGTAATTCTTAGCATTTGTACATCTCGTCTTATTTTGATCTGTTTTCATTTTGTACAGTAAAATCAAGACAAGATTGCTTACTTTTCTTCAATTAAGGGAGTGCAATCTTGATTATTACTGTAACTCAAGGTGACAAAGCATGGGCATATTAATCTGAAAAGATCTGGGATGTAGCAGGATTTTTCATTTATTATTTGTAAACATTTGCCAGTGGAAATAAAGAAGTTAAACATTATTATAAAATGGGGGCTTTAAGCTTGTTTTCATCAAGTCATTTCAAGTATCAATACTATGTTTTATATGCCTGATATTTTGGATTATGTTTTTGTTTCATTTTCTATTATGGATATGTTGGATATGGTTGAGTAAGTAGCATATTTAGCCCACATTTTGTTTTCTGTCATAAAGAAAGGGCCACATTGTTCTTCGATAGGAATAGTCCATGTATTTTTGCAGTTACCAGTCTTGAGAAAATGGGGTTTACCTCAATTCCAAGTGTCCATTAACTCAATAGAAGAGCCATTCTGAAGCTTTGTTTTTATTTTTTTGCTTTTTTGTTTTTTAAGCTGTAGAAGTCATACTTTGTTTTCTTAGGTTCTTTTCTTTGGAGCCTTGCTTCTCTCCCCAGATTTCAGTTTCTTTTCAATATTTTCTATTGTTTTATTTTGTGTATTTTGTGCCCTTTGTTGGCTCAATATCTCACTAAAAATTTGGGTTCATTTACAGGGCATAAGAAACATTCATAATTACTTAACATGTTTGATTTACTAACTGGTTCCACAGTATTGTGTAGGTTGTGTAATTGTATTTTATCTAAGTTAAATATTTAAAAAATTAGGTGAGTTTGAACTGAGAGCTTAGAAGTAGTAGTTTCTGACATGTAAAGAATATGGACACAGTGCAAGGCCTGTTAAGCCCAGGGTATTTTAAAACAGAAAATGCAGACTCATCTAACAATGCAGAACTACTAGAGGCTGAATTGCTTTTGTGTTTGAGTGGTTAAGATGAGGAAGTTGCCATATTGTAGGCGATAACTTACATTTTCAAGAATTTTCTTCCTGGGAGTTGTGCAGTTTTTGTTTTGTTTTTAAATTTATTTGTAAAAAATTTGTTAAACAGTTTTTAAAGGTTACTTTCCATTTACAATTATTACAAAATATTGGCTCTGTTTTCCATGTTGTACGATACATTCTCGAGCCTATCTTATACCCAGTAGTTTGTACCTCCCACTCCCCTACCCTGTATCGCCCCCCCCAACCACTAGTTGGTTCTCTATATCTGTAAGTCTGCTTCTTTTTTTGTTATATCCACTAGTTTGTTGTATTGTTTATGTTCCACATATAAGTGATATCTTACCATGTTTGTCTGGTAGTTCTGCAGTTTTGACTAAATTAAAATAGTTAAAAAAAATGAGTTGGTTTAAAAGGTCATGTTCGATGTATTGCACTAGATAAACTTGAAAATAAAAATCTCAGTTTGAGTTCTAAGGTGAAATTTAACTCTGTAATATGGGGAGGATTGCAACTAACTGATAGATTGAGAGGATTTTTTTTCCAAGGGGTGTTTAAGGTGTGGAAACCTGCTTAAGGGCTTATAGAGTTTTCTGGAGGAAGTATTAGCAAGGAAGTATTAGTATTAGCAGTAAGTCAGAAATCTAATTTTTCTTCAGTATTTGTCCATAAAGCAGTTTCCTAAAACCTTATTTCTGGTTCATGTTGCCAGCATGATGAAATGTGAAAAAAGAATTGGATTGGGAGTCAGGACGTTTAATGATGTTGACAAATAATTTAACTTATGAGCTTCTATTGTTTCCATTTGTACATAATAAGTAACAGCCATTGCCATACTTCATGGGGTATGTGTGAAGATCAAATCAGATATAAAAAGTCGTATCACTTTGTAAGTGGCAGAGTGATCTACCCATGCCAAGTATTATTGGCCTGCGTAAGTAACATTTACATAAAGCATATTATACATTTGAAGTGTGATGACTTAATGTGATATATATACTTTTGGACTGAGAAGTTTGATGGAAAAAAGTCATATGGGATCTTCATTTGATTTTTTTGATAGTGCTTTTTGCCTTTTACTAGGTTGAAGGGAACCTGGCCCCTTTCCTGACTGTGACTTTGTTCTCTACTGCATTAAAGGTTTGGAAATTGCAGTGTGCTTTTATGGTTCAGCCTTTAATTTTGGTTTTGATTTGTTTTAATTGCACATCTAAAGTATAAAGAAGATCTTCAGTGTAACTTAACAGTAGGAAGTGGATGTTGTTTTTAATGTTCTAAAACAGTCCTTTAAGTTGATTTCATGAACAGTGAGTCTACACAGAATGTCAAATTCCAGGTCCTCCCAGAGATACATTACATGTGTAAGCATTTGTCTTTCAGGGAAAGAGATAGTTTAGAGCTTAGACACTCCTTCTGGGGAAGTCAACCCTATCTGTATTACATACAACATCTGCCCCTTGAGATTAACTTCAAGTTGGGTTGACATATAGAACATTCAAGTAAAAAAGTCTTTTAGAAACTTACAAATCAATTCTGCGGACTTTATGAGAGCAAATATAAGCGAAAGTGAAAGGCAAAGAAACATATAATATATCATGGGTTGGTAATGACTGCTTGTATATTTGATTAGTTGATAACTCAAATAACATCTTTACTAACATTTTATCTAATATTACTACTAGAAAGTAACAATGGGTGTGTACTTGTCTATTATGTACTTAAAAAAATGGAAAACAGAATAAAAATATATAAAATCCCTTTGTTTTCCATCTCTCTGGCTTTTTTCCCAAATGAAAAGTAGAAGAGAGTTGTAAAAAAAAAAAAAATTAGGACAGATTATCCTTTTGTGGAAAGTATGTTTAAGATAAACAAAAAATATAGATATATGATGAATACATATATTTTAACAAGTAAAATTATTAAAAAATTTTTTTGAGAGTAGAAAAAACAACATCAAGCTAGATCCCATTAGTTTTACTTATCTCTGAAAGGGGAAGAGGAGCCAACAGGGCCTGGCAGTGCCCAAGTGAGGGTCGTATGGCGCCTAGTCAAGCTTCTAGATTTACTACTGGCTCTTTCAGGCTTTTCCAAAATTAAGATGTAACAATCCTGGAAAGTCAGGATTCTTTTCAGAATGGGAACACCTGGTGAAAAGGTATTTCCATACTAACAGATATCTTAATTTCCCCCCAGCATTTTGAATTCATATGGTTTACTGCTTTGTTTCAAACTTTTAATCAAAGGTGTAGCTTCTTTTAGATGGAGGCAAAAAGGGATACTTTTATCTTCAAATATGGCAGTAGTTGCTTTTGTTTCCCAATATGAAGGATGTTACATCATAAAAGAAATCTTGTGAAGAAATTGTGTATTGACTCACTTCTTGCAGAATTTGTTTTCTAAACCAAAAAGTTAATTTACTGTATGTAACAGTATTGCTGCCTCTTTCTGGTCATGGATAAAGTGAAATTACTACTATTGGAGATTTTTTTCCAGATACCTATCTTTAGCGATATCGGTGTTTAAATGAAATTCCACTCCATTAAAACTAGGAAAGCCTGTTTGCTATGGACAGGTTATCTTTGAATCCACTTAGAAGATGCATATAACCAAGGGGCAGGACAGCCATTGGACCCACATCTTGATGCCGTAATTACTACACTGTGGACTCTTCAAATCCCTGGGTTATGCTCTTTCTTCTCTAGCATCAGTTTTCTCCAGTAAACTTCTGATACCTCAGATATAAACGTTTTAATATGATTCCCTTTAGTCCTTTAATTTATTCTGAAGAGACTGGTCATCCAGAAGATGATTGGATTTTTGTCAGTCATTCATTTACTTAATATTGGGTTTGTCTTTTCATTTAAAAAAATGTATATTTTTTTCCTGCGGATTATGAAGGTAATAAATAGCTCACTGAAATTTAGCAGACATAATACGTGTAATTATAGTTTTTTTAGATTTGAAAGATACTCTTTAAAATTAGACTAATGCATATAAATTAATATCAATAGGGTTTATTATACATATCATTTTCTGACTTGCTTTTTTCACAGAATATATTATTGATGTCTTTCCATGTCAGGACATGTTGATCTATTTTAAATTTTTAATGGCTGCATTAATAATAGATATTATACATTTTAATTTTAATAAACTCACTCTTGATAGACTTTTCACTTTCTAATTTTGTACTATAAAAATTCAACCATTCTTACACACATGTATATGTATTTTCATATTCATGTGAGTATTTCTACCAGATAAATTCCTAGAAATGAGGTGGATAGGAAATGAAATAGAGATGATAGGTCACAGGGTATCTGCCTGTAAAATTTTGTTATTACAAAATTACTCAAATGATAATAACTATGCATTTTTACTGTTTACAGTACCTATTTTTCTGTATCTGACCTATTAACCTGTTTAATCTTTGTTGATCGTTTAGGCATTAAAATAATCTTGCTACTCTTTGTGTATCTTTCGTAGTAAGGTTGAGCATTTTTTTCCTTATAAGCCATTTTAATATCTTCTATAAATTGCTTACTCATATTCCTTGATAAATTTTCTATTCAGTTTTTTAACCTTTTTCTTACTCATTTATTGGTGTACTTTAAATGTTTTGAAAACTGTTATATATGTCACAGGTATTCTCAGTACATCATTCTTATTTTTATGACTTTTGGCAAACAAGTTTATGATTTTTATATAATAAAAAGCTTTTCCTTTACAATTTCTAGGTTTTGTGTAAAGCTTAGTAAAAAGGTCATCTTTACCCCAGGATTGTAAAACTTTTCTGTTTTGTTTGAGTCTTTTTGTGTGTGTGGTTTTATTTTATATGTTTAAATCTCTGGGCTGTATTTTTACCAGGTGGTCTTAAGCTTTTATGAAGCCTTATCTTAATAATGCCGAACTTTCACAAGGCAAACATGAGAGATGACATCAATCTGAAAGTCTTTTGCAACACCACATTTATGACGTTTAATGGAGAGTATAATTCCTGAGTGATGCAATTTGTCAAAAAACTGATTTTTTCCCCCTTTGGGAGGTAGGAGGGGAAGAACAATGAAATTTACTGTCTTTTTAAATTCAGAAGCGTTTTATGTGAAAATGGCTCTTATCTTTCGCATCTCTTTCATTCTCTACCTTTCACACCAACCATAGAAAGGCTCTGCTGTTTTGAGCATCCAGAATGGCAGCCAGCACTTTAGTTCCATATTCAGAATTACCTGTCAGATCATTTGTCTCTTGATGCTGTTTGGAAGCAATTTAGTTTGGCCTGGGCTTCGTGAAAATATGTTGCAGGATTTATCTGCTATAACAGTTAAAAAGCCATACAAAAACTTACTCTTTTTCAAATAAAGAGTTTACCTGACCATTCTAGCCAATAAGCCTTGGAATCAACTTCCCTAAGGCAGTCTTTTTTTTTTCCCCCACAGCACAGAGGCCTAGTGGGTACTAGGCACTCCTAGGCTAGGCTTATTTATTGCCAGAGTTTGGGGACTGAAATAAGGTTGACATTGTAGATGAAAAAAAAAGTATAAGCTGAGCCTTCACTTAAGATGAGACTATTTGGAAAAAAGAAAGCAACACAGTGAAAGGTTCTTCCCCCACCACAATGAACAGGATTGAAGACCCTTTAATTCCGCAAAGAGATACAGTTCTCACCATTTACTCCAGAAGTGTTTGTCACAATACTTTTTAAAATGTAAATTTGTGCCAAATTACCATAAAGCATAGTGACAGTAACAGTTTTAGATCCTTACTTAGACAGAAAATCTTAGAATTTCTTAAGCTTTTCTGTTTCAACCCCTTCATTGTGGTGCTTAGTGATTTTAGTGGCCCTAGCTCCCTTTTGAAAATAGGCAGGAATAAAAAAAATTCATAATTGTGGTACATTTAAAAGAGGCAAGCTTAAGGGGTGGGGCTAGACCTGGAAATTAGACCTGTAGCTCATTACTATTTCTGATCCTTCAATTCCTGATCTGAGTAAAAATGCTTGTGTGTCCTTTTCTATAGATAAAATAGAATATTAAGCGATTAAAGATGAGAGATTATTATGTATGTATTGTATGACTTCTGACTAGTAGAGAGCAGTTAAAATTTTTGTGCAGTTATAGAGACATTGAAAATTAAATTGAAACTTCTTATCAAAAGCTTTGAACTTAACACTAACTAGTAAAGTAACTCATGGATAAAAGTAATAGAGGCTGCTCTTAGGCAAGCTATGCTAAGAAGTACAGAACTTATGCTGAGAAATAAGAAATAAATGCGATACATTCAGGGGAAGGAGAGATCAGTGTGTCAGAAACATGAAGGAAAACTTCATGGAGGAGACTGAGCCTTAAAGATGGAAATCAGAAGAAAGGAAAGGAGGAAAGCATTCCAGGAAGTGTGACTTGAGTAAGTGAAGACATGGAGGTAGGGCTGTGCTCCTCTACTTGTAGCAAGTAGATTACTTTGATCAGATGAAATAGCCCTGGAGGAGAGAACTAATCGATTGCAAGCTAGGCTAGAGCCAGGTAGTGGAAGCATTTGGATGTCCCCTTAAGAAGTTTGACTTTATTGTACAGAATACTTATTCTCAAGGTCATGGGGAGACTTTTGCACAGGAAGTTTAAAAAAAAATTTCTAGCATTTGGAATAAGTACTGCATGTAACCTGCAGTCAGTTTCATTGTTGCCTGTATGTAAGTGTTCAGGGTGGTTGTGTGTGTTTAGGGAGGGACCAAGCAAAGAGTTGCAAAATAGCACTGTAAAAAGTGGTGAGTACCATTGTAATTAAAACAGCCTTGTTTTGGTGCTGGAATATAGATCATTGGAACAGAATGGAGACTACAGAAACTGATTCATAAATGTATGGGACTTTATGTGACAGAGAGTGGCATTTTAAATCATAGAAAAAATATGGAATATTTAATAATTGACATAATTTCTACCTCACACTAAAAGGGAGAATACCCAGATTCACACATTAAATAACTAAATGTAAAAGCCAAAACT
The DNA here is from genome assembly GCF_949774975.1 of Lagenorhynchus albirostris. NCBI lineage: Eukaryota > Metazoa > Chordata > Mammalia > Artiodactyla > Delphinidae > Lagenorhynchus > Lagenorhynchus albirostris. The sequence goes on along the minus strand of NC_083095.1, from coordinate 114,195,324 downwards.
GAAAAAGTATTAGTAGAAAATATAGGAGAACTATTTACAATCTTGAGAGTAGGGAAGACTTTCTAAAGCAAGGTGTAAAATATAGGCTATAAAAAATACCTTATTCTCCATCCTCAACATTTGACTGCATAAAATTTAAAGACATCTATGATAGAAGATATTTTTTTAAATTGAAGCATGCTAGAAAAAAATATTTGCAGTAGGTTTAGCAGTGAATTCATTCATGACCCAATTTATGAAGAACTTCTGAAAATCAACAGAGATAGCCCAATAGGAAAGTGAACATGTGAACATTAGTTCATGGGAAATGAAATAAGGATAGCCAATAAACATAGGAAAAGATGCACAACCCCACTGAGTCATCTGGGAAATGCAAATTGAAATAGGAGATTTACTTTTTTTTGCTCATGACATGATCAGAAATTAAAGATGGTTGTTACATTTTTGGTGAGGTTGTGGAGAAATCGGTACCTTCTTGTGTTGGTGGGAGGTCTTCCCTAACGACCTTATTTAAAATTCTGATCCCTACCCCCTACTCCCTGCGTTCAGTTTTCCCCTTTTGCTTTATTTTTCTCCACAGTACTTGCCACCAACTAACTTAACTACATCTTCTGCTTGTTTATTTCTGTGGGGTTGTTATTGGACAAAAAATAGAATATAAGAGACATTTAAAAAGTTTTTATTAGTTGGGATCTTGGGTCCTCTTTCCTTTATCCAACAGTCTGGTTTAAAGCAGGCATTTCATATCCTCTTGGGGAGATGAAAGTTCCAGAACCTCTGAAAAGCATGATAGAAGTAGGTTCTTGAAAGCTGTCTAGACTGACTGACTCATCTTTGATCACATTTACAGTACAGCAGCACTTTTGGGACCTTTGGTCACAGCCCATTGGTTGGCTTACCTCGGAATTGTAGACGTGTGGGAGAATAATGCCCCCATTCTTCTCCATCGTGTCTAATTCTAGAAGATACAGTAATGGAAACCGTACCTTTTCCATAGTAAAATGTAGCTACTCAGGAATGATGAGGGGCACCATCATATCAGCTAATATTCACTCCAGTTGTATTTTATGAGGTAAAATTAATATTGTTGCTCTGTTATTAGTTTTGACAGCTGCCACCTAAAGTGTAATTTTAAATTACATCTTTGGTCTGTATCTCTCCCCTAAATTCAGTCTCCAGCTGCCTACTTGACGTTTCAACTTGGACGTGATAATAGCTGTCTCAAATTTAATATGTCCCCGATGAGTTTACCAATTTTCCTTTCATAACCTGCTGCTTTTGAAGTCTTCCAGTCTTAATGGCCTTTCCATTCTTGTATTTACTTAGGACGGGGGTCATCCCTCATACCTTGTATTCAGTACGTCAGGAAGCCCAGTTGGTTATACCTTCAAAATATAGGTATAATTTGCCCACTTCTTACTGTCCTTGCTACCACCCTGGTCCAAAGCACCATCATCTCACGTGGATTACTGTGGTAGCTTTGCAAATGGTCTTCCTGCTTCTGCCTTTGCCCCCTCACAGTGCTGTCTCAATAGGGCAGCCAGTGTGATCCTCAATTATTCCTTTCCTCAAAATACTTCTGTGACTTTTAGTTTCACTCAGTAAAAAGTCTTAGGATCTGTAAGGCCCTACATCATTTGTCTCCCACTCCATTATCTCTCTGTCCTCATCTCTTTCCACTTTCCTGGTAGCCCACTTCTCTCCAACCACACAGGCCTCCTTGCTGTTTCTCGTAGATATGGGCTTGGTTCCACCTTTGTACCTACTGTTCCTTTGGTCTGAAACACTCTTTACCCAGTTAACTGCACGATGATTCACTCACTCATTCAAGTCTTTGCTCAAATATACCTTCTTAAGGAAGCTTTCGCTGATCATCCTCTTTGAAATTAAGCCTCTCCAACCCAGCATTTTCTATTCTCTTTTCCCATGCTTTCTCTGTAGTAGGAAATATACCGTCAAATACACTGTGTATTCTACCAGGTAATGCTGTTTATTGGATGACTCCAGTGTGAAAGAGGAAGTGCTTAGGAAAATTGAGATGATTTTTTTTTCCTTTGGCCACACCATGTGGCATGTGGGATCTTAGTTTCCCAACCAGGGATTGAACCCATGCCCCCTACATGGAAGCATGGAGTCTTAACCACTGGACCGCCAGGGAAGTCCCAGAAAATTGAGATGAATTTAATTCAGACTATTGCAATAGGAATATCTCAATGAACCGAGGAGTTTTATAGAGGCAAGTAAACAAGGGACTCAGAATGGGTGGAAGTGAGTCTTACCTGGGATTTTTTGAGGGCAGGTTGGTCCTTTGCAGTTAGCTATCAGTCAGAACACAAAACAGGATGGGGAAATTTCTCAACCTTCCTTGCTTTCCTGGAGCACAGGGCTCAGATGAAGTTCAACCTAGTCAATTACTGATAGAATTTAAGCTCCAGGAAGGCAAGACTCTTATTTGTTTTGTACATTGGTATATTTTCAGTATCCTGCATGTGCTAAGAACTCAATAAATATTGAATGAACAGATGGATAAAGGAGTAAATTAAAAATGGTACTAACTGTAGGCCCATCTGCTGGAGAGTTTGATTATACTAGTGTAGTATAATCCTTCTACCTTAAGTAACTTCATAAATGAGATACGAACATCCATGTAATAAATTTACATCCTAATATGACTAACGTGCTATATTCTATGTGGAAAACCGTATGTTTATAATTCTTAGTGTCAAATTCTCTTCCATAGAGTTCTATGAATAAAATCTTACATGTTGTGAAGAAATGTTCCATAGGATTTCTTATGAAGTGAGAATCAATTTAAATGATTTGTCTCTGTTCTAGAGGCTATTATTATAGGATTTTGGAGTTTATCTTGAAGGCACTGGAGACCAATTTTAAGTGATTGATTAAGTGATCAGATTTATGTGTTAGGATAAACAGAGTAGGGACAGCATTGGGAAGGAGTGACTGGAGGGGAATTTGAAACTGCAGGCAGAGATCTCTTAGAGAGCCGTCACTGTAATACAAGTGGGAAATGATGAAGTTGGGATAGGAAGTGAAAAAGGATTTAGACCTGATTGGATTTTTGGGTCAAGGCAATTCTAGTTATCCCAAATGTAGTTATCCTAAATCTAGGATTTTTGACCTGATGTTTGGTGGCTTTTTCTTGCAGCCAGATTATTTTTGGCTAATGCTGTTCTCTGAGATGATAGAAACAGGAAGAGGAGCAGGAAGATAATCTTAGTTTTGTAGATGCTTTATTTGAAAGGCCTGAGAAACCTACTAGTGATCATCCAAAAAGCAATGGGGAAATATATGACCTGAGATTGGGGTAAAGAAGCTACCCTGAGGAATAAAACGAAGCCTGAGTCTAGAAAAGGGCTTCAAGTTTATCATCTTCATAAAGTACCCTTAGCTTTATAACTTTGTATGATTTTTTATGCCTTTGTAACTTTCCCATAAACTGTTTATTTCTAAGTTATTATTAGTAAAGCCCTCAAAATGGAACAGGTTTTTGCATTTACCTTTGGTCAAAATAATGGGGAGAGGAACTTCATGGATTCCTCCAGAATTTTGAGTTCCTTGAGGAACAGTTTAGAAGTGTGTCAGTAACTGCATCATCACCCAGAAATGTTTACCTTTTTTCTTTATTGAGTGCTTAATATGTGTTACCGGTCAAGTAAACAAGCAATTACAGCGTAGTATTGTATTTTAAGTAGTAGATTAGGGAATATACTAGTCTTTGGGGATGGGGTCAGGGAATGGTTCACGAAGTGATGCATTAGCTGAGATAGAAGAGTGGGCACAGGAGTTTGGGTAGAAGTAAGGAGGTGAGGAACTGAGATCAGAATATGCAAAGCCCCTGAATTAAGAGAAAGCTAAGCTTTTTAGCAGAATTGAAAAGGTGGAGGGAAGAGGGAGGGGATGGAGGGAGAGAGGATGAGATGCTAGAGACAAAACACTTGATATTTAAGGCCTGTGGGCATTATCCTGAAGACAGTATGAAAATCTTAACATTTTTAAGGAATGACAAAATATTACCATTTTAAGAAGATAACTGGCTGTAGTGGGGAAGTTCAAATACAGAGGCAGCTTTCAGAGTCAATGTGTCTAGGATGGGGCTCAGAAATTTACTTTTTAAAATTTTGATTTAATTTCAGTGCACCCAACTTTTTTTTTTGCGGTACGCGGGCCTCTCACTGTTGTGGCCTCTCCCGTTGCGGAGCACAGGCTCCGGACGCGCAGGCTCAGTGGCCATGGCTCACGGGTCCAGCCGCTCCGTGGCATGTGGGATCTTGCCGGACCGGGGCACGAACCCGTGTCCCCTGCATCGGCAGGCGGACTCTCAACCACTGCGCCACCAGGGAAGCCCTCACCCAACTTTTTGAAAACACCTGAATTAAGAGGGTTCTTTAGTAGGGCTGTGAATTTTGCTTACCAAACTCTTACTGTGGTGTTATGGCCAGTAGGGGAATCTTTTTTTCCTCATTTGGGCTAGATGTGAAGCCTGTTCTTCCTCCAGGGCAAGTAAACAAAGAAACTGGGATCAGATTAAAATGGGCTCCTTGATTTGAGAAATTCAAATATGATAAAGTCCCAGTTTAGCAATGTATGTAACTTTCTTTTGAAATCTTGTTTTTGCTTATCCCCAGAGCAATTAGAGTTCTTGATTGGAAAACAAAAGCTGGGGACTATCTATTTAGAACTGTTTAAATGGAAATTTCCTAGATAAGAGCAGGAGATATATACACATTAAATATCCCTGATCAGGTCTTGTATCCCAGGAGTTTTGGAAGGTTATGTAAGTCTGGGGGTGAGATGGAGCAGCAGTGAGAATGTGGGCTGCTAGAGGAGGTTAGGAACTGGGGGTTTGCAAAGGGAAGAGGAGCTTTCACATGGTGAAGAATGATTGCTTTTTTTTAGGCCAATTTTCCTTTTTTTAAAAAAAATGTTATTTATTTATTTTTGACTGCGTTGGGTCTTGTTGCTGTGCACAGGCCTTCTCTGGTTGCAGCGCGCAGGCCTTCTCTGGTTGCAGCGAGTGGGGGGCTACTCTTCATTGCGGTGTGTGGGCTTCTCACTGTGGTGGCTTCTCTTGTTGCAGAGCACGGGCTCTAGGCTCACGGGGCTCAGTAGTTGTGGCTCGCGGGCTCTAGAGTGCAGGCTCAGTAGTCGTGGCGCCACAGGCTTAGTTGCTCCGCAGCATGTGGGATCTTCCTGGACCGGGGCTGGAACCCGTGTACCCTGCACTGGCAGGCGGATTCTTAACCACTGTGCCACCAGGGAAGTCCTAGGCCAATTTTCTTAATCGTAAAGCCCTACCTACTTGTTCCATATAGAATGGTTTTTCCAAATACCAAGTCACTTAAACCAAAGTATACTACACTTTCTCTTTTCTTTGTTATTCTTCTTGGTTATTCAGTCCTTTAAAAATCTTTCGTGTCTGTCTTCCTAAATCTCTCCTAACCCCTCCCCATCCTATTTATCCTCTCCCCCTCATCAATACTGGTTAAATTTAGGTGCTCATCTTTTTCATGGAATATTGCATTGATTCTTTGTATCCCACAGGTCTAGGGCCCTTTAGTTGTTTCCCCATTTTAATATGTGCCCTTTGAAAGATTCTGATTTTCAGATATCTTCTTTTAATACTTCACTCATGCTAAATTAATTGAATTTCTTAGAAGTGTCATATTCTTTAACTTTTTCTGCCTTTATTTTTGTAGTGCTTTTCACATTATCTCTTGGGAAATCCTTCCAGTGTCGTCATATTTTCTCTTTTGGCAGTAAAGAACCAGAACTTAATTTTTTTGTGATAGCTCTCAATTTTAAAATTTTGGCAACTAATTCAGTTAAAAAACATGCTGTCCAGCATGTCAAAAACATTACAACCTCATTTATAAAGCCTGCTTTGACCATTTTCCTTTCTTCCTGCAAAGTTAACTGCTCAGTCTTTGTGCAGTCTAATATGTTAACCCACAACTTTGGAATTGTTATAAAATAATTCAAATACAAATAGTAACATCAGAGTTTTTAACTCATGAAAACTGGTTCAATGAGAAATTGGGCTTTATGTAGTCAGTTTAATAAGGAATGGTGAAATAAAATTGCTATAAAATTGGTTAATATACTATAGGGAGGGTATTTAAGCCTAGCCTTTGGGATAGTATTCTCTACTGGACAGAAAAAAGTGCATTTCATTGTAATAGTTTTTGTTTTGTTTTGTTTTTACAAATTTACCTTTAAATTTAGAAACTGCCTGGGCCCTAATTAGTTGTAAATGGGAAATCAAACAATCAGATGACCTCAGGTGAAGTTATTGTAAAATGTTCTGTCTCGAGTGACATTAAAAGTCACACAGTCGTCTTTAGGTCTTATTTTAGATTTTGAATAATTTGTCTGAAAACATGCTTATTTTATACTATCAGTGACCAGCCACCTCTCTGTATCTTCTCTTTTTAAAATATTAATTTACGAGAGTTTCCAGAATCACTAATAGACGGTCCACATCTATATTTTTTGCCCTGTTTTCATTTGTGCACTGGTTCCATATTAAATTGTCTGCAGTAGAGTTCTGTTAGAACACTAACCATCAACTTGGATATAATGGGTTCTCAGTATATGTGCAATAATAGAAGCATTTATAAGACATATGTATAGAACAAAGTCAGCAAGATACCATTTACTTTAATGAGCTTAATTTTTTTTTTTTTTTTCTGGCATGTGGGCCTCTCACTGTTGTGGCCTCTCCCGTTGCGGAGCACAGGCTCAGCGGCCATGGCTTACGGGCGCAGCCGCTCCGCGGTATGTGGGATTTTCCCGGACCGGGGCACGAACCCATGTTCCCTGCATCGGCAGGCAGACTCTCAACCACTGTGCCACCAGGGAAGCCCAATGAGCTTAATTTTGAAGTTTAAATAGGAGTTTCAGATAGAAAGGGTAGAACAAACCGGATAGAGTGACCAATGTGTGCTGGTTTAGGACTTGAGTCTATCTAGGTTATTGCCAATGGCCACAAGTTTCTAACCAACTTCTGGTCTTTTTCTTCCCCTGTTTTAATGTAACTGAAGTGTTACCAACATGGTTATTTTCCTAAAAACCATTTGATCACATTCCTTCCCTGCTTGAAAATATTAATTGCTTCATGTTGACAACAGTAGATTTCATTTTGCCGGGCCTTGGAACTCTTCTCTTTCCCCCACCTGGTTTCTTCAGCCATGATTTTCACACCGTACTGTTCATTGAAAACATAGGCTTTTGCTCTGGCTGACTGTTCCCCATTTGTCGTTCCCTCAGCAGTTGACTTCCTCAGAGTCAGATTGTTTTCATTTACCTTTGTTTCTGCCTGGCCAAATCCTACATTTTCTTTCAGATCCAGCTTGCCTCTTCATTCCACAGTACGACCGTCTACACTGTTTTGGCTCAGGAGGATCTCCTTGTCATAAAGTTTGGTTGTATTTGTTCATATAGATATGCAAGCATATCCTGTCTGGTAAATCTATGGGTGGGTTGTCTCAGTTTCACCTGGAAGGCAGTAAGCGCCACTTTTTGTACTTGGGTCACATATAGTACTTCCTATAGAATTTTTAAAAATGTGTCCCACATATCAATATGTTTTTGTATTTGTAGACCTGAAAAATGTCTGAAAATTCCAGTGACAGTGATTCATCTTGTGGTTGGACTGTCATCAATCATGAGGTATGCTACTGAATACTTTTTATAAGGCAGTTTGTAATATTACAGTGTTAACAGTGATGTAAACTGGGTTCTTTGAAGGCCATTAGTTGTTTACATTTAAGCATAAGGTTCCATTGTCTATAGCTTTTCCCACCTACATTTCACGTCACTGCTGAAAACTCTTCACGAGCCAGCATGTTATTGGACATTGCTTTCCTCAGCTTTGAGACATTAGGCAGGTATTTACTGAGGGCTTATTATTGGTCAGGTCCTGTGCTTTACTTATGTTCTCATAATTTTAAACAACCCTCTGTGGTACAGATTGTTTTCATTCTCATTTCATAGTTGAGAGGACCAAAGCTTACGGAGATTCAGTAATTTGGCCAAGATTATGTAACTAGAAAACATCAGAGCCTGCGTTTAAACAGACCAAGGAGCATGGAGAACATGTGTTCCACCCATGTTATGTTATGTTACGTTACGTTATATTATCATTTCAGAACTTGATGGAAAAAGGACTATGGCTAGAACTCTTAAAAAAATGAATTTGATTATAGAAATGTGATGTTACATAACTAGTACATAATAAACAGTAATTTATTTTCTCACACTGGTAATATATGTTAATTACAGAAAAATCATAAAATAGTGATGTATAGAAGCAGTAAGATAAAAACTATACCTATTTAAAGTGTTAATGGATTTATCTATAATTTTCCTGTTTATTTTTAGACCCAAGCCTCACTTATTTTCCTTCATCAATAAAAATTTTAAACGCTATTTTTTATGATTCCTTTGATAATTTAATATTTAGACAATTGGTTAGTCATGACTTCTAGAAAACAACATTAACCAAAGTTTCTGCAAGACAGTTTTAAAATTTATTAGCAGCTGTACCAGTTGAAATGAATGTGATTTCTTTTTCTTCTTTCTTCTTTTTTTTAATAAGTGACTTTTCTATTTTTAACCTGTTTTCTCCAAAGCTTAGATCAACTCTCATAGTAACAATTTCTCCTTCAAGGATAATTAACAGTGTAGAAGTAAGGCAGGTGTGGGAGTCTGTAGTGTGAAGCAAGAGAGCAGACTTTTTTGGCATTTAGCCAAGTGTGTCATTTGGGCATTCTGTATTAGAAATACCTTGTCACAGAGTTGATCATATTTGTACCTTTATCCTTCTTCCTTCCATATCTTGTTATCAGGTTCTAATCTTTCTTGCTAATGTCTCTTACATGTATTTCCTTTTCCTTTACCATTGCTACCATTCTGATTTAGGCCAGATCTGGTCTGCCCAGTGACTCACAATTCAACCCGAACCTTGTGTCTGTTACTACCATTCTCCTGCCACTTTAGGCAATCCCAAAATTTTATACTCAGAATTCTCTTTAGGACTCAACTCAAGCCCACTGCTTTAATGACGTCTCTTAGTTTTTGCTGTTGTGAGTTATGTATATCAGGAGAACTCAGACCTTTGATTTCATGGATTACTAAATTATAGGAAAATTGAGGGAGGGGCCTGGAGAGAGACAGAATCATTAGTGGATAACTTATTTTGCTAATTAACATGAGAAAAAAACCCTGTTAAGATCCTCTTTTATTAAAGAAAAGACAGTCTGACATCAAAGTAAGAAGGAAAACCTTGGAAGAATAAAAGAGTCTGAAATTTTATAAGGAACGTTTACTCCATTAATCTAATAGGTTAATTTTAATCCTTGCCCTTAAACCTTTTTAGTCATATGTTGCAATAATAAGTAGTTATTTGCTTGTGGCTGTTTCTCTGAATAGGCTATAAATCTGAATTTTAGATTTTAGTTTTTCATACCCTGTGACACTAGCAAAATGTCTTGCCTAGAGTAGTTCTGTAAGTGTTGAGTAGAAGCAAATTAATAGAAATAGCTAAATTTAGAAACTTATCCTCTGGGATTCAGATTTATTGCTTGGGCTTATAGCATAGTTAGAATGTTGGACTTTTAGACTGACTTCTTTTATTTTATTGTTTTTAAGATTTTAAAAAATTTATTTATTTTTGGCTGTGTTGGGTCTTTCGTTGCTGTGAGTGGGGGCTACTCTTCATTGTGGTGTGCGGCTTCTCATTGTGGTGGCTTCTCTTGTTGCAGAGCATGGGTTCTAGGCACGCAGGCTTCAGTAGTTGTGGCATGTGGGCTCAGTAGTTGTGGCATATGGGCTTAGGTGTTCCATGGCATGTTGGATCTTTCCGGACCAGGGCTCGAACTCATGTCCCCTGCATTGGCAGGTGGATTCTTAACCACTGTACCACAAGGGAAGTCCCAGGACTGACTTCTTTTAAAATCTAAACCTATGGCTCCCCTGCTGTAGGTTTTATGGACTAAATTGAACAAAAGGAATAGATACTGGACTTCCCTGGTGGTGCAGTGGTTAAGAATCCGCCTGCCAATGCAGGGGACATGGGTTCGATTTCTGGTCCAGGAAGATCCCACATGCCGTGGAGCAACTAAGCCCGTGCACCACAACTACTGAGCCTGTGTGCCACAACTACTGAAGCCTGTGCCCCTAGAACCCATGCTCTGCAACAAGAGAAGCTGCCGCAATGAGAAGCCCATGCGCCGCAACGAAGAGTAGCCCCCGCTTGCCACAACTAGAGAAAGCCCACACGCAGCAACGAGACCCAACACGACCAAAAATTTAAATTAAAAAAGAAAAAGGAATAGATACTGTTCCCTTTGGAGTATAGCAGCATCTGTGACTTTTAAAAATGGAAGCATCTACATGTAGTCACATCCAGCTTTGGGCAGCTGATAGACGAATAACTGATTAACACTTTTTATCTAGGGGTCTGATACAGAGATGATGAATTCTGAACATGGTGTAGCCAGTGACAGCTGTGAGCTCACCCCAGAATGTTCATCTTTATCACAAGAGGAGCTACAAGTATTGCAGTTAGAGCAGGGAGGTAAGTTTAAAAAAGTCTGATTTTTCTTTTTTTTTTTAATAGGATATGTGAGCAACATTATGAATCTTGCCGTCTTTCTAGGTGGGCAGCCTTTCTGGCTAGTCTAAATCATCAAGTCACACTGAAAGACTAGAATTTTCGTGTGGATTAGGTGGGCAGGCCTAAAGAACCCAGTGGCACCAAATTGCCCAGGGGGTTTGTTTGTTTGTAGCTATAGTACATACTTGGGCCTCCATATGACTCTTTGATACTGCTAGTGTAAACAGTGACTAAATATTATTAACCTTGATTAAGACTAGTGATATACAAAATTATTTATTCACACAAAGGATTTACTAAATTCTTCTCCAGTTACCACACTTCAGAGTACCTTTGGTTATAGGTGGTAAATGGCATTTAACTACTGTATTGCATTAATGTTATATATTCTTCTGTGGGATTTGATGCCCATATTAATTATATAGAGGATTAAGAAACCCAAATAATTAATACATCTTCATATTTAAAAATTACTTCTTAAATTTTCTTTTAAAAATTGCATTAAAACGTAACAGAACATTTCTCCGTCAGGAGAATAAAGTGCATGTGTCAAGGCCAGAAATATAAAAGATTATACCTGTTAATCTTGTTTTCAGCTTAAGTGTTGATTGCTATTCTCATTTGAACAGTGATTCTCATCTTTCATGGGTCAGAGATCTCTTTGAGAATCTGAAAGCTGTGGATGGTCTCTCCCAAGAAATGCATATATTTAGATATTTAAAAAAAAATTTCCATACTTCCTCAGGCGTCCTTGGACCCTAGTCCACCTTCGTTGAGGAGTCTTATCTCCAAATTAATATTCTGTTAGGAGCTATATAACACACACAAGTGATGTTTGGGTTATTTTCCCTTTGTTATTTTGGAGGGGTTAAAATAGAAAAACAAACGATGAGCAAAAAAATTCAAAGCCATCTATAATTCTTTTTATCTGGAGGTAACATTATACCAACAATGCATATACTTTGCTATGCATAAAACCTGATGCTTATTGTATACTGTTTTAATATTTTTAGCTTCTATTAATATTTTATAGCCTTTTTCATTAAAAATATGACATAAAATCTAATTTGTATATTGTTTTTTGAGAGTTTCTTATAAAATATATATGCATCTGCTATGGTGACATTATCTTGTTTTTCTGTGTTCTTTTGAGGCCTTGTTTTTTATAGTCCATTTTTTATTGTAAAGATTTGTAATTTGAAGCCATAGTTTTGATTCTTGTGTTACTAGGCGTTGACAGTCATTAGAATAGTGGTACGTTTAAGAATTATGAATAAACTAAGAATTCAGGAAACGTGCCGTCAATTATCTGAGAATCAGTTTTCCATATTAACAGGTTTTTACAAACACCTTGGCTTAAGTACTTTGGAATTGTAATGTAGAGATTGTTTATTTAGGGATTATTGTTTTTAGTAGATTTTTAAATGAGTTCAGTTCAGTACCTAAAATTATCCCCTGACAATTTCAAATAGTTATATTTGAAATACAGAGATCTTTTTTTTTTTTTGCGGTACGCGGGCCTCTCACTGTTGTGGCCTCTCCCGTTGCGGAGCACAGGCTCCGGATGCTCAGGCTCAGCGGCCATGGCTCACGGGCCCAGCCGCTCCGTGGCATGTGGGATCTTCCCGGACCGGGGCACGAACTCGTGTCCCCTGCATCGGCAGGTGGACTCTCAACCACTGCGCCACCAGGGAAGCCCGAGATCTTTTTAGTAACAATAGAGTGACTGTTATAATTACATGTGGCATTTCCTTAAATCCACTTTAAAAATTAGGAATAGATTTTATCTGCCTATATTATATAATATATGCAGACAAAAAAAAAAAGTCGATGAAGTGTAATTAAATTGATCTTTGCTTTATGTCAGAGAGCAGCCAGAATAGCACAGTGTTAATGGGAGGAGCTACTTATCCAGCTTTGGAGGAAATGAAGTCAGCACTCGAGGTAACCTTGTGTTTTACTATGTGGATATATGATAAACAGTATTTATTAGAGAATACTAATTAAAGCTTCCATTTCTATTTGTGTGTTCTGTTCCTATTTGAATTATAAATATCTTTTGTTGAAAAATTTGGGATTCTGCAGGTTGGTCAGTTTTAAGATTAAAGTTACTTCCATATAACTCCTAATTAAGTGAGCTATCTTTTAATTTAGAAAAGCGATTTCTTGGTAATGTGTTAAAGATCTATTCATTTCACCTCTAATATTTTCTTTAGAAATATGTTGCTTTCTTGAATTATATTGAGAAATTAAGGGTTCATATCTAAAATGAAGGTTAGTTTTAAAATTTGAGAACAAACTTTGTCCTTTGGCATTTTACTTGACTTCCAGATAAAACTAGATAGCTGGATGATCTTTATATTACATAGCTTTTGAAGTTTATCAGGAAAATTTAATCAGTCTTTTATGGGCTCCCTGACCACAGAGTTATGCCCAAATAAACCCGTAGAACTGGTGAGAAAAAATCCTCTCCTTTTTGTGGACATTGGGTTGGAAAGGTGGGTTTGTTTCTCAGCTTCTGCAGCCCACGAATGAATGGTAGACAGCAGTTTGATTTAATTCTGAAAGAGAGAGTTGCCAACAGGTTTGATGGTATTTTCAGACTGAAAGATAAGCCTACTATTTGTTTTTATTTTTGGGCTTGCCACACGGCTTGTGAGATCCTAGTTCCCTGACCAAGCATTGAACCCGGGCCCCTGGCAGTGGAAGTGTAGAGTCCTAACCACTGGACCGCCAGGGAATTCCCTAGGATGGACCTACTATTGCGTAATCCTTTCCTGTTGGGCAGGACTTATTTTAAACCCAATCACCATACTACTTAAGTCCATTATATACTTTGAACTGCCTAGAAAATATAAGGCCCATAAATAATTGTTGAATTTGTCTCTAAAATTATGATTCTTCAGGGAGAAGAAGAAAAGTTACCTGATGACAATCTCTATTTTGGAACTGTCAGTGATGATTCTGATATTGTTACACTTGAGCCACCTAAGTTAGAAGAAACTGGGAGTCAAGAAGAAGCAATAATTGTTAAAGAAGCACAGAGTCCGGAAGACTTCAACATGGGCTCTTCCTCTAGCAGCCAGTATACGTTTTGTCAGCCAGAAACTGGTAAGAACTACATAACGGATACGCTGATAGGAGACTTAGGACTCTTGTGACCACATTTTATATAATGGCTTGTTTTCTGACCCTGAATTTCAAGTTTTGAATATGTTTGGGTAAAACTCATGAAAATTTTTTGTAAAATCTACTGTTATATCTAGTGTTTTCCTAGATCTAGGGCCTAGAGCACGGTAGTCCAATAAATACCATCTTTTATCATTGAAAGAAGAGAAAAAATAGCTTCAAGGAGATTTGTTAATGTCTCAAACACTCCAAAATGCATTTGACAGTTTTTAGGTCTTTAGGAGTGAGAGATTGAGCCATTATACTTAAAAAAGTAGGACAATGTTAATAAGATTTTTAGTTACAGTGGTACAAATTTTATATTATAGAAATAGTGAAAGAAACTTTATTGAAGCCTTCCAGATCCATTTAATTATTAGTCAGTCAACAAACATTTATTGTGTGCTACCATGTGCCAAACAGGGTTTAAGGAACTGGCAAAACAGCAGCATCCTAAAGCTCCTGAACTTTGGATCTTTCACTTTAGATTGAGTTATGAAAATGTACCTATTGTAAATCACATTCTTAATGCAGTGAATGCCTATTGTTCAGACAGAATCATTTGGAGGTAAAATGTGAGTTACTGAGCTAATTCCCTCTACAATTCTTTGGCACAGTTTTAGGGACATATATAACATCTTTCAGGGTAATATAAATATTTAGACACAAAGTTACAGAAAATCTAAGAACGAGATCTATAATTAACCCACGGTGTTTTTTTTTTGTTTTTTTTTTTTGCGGTACGTGGGCTTCTCACTGACGCAGCCTCTCCCGTTGCGGAGCGCAGGCTCAGCGGCCTGGCTCACGGGCCCAGCCGCTCCGCGGCATGTGGGATCCTCCCGGACCGGTGCATGAACCCGTGTCCCCTGCATCAGCAGGCGGACTCTCAACCACTGCGCCACCAGGGAAGCCCAACGCACGGTTTTTAACCCCCAATTATAATTTAGGGTGAATTATGTGAGAGATACCTGGGACATTGCTAGTGATAATAAGAGTTTCCAAATTTGATGCAAAAACAGGAACGTGTAGGGCTTCCCTGGTGGTGCAGTGGTTGAGAGTCCGCCTGCCGATGCAGGGGATGCGGGTTCATGACCCGGTCCAGGAGGATCCCACATGCCGCGGAGTGGCTGGGCCCGTGAGCCAGGCCGCTGAGCCTGCGCGTCCAGAGCCCGTGCTTCGCAACGGGAGAGGCCACAACAGTGAGAGGCCCGCGTAACTGCAAAAAAACACAAAAAAAGACAGGAACGTGTAGTATTTATTTCAGATCATTTTCTTAGATTTTACCATTCTTTGTTTAATTTGCCAGAATCAGACAGTGGAATTTTTCTTATTCTAATTTAAGCTAGTAAAATTCAAGTAGAGGTTAAACCAGAAGCTGGTTTAATTTAAAAATATTTGTGGGCCAGAATGTATAGTCAGATTGAAGCCAGGAGCATTGCAGAAGAGTCAAAGCAGACATTTAAGAAACGATGCCACACACTGTTCATTTTTTTTCCAGGAACTTCAGTACTTCAGATCACATGAATCTAGTTTTTAATTTCCTTTCTGAACTTGGACTTCTTGGGAATTTTACAGATTCAGTTAAGCAGAGTATTTTTTTAGGTGTATGTTTATCCATTGCTGTCCCTCCCAAGGGAATTAATTATTTCAATAAAGAAAATGTTAAAAGATAATCAAAAATGATTTTGGACTATGTTGAAAATAGTATGTATACTTCAATTATCAAGAGTTTTTGTTCTCTTCCCTTAGCCTGTATTTTTCTTCGTTGGTTAATTTCCTGCTACCTATTGCTTTTTTTTTTTTCCTTTCCCTTTCTTCTCCATCTTTATAGGATTTCAACTTCATTTTTGTCTTTTTATAAATTAGATTCTATGGCAATATCTTTTTGTTGATTTAAGAACATTTCCCACTCCCTCCATATGACCCTCTGCTCCCCTAAGGAACCAGAATTGGTAGCTGTAGAAAAGTTTGTATTGTGTGTATATATATATATATATATATTTTTGTATGTATGTTTTTTAAAAAGGCATGATTATTAGATTTCGATGGAGCACAAGTGATAATGTTAAGTGATAATTAAAACAAGTGTTTTTCAATTCTCTTTTTCCTTTTTATTCTTTATAATAAAGCTTTATACATCTTTTTTCCTGTTTATTCACAAAAGAAAGGTGGTGGGAGAAGCTGTGGAAGATTCCTGAATGCATAAGGGGATGGGATGATCAGCTGAAACACCATGTTCCTAGCCAACTCGCTTTCCAAGGTGGTGTGACTAAATCTGATCAGCTTTTCTAGAGCTGAGTGTGCCTAGTCACATTTACAATTTACTTAGTGCTTTGAAGATACCTGTTGTAATCTGTGATACTCTGAACAGGTGTTCAAAATTGATCTTGTAATAAAGCTGGCTAAGCTTATTGCATGCCTTTGCATTGCTTGCATCTTGGACTGTGCCAAATTATGCTTTAAAAGAAGTTTAAAAATCAAAATATTTCAGCTATCATACTTATGGGTTAAAAAAGATGGAAGCAGTAGATAAGGATGCGAATTTGTTCATGTGGGTTAGGCTGGTTTGTTTACTTAGACTGTATAATGAAGGCAGTAAGTTAATGTAGAATTGAAAATTTAAGAAATTTTGACAAATGATTTGTTTTTATATTTACCCATCTTAATAATGTCAGAAAGTCTGACTTAAGTACTCCAACCATGATCATGAATGCCTTTGTATTATGTAATGCTTTGTTTAAGTCTTCCTTTCTTTCTCTTTTTCCAAGAAATGTAACCTCACAGCTGAGGCGACGACATCTTGGAAAAACTAGTGATCAAGAATAACCAGATAAACATGATGGGCATAAGGGTTATGACCAAAAGATCTCTCAGTGGCATCTATTATCACTAAATATTAGGAATATTCATTCATTCAGTAGTGCCTTCTGTCTTTGTGTTTGTTGTTGTAAGTGTGAAAGTTATAAATTCTCTATGATACATCTTTTAGAAGTACTGTCTAACCTAAGTCACCAGCTTTGCTGTGGCATGGATACCCTGTCTTCTGAAGAACTGTTCTGCTTTTTCGAAGCATGAATGTTTGTTGTTTTGGAGCTCTTTGTATCAAATTCATGTTCACATTTTATCCTTACTTTTAGTGCTTTTTTTTTCTTCTCTCTGGCATATGGAAATTATTACTGAGTCATCTAATCTTCTGTGTCAGCATATAGTTTATTGATATATGGAACAATGTTAAGAAATTATACACTTGAAAAAGCTGAAGATGTTTTTTTCCAATGAATATGCTTCTAGTCCTTGAGATTTCTTGTGGAATTTTTTTCCAATTTGTTGTTCTTTATTATTCTTTTCATAAAGGAGCAGCACAAGACTAGTCCTTAATATCGGAGATAGCTGTTGTGTCACTTCCTCATGCTGACATATTTACTAGAGGGTAAAATTAATAACCTTCTAGTAAGAGTGGCAGTCGAAGGGAAGGGCTCATCTGACTTCTGGAAACCTGTGTTAAACTATAGTGCTTTGAACCTTGATTTTGGGCTCATAGGATGGAAACAAAACTAGGGACTAGTACACTCAAGGAAACTTTTGGTAGTTGTTGTCTTTTTTAAGTCTCAGGAACTGCTTATATACTTCCCTCTGTTACTTAAACAGCTGAGCTTAAATTACCTCTATTTGAAATTAAATGAAGAGATAGAGGGTTTTTTTTCCCCTTCTAGAAATAGTATTTGTTTGTGGCTCTAATAGCAGTGAAATTTAATAGACTATGAGAATGATTGTTCTAATGGTATAAACTATAAGGGAAGTTAAAAAAAAGAAAACAACCAAAACCAGACCCTCAAAGGCACAGAGTATAGTTAACAGTTTCTTATGTATCACAGTTGAAATCTTTGGCTTTATGTTGATAAACTTGAAAACTTGAGTTTTTGTTTCTATTCTGTTGTTTTTGTTCTTGGCTGTTGTATGTAAAAAGGCATGTAGGGATGGCATTCTAAATCATATTTACTGGGAAGGCTTTTCTAAAATATTTAATATTTATCTACATTTTTCTTTTTAAAATAGTATTTTCATCTCAGCCTAGCGATGACGAATCCAGTAGTGATGAAACCAGTCATCAGCCCAGTCCGGCCTTTAGACGACGCCGTGCTAGGAAGAAGACTGTTTCTAGTTCAGAATCTGAAGAAAGGTTACTTGCTGAACAAGAAACTGAACCTTCTAAGGAGCCGTGTAAACGTCAGTTCAATAGTGGTCTCAATAAATGCGTTATACTTGCTTTGGTGATTGCAATCAGCATGGGATTTGGACATTTCTACGGTAAGTATTTGAAAATTTGTTATATATAAACTGGTGGTAAAGAGTAAGGAATTCTGGGATCCTTTTTCAGCGTCTTCCTTAAAATATATGTCCTTGGAAAGCTTGTACATGTTTGAGCCTTGGTTTGCTCATGTGGAAACTGGGGATAGTGTTGCTTCACAAAGCTGTTTGCACTGAAATGAGGTAGTATTTAAGAAATGTAAGGATTGCTCATATATATATTTATTTAAAGAAAATATTGGAAGATTAAAAATCTGAAATGCTCATTACAGGGCAAATCGTTTTAATTTAGAATCACAGTTAAACTAGTTTTAACTGTGACTTTATTAGGATTATTTAAATTCCACTTAAATAGTTACATATGAAATGTCACAATAATAGGTGCTCATTATTTCTACTTCTAGGTTTCATGAAAGTACTATATTTTGTGACCGTTGTTACTTCCATGATTCACATGACTTAAGAATTCATTTGTTTTATACTTTGCTCACTATTATCCTTGTTAGTGTTTATTTACATTGATTAATAATTTTCTTAATGCAAAGCCTTTAAAAGTATCCTGGGTGAAAAGAGGAAGGAATTCCATGTGGTGTTACTTTTCTTTTGGGAGCCTAACCATTCAGTCTTATTTAAGGTATATATTTGTACAGAGATAAGGCTGAGAACTGAATATTCATTCTTTTTGCTTTATTAGAATTTTGAAAAAGACACTTTAAACAAATGTCTTAGATCTTGTCAACTTCAAAATTACAGTTTGCCTTGTATTAACTACTTTTAGGATTTTTGCCTACATAATCCACAGTTTAGCTTTCTGAGTAAATCTGGTTTTGCTAGTTCCTTCCAACAATGTGTTCCTTAAGATTGAAGAATTATATGTTCCCTTTGTTGATTTGTGGAAAAGATATTATTCAATATAGTGTAATGTTAGAAGAAACTTAGTGAAGACAATCCTGTTTAAAGTCAGAGTCAGTAAAATGTGTTTCTTCTTGTATTTAACTTTATATTAATAAAAATAAGTATTTAGACTCCTGGTGGATGTCTGCTTGAATTTAATACTGGGATCTTGTAATTTGTATCCTCCCTTGAAGTTCGTTGTAATGAGATTTGACTTGAAATACATACTTGTTTATTATCTAGCTGGAGCAAATATATGAATATGTTTTTTTGAGCTTGGTTTTTTCCCCTTGCAGGTAAACATGGAGGTAACAAAGGAGAAGGTCTTACTTTAATCTTCTTTTCTTACTAAAAAAAAAATTGGACAGTGATTTAATGTTAATCCACATTGCATTAAAACTCTACAAATTGCATGACCTTTAAGTATTTTGTAGAAAGATCAATTTAGGAGTGCTTTCAAAGTTGAGAAATTATTGCCCTGTTATTTAAGAATTTTGTTTACTTGTAAAATTTACTTTATTAATTGTATTTAATAAACATTTTCCTGTAGTATTTCAAATTAGCTTTTCAGAATAGGAACAACCTTCATAATAATAGGTCCATATAATAATATGATTGGCTCAGGGAACATAAAAAAACTTAACCTGAATGATAGCTTTTCAAGGTCACTTTTAAAGGACATCACTTTTTTTTTTCTTAATTGTGGCACCGATCTCAATACTTTAAGAGCTCTTTTGAGTTGATTTTAGAGCCAGCTTGAATTTCTCAGGCACTGTGAAGTCAGTCATTGCACTCCATAATCAGTCATTTGCTTTATAATTATTTAACAAGAACTACTAAGTTAATCACTCAGAACATTCACCAACCTTGGTGATATAAATTTGGAGTGTCAGATCTATCTTGGAAGGAAGAGAGAACTAGAAGGACTGAGGATAGTAAAAGAATGTACTATAGGTATTTGGCACTGCTTCGGGTCCTGAAATTTTTTTAAAAATTCTTGATGAAGCACCTGTTTTTTTTAAAAATTCTTGATGAAGCACCTGTTTTATTCTTTCTTTTACCTGTAGACTATCCATGTTCCAAATCAACAGCGGAGTTCAATTGATTGGTTTCCTCATGGAGTTGCTTTAAGTATAGGCTGTCCTGCTTTTCAGCAGACATTTCAGTATAACAATATAACTAGGTGCTAAGTTATGAAGCACAGACAAGAATCATAGCTCAAACTATGACACTGAGTCACCCTAGAGATGGTAGGATTTAAGTTGGGTCTGGACTTACACTATGTGGAAGGAAAGTAGAACATTCTAGCAGTGGAGAACCTGATAATCTGAAAGTAAACTTGCTAGGTTTGGGAGCACTGAAAAGACTGGTAGGATTATAGCAGAATAGATATTTAGAGATAATGGAAAATAGGTTGGAATATGTGGGATGCTATTATATTGTAAAACATCTTGGAATCCGAGTAGGAGAGTTTGATTTATAGAGTGAACTGAGAGCAGTAATTTTAGAGGAAAAGTGCAGGAAGATAAATAGTGTGGGAAAAATTAGAACAGTTAACTAGAAGGTTTTGTAATTCAGGTATTCAGTGATCAGGACCTTGACAGTTCTCCTGATGGTGGGGATGGAGAGAAGGCTGGTGAAATAAGGGACACTGAAGTAACAATGGAAAACAGAACTTTGAGCCTGGATGCTTGAGATATTGGTGGTTTACTTTTTAAATTCCAAGAAGTGTGTTAGCTGCTTTACTTTTGGCGTTGGGGGAGTTAGAGGGGAAGAGTTTTGCTAGATGAGAAAGTTAATAGACGGTGAGCACAGTTCGGTTTGTTTTTACCCAACTTTATTTTAGAATAAATTAGGGCAGGTGCTGAAGTTCAGTTTTTTGTTTTTTGTTTTTTAAATGAAGACACCCCCAAAACTGTGCCTAGCAGGCAACTGGATATATTGGCTGCAAGCTCTGGTGAGATTGAGACTCTTTACCTGTAGAAGAGAAGTCTTACAGCAGTGGTAGCAAAAACTGACAGTGGGTTAATGTGATTAAGGTAGGCAGATTTGTGGATATAACCAGAAGGCCTTAAACCCTGGGTTGTAACACTTCATAGTTAGGCAGCTGAAGATGTAGAAGGGGAAAAAAATACCTAATTGTTTGTGAGATTGATTGACAGAGGACACATTGATAGTCATCAAACATATGCTATGTAATGGTACTGCAAACTCAGGTCTCAACACATTAGTTTTAAGTTATTTTCCAGTGGCCAAAGGAATTCATTCTGTTAGCAGTTTGAAAAAAAGAAGTTTTCAGTTGCCTTGGGAACTATAGATAAATTTATTTCAATATTTCAAAAAATCTGAGATTCTTTTGAGTAATATTGAAACAAATTTGCCATGCAAATTTGTGATTTTTTTTTTTGAGAAGTGAATTCTAACAGGATATCATAGCTGTTAACTGGTAACAGTTGTCTGTAACTTGGCAGAAGTTTTCTCTTTAGTGGTTTTCAAGATGTACTGAAGAAATGAGTTAATTTTTCAGAAATCAATTAACTATTAATTATTATATTCTTTTTTTAATTCAAACAGAAAGTCACAAAAATTATAATCATCCTCATCAGTTCACTCAGTCCCATATTATATTCTTTCATTACAAAATTCTGTGATGTCTTTTACATAATGGTATGCCACTCAGTAGATGTAATATTATGGTTGCCAAATGCATTTTGCCTTCTTTTTGATTTAGTGGTGTTGTTTTTCTCGTGCATGAAGCATGTAGCAGCACGTGAACAGCATGTCTTGGCAAATTAACATTTTGATTTTTAGGATGAAAATACAGCATCCTGGTTGATTTACGATTTCTTTATTACTGGGATAGGGATGGTGATACTCCAGTACAGACCTAACTAATGCAGAGTTCTTAAAAGATCTGGCTTTGAGAATGGTGGGTAATTATAGTTAGCCAATTATTTTTCTTGCTATTCTTTTTGGGCTTGTGCTATATCATTTAGGCAAAATACAGTGAGAAAAGCTAGACATCTTCATTTTTCCTTAGTTACTTATAACCTGTGAATAGACTCCATGGTTTGTTCCTTTCTCTGTTGAAGTGGGGAATGCAACACTTTATGTACCTCAGCCCTTAAAAACAACAGTAAGACAGAAACTTTACATAAATTTTTTTGTTTGGCAAGGTAATATGGTCTGGCTTGTTTTAATCAAAAGGATAGTGAACTGCTTAAATATCCCTGGTGTATGCTAAATAAAGTAAAAAATATATTAACCTACTTGGCCTGATTTATAAATTAACATCCATATACCACCATTTGATGAATGACACTGTAAGATTTTACTTATTCCTTCTTTGTTTATATAATCAGAATTTTTATAGAACTGTGAAATGCTGATATTTTGAAGAAAATGATCCTGTCTGGATTAAGCAGTTAAATATATGCAAAGTAAATGTTTTATTGTATGTTTAAAAATATTGGTAATCATGACATTTATGTTATATATCCCTAATAAAAATTTTTATTTTTAGGCACAATTCAGATTCAGAAGCGTCAACAGTTAGTCAGAAAGATACATAAAGATGAATTGAATGATATGAAGGATTATCTTTCCCAGTGTCAACAGGAACAAGGGTCCTTTATAGATTATAAGGTATGTGCTAGAAATAAAATTTTAAAATTCTGTTAGCCAATAATTATGCTATTCAGATACAACTACAGTGCAGATTAGTAAATCAGTAATAATATTGGTAATTATTGATTGAGTACTTACTGTGTCCTGGGCACTGTTGTACCTCACATACAGTATTTCTCTTATTTCTCACCACATCCCAGTGAATTAAGCAAGTATTAATTTCATTTTATAGTTGGGAAAGAGGCTCAAAAAAGTTAAGTAACTTTCCCAAGTCTAGCAGCCAGCAGAGCTGAATTTAATTCTGTTTATCTGACTCCAAAGATGTTATTCCTAATCACTATATTATAGTTAACATTATTTTAATTGATATTATCTATGAAACATTATTATTATTAACGTTATTTTCATAGAGCCAAGCAAAACATTTTCATTCAGTGAGAGAGTGAGAGAGGAGAGTTTGTAGCTTCTCTAAGGAGCCACCCTTGATCAAGGGAAATAATCAGCCAGTCCTTTTTCTCTGGTTTCATGTCAGTTACGAAGAAAGAGAAAGCATGTTACACTTTCATACCTGAAATTCACCTGGCTCCAACAGGACTGTGCTGTCTATTCTGGGTTTATGAGGATTAGCAAAATACCTGGTCTCCTCTCTAGTTCTTGCCTAAGAAGGGTGTAGGGATTACAGATAAACTCAGGGTAGAAAGGTAAACTATTCCTTTTTCCTTCCATTTCCCTAAATTTCCTTCACAGTTTATTTATATATTCTTTATAGGGTTATGATTGTATTTCTTTGGAAGGCAGAATCCCACTTAACATCTGAAATATATCTTTCAGGGAGGGACTACTAAAGTTAATTGTAAATAGTTTAGTTTTCCCTGCCTTGAGCAGAGGATGTTATAAAAAAGAGCAGCTATTTCCTTCTTACCATGATGGTTTATGGTTCTATAGAATGATGTTGGCTGTAAGGAGACTCTCCCTGCATAGATGTTTGCTGAGTCAGTTCTTGCATACCTTTTGTCTCCAGCTGTTAAATGTAGTTTGGATTTTGAAGATCATCATGGAAGACCTGTCCAGCATCTGCTTAGTCACTTGATTCAAGATTTTAGAGTTTACTAGATACAGAATATTGTACCCTCCAGTCATTCTGTGGTGCTCCCCGTGCTTGTGCATTTAAAGATAATGTTACATTAGTCTGTTCTACTCCATAGTTCACTTAAAAAAAAATTGAAGTGTAGTTGATTTACAGTATTAGTATCAGGTGTACAGCATAGTAATTCATGCTAATTCATAGTAATTCATAGATTATACTCCATTAAAAGTTATTACAAGATAATGGCTGTAATTCCCTGTGCTATAGGATATATCCTTGTTGCTTATCTACTTTATACATAGTGGTAGTTTGTATCTCTTAATCCCGTATCCCTAATGTGCCCCTCCCCCTTCCCTCTCTTCACTGGTAACCACTAGTTTGTTTTCTATATCTGTTTCTGTCTTGCTACATGCATTTGTTTATTATTTTTTAGATTCCACAATAAGTGATATCATACAGTATTTGTTTTTCTCTGACTTACTTCAGTAAGCATAATATTCTCCAAAGTCCATTTCTGTTGGGTAGATGAAACTTGTTTTCTCTCACTCAGGGAGAGCAGATGAAATGACTGTAAGGAAATTTTAAATTTTAATTTGTTCTTTGAAGATTAATGAGCCAGACAGTGAAATATCCATTTCAGATATTTATTTTTCAAGTGGAAAAATATCCTCATTCAAAGGATTTTTTTTTTTTTGGTCTCTGTAATTCAGATATTTTTCTGGTCTGATTCAAAGGGAATAGTCATAATATTTGTAGTAAATTAAGCAAAGTTATATCGTTTTGCTGATTTATGAAGATATTTTTACTGACTAGATAGTGCTCTAACAATTAACTGACTGGATAGTGCTATAACCATTAACCTGTTTAAGCATATTGTTTAATTTCTTGCTGTTGCGATGAAAGTTTGTTACTAATACATGTATTGAAAGAAAGATCATTCAAGGCTACCTAGCACTGCAGCAGAATTCTCTAAACCTGACTGGACATAATTTCTCAGCAAGAATGTTGACTTCAGAGTTGCATTGCTAATCTGGTTACAGTCTCTTCAGAAAATTAATTGAAATTGGAGAAATTAGTTGTAAATGTCACCAAGATTCAGTGTGTTCTCTAAAGTATGGGAGAACTTGTATAACTTATGTGAACTTAGAGATGTTAATTTGCGTACGACCAAGATCTTTCAAATAGGACTAAGATTATTGAAATTTTTTTCCTTCAAAGAGTGCAGTGAGTATAAACAGAACTTTCTGAAGCCTGAAGTCATCTCTAGCTGTAATTTTACTTTTTATAAGAGATAATCGCCCTCACCCAAGGATCAGAGAACCTTTAGTCCTTCCTACATTCTCCCTAGGAGCTTTCTCAGGAGAGATTGGAGTCCTGTAGTCAAAAGATAGAAGGCTGTCTTCCTCCAGTGTGCTATGTTTTTCTTTTGATGAAGCTCTTTGCTGTGCATTTTCCTGCATATGAACCTTGTATTTTCCAGTTTTCATATATTGAAAAAACTACATAAAGGATAGTCTCTGCAGAAATAGACACTAAACATTTATGGGGTATTTGTTGTATCTTAAAGATTTAAATTCAGCCTTTAAAGCTCTTGATATTTTTCTTTCTTATCTTTCAAAAAAATTTAGTCACTGAAGGAAAACCTTGCACGGTGTTGGACCCATACTGAAGCAGAGAAAACGTCCTTTGAAACTCAGAAAAGGAACCTTGATACAGAAAATCAGTATCTAAGAATATCTCTGGAGAAGGAAGAAAAAGCCTTATCTTCATTACAGGAAGAGTTAAGGAAACTAAGAGAACAGATTAGGATATTGGAAGATAAAGGGACAAGTGCTGAATTAGTTACAGAAAATCAGAAACTTAAGCAGCATTTGGAAGAAGAAAAGCTGAAAACACAAAGCTTCCTTAATCAAAAGGAGACTCTGTTGGCAGAAGCAAAGATGCTAAGGAGGGAACTGGAAAGAGAACAACTAATAACCATGGCTTTAAGGGTGGAACTCCAGCAGCTAAGCTCTAGTCAGTCATATAGCAACCCAGACTCTCCCAGTGTAGTGACTGAAAAAAAGGAAATAGAAGTGTTACGGGAAAGACTCACTGAGCTGGAGCGCAAGCTAAACTTTGAACAGCAGCGTTCTGACTTGTGGGAAAGACTGTATGTTGAAGCAAAAGATCAAAATGGAAAACAAGAAACTGATGGAAAAAAGAAAGGGAACAGAGGAAACCACAGAGCTAAAAATAAGTCAAAGGAAACATTTTTGGGTTCTGTTAAGGAAACATTTGATGCTATGAAGAA
The DNA here is from genome assembly GCF_949774975.1 of Lagenorhynchus albirostris. Classification (NCBI taxonomy): domain Eukaryota; kingdom Metazoa; phylum Chordata; class Mammalia; order Artiodactyla; family Delphinidae; genus Lagenorhynchus; species Lagenorhynchus albirostris. The sequence goes on along the minus strand of NC_083095.1, from coordinate 114,169,311 downwards.
TTCTACCAAGGAGTTTGTGAGGCATCATAAAGAAAAAATTAAACAGGCTAAAGAAGCTGTAAAAGAAAATCTGAAAAAATTCTCAGATTCAGTTAAATCCACTTTCAGACATTTCAAAGATACCACCAAGAATATCTTTGATGAAAAAGGCAATAAAAGATTTGGTGCTACAAAAGAAGCAGCAGCCAAAAAACCAACAACAGTTTTTAGTGAATATTTATATCCACAGTATAAGGCACGTACACAAAACCAGAATAGTAGAGGCCCTACTACGCAAAGAGAGAGAAGGAAAGAAAAGCCTCATTTTGAAGAATTTGGAAAAAATACAAATTCACAGAAATGCAGTGCTGAGCATGACTGTGGTGGAAATTATAATTCTTTCAGAAAGGCTTGTTCTGGTGTATTTGAATGTGCTCAACAGGAATCCATTAATCTTTTTAATGTTAAAATGTTGAATCCTGTAAGGATAGATGAATTTAGACAGTTAATTGAAAGGTATTTATTAGAAAAACTGGATAGTTTTCATCATTGGAAAGAACTTGATCACTTCATCAATAATTTTTTCCTAAATGGTATCTTTATACATGATCAGAAGCTCTTCACTGACTTTGTTAATGATGTTAAAGATTATCTTAAAGACATGAAGGAATATCAAGTAGATAATGATGGAGTATTTGAGAAGTTGGATGGATATATATATAGACACTTCTTTGGTCACACCTTTTCCCCTCCATATGGACCCAGGTCGGTTTACATAGCACCATGTTATTATTATAATAGTTTTTAACATTTATATTGAATAGCATTTGTATCATTTGATAAATTTCTTAGAATGTTACTACAATTGACCTGTAAACAACGTGGGGGTTAATCTGCATATGACCTATAGTCGGACCCTCTGTATCTGCAATTCCTCTGCATCTGTGGATTCAACCAACCACAGACCATGTAGTACTGAAGTACTTACTATTGAAAGATATCCATGTGTAAGTAGACCCACGCAGTTCAAACCCACGTTGTTCAAGGGTCAGCTGTATTTGTAAAAGTACTTCTTGTAAACAAAAGTACTATTTGTAAAAGTACTTTATTGCCTGAGAATTTAGGATAAATTAAATTGAAAGATAAAATTTTAAGTTAAAATCTATTACAAACTGAAAATTTCATATAATCAATTTGACTTGAGCGAATGGTTTAATTTCTATCTTAAAAATCAGTTAAGGATATATAATCCTATTTTAGCCTATTTTGTTTCTTTTCATTATACTTTATGAAAAGATAATCATTTTAAGTGAAATTATTTTCCTTTAATTTTTTATTTACTCACTTTGGGAAGCTAGGAGGAAAAATACAGATTTCACTTTGAAATCAGAATAACGATTCAGGTGTCCCACTTACTTTCATTTATCTATTCCATTTACCAACTAAATTATGATATCTAATACATTTATTACAGAATTATTGTTGGTAAAGGTAGAGGTATGATCAAAGTGGCAAACTTAGCAAGCCAAAAGTTCTAATGTGTGTGCTTTATATATAATCTCTAAAAGTAATATTGTATCCATTGCATATCAGCTTTCTATTCTGTAACATGAAACTAACCTAATCTTCTTAGCTTTATTTTTTTACCTTTTAGAAAGGGAACTAACTTTGAGATAGTTTTATATATATATATCTTTTTGAGTAAATGTAATGTGTCTATAAAATAATGAGACTGATTTTGGTGTCTGTAGTCATTAAATACATATCTAGTGCAAAGTACTGTGAGGCTGCCCTGAGGAAACAAATGAAAAATTCTTGCTGTCAAAGAGCTCACAAGCTTTTGGAGAATTAGGTCAGTACAAGGAATGCAGTGGAGGTATGGAGGCATATGTAAATGGTGGCCTCAGTCTGGAGATGTTTGGGAAGGCTTCATAAGTGAGATGGCCTTTGAACTGAACTTTTTAACAAACTTTTGAAGGAGAAGTGAGAACTTGCCAAGCAGATAGGGTGGGACATTCCACTCAAAGGGAACTTCATTTGCACAGATTTGTAGATATGAAGACATGCTACTTTAAGGAGGCAAGGTAATGCTGGGGTGTGAACAGAAGAAAAGATTCAGAGCATGAAGAACCTTCACTTTATGCTGAAGGACTTGCTTTATTGCATTTTGGGTCACGGGCAGTAGCCTGAAGGGTTTGTTGGAAAGGGTGAAGCTAGATGCTAGAAAGCGGTCTTTGAAACAGTATAGACATGAGCTGATGGGTATCTGAACTAGGGCAGCAGCTGGAGTAGAAAGGAGGAGTCAGATTTGAACAATATATAGTAAGTAAAATTGGTGGTATTTCTTGTGAAAGGGAAGTAGAAAGTAACAATGATTTCCAGATTTCTGGGTTGGGTCACTAGTTAGATAGTGACATCAGCTACACTAAGGAATACCATAAGGTTTTGCATAAGGGGAATTGGAAATGAGAATTGTGTTTGGAGGGTACCTGTTGAGAATTAGTTGGCTGTTGTTTATATGACTGTCTCTAGCCCAGACTCCGTGCGTGTGTAGACGGTCTAGGCTGGACGTATTTATCAGACTCCTGGGGAACACCAACATCCAAGGGGTTGTAGAGAAAGAAGGCTGAGAATGAATGGCCAGAGAGTGGCATCATGAAAATCCAAAGATCTTCTCAAGTAAAAGGAATATTGCAGTGTTAAATGCTTAAACAAAACAAAACAAAAAAATGGAAAAGACTGGATTTCTTGGCTGGGAATTGGATGGCCGTGGATGGCATTGTGGAGTGTTTCAGTGAAGTAGTGACAGAAGCCTGATTATAGAGATGGAGAACTGTTCATGTAGACATTGTTTATAAGCCTTAGCTTAGAGAGAGAGACTCTGTAAGAGATGTATATGTATTCATGAATGAAGCCACTGAGGGGGGATTAATTTTTATAGGAAAGGAGGAAAAATAATGGAAACACATCTCATTATTTTATTGTCACATTTCTACTTATCTATTGAGTGTTTTCCCTCTTTGCCAGCACAGTTTGTCTATTTTTTCTTTCTATAGGATAAAAGTATAAACTCACTGAATCTTTTTCGTATGGTTATAGTAGGATTATACTCAGATTAATTTAACATCTTTTTTCAGTGTTCAGATAATAGATTAATGGAGAAAAACTTTAAAATTGTTTCTTGTTTAAATAAATTTAACTCTAACATGGATGAAAAATGTGTTTACTGCTTTCAGTCGACCAGATAAAAAGCAACGTATGGTAAATATTGAAAGCTCCAGGCATCGAAAACAAGAGCAGAAGCACCCTCAGCCACAACCTTATAAAAGGGAAGGTAAATGGCATAAATATGCTCGCACTAATGGAAGACACATGGCAAACCTTGAAATAGAATTGGGGCAATTACCTTTTGATCCTAAATATTGACCATCATGATTAAGTTAAATTAGAAAACTGTAACAGAAACTTGGATGCTTTCTATACTGTTTGGTGTTGAAACTAAGATGAAATTATGAAGATAACAGTGTCTTTTTATCATTTCTAAGTATCAGTTTGATGATTTTATATTATTACTCAGAAGCATCAAGCAAAAGCTTACTAACTTGCATTTTCCTGTAGTTTAGCTTTGCTGAATTTTTTTGGCACTGGAAATGTTCAACTGTAGATTTATATTAAGGAAGCCAGGCATGCAACAGATTTTGTGCATGAAATGAGACTTCCTTTCAGTGTATGAGCTTAAAGCAAGCTCAAATCATACATGACAAAGTGTAATTAACACTGATATTTGTGTTAAATTTCCAGTAGAGCTTGAAAAAAGTACATTGTGATGGAATTTCATCTCTAACATTTTATAATCTTACACTTCTTGTCTTTTTGTGGGTTCAAGAGCCCGTTGACTTGTGAAGAATTTGCTGCCTTACGAGCTTGCTGACTTGTTCTCTTGTGAAATTTCTTGCACATATGAATATTGTGGAAGAAACAATAAAACTACACCATGAGGAAAACTAAAGGTCTTTATTTAAAATCTGGCATTTGCATTATTAATATATGATTTTATATTTTGTGATATTTTTCATATATTTCCTCAGTAGTGATATTTGGTAAAGCAGTTCATAGTGGTTTTTTGCTAGTTCTATGAATTTTACCCAGTATTTACTAGCATATTTAAGCAGCATCTGGATATTTCTGCTCAGCAATGTCTATTTCTCTGAGAAAGATCTAAACAAAGTCAGAATTTCATGTTCATGTTTGGTTGAGTTTCCCTTTTAAATTCCGTTCATAGACGTATATGTGACTTCCAGTTCGACGCTCCGGAAAGTGAGTGTGGAAGAAAACAGCAGTTCTCTCATACTTGTTTGAAATTAGGAAAGGATTTATTTCCTAGAAGTAAATAAATGTTTAAGTAAATAAAGGCTGCATTTTGCTGAGTACTGTTTCAAGAATTTAAGAATGACCTATTTGTTCTTCTGAAACCTTTTCTTAATAAAACAATGCAATTTCTTAATAAAATAATTAACTCATGGTAAGTAACATATATTCCTTGGTAGTTATAGAACTAGGGCTGATTTGGACTAGGGAAAAGACCAGTTATAAAATATGGGTTGAAAGGGACCATAAAAAAAGTGATGTTGTCTATTTACCTGAGTGTTTGCTAAACCTGAGGTGAAATAAAAATACTGAGTTATACCTTTTTTCATGTTCCCTTACCTCCTCCAAGATGCTGAAGATGATCAAGTGAGTAGGCAGCGTTGAATCATTTTGAAACTCTCTATACAACCACTTTAAGGGATTTAGATAAAATATATCTGCTTCAACAAGATAATCACTTTTTCCAGTCAGGTCTGGGGGACACTGGAGAAATCTCATTGGAAGTGGGTGATGGACATGGCTATAAAAAGAAAGTTACCATTATAGTTACAAGAAGTAAAAAAAAAATTTTTTTCGTGAAAGTTTTCAAATTACTCTTAAGATACGCTCACATAACAAAATGTGAAATCTGAATCTAAACTAGGTTCCAGTTAAGGTGAGGAGGCACACCTTTAATGCAGTTTTCTCAAAAATGGAGAATATGATTCTCACACTGTGTACCTGTGCAGTAACTTCAAGTCCAAACTAAAGAGCAAAACTCCATTTCAGGGCAGGAAGTAGGTCAGCAGCCTGTGGGACTCAGTAGTCTATAACATTAGTATGCTGTTCCAGGGATGCATGGGGCCTTTGGGACCGGGTATGTTGCTTGTTAATAAGAGAGTAATATCTGGCAAAGTAGAAAACTGATCATGAACCAGAAAGGATTCTTTTCCTCTTTCTGCTCTGAATCCTTACATGACAAGTTTTTCCTTTTTTTTCCTTAAATATTTATATAAGTAAGATTTAGTAATAGAGAGCAACATGGGTTCACTGATCAAAATTCAAATAAGTAATGGTTTTACTGTGGCATAGAAAGACTAGAGTGTATGTAAAAAAGATGGACTGATGAATCATAACAACTTAAGCCAGTTACTTGGGCCATGCAAAAAGCCATGTTTACAACTTTGCCTCAGGAAAATTAATATAGGGACTTCCCTGGTGGCGCAGTGGTTAAGAATCCACCTGCCAATGGGACACGGGTTCGATCCCTGGTCCATGAAGATCCCACACGCCACGGAGCAACTAAGCCTGTGTGCCACAACTACCAAGCCTGCGCTCTAGAGCCCGTGAGCCACAACTACTAAGCCTGCGTGCCACGACTACTGAAACCTGCGTGCCTAGAGCCTGTGCTCCGCGACGAGAAGCCACCACAATGAGAAGCCCGCGCACCGCAACGAAGAGTAGCCCCTACTCTCCACAACTAGAGAAAGCCTGCACGTGGCAACGAAGACCCAACACAGCCAAAAATAAATAAATTTATAAAAAGAAGAAAAATTAATAAGTGATAAAAGTTTATTTTTATCTATGAAATGCATACAAAATAAATTTACACAAGACCTTAATACTTCATGACTGGGACTTCCCTGGTGGCTTAGTGGTTAAGAATCCACCTGCCAATGCAGGGGACACGGGTTTGAGCCCTGGTCCAGGAAGATCCCCCATGCCATGGAGCAACTAAGCCCGTGCTCCACAATTACTGAGCCTGCGCTCTAGAGCCCCTGCGCCACAACTACTGAGCCTGTGTGCCACAACTACTGCGCCTGTGTGCTGCCACTGTTGAAGCCCACATGCCTAGAGCCTGTACTCCGCAACAAGAAAAGCCACCGCAATGAGAAGCCAGCTCGTCACAACTAGAGAAAGCCCACATGCAGCAACAAAGACCCAACAATGCCTAAATAAATAAAGTTATTTCAAATACTTCATGACTTCTATAATTTTGAAGATGAAGGTTTTGCTTCAAGGGGAAAGCAGAAACTGAGAAAAAGCTGCCAGCCTTATATTCCAAAGTAGGTATCAGACTTTTTTTTCTTTTTTTTGTGTGCTCCATTTTGCAAGTTGAAAAAATGTAAGAGAAGAACTAGGTGAACTATACAAAGCCTAAGATATCAACCACTACAACCATGTATGGGAGAGCATCTTGGTGCCTCTAGAATTCCTGTTCTCTTCAGTGTTAACTCTACTGAGAGCATGGATGGAGAGTGAATCTCCCTCTCGCAGCTCTAGTCTTTTTTATATAGTATAGGATCCTCAAGTTAAAGGGATACTTGGGGTCTTAAATCCATCTAACCTGTGGCTTTTGGTAGACATTTCCAAATTGCATATTAATGATTGGCATTAATGATTCAGTTAAGTACAGTATTCCAAAAGTGTTAAATTACCTTAAAATGATATCAAGTTTGATATTAAGTTGACTGTGCACATGGAAAAATAACTTCACATTGTTTAAAGCCAGATAGGTAAAGAATTTTCTAAAGGAAAGCTGTTTGCTTTGTCCTTTTACCCTTATTGGGCAATTGGTGAAGTAATACAGCTTCCTGAAATACAAGCATAGGGTCAATGATGTCTTTTTTTTTTTTTTTTTTTTTTGCGGTACACGGGCCTCTCACTGCTGTGGCCTCTCCCGTTGCGGAGCACAGGCTCCGGAGGCGCAGGCTCAGCGGCCATGGCTCACGGGCCCAGCCGCTCCGCGGCACGTGGGATCTTCCCGGACCGGGGCACGAACCCATGTCCCCTGCATCGGCAGGCGGACTCTCAACCACTGCGCCACCAGGGAAGCCCAATGATGTCTTTTTAAACGTCCTGCATAATTAAAGGCAGTTTCAGTGTTATTTCCCAGACACACTTAATCCAAGCATTAGGATGTCATCTAATTGAATTCCCTAATTTTTACAGGCAAGACAGCTGATATCCAAAGAGACTAAAAATACTGGTTTAAGACCAGGGCAACAGTACAACAGTAAATCTGGACTTGAATCCAGTGTTTTGAGATTATTTCAAAATTATGTAAATAATAAGATGTACGATAGGTTTGTACGGATCAATGATAAGTGAATTTCTTTACTAAGAGTACCATCAAATAAGCCTATATGATATTTTAAACTACCTTTAAATAGTATAAAATATCATATAGGCTTTTGATCAGATTATTTAAATGTAAGTTGTTTTGAAAAAAGGATATTAAAGTTTATTTAAAAGTTGTATATGATTTTCATTGACATAAATAGCAGTTTCAAATTTCTTATAATCATTTGATCAATTAATTTAAATCCAGGAATTCAAAAGGAATTTTAAAGTAGTTTTCGTAATAATAGCATATAGTGAACAAATTTTATTACCTATAATAAGGAGTAGAGTGACAAGGCATCATCATAAGTACTGAAGCTGAAGATATATTTGTATTGTTGTAACAGAGTTCTTGAATATTAGTCATGACATCAAGAGTACCTCGTTGATGAACTAAACCAGTATAGAGGGCAAAGAACATATTTGATAGAAACAGGAAACTTAGAGCTGGTTTCTTCCACAATTTCAGGTTGTTTAGGGAGTATCCTATATAAAGATAGACACACTGAATTGTAACACTGGTAATGTTTTGTTTTATAGCTAAGCAAATATTAACTGCAAATTATATTGGTAATCTTTCATGGAAGTGTAGTATAAGCTGTAATGCTGTCATGGACAAACAAGAAATCAGCAATACGTCATCTTTGTAATTTCTCTGACCATTCACTGTCACTATCCATTATCATCCATGTCTTGACCTTTTTCTAGAAAAAGGAATTGAGGTATAGTGGAAAGATTATGGCTAGAGAGTCTAACAGAAACAGATTTGAATTCTAGCTTTAGAATTAGTTTCCCTATCTTCCCTAACAGTACCTTTTTCAAGTATTAGAAAAAAATGTTATGTCCAGTGCCTGTCCTGGTACATAGTTGCTAAACAAACAGGACTTGTATTTATTCCATTTACCTATCACTTTAATCTCCAAGCACTAGCAATGGATGTGTACATACAGGTCTCAGTAATTCTGGAGGAAGTATAACAGAATATCCTCTTAGAAAAATACACCACTAAGCTCCTGGGAGATTATCAGTGGTCAGTTTATGAGTGGTGGCATGGATCTCTTTCTGGAAGAGAACGATTTATGTTTTATTATTATTTTTTTCTTTCACTATAGTGTTGGACAATTTGGAGATGCTAAACAATTTTTCTTTTTTAATTTGTAAAAGTAATTCTTGTATGTGGCAAAACAAAACAAAAAAACCACTTTGCTAAGGAAATCTATATTTTCATTTTCCATAGTGAGAAGTCAGATAATGCCAAAAACAGTAACCTTTAAGAGCATTATTAGCATTTTATTTAGAGAGGGAGACAAATAACAAAACAACCACCTAAAAGAGTGTAAGTGATTGCCTCTGAGTATGGTAATGGGAGGGAGGGCAGGGGAACCACGGTTCTTTAAAAATCCTTATCTGACTTTTGAAACAGTACCTGTGCAGTTTTGCTAAAAAGATAAGCATATGGAAAAACAAAGTGGCCTAATCAGAGACCAGCAAGTCTGCACTGGCCACTGTAGTAAAAACAGATTAAGCAGAAACCCAACCCAAGATCCTGCCACTTAAAGACTTACTCTTTTGGAATGGGAATGAGAATTCAGACAACTCAGTCTTTAAAACACTCTGTAAAGACAGAGCAGAGAAGTGGAATGCTGGAAAAACCAGATTATAAAAATGGAATGAAACCAAGTTCGTAAATTAACCAAACCAAACATGTGCACAGAAATATTTGTCCTCCAGTAGTCTGGCAATGCTTACCTGGGTGAAAAGCAAACAATTATAACTCTAACTCAAGTTATTGTAAAAAAAAAAAAAAAAAAGTTTAAATCTGAATAGTGATTTGTGAACATATTTGCTCTGCTAAATGGTCCCACTGTTCTTAAAATTTGCCAAATAGCTCTTAGATGCTTATATTTTTATTTGTGCCTGCATTTGTATATGAAGTAAGACTATAAATAGGACACTAACTTTGGTTTCAGAACTTTAGATGTTTCAAATACATAGATGTGTATGTTTGTGTCTAAATTGAAGAGACTACATCTGAGATCTGCAGGAGATCACTTATACTTGGTCAAAGAAGGCTGCTTAACTCGATGGGTTGTTTGGAGGTTTTTTTTTTTTTTTTAAGTAAAAAGTTTGGTACCATTAACCTCCCAGTTTTTCTGAGCCTCCAGGCCCAGTTGATTACTCATTTCTTCCCTCCTTAGTCCAGTGATTTTTTTAGTGATTAATATTTGAAGGAAGCCAACACTCATTCTGAATTAAACTTGAAGTTAATAAAGTTTTAATTCGTAAATTTTCCAAACCAACCAATGAAAAAATTCGTATTTTCCAGAGCCGAGTAATATAAGACTTTTTAGCAGCCATAAGTAAAAAACTTACTGAAAAAAACCTAGTGGAAAAATGGAGAAAAGATTAAAAACTAAGTCAGAGGTGTGAATCACTTTAAAAATTGCATATGCATTAGAGTGAGTCTTGAAGGGATAGATGTGTGTAAAGCATTAAAAACTAGTTTCAATGTACATTTTTCATTTGTGGAATGTAGAACTTTGTAGTTTAACCATAAATTTAAATTAGCTATTCTAAAATAGACATGTTGTATTACTTTTTAGTGAAAGATTTCTGACAGCCAGGAACACCACCACCAAAAGGTGTTATGGATACTGGATCCTTATGTTTTTATCTCACAGGACACAGGAAAAAGGATATTTAGGCTGCAAAAAGGGAATCCTGCAGTAATATACTCAATTTGTAATTAAGGAGCAATTCTTATTTAGCCTAGTAGAAAATAAATAATATTTTAGAGTTTAATAAGCATTGATTGTCTTTTAACTGTTTCTTTATAATTGATTTTTTTCTCTATTATACGAAAATACTTACCACAGAACACCATACAAAATGGTAAAACTGGATAGATAAATCTGAATTCTTTGTGGCTCAACATGCTATAGGAAAAAAAGATATTCAAAGAAAATATTATTTTTTTATATTAAATGATGGTTTGAGAAGTTAATGTATTTAAAAAGAATATAATTAACCTGATCTGTTTTTGTAATTACTGAGACTGAATTTCATGCTTTAGGAATCAGTCTCATTCTTCTTTTATAAGGTGATGATGATGTGTCAAAAGTAATCCTAACATTTGATGTCAATGCGATATTCTAAAGTACAATTGCATTCTAAAAAAAGGATTTCTATTACCAATCCAAATAAGTTATTTTACTCAAATTTCAAATAAAGGCGCATACATTTTCAAAATATTTCTCTGGTCCTTGAATACTTAAAATTTTGGCAGTTTCTGTTTTTTAAAAGCAAATACAATTTGTTCAACCTCTTTAAAAATTGAATGTATCCATCCATATTAAGCAAACTGTATCAGAAGTATTCAGTCTGTCTGAGTACCAGCATAATTATTACATTTTCCATCTGCTAAATAATCCCCACTAACAAATCATAAGAATTAATGCACCTCCAAAAGATAAACAGTTTACCTTTTAAATAATTTAGTTAACTTCTTGGTAACATTTAAGTAGTGAACTATTTGAATAAATAAAATCTTACCTATAAACTAGCAGTGTCCACAGCACAGTCACCAAAAATATCCTGTACCTCTTTGGGGCTAGAAGGCAGCCATGAATAAAGAAGGGTAAGTGAGTACCCAGGACAGCTGGAAATCCTTGACTGAAGTACCAGTGCCATGGATGAGAACCATAAAATGATCCCACATTCTGCAGCACGTTAAATTTCAAAAAATTATATTGAACCAGAGTCCACTGGCATCATCGAAGGAAAAAGAAATAGAAATGTGTTAGTGCCAAGTATGAATCTTTGGCATTAGGGAATTTGGCTGAATCATGAAATTAAATCAGAGTGAAGTCTAAACACCAGACCGTAGTTTACATTAATAATTTTGAATATGAACTAATTAAAAAAAATAAATTTATTATTTTTGGCTGTGTTGGGTCTTCGTTGCTACTCTACGTTGCTCTGCATGGGCTTCTTCTCACTGCAGTGCCTTCTCTTGTTGCGGAGCATGGGCTCTAGGCACACGGGCTTCAGTAGTTGTGGCATGCTGCCTCAGTAGTTGTGGAGCCCAGGCTTAGTTGCTCCGCGGCATGTGGGATCTTCCTGGACCACGGCTTGAACCCATGTCCCCTGCATTGGCAGGTGGATTCTTAACCACTGCGCCACCAGGGAAGCCCGAACTCAGTCTTCTTTATATATTCTTTTCCATTATGATTTATCATAGGATACTGAATATCGTTCCCTGTGCTACACAATAACCTTGTTGTTTACCTATTATCTATATAATAGTTTGCATCTGCTAATCCCAAACTGCCAATCCTTCCCTCCCTATTGGCAACCATAAGTCTGTCCTCTATGTGAGTCTGTTTCTGTTTTGTAGATAAGCTCATTTGTGCCATACTTTAGATTCCACATATAAGTAATACCATATGGTATTTGTCTTTCTCTTCCTGACTTACTTCACTTGGTATGATAATCTCTAGTTCCATCCATGTTGCTGCAAATGGCATTATTTCGTTCCTTTTTATGGCTGAGTAGTATTCCATTTTGTGTGTGTGTGTGTGTGTGTGTGTGTGTGTGTACGTACACATACCACATCTTTATCCATTTATCTGCAATGGACATTTAGGTTGTTTCCATGTCTTGTGAATAGTACTGCTGTGAACATAAGGGTGCCTGTATCTTTTTGGATTAGAGTTTTGTCTGGATATATGCCCAGGAGTGGGACCGCTGGATCATATGGTAATTCTATTTTCAGTTTTCTGAGGAAACTCCATACTGTTTTCCACAGTGGCTGTACCAATTTACATTCCCACCAACAGTGTAGGAGGGTTCCCTTTTCTCCACACCCTCTCCAGCATGTATTGTTTGTGGACTTTCTGATGATGGCCATTCTGACTGGTGTGAGGTGATACCTCATTGAAGTTTTGATTTTCATTTCTCTAATAATTAGCAATGTTGAGCATCCTTTCATGTGCCTGTTGGCCATGGCTTCTTTAGAGAAATGTCTATTTAGGTCTTCTGCCCATATTTCAATTGGGTTGTGTGTTTTGTTGTTGTTGAGTTGTATGAGCTGTTTGTATATTTTGGAAATTAAGCCCTTGTCAGTCTCATTGTTTGTAAATATTTTTTCCCATTCTGTAGGTTGTCTTCTCACTTTGTTTATGGTTCCTTTGCTGTGCAGAAGCTTTTAAGTTTGATTAGGTCCCATTTGTTTATTTTTGCTTTTATTTCTGTTGCCTTGGGAGGCTGACCTAAGAAAACATCGGTATGATTTATGTCAGAGAATGCTTTGCTTATGTTCTCTTCTAGGAGTTTTATGGTGTCATGTCTTATATTTAAGTCTTTAAGCCATTTTGAGTTTATTTTTGTGCATAATGTGAGGGTATGTTCTAAATTCATTGATTTACATGCAGCTGTCCAACTTTCCCAGCACCACTTGCTGAAGAGCCTTTTTCCCATTGTATATTCTTGCCTCCTTTGTCAAAGATTAATTGACTGTAGGTGTGTGGGTTTATTTTTGGGCTCTCTGTTCTGGTCCATTGATCCATATATCTGTATTTGTGCCAATACCACACTGTTTTGATTACTGTAGCTTTGTAGTATTGTCTGAAGGCTGGGAGGGTTATGCCTCCTGCTTTGTTCTTAAGGATTGCTTTGGCAATATTGGGTCTTTTATGGTTCCATATAAATTTTAGGGTTATTTCTTCTAGTTCTGTGAAAAATGTCATGGGTAATTTGATAGGGATCACATTAAATCTGTAGACTGCTTTAGGTAGTATGGCCATTTTAACAATATTAATTCTTCCAATCCAAGAGCATAGGGTATCTTTCCATTTCTTTGACTCGTCTTCGGTTTCCTTCATTAATGTTTTATAGTTCTCAGTGTATAATTCTTTCACCTCCTTGGTCAGGTTTATTCCTAAATGTTTTATTTTGGGGGTGCAATTTTGAAAGATTTTTTTTTAAATTTATTTTGGCTGTTTTGGGTCTTCGTTGCTGCATGCGGGCTTTCTCTATTTGTGGCAAGCAGTGGCTGCTCTTCATTGTGGTACGCAGGCTTCTCATTGTGGTGGCTTCTCTTGTCGCAGAGCACGGGCTCTAGGCACACGGGGTCAGTAGTTGTGGCTCGTGGGCTCTAGAGCGCAGGCTCAGTAGTTGTGGTGCATGGGCTTAGTTGCTTCTCGGCGTGTGGGATCTTCCCAGAGCAGGGCTTGAACCCATCTCCCCTGCATTGGCAGGCAGATTCTTAACCACTGCGCCACCAGGGAAGTCCCAGATATTGTTTTTTGACATTCCCTTTCTGATATTTCATTGTTAGTGTAAAGAAATGCAACTGATTTCTGTATGTTGATCTTGTATCCTGCTACCTGCTGAATTCGTTTATCAGTTCTAGTAGTTTTTATGTGGAGTTTTTAGATTTTTCCATATATAGTATCATGTCATCTGCATATAATGACAATTTTACCTCTTCCCTTCCAATTTGGATACCTTTTATTTCTTTTTCTTGTCTGATTGCTCTGGGTAGGACTTCCAATACTGTGTTGAATAGAAGAGGTGAGAGTGGGCATCCTTGTCTTGTTCCAGATTTTAGTGGGAAGGCTTTCAGCTTTTCACCATTGAGTATTATATTGGCTGTGGGTTTGTCAAATAGCTTTTATTATGTTGAGATATGTTTCCTCTATACCCACTTTGGTAAGAGTTTTTTATCATCAGAGGATGTTGAATTTTGTCAAATGCTTTTTCTGCATCTATTAGGATGATCATGTGGTGTCTTTTTGTTTATGTGGTGTATCACATTGATTTGCATATGTTGAACCATCCTTGTGAACTTGGGATGAATCCCACTTGGTTGTGGTATGATCTTTTTTATGTGTTGTTGGATTTGGTTTGCTAATATTTTGTTGAGAATTTTTGCATCTATATTCATCAAAAATATTGCCCTGTAATTTTCTTTTTTGCTGGTGTCTTTGTCTGGTTTTGGTATCAGGGTGATGATGTCATCATAGACTATCTTTGGGAGTGTTCCCTCTTCTTCAGTTTTTTGGAAGAGTTTGAGAAGGATCAGTATAAGCTCTTCTTTGTATGTTTGGTAGAATTTGCCTGTGAAGCCATCTGGTCCTGGACTTTTGTTTGTAGGAAGTTTTAAAATTACAGATTGTTTCACCTCTAGTGATTGGTCTGTCCAAATTATTTCTTCTTCTTTTTAAAAAATTTTTATTGGAGTATAGTTGCTTTACAAGGTTGTGTTAGTTTCTACTGTACAGCAAAGTGAATCAGCTATACATATACATATATCCTCTTTTTTTGGATTTCCTTCCCATTTAGGTCACCACAGAGTCAGCACTGAGTAGAGTTCCCTGTGCTATACAATAGGTCTGTTTCTTCTTGATTCATTTTTGGTGGGCTGAATGTTTCTAGAAATTTGTCCATTTCTTCTAGGTTGTCAAATTTTGTTGGCATATAATTGTTCATAGTATTCCCTTATAGTTTTTTGTATTTCTGTGGTATCAGTTGTTATGTCTCCCCTTTCATTTCTTATTCTGTTTATTTGGGTTCTCTCTCTTTTCTTCTTGGTGAGCCTAGCCAGAGGTTTGTCAATCTTGTTTACCCTTTCAAAGAACCAGCTCTTGGTTTTATTGATTTTTTTAAATCTCTATTTTATTTATTTTCTCTCTAATCTTTATTATTTCCTTCCTTCTGCTGACTTTAGGTTTTGTTTGTTCTTCTTTTTCTAATTCTTTTAAGTGGTAAGGTTAAGTTGTTTATTTGAGATTTTTCTTGTTTTTTGAGGAAGGGCTGTATCTTGGTGAACTTCCATCTAAGAACTGTTTCTGCTGCATCCCATAGATTTTGTATAGTTGTGTTTTCATTGTCATTTGTAATAACAATGAAATCATTATTTTTTTATGTTCTAAGTATTAATGTGTTTTTTGTTAATTTGTGAAACACTGGGTTCTTGAGATTCAAGCAAGTATGAATAAATGTTATGACAGTGTTAAGTTTTACATACAACTGGACGTAAAGAGAATCCTTAAAAATAATTTTTATGAGTTTATGTGTTTGGTACCCATATTAAAATTTTTACTGTTCTACCTTATGGCATCAGATATTACCTATTAAGATAAAGCTTTGAAAACATTGCAGTTTGAATTATAGAATAAAGTAGGTAATGACAGCAGCAGCTAACATTAAGTGCTCACTTGTGCCATGCAGTGTTGTAAGCGTTTTACATGTATTATTTCATTTAATCTTCCAACCGTAAGAGACAGGTATCACAATTATTTCCAGATAAGGAAACTGGCAAGAAAGATACACAACTTGTCCAAGGTCTTACAGCTAATAATGAGGGCACTAGGCCTCAGACAGTGGCATCTGATTCCAGAACCCATGAGTGACTTAAAAACAGGGAACTTAAAAACAACCAAAGGCATTACCAATAGTCATAAGATTAAAATGCCAAATCAGATGCTTAAAGAATATTCTGGTTAATTTGAATTCTGAATAATTGAGGTCAATTAAAATCATTTAAAAATTAACCTTTATTGTTACAAACCTGACAGAAATGTTCAGACCTGACAAAAATGCCTGAAAATGGATTCTTGAACTTCAATTAGGAATATACAATTCTGTTATATAGAAAGCACAGCAAAGTTAACCAAAGGCATATGCTAGTAGTTTTTTTCTAATATATCCCATATCATTAAAAAAATGATTTGCTTATGCTCCCAGATATTCATGGATTAAAAAGTAAGGTTGAGTTTTTAGTGTTACAAATGATTACATTAAAATAGTTTTTTTTAAATAAAAAAAACCATAATTTTACTTACTTGACCAAAAAAAATACGATCAATTATCAGAGAGAAACTCAAAGTGACAAATCTGAAAAACAAAATAAAAGGGTGATTAACATTCTGAACTTGCTGAAAATCCAACAGTGGCATATGGCTTTGCAAAGTGCCCTGCATCAAAAGCCAGTTTAAAAATGCTTTAAAAGTTTTACCAACTGAATATCGTTTTGAAAGATCTTTCATTGACAGAAGCTATATTTAAGCAAACTTTTTAAAAGTAACAAACTCTGTATTATCTATTGCTGCATGACAAATTACCCCAAAATGTGGTAACCAAAAACTATGAACATTTATTATCTCAGTTTCTGTGGGTCCAGAATCCAGGCGCAGCTTAACTGGGTGTCAAGGTCTCATAACTTGTCAGGATATTGACTCATAAGGTCTCATAACTCAAGGTTAACTCAAGGTCTCATAACTTGTCAGGATATTGACTGGGGCTGTAATTTCATCTGCAGGCTCTCATGATTCTTCCCTATAGCACTTATTGTCATTTGAGGAACATGTTAATCATATGTTTCTAGCTGTCTCCCCCCCTCACTAGAATGTATACTTCATGAAGGAATGGACTTTGTTTTGTTAAATTGCTGTATCTCCAGCATCTGGAACGACACCTAGCACATACTAGGATTAAATAAATATTTGCTGAATGAATGCATTACTTCCAAAACAATGCTAATAAATCTGAGAAATGACAACACTGGCAACTTAGCCACCGGATGATTTTGTCCTTTTTTAATAGCTACCAAAAATAACCTGTACAGAGTGAATACTAGTATATTAAAAAGATCACTGTTTTAAGAGTCAAAATGCATTCATCCCTTCAATAAATAATTATTTTGGATATTCCACTAGATACCTGGGATAATTCTGATCCTAGGAGCTCAAAATGTAGTTAAGAGGGCCTGGATTTCAATCCCATTTCCATCAGAGCAATCAACCCAGTGACACTGGCTATAATTCATTTTTAATTTCACCAAGCCCTCCATTTTCTGTATCACAAAGTAAAAACACCTACATTGCCTAGATCCAAGAATTGTGAAAATCAGGTAATATGTGAACACATATATTATAAAGCCCCATATAAATGTGAAGGAGTCAAGTATCTCTAAAAAAAAAAAATTTGAAAAATATTTAAGAAATAAAGCATAGGAAAGTTCTAATTTAGAAAGATTGCCAAGATCCTCACTTAAGCAAATTAAAATACTTCAGAATCACAAATAAAAATATAACATGTAAAATTGGAAATACTATGTTTCCTTGGTCTGACAATTCTCATTGATGTTAGAAGATGTAACTGACTAAAAGATGTAAAATCTTGTTTATAATTTATAGGTTTTTAAAATTAATATATGGATTGTAGCCATACTTACCCTACAGGTAAAAACTGATGTAGAATAAGATCAAGCTTTCTCTGTTCTTGCCAGAAATGTCTGAACAGCAAAGGTATCCACAGAATAACAGCTGTGGGACGAATTATAAAGGCAAGAGCCACCAGGGATGAGTACTTGACACTGTAAGCAAGGAAAAGGTATTGTCAAGACAACTAGGAAATGAGTTCAGAAGTTATCTATTTACGCTATAGTATAACATTTTTTTTAAAACAATGAGAGCATTTTCCTTTTGGTATAAATAGCTGTGTGAACTTGGGGAAGTTACTTAAACTTCTGGCTCTTAATTTTTCTCATCCATTAAAGAGAGGTAATATGTAAGGTCTTTTCCAGCTTTAATATTCTAGTATTTTCAAGTAAGAAGTTATTCTGTGTCCTAATGTTTATCTTGTTTACTGAAAGGTATACCATCTTTTAACCATACAACTCTGCCAAGCGCTTTCCTGGTGGAAAAATGATCAAGTCTCTCCTAAAGAGATAAAAGAGATAAAAGACAGTCCCCATTTTATAAGGAAAATCTGGGCACATGTGGTTTTGTTTTGAATGTAAGCTGGTAATTTTGTCCAACTGAAAGATGTGTATATACACCTGATTTTTTTTAAAAAAATCTTACTTATAAAACCCTATATGATCATGGATAGAAATGTGGGTTTTTACTATTAGGACTTCTCTCAATAAAGGGTTGAAGGCGAGCACCTGATAATTTAATCATGAGGACTACAGACAGTGGTAAAATAAAACAACTTTATGGTACCATTACATACCTATTAACTAATAAGTAACTATAAAGAAATTTTTCCAATGTTGGTGAAGATGTAAGAACAGGGATTTCAAGTTCAAATGCTTACAGAGACCAGATAAGTAATAAAAATTGTGTGATATTGGCTGCATGGGGGCTCTGATATCATCATGAAGGAATCCTGGCCCAAAATGTTAACAGGCCTTACATTTTTTTTCAAGAGGAACTAGAAATCCAGATTTTAGGTAAGATCTCCCAATTTAAAAACTTTGCCAAGTAGTTAAAAAACAAACACTGTGTAGGTGAAATAAAACATTTGTGGCTTGGTCTGACTTGCAGACAGCCTAATTGCAAATTCTGCCATAGTGAAACTACCTAGGGGATGCCCAGATATATCTAGGCCTACCTAACCTCACTCCAAATTTTCAGACTTGGATTTCTTACTCCTTTCTGAATATTTCTACATAAATTTCTTACTGGCATTCAAAATCAAACTGTATGAAATAAGCTCCACACCTTTCCCTCAAACCTATTTAGTGTCTAATGTTTAATGGTATCACTCAGTTTCTCAGTCTTAAAATTTGGAGTCACCTTAAATAGAAACTTTTCATCCCACACATCCACTGTGTTTCCTCCCCATTCTCATTGCCATCATTTTACATCAAGTCCTCTCACTATTCTAGAATCTTTTCACAGTTGTGTCACTTGTTTGGAATCTTTTCATAGTCTTTTTTTTTAATTTCCCAGAAATATTACTTAATATCATTGTCAATCATCAGTACTTACTGAACACTTACTTTGTAATAGGTCATGTGCTATACGCTATATACTGTCCATAGAGTCTCATTTAATTCTTGAGAGCTGTTGTAATATTCTCATTTGATAGAAATCAGTGTTTAGATATCCTCATCTATAGGTAACCTAAGTGAATGCCTATTCTTGCAGTCGAGAGTCTAATGCAGAAATGATCTTATTTGACTTGATCCTCCCAAAAACCTTACATATAAGGGAGAATGGATACTAGATTCCCAAATTTTCTTAACTAGATTCCCAAATTTTCTGGCTTATTCCCTTTCGGTATATCCTAAATACTGCTACTAAATCAGATTATGTCATGCTTCTCGAAAGCCACCAGTGGTAAGCTGCTACCTGTAAAGTCCAAATTCTGGAGAAAGGCAAAGTTCCATTCTAGCCTTATCCCTCATTCTTCTCTTCTCCCACACATCCTACTACACATTAGCTCCTCTGGACAACCTGCCCAGAATACAATGAAGCCCTTTTATAGCTCTGTGCCTTTTCTCATGTTCCCTTTGCTTGGTATTTTATACCAATTTATATAAACCCAAACCAGGTCCATATGTTTTCTATTTGCCCATCCAGATATGCTCTCTACTCTTCACCTGCTCAATATGCAGGGAGGCTGACCTTTATGGACTATATCAATGGGCTATCTTGCTTTTTGGCTTCTCATTAGTACTGGTTAACAGCAGGGCAGAAGAGTCAGGGTGTTTTATTCACCCTGCTCTTTCCTTGCTATGGTTAAAGGCTGGCTGTGCCCCTCTCCTGTTGGGGTCCTCTCAAAGTTACAGCTCTATGGATTTCAGTAACTTTCCTCTCCTTGCTCCTTGGGGCCAAAGGGTAATTGAAACTTCCTGTTGTGACTAGCCCTTGGGTACTATGGTATCCCCTTATTAGCTTTTCCAAACATTGTTTACACCTTTGTAAACAGTCCTTTTATTAAACTCTCCTTAATTATCTGGTTTGAGTATATCTCTTTCCTGCTATAATAAATACATCAACTGTGAATTTGTGGTTCTAATAGCCTTCATGAGCATTAGGGGGTCCACTGGACATTGCAATATATTGATAATTTAAGATTTTTCAAAAGCATGCTTTAGAGTTTTGTACATAATTATAACAGTACTGTTACTCACCTGTTCATAAACTTCGAACCTTCCAAAGGATAGTAGAAAAGAGCAGTTATAGTGAGAACAGTTTCCATGGTGTTTGTAAGAGTTCTGGTACAGCAATACCACGTGAACCAAGAGCATAACTGGCAAAAAAACTAAGAACAATTATAAGCAAACGTATATGGAGTGGGAAATGGAAAAGCTTAGTATTCTAAGGAAAATAGCAAGCAAGTCTAAATAATGTTAAAAGTGGGCATGTCCAAATATTGTTTTTAAGAAGTTATATCAAGCACAACTATGATGCCAGGTCTGTATTTGTTAAAGTTAAGTTTATACTTTCAGGTACATTTTTGTGGCATTGCATTTGATTTAAATCTCACTTCACACTAATAAAAGACATAAAACACAGATTCTTTGATGGTAGAGTTCAGAGAAGAATGAAATTCATAACTAGAGTCTCACAATCAGCATTCCTCCAATTGTCTTATATTACTGACAAGTATTTTGACTGATTTTTATTGACCTTGCTTGGAATGTTGTCCTATTTCTTGGTGGAAAATTTAAGACAACGTAAGAGAGAAAAAATCATGACTATCAGGAAACATCATTAAATTTTAATTTGGAAATGGACTAAATTAATAAACCACTTTTTGGTAGAACATGCAAACAGAAGCATCATTCAGTCTACAAAACAAATGCCTTAAAAGAAACTTATTAGTTGTTGCAAGGGTATTAAACATCGTACCAGCTTCCTATCTCTTCAAATACAGACTTTAAAATATGTTTCCAATTTTTGTGAAGTTAAAGGCTCTTCCTGAGCTAGAAGATCCTAGTGCTGCTACTTTGGAGGAAGGATTTCAAAGGCATTATGCCTTTGCCATTTTAGGTTCAGCCTTCGACAGTGTGTATGAAGCACAAATTAAAGAGATTGACTTAATCCTTGAATCAATTATCAAGGACTCAATCGCTAAAGCAATCTGTCTTTTTAATGCAAATCAACAGACTACCTGCAGAAATATGTCCTATTAATAATAAATTGTTAATATTAATTAACAATATTTCAGAAATGTGTTGGTACATTGATTACTTGGAATTTGGAACATATTTGCTAACAGAAATATAAAAAAGGCAGTAAGATTTCTAAGTTGGCTCATATAAGCTTACTTACGGTTTAAATGGGAAAATCCATTCAAGATTTGAATGGGAGTTTGAGAATCTATCTCCCCACTGTGAAATGAGCCAAATGACAAAAGACAGTCTTCTATACCACATTCTCTTACAAAGTCCAGCTATTTCTACCATTCTAGCCAGAAGAGAAAGAGTGCATCAGTGAAAAGATATGTCTCAGGTAGCTGGAGGAAGAGTGAACAAGGGTTGTAAACAGCTGAGGTGATCTGTGAGGTAGGCAGTGGTTTAGAACTATTCCTACTGAATATTATGGAAAGTGAGGCAAGGACTCAGTTCTGAGTCATGGTGCTTCCCAAGGCTGGGTCCTAGGGTTTAGCCTCTTATAGTGTTGGAGGGTATCAGTGGCTTCTGCCACCTAGGGCTCAGGCTCATTCAGAAGGGAGATAGCATGTCCACTTGCATTTTACTGTTCTTAATTATGGAAGTACCCCTATAAAGTTGTACAAATTACCTTCAGAAACTGTTTTGGGAATCAATCATATTGACTGACCTGTTCATGTGCTTCATGCTTGTAGGAATGAAGTAACTGACATACAGTTTCTAAAGTGTTTAGGACTTACCACCCATCTTGCCACTTGCTGATTTTCTAGTTGCTTCATTAATGAGAAAAGCCTCAAGTCTGCTACAGCAGACAGAAGTGCTTGGGCAAGTCTAGGAATCCAAATCTTCATTAGTTAAAAAAAAAAAAGATATTAAAAACATCTGTTGGTTCATACTTTAAAATCATAAGAAATCAACAAGCTGACCCAACTATCAATCGAAAGCCATTCTTAGTTTAAAAAAAAGATGTATTATTCCATTCTTCTGCAAAAATAATTTATACCTTAAAAATTACATTAATTTTCATGGAAATACCAAAAGGTAGTTTTCTCATTCTCATTCTCTCTGTAATATATATATATATTACAACACTACTAATTTTAAATAGCCAGCAGGCCATTTCATTGTGTGAAGGTTCTATTTTAGAAGCACATATAGTTCTTTTCAGTAGCATTACAGTAGGTAATTTTTTATGAAACATTTACCCTACTGTATGCTAAGTATGATACTAAGTACTTTATGTATATCAGCTGATTCAGTGCTTCTAACAGGTACTGTTTTATAAATGAGAAAACTGAGGCATAGAGAGGTTAATTTCCCCAAGGCTGCAGAGCTAGTTAGCGTGGACGTCAAGATTCAAACCCAAGTCAGCCTGACTCCAAAGCTCTTAGCTACTAAGTTACATTGCTCCCCTATCCTACGACATAGATGATAAAATAATGTTACTTTTTTTTAAAGCTTTAAGTAATCTATAATTACAGAAACATGTAACATGGTATCCAGTCAGATGACACTAAAGAATAAATTGAAGAGTAAAAAGAAAGAGTAAATGTATTATAACTTAATTACAGTTAATGATTCTAATGTTATACATTAGCATCTTTGAGTTTTAAAATGTGTCACAGTTATTAACAAAGTAACACTTGCTGGTAGATCACAGCTTAATTTTAGTTTGCTCAAAAGGTGTGTTTCTAAAAATTTATATGTAAATCTGTATTTTTGTTGGATCAAACTTCACTAATTTTACATTATAATTAGAGCCGCTTTACTTTCAGTTGTCAGTGGCTTCTAACACTTTAGCTTTACATCCTTTATCAATAATCTGTAAATAAATGTTTAAATCTTAGAGTTAAAGGTACATTGTACTTCATAATTCCACATAAACTGTGCACTGTAAAATACAGTAAAAGGCACCTCTGTACTCACCTTCTGTTTGCCCTGCATAAGAATCTATAAGCTTCCTTCTCACCTCCCAGGTATGAAAGTACTTCATGTAAAAAGTTAATTTTGCTACAGACTTAATAGGAGCTGAGTGTTGAGGTAGCCACTAAAAGACTAAAAGGATTCTTGTGCACTGAGAGAAGTATAGTATTTATGAAGTTAATGGTCTCACTATATTCTGAGCTAGTTACCCTAGCTTTCACTATTGTGTTCAGTTTCGAGACCCACATATTAAGATGGACATTAATAAATTACAAGATGTTTAGAGGACATTATCTGATTATGAGGTTTAGAACTGGAGATTATTTATCCTGGATAAATAAAACTTTTTTGAAGGGTTGTCATGTAGAAATCTGGAATTTAAGAGAAGGTAGATTTTAGCTCAACACAAAAATAAGTGGAGTTGTAAATTCCCAGTTATTAGCAGTCTCTCCAGACTTTTAAAATATCATTTTCCAGGTTATAAGGACCTGACCAGAATTAAACAGTTACACATGCCTTCTGGAAAATACCAACTAGGGTGGTGGGGTAAAGAGGAGCAGGAACATGCCAGGGGTAAACCCTGAAGGTGAGGCCTGTGTTGGCGGCTTACCTTTCTACACTCCTGCTCTTTAAGATCCTCCTCCCTTAAGCTCTAGGAGCCACATGCCCTTGTGCCATCTCCTGACTGTTCAAAGCCCCCACTGTGGTACTCCCACAGGTCTCCCTTCTTATCCCTCTTTCTTCTCACATATTCTAAGCCAGCGCTGTCCAGTAGAAATGCAATGTGAGCCACATACCGAATTTTAAATTTTATAGTAGTCAAAAAAAAAAAAAATCTCTAACAGGTAAAATTAATCTTAGTGCTTTTGTTTAACTCATTATAGCTAAACTATCATTTCAACATTTAATCTATATAAAAGTTACAGAAATGGTTCACATTCTTATTTTGTATTAGTTCTTTGATGTCTGGTATGTATTTTACACTAATAGCACTTCTCGATTTGGACTAGCTGCATTTCAAGTCTTCAGTAGCCACAGGTGGCTAGTGGTTACCATATTGGACAGCAGAGCTTTAAGCCATCCCTAGTTCTTTTCACACACCTTACGCAGTTTAGAGAGAAGCTATCTGGAAAGAACACTAGGCTGTAAATAAGTAGACCTAGGATCTAGTTTTAGCTTTTAACATGCTGTGACTTTGGTCTATTTTCTTCATCCCTTCTCTGACCCTTCTAGTTTCAAAATTGTACAATCTATATTTTAAAATAATCAATATGAGAGTATGAATGACTGATAGCATCATAATGGTTCTCTATCTGCTGAAGTTCCAGGTAGGATAGAGGTTTTTTCAGGGGTGGAGGGGTATTGGGAGTGGGGTAGGATGGGGACGAGAGGAGGTTTCCTTTAAATCACAAAATGGCCAGGTGGGTCAGCTACACGTTGAGGGCAGTGGATAGATCGTGGAGGAATAGGAAGTTTTTCAATCTTGAAGACTCCTTCATTCATAATATAACCTACTTTCTGGGATGTTATATATATTTGCCCTGTTTCAAGTCTTTATGAATATCCTTCTTGATCTAGAAGCTAGTGGGTAGCCCTGAGAGAAGGAAAGAGAATTCATAGTTCCTAACTTCTACATGTGTTAATGGGAGAAACCCTGCTACTGCTCTCAATTTTCCTTCCCTGTGATATTCCCAAATGAAGCATCAATTTTACTGATATGGTCCTGTTTCTCGATAATGGGTAATCAAATATCGTTGCAAAGGGGAGGGTACAATACAGCCTAAGAAAACCAAACCAAAACAAAACCCAAAACTCCAGAACCTCAGTGTCTTTCCAGGCTTCAAAAAACCCTTCAGGATTTAGACTGCCTTTGGAATTCTGGGCCACTTCCCTAACAGAAAATGGGGAAGGCCCAAACTTCTGAGTCCAACTTGATGATAGCTTAAAGATATTGAGAATGAGGTTAGAAAAACTTTTGCACCATTAGTTCTTTTGTATCCTCTCCTGGTGACTGACCCCCAAAGTTCATGATCTAGGGATTACAACCCTGCTCACTATTGATGGCTAATTACTACATAGCACAATGATTGTATATATCACTATATTTTTGTCAAATTAATTTTCCTAATTTGTAATTTCAACACTAAATCCTGAGTGGGTTTACATGTATTTAGTCTTCATAGGCTCATATAACATGATCTTCTGCTCACAAGTTAAAAAAAGCAAGATACAACACTGCTCTTAAGTGATCGTTTTATGACGGAAATTTACTTCTAAAGTACGAATAATATATAATGTAGTCATTCTGAGAATCTGTATATCTTAACAGGATTGCTTACAGCAGAACACTTTCGTGCTCAGTCTTATGTTTTAGCACATATTGAACAGTTTACACATCACAGTATGTCTTTGAACCCTGGGCTTCCCAGATGCGGTCTGAGTTTAGCAACAGTAGTCTTTTAAAAACAAACTTCATGATACCAATATTATCATTTAGTTAATATACATTAACCTTAAAGGGATGGAATAAATCTGTTAATGACTATTTTGATTACTTTTATTTAAACTTACCAGCAACTGAACACTATCTTTCCCCAAAAGGTGCAGAATCTTGTATATGCTTGCAAAGATTAAGGGGTAAGTGTAACCCCTCAATCTTTCTCTCCATTCCCAAGTCAAATAACCATAATTAGTAATATTAAGGACTAATGTTAAATAGCACTGAAACAAAACCTCTTTTCAGTTCTATATATAAAACACTTTCATTTTTTGGCAAAGAAGCTTAAAAAAATAGTATTTTACACTGGATATCTGAAGTAAAAATGCGGTTGGCCAACTAAACTGTTAACTTCTTCATAGCAGGAATGCATTTTTTACTTCATCTATATCCTCCACATTACTGAACCCTTTAGGAATATATGCTAAAGGCTGAGTCAGGTACACTAACATCAAAGAAAGATATAGAAGAAATATTAGCATAAAATAATGGCACACTTTTATAAGTTAAAATTATTTGGAGAAAATATGGAAAATTTATTGAAAATATGTCATGGAGCTGACACAATTCCTAAGATGAATACACATTTCTAGTCCAGAAAAGAAACTACAAAGGATATTTGAAAACCATGTGATGTGCAACTTCAAGAGACTGCCAATATTCATCTGGAACAAAACTTGTTTGGACTAAAAAGCAGTTACATATTCGTAATGCTATGGTAAACAAGACCAGATAAATGTTTTCACCAAGAAGATCTGAAAAAACAACAACAACAAAAAATAAACAAACAGGTAATTGAAGCACAAAAGTCAGGCAAATTTCAGTTGGGGAACTAAAATCTGCTGCTCTGGTTGGCCCCTTGCTCAGGTTCTGTTAAAGCAGTGGTGAACTCTGGCCCCTCCACACTACTCTCAAAGCAGACCTGGGTGGAAAGTTAGACAAAGGCCAGAGCTTCACCAATCTTTCTGGCAACTTATTAATATAAAGAGAATATTAAGATACATTTTGAAAAAGATTGGGTTAACTAAGGCCTTAGGCTAATTAGGTTATCCTATATGTATATCTAATGAAAGAAACCAGCTAACAAATTACTAACATAGGAAGGGACACTTTGTATAATGTGCATATACTAGCATATAAAATGGTCCTCTATGCATTTTAAAATAGTCCTTACTGATACTTTCTATATGCTAGGCACTGAGTTCGTTCCTTTACATGCGCTATCTCATTTAGTCCTCAATGCTATGGGGAAAATATCATTAGCCCTATTTTATATATGAGGAAACTGAGGCTCAGAAGTTAAACTGCCTTCTCCCAAGTCAAACGGTTGTAAATAAGCAGGATTCAAAACCGGGTCTGTATGTTGACTCCAAAGCCCTGCTCTTAATCACAAATGGACTGCCTGTAGACAATATTTTTTTAATGTGAATTTAGTTGCCAACATTTAAAAATCAGGTTTTATATTAACATCTGTATTGCAGCGTATCAAAACTCTAAGATCTGGCAACACAGAGCTCAACTGGGAACAACTGGCTGGTACTGAAATATAGGGTGCCTGTCCGGCCTCCTGAGGACTTGAGTTTGCAACCTGCCTCTGATCCACTGTGAGTCTTTGCTAACATTCCGGGTTCCTGCCACTCTCCTTCCTTCTTCTCCAGGAACACATTTTAAATGTTTCTCAGACAACTGGTACGTTCAACACCACATACATGCCCCTTCTGAACTTTCATCTTTCAGAAACAAACCTCCCGACTGCACTGTATCTGCTGTCCGAAAACCTTGTTCTTTCCTTTCCTTCTCTCTAGTCCGTAGACTCAGGCAGAAGAAACTGTACTCAGAAGTGGCCCTTGAACAACGCCCTTGGCACATAAGAGGCGCACAATAAATACTTAATGAATGAGGAGCCCATCTTTATAGTAAATACCCCTCCGACAGATCAAAATCCCACTTGCTGGGATGATTTTTCTCCTGTCAACATTACATCAGGACCAAAGAAAAGGCGGAGGGGGCAGTGAAGAAAAAGCAGTGCGGCGGGGGGTCAGACCTGGTCCCACTCCAGGAATCAGCCCCTCCGTAGCTACGAAACCTCGGGAACACTGGGCCAGGGTGACGACCCCCTCTCTGAAAAGGGGATGGCCACATCATGCCTACTCACTTCACACGGCTGCGGGGAGGACGGCACAAAATAATGCAGAATACACTGCCGCGCAAACGACAGGGATCGAGGAAAGCAAAGAAAGCAAAGTGATTTCTTGCCCTCGCCCCCCCCCCAAACCCAGCAGATGGAGCCCTCGCTCAGTGTCGGCGATTTCCCGCCACAGCCACTCCGCTCGTCTTCCACACCCACTCACTCACCTCCGCCGTGCCCAGTGCTCTTCTGCTGGCTGAGGTACAAGGTGGACTTTCTCGTTCTCAGCTTCATCTTCTCGTGGGAGCGGTTCTGGAGACCACGGAAAAAGAGGCTGCCGCCGCCGCCCTCTCGCTCCATCCTGCATCTGCTTCTAGGTCTGCTGGGGACAGCCAGCCGTCACCGTCCCCAGCCCTGGGTAGCTGAAGCAGCGCGCTCTTCCGCCCACTAAGTTTGGCCTTTGCGAGCTGCCGTCTCTGGCAGGCGCGGAGGTAGCCGGGAAGGGCTGACTTGGTTACGCCCACGCCAGCGGCTGGTTTCTGCTGCGCGTCCCTGTGGCGCAGTGCTGCATGTTCAGGCAACGCTTCTGCGCTTCGCCACGGGCTAGTCCCTGCTTTCCAGCCTACGTTTCTTTCTCGAGGGATTGTTGCCCTCCTTTGGCTTCGTGGTCTCTGCGGCTGGCGGTCCGGAAACTGCAGAAAGGAGCCGGATCTCGCCTCTGCGGGGGCAGGCGGGAGGCGGCGCGGAGCCTGAGCAGAACTGTCAGAGATCTCTGAGTGGTAATGATAATAGTAGTCTTCATTACAAACGGAAGTGTTGGTGTAACATTGTACTCTTTGGGTGATCTCACAATAAGTATTTGTTGAACGACGTAGGCAGGGTAGGGGTAATTTAGCCTGTGGGAAATGAGGCCCCCAAACGTTAAAGGACTTGGTCAGGGTTACTTAGCGAGCTAGTGGCAGAAGGGGAACCTTGCCGTGTTTGTGTGGTTTAATTGTCTGTTTTCCAAGGAGCTGACTTGCAAATGTTTCCTTTTCTTACACCTAGCGGTCATTGAACGAAACCAAGCTTGGCGAAGTTGTCATTTATCCAGTTAGCTGTAGAGTCCAAGAGAAAACAGTCTCTCCCCCACCCCGATTAGTTTAAATGACAATTTTAGCAATATATTAAGAGCAAGCTACTAATTATTTAAGCTCCTATTGATTTTTGTGACCTTGGCAGCTGTTTAGGAGGCTGTGAAATATTGTAATAAAGAAAACGTGTAAATTCTTCGCTCTGCTTTCCTCGTTCATAAACATCTGCTTAGGGTCTCCTGCAACTGTAGGACTTCTCACAGACTATAGACTATAGCAAGGAGTATAATTTTCTGAGAAGTTCTAGAGCCTTAACTCCTCAATTGTTAAAAGTAAAACCAGCCAAATCCTCATTATATTTTTGTCAAAAATAGATGGCAAATGACTTAGAGGTGATGTCAATATGTACCTACTACAGCATCAAAAGGAACTAGAAAATCTTTTAGCTTGTTTTTAAAAATTGTTTTTAATCATACATATTGCCAAAAAACATAAAATAGTAAAGAAAGGCTAATAATGAAAAGTAAGAAATCTCTTTCTCCTACTTCCAGACGGGATTGGCGATCACTTTCAACTTTTTGGGGGGGCTGTTTCTTTCAGTAGGTTTGGTATGCCTTTAAAGGCATAAAGAGTATGCTTCTCTCCTCTCTCACACTATTGCCATTTAAAAAATCATCCATTAAAACCACTGAAGACTCCCGATGGGCCCCGCGGTACTGCACCACCACTCCCGACGGGCCCAGCGGCGCTGGACTACCACTGCCAATGGACCACGCCGCTCAGGACTAGAAAGACGCTGGTGGCGGCAGCCGCGGAAAGGAACAAGGAACCCATCCTGCGCATGCTGCGGCTGTGTGCGGTGGCCGCGTGCTCGAGCTGGCCTCGGGCTCTGGCCAGCACACGGCCCACTTCGAGCGGGCCTTCCCCCATGCCGAATGGCAGCCGAACCACGTGGATCAGAGCTGCCTGGACAGCATCCTGGCCACCACTCAGGCCCAGGGACTATCCAACGTGAAGGCCCTGCTGTACCTGGACGTGAGGTGAGATTGGGAGTAGTGGGGTGGGATCCTGCCGCAATCTCTGGATCTGCTACTCTGCATCGACATGAGCCACATCAGCCCCCTGAGCTGCACCGAGGGGCTCTTCAGAGCAGCAGGACACCTGCTCAAATGCAAGGCGCTTCTCATCACCTATGGGCCCTGTGCCATCAACGGGAAGATTTCTCCCCAGAGTAACGTGGACTTTGACCTGACCCTCCGATGCAGGAACCCAGAGTGGGGGCTGTGGGATACAGCCCTTCTGGAGGACCTGGGCCAGGCCAGTGGGCTGCTCCTGGAGAGGATGGTGGACATACCAGCCAACAAGTGCCTAATTTTCCGGAAAGAGTAACCCCCTTCTCCGCCATGCCTGTGTCCCTGGGACAAACCCAGACCACCAGCGCCTGCCACCCTGGGCCAGACTATGGGAACTAGCCCTCCCCACACTGGGGATTCTTAGCCAGTGGCCACAGGGCTGCTGAGATCCTGGGAATAAAGTGTTTCCTGCTGTCCAAAGAAACAAAAACAAAAAACCCCCAAACCACTGAAAACGTTCTATAATAGGATTTAGCTTTATATATTTTACCCCATCCCCTAACCGTCATTTCTCATATTCCCTATGTATCTGGATTTCTATTTTAGTTACATCAATAAGCATATTTACATATTATGACAAAAATACTGTTCATGCAGGAGCAAAGTTGTGACATGAAGTCTTTATAAAGGATATTGTGCTAAGTTACTGCTTTGCTTCCCATTTTCTTTGTATACAGATCTGAAGAGATATCCTGGAAACCACCCTTGCACTGTGCGGTGTTTGTTGAAAACATGTTTGGAAGATTGACTTTTCCACAACTGCTTTTTGCTACCATCCTTGGAATTGCTGGAGGAATATATATTTATCAACCAGTATTTGAACAGTATTCCAGAGATCAGAAGGAATTAAAAGAAAAGTTGAAATTGGTACAAGACTCAGAAGAGAAGAAAAGTTAATACTACATGGAGTCGAACTGTAATTGCTTAAAGTTCCATTGAAATTATACATTGACTATAAATAATCTAGTAAAAAGTTATCAAATATATTTTAATTGTAAATAAATCATAGATAATGATTTTAAATTAGTTTTAAAACTAGCACTGTCAATTTTAATGTTTCCTGTATTCTTATTTGCCATTTTATGTCTTTTCACCAGGACAGATTAGTACTTTCCTTTTAAGCAAAAATGAATGTCTTAAGGAATATTTTATTTCCTAGTTGAAGCTTCTTTTTTCTGGGAATGTGGCCTATACATTGGCAGTCTAGACTGTATAAACTAGCTGGGAATGTTGTTTACAGTCGTGTTTGTAGATTCAATTAACCAAGTTAACTTCAGGCAGGATGCCCCTCAGTTAGCCTACAATTAGCCTGCTTTAATATACCTTAGAAGTCTTTTAATCCCAGCCCTTTCTCATCCCAGGCAGAATGGAGGAGTAAATTGAGAATTGGGGTGGCTCAGATCAAATGGAGGTTTTTGAGAAGGTAGGTGGTGTCACATAGGGTGGCAAACAAGCCACAGCTCTGTTTACTTAACCCACCAAGCAAATTTGCATTATAATGGTGGTCAGGGAGGAGTTAATTTATTATGAAGCTATTCACATAGTTAAAGGGTTTTTTGGAAATCGCTAAGAACTGATATTTAACAATGAAAGCTTAAATGTAATCACATATGTATAAAATGCTTTAAATCAACTCATTTCTTATTATTGATTTTTTTGAAAAGTAAATTCATTGTAACTTAATCTAAACTATGTTGAGACCAGCATAGGTAATTAAAAAAAAAAATGTGAATAAGAAATTACAGAGTAGTACATGTTCACCTCATTAAAAAAAACCCAAACAATACAGAATGAACAAAGTGAAAATTACGGTTTTTCAGTATACATTGATTTAATTAGCACCTTTAATAGTTTGAGCTTTTGAGACTGTTTTTCTTCTATGCACACTGAAAAATATATGTAAATTTATAACACATACCAAGTATCTACTGTGTGACAGGCTTGGCTTGTCTGTCGGTAGACTGGGGTTCTGTTCTGTGTGTCTTCTCATTGTGGGCCCCAGGCTCAAGGAGTAGCCCCTGTCTAGGATATGACAGAGTTTAGGATTAAGAGAGAGAGAGACTGAAAGGAAACATAATTGTAAATGTCTGCTCAGCTGTGGCAATGTCTCTTCAGAGTCTGCTGGTTTAGAACATGTCACAAGGTCCTGCCCAAAGGTGAGGCCAGGGAAAAAGACTCTTCCCACAGGATACACAGTCAAGTGTATTCCTGCCTGTGACCATAGGCAAGAATATATAATCCTGTTATCCAAGGAATGATAATCCTATTTAACATCATGCGAAATTGAACTGCTTTTGATCCTCCTTTTGAGAAGGATTGGTTTGTCAGTTCGGTAGTCACATAACAAGTGCCAGGGAATGAGTTGTTTTTTGTTTTTTGTTTTTTCCAGTAAAGGTACTGCGGCCATTCAAATCAAAGCCACAGTGAGATGCCGCTTCACATACACTAGGATGACTACAGTCAAAAAGGGCAAATAATGAGTGTTGACAAGGATGTGGAGAAGTTGAAACCCTCGTATATTGCTGGTGAGGATATAAAACAGTGCAGCTGCGGTGAAACAGTTTGGAAGTTCCTCAAAAAGATAAACATAGTGATACCATATATGAGGCAGCAATTCTGCTTTTAGACATATGTCCCAGAGTAGTGAAAATATATGTCTACACAAAAATTTGTAAATGAATGCTGATAGAATCATTATTATAATAGCCAAAAAGTGAAAATAACCCAAATGTCTCAACCAGTGAATGGATAAACATGTTGTGGTATATCCACACAACGGAATATTACTCAGCTATAACAAGGAATGAAATACTGATATGTGCTGCAACATGAATAAACTTTGAAACATGAAAGAAGCTGAGCACAAGAGGCCATATATTGTATGATTCTATATGATGTGTCCAGAATAGGCAAATGTGTAGAAACAAAGTGTATTAGTAGTTCCCAGGGACTAAGGGGAAGAAGAGATAGGGAGTGACTGCTAATGGATATAGGGTTACTTTTTAGGTTGATGAAAATATTTTGGAACTAGATAGTGGTGATCAATGACAGCTTTGTGAATATATTAAAAACCACTGGGCTTCCCTGGTGGCACAGTGGTTGAGAGTCCGCCTGCCGATGCAGGGGACACGGGTTCATGCCCCGGTTCGGGAAGATCCCACATGCCGCGGAGCGGCTGGGCCCGTGAGCCATGGCCGCTGAGCCTGCGCGTCTGGAGCCTGTGCTCCGCAACAGAAGAGGCCACAACAGTGAGAGGCCTGCATACCGCAAAAAACAAAAACAAAAACAAACAAAAACCACTGAATTGTACACTTTAAAGCTTTATTGTGTGGGATTATATCTCAACAAAACTGTCAGAGAAGAAAAAAACCCACTGCATCCAGAATAGCAGCTGCAGTTGAGGTAGTCCATTGTTTCCTGCCATAATCCATCTAGCATGTGTGTGTGGTGTAGAATATACATAACATAAAGTTTACTGCTTTTACCATTTTTAAGTGTACGTTTCAGTGGCATGAAATATATTGACATTGTTTTGTGACCACCATCACCATCCGTCCCGAGAACTTTTTCTGTTTAGTTTTTGCAGGGCGCAGAGAGGTGAATTGAATGGTGTTATAGAGAGAACCCCCCCCACATATACTTCATATCTTTGAAGGTGGCATTAACGTCTGCAATTTTTTGCCTGAATTGCTTCTAATTTACTATTGGAGCCAGGGAAAGCAGATTTAGGGGCTTTCAGTTGGTCCTTTCTACAATAATGATGTGGTATGGACTGAATGCTTTTCCCCATTCATATGTTGAAGCCCTGATCCCCAATGTGAGGGTATTTGGAGGTAGGGCCTTTGGGTGGTAATTAGGTCATGAGGGTGGAGCCCTTATCAATGGGATTAGTTCCCTTATAAGAAAAGATACAAGAGAGATGCTGTTTCTCTCTCTTGCCCATGTGAGGATACAGGAAGAAGGTGGCTGTCTGCAAATCAGGAAGAAGGCCTCATCATACACTGAATCTGCCAGCACCTTGATCTTGGACACCATAGCCTTCAGAACTGTAAGAAAAAAAAATACCTGTTTTTTTAAACCACTCATTTAATGGCGTTTTTTTTTAATAGCAGTCTGAGCAGACTAAGGCAGAGGCTCTTCCTTTAAGGTCAGTGTAAGGTTTCTGCCAGCTACTGAGTATTTGTATGTATCCTATGGAATGTATCCTATGGAATGACAGAGTGGGTCCTGTAAAACAAATTTGGGCCAAACCTGCACATATCTTATCACCCTCACAAGCCCCCACTCTAAACTGAGGGACTGTGGTAGCATTTAGAGCCTCCTTGTACCAGTTTCAACTCAGATCTTGCAGTCATCAAAGTCTGAATTCCTCTTTCCCCAATGCACATTTATCCTGGTTGAAGGCCTTGGTCTCTTGGTAGGAGCAGAGGAAAGTTTACGATATAATTCTTGTGGCATTGGTATAATTCTTGTGGTATTCACCTTCCTCAGGTGAATACAGCTTCTTCAGTCATTGGCTCTAACTCTGTGAAATGACTTAAATCAGGAAACTGGTGAAAGACCATGATTGCCATTGTGGAGACTGACAGCCTTCTGCTCACTAGTTCTTGATTTTCTTTAAAAAATATTTGAGTCAAGAAACACCCCTTCTCTCCTGAAAACAAAAACACCCCATCTATCTTTTCCTTCAGAACACCATGACCTGTAAGCCACCATCACAGATCTCTGTGGGTCAAGACACCCTGGTTGCACCCCAGCCTGGCTTCCCATTATAGTACTTATGGCCTGCCATCTGTTCTTTTCCATTTGGACATTCTTTTGTTTCTAATTGATACTCAGGAGTCCTGTTGCAGCAGCATCTTCTGTCAGTCTCAGCTCATAAAGGACATCCACCATTGTGCTTTTCAGAGATGTCAGTGGCCTCCTCACCAGTGCCTCAGTGAAAGGTGTATCATCAGGGCCTTTCCAGGTAACATAATCAGGTGGTGGTTCTGCAGTCTCATCACAAATCCATTCTAACTCCAAGATCAGGAGGGCAAGATAGGGAGAATAAGAGAATTAAAGGGGGGAAAGCCTAAACAATGGTAGATTTTCAAGGGGGCCACTAAACTTGATCCTATGGGATTTCCTGAAGAGAATTCTAAAAGCTTTTTAGATATTATTTTGAAATAATTTCAGACTTAAATAAAAAGTGCAAAAATAGTACAAAGAATTTTCATATACCTGTTATCCAGATTCCACACATGTTAACGTTTAACCGCAGTTGCTTTAATCTCTATATATGTGTGTGTATGTCGATGCACACACACACATTGTTTTTCTAAACCCTTTGAGAACAATAAGTTGCCCATGTGATTCCCTTTTACCCCTAAGTATTTCAGTGTGCAATTCCTAAAAACAAGGATATTCTCATTTATAAATATAGTATAATAAAATCAGGAAGTTAAGGTTGATAAGATATTATTATCTCATCTCAGATTTTATCCAAATTCTACCAAGTCCCATTAATGTCCTTTAGAGCAAGACAAAATTTTTTTTCTGGTCTGGGAACTAATTCACGATTACATATGAGTTTAGTTGTCATGATTCTTTGGTTTCATTTATTCTCATTCCTTAGTCACTGCCTTTCACGATCTTGAAATTTTTAAAGAATACTGGTCTGTTTTGTAAAATTTCCCTTAATTTGGGTTTGTTTAATGCTTCCTCATGATTAGACAGATTCAGGTTATACCTTTTTGGTAGGAATACTGCAGAAATGATCTGTCAGTATGATTCACGGATTCCTATTTTGTTCAGTGAGTTACAGTCTATTACTGTCACCAGTGCTAGCCACATGATTTGTGGGGCTTAGTGCAGAATGAAGATGCACAGCCCTGGGTGAGGATGAGAAAGTCAATCTCCTCTTCTCATGGACCCACCACTCCAACCCATGGTGAATGTGCACCCCCCAGGGATTGTAGCCTCCATGCTGGGGTGCTCTTGATTCCTGGGTGGTGGTGGCAGGAGCCCCCTGCTGAGTGGCACATAGAATGTACTGTGGTGCTACCAGGTAGTGATACCTGCCTTCTTGCCCGCCCCATGGTGCCATGGGGCATGGGCTCAACCCTGATCCCTTCTGCTCTCACATCCACGCTCCTGGCCAGGTGGAAGGTGATGGCGGAATGTGAGCCTCCCCCAGCCAAGGTGACTTAGTCACTGCCCTGGAGTAAGGTAGTGAATGCAAGGCTGGGTAGGGCCCAGGGGACCAGGGGGTGAGGAGTGGGCAGTGGCAGGAGTCAGAGCCATGTGTCTGCAGAGGCTTCAAGCCTCCAGCATCCTCCATTGTGCCATCAGATTTCACTTATAAAACACGAATTCAAAGGTAAAATTATTAAGAATTTTAAGACAGTGACTGCAGAGCATTAAAATTCTGAGTGCAGGGCCCTGTGTCAAGTTCTAGTTCCATGCCCATGAAGACAACCCTGACAATCACTACACGTTCAAATTGTCCCAGATTTGGCTGGTTGGAGTCCTTTCAAGCTGGCTCCTGTATTCTTTTTTAATGTTTATTTCAAATATAAAATGTAATGTTTAAGCATTTTCTGAAAATAATTTTGTAGTTTAACAAGTGTAAGATAAGACTTCTTAAAAAAGTTTACAACTAGGTATAAAATAAGAATATACTTTGACATTCACAGTGGACATTTTTGAAAGGTAAGTTTTGTTAATGTAGCTTATAAACAAAAATATATTGACAGTCCTAGTTAAAATAAGCAAGCTCTTAGCTGAGGAATAATCCTCCCCCAGATGGGTCTGTGTCCTTTTGATATGTCCTTGTCATTCTCTGAGCACTTCTTTACTTTCTGGCTCATCCTTTTCTTAGACGAAGCTTTGACTCTAGGAGTTTGGTTCTTTTTTAAAAATTGAAAGAAAATTCACATAACACATTTTAGAGCATACAATTCTGTGGCATTTAGTACATTCACAATGTTGTGAAACTATCACTTCTGTCGAGTTCCAGGACATTTTCATCACCCCAAAAGGATGATGTACAGTAAACAGTCATTCTCTATTCCTCTTCCCTGCAGCCCTGGCAACCAGTCTGCTTTCTGTCTCTATGGATTTACCTTTTCTGGATGTTTCATTTAAATAGAATCATACAGTATGTGACCTTCTGTGACTGGCTTCTTTTACTTTGTATACTTTCAAGTTTCATTCATGTTGTAACATGTATTAGTGCCTCACTCCTTTTTGTGGCCAAGTAATATTCCATTGTATGGATATACCACAATTTCTTTATCCATTCATCCATTGATGGATGTTTAGATTGTTTCTACCTTTTGGAACCTTTTGGAGTAGTGCTGCTATGAACATTTGTGTACAAGTATTTGTTTGAATACCTGTTTTCAATAATTTTGGCCTATTTCTAGGAATAAACTTGTTGGGACATATGACGATTCTCTGTTTAACTTTTTGAAGAACTGCCAAACTGTTTCCCAAAGTGACTACATCATTTTACATTCCCTCCAGCAATGTATAAAGGTTCCAGTTTCTCTGTATCTTACTAACACTTGTTATTTGTCTTTTCTTTTTTCTTTTAAAGTTATGAAGTGGTATCTCATTATGGTTTTGATTTGTGTTTCCCTAATGACTAATGCCATTGAACATATTTTCATGTGGTTGTTGGCCACTTTTGTATCCTCTTTGGAGAGATGTCTGTTTTAGTCCTTTGCCTGCTTTTTAATTGGATTGTCTTTTTGTGCTTGAGTTGTAAGAGCTCTTTATATATTCTGATACTATATTCTTATCAGATATATGGTTTGCAAATATTTTCTCCCATTCTGTGGATTGTGTTTTCACTCTCTTGAGAGTATCCTTTGATGTGAACAAATTTTAAATTTTGATTGTCTAATACAGTTTTCTTTTGTTGCTTCTGCTTATGCTATCACATGTAAGAAACCATTGCCAGATCCAAGGTCATGAAAATTTCTGCCTATGTTTTCTTCTATGAGTTTTATTTATAGTTTTAGTTCTTATGATTTAGGTCTGATCTATTTTGAGTTAATTTTTATATATGGTGTAAGGAAAGGGTCCAACTTCACTCTTTTACATGTGAATGTCTATTCTCCCAGCACCATTTGTTGAAGAGACTGTTCTTTCCCCATCAAATGGTCTTGGTACTCTTTTTGAAAATCAATTGGCTATAGATTTATGGGCTTATTTCTGGACCCTCAAGTCCATTCCACTCATCTATATCTCTGTCTTTGTGCTAATACCACACTGTTTTGATTACTGCAGTTTTGTATTAAGTTTTGAAATCAGGAAGTGTGAATTAACTTTATGCTTTTTTTTTTTTTGCGGTACGCGGGCCTCTCACTGTTGTGGCCTCTCCCGCCATGGAGCACAGGCTCCAGACGCACAGGCCCAGCGGCCATGGCTCATGGGCCCAGCCGCTCTGCGGCATGTGGGATCCCCCCGGACCAGGGCACGAACCCGCGTCCCGTGCATCGGCAGGCGGACTCTCAACCACTGCACCACAAAGGAAGCCCTATCTTTATTCTTTTTCAGGATTTTTTTGGGGGCTATTTGGAGTCCTTTGCAATTTCATGTGAATTTTAGCATCAGCTTTTCCTTTTCTGCAAAAATAGTGTTGAATTCGATAGGGATTGCATTGAATCTACGGATTGCTTTGGGGAGCATTGCCATCTTTACAGTATTATGTCTTCCAATCCAAAAACATGGTATATCTTTTCATTTATTTAAGTCCTCTTTAATTTCTTGCAGTAGTGTTCTGTAGTTTTTAGTGTATAAATCCTGCATCTCCTAAGTATTTTATTCTTTTTGTTGCTATTATAAATGGGATTTTTTTAAAAAAAGTTCCTTTTTTGATTGTTCATTCCCAGTGTATAGAAATACAACTGATTTTTGTGTATTGATCTTGCACCCTGCATCTTTGCATATTTCATTTATTAGCGCTAATAGTTTTTTAGTAGATTCTTTAGGATTTTATATATAAAAGATCATGTCTTTGGTTCCTTTTATTGGAAAAGGGTATTTAGAAATCAAGATCTGAGTGCTAAGTGTGTTCATAGCTACTATGATATACTTGCTTCTAGGACCTCTTAGCAGATGGAGCTGGAAAATATATACTTAATGCATATCTATACATAACTCTATTTCTCCATATTAAAAATCATGAGTTTGTACTGATACCTCCCATTTCAATCCTATTAATGTAACTGGAGCTGGGACTCTGCATGTTTCAAGCAGCAGCCTGCAGTGTCAGAGAAGCTCCAGAGCTGGAAGCAAGAGGTGTACTGTGACCAGTTCTGTGGCTGGAGTAAGAAGTGTTGTGGGGAGGATTTTGAACTGGTGCACAAGATGGGTTTAATATACTTAGTTTCTGTAATAACTTTCTCTCTTTGTTTTCCTCTGGACACACTTTTCTCAAATTCCTTTTTGGATTTCCTCTGCCAATGCGTTAAATACTGAGTGATCCTCTGGGTTCTGCACCAAGCCCCCTCTTTGCCCTCTCAGCACATTTTCTAGACTAGCTCATTGCCTCTCATGTCTTTGAGTCCCCTTGGTAATAGCTCCAGTTCACGTCTTCTGTGCTTCAGACCAACTTATTCAACTACATACTAAACAGTTTCACTTGGATGTTCTGCTGGTGCTGGTATGTCAGAGTTGAAATGTCCTAAACTTGTTTATTATTGCCTATTTCACTCTCCTTCCCTGTTGCTTTCTTCCTTTCGCTCAAGGGTTCCTAGTTGCCCAAACCAGAAATCTGGGCGTCTCCATGGATTCCTCCCTCTTCTTCACCCCCTACAACAAAGTCTTCCTCTTTTTTTAAAATTAATTAATTTTTATTTTTGGCTGTGCTGGGTCTTCGTTGCTGCACATGGGCTTTCTCTAGTTGCGGCGAGCGGGGGGCTACTATTCATTGCGGTGCATGGGCTTCTCACTGCGGTGGCTTCTCTTGCAGCAGAGCACAGGGTCTAGGCGCGTGGGCTTCAGTAGTTGTGGCGCATGGACTTAGTTGCTCTGCGGCATGTGGGATCTTCCTGGACCAGAGATTGAACCCGTGTCCCCTGCGTTGGCAGGTGGATTCTTAACCACTGCGCCACCAGGAAAGTCCCTAACAAAGTCTTCTTGATTCACTCTCTTAAGTATCTCAAATCTGTCCATTCATCTTCATCCTCAGAGCCACTGCCTTAAACCAGATATCCCTCACTTGGACTTCAGCATGCTAATTGGCCTTCCCAGCCCATTCTTCACCTTATAGCCATTAAGAAAATGGGTTCAGGGCTCCCTGGTGGCACAGTGGTTGAGAGTCCACCTGCCGATGCAGGGGACACGGGTTCGTGCCCCGGTTTGGGAAGATCCCACATGCCGCAGAGTGGCTGGGGCCGTGAGCCATGGCCACTGAACCTGCACGTCCAGAGCCTGTGCTCCACAATGGGAGAGGCCACAACAGTGAGAGGCCCACATACCGCAAAAAAAAAAAAAAAAAAGAAAAAAAAAAAAAGAAAGAAAATGGGTTCTAAGTTCTGGTCCTGGCTTTGCCACTTCTTAGGTATATGAACTTAGGTTGCTTAATCCCTTTAAGGCTCAGTTTCCTCATCTGTAATATGGGGACAAGAATAGTGCTTATTTTATAGGGCAATAGTGAGTCGTAAATGAGGTGATATATGCAAAGTTCTTAGCATATTGGCTGATTCAGAGTAAATGGTCAATAAATGTTAGCTAATATAAGCATTCCAGGGTTCTTCATATTCCAGCCTCTGCTCATTTCTGCAGTTTCTTTGATTGCTTCCTTCCACTCAGTTTTTCAGCTTTTCCGAACTTCTTTCAGTTGCTCCAATATCTCATTCTCTCTTTTTGCCTCCAGACCATTCCTCTGCTCTCTTTCCTAAAATTCTCTCCTCTGTCACTTTCCCCTCTTATTCATCATTCTGAATCTATACATCACTATCTCTGGGAAGTCTTGACTTGGTGTCACTTATCTGTGTTCCATTTACACTCTTTAACTTCCCTTATCAAGGATCGTATCTCACTGCACTGGAGTTAACTTGGTTTCTCTGAGGGCAGGATCCCTGAGGGCAGGGACCAATTTACCTCGTTCACTATTGCCTCTCCAGTACCTAACACAGTGCTTGACTCACTGAATGAAATGAATGAATGGGTGACGACGAATGGGCCACAGTATCGCTATTTTCTGATCTCCTGCCTGGTAAACTCCTGGTGACAGCCCTGCCTGGCTGCAGGAGTGGGGAGGGCTGAAGGGGGAGCTCTCCTTATATGAGCCATTAGCGGTTGCTGCATTGTTGGCCCCCCAGATCTTAGCTGATCAGTGACTCCTAAGACTTCCTCTACACATGAATATCGGGCTACTTTTCCTGTGCTAACCTCCATCAACAACAGTTTGATGGCCTTTCTCTTCCCTGGAAAACATCCCTTGAAAGCATCCCCCTATGGTGAAATCTGTTATCCCTAACTTTGAGATCACTGTGTTGTATTTAGAACTATTAAATTGAATGTATATTCAATATTTGGCAATTTCATATGGTTCATCCTATATGTGAATCTGAGAAGCTAATTGTACTGTAGTGCAAACTGTGAGTAGTTATAGACTGAAAGAATGATGGAGTTGGGCAGGTCGCCCTGAGACAGCTGGAATTTGTGGTGCAAGAAGAATCAGTGAGATAGAAGAGATAGTAAGAGACAGTAGACTAGGGCTTCCAGTCATTTTCTTTTGCTTAGAAGTAGAATTATTTGGTTCAGAAGTGCTTTGCCGGAAAGCCAACAGGGCAGGCCCCAAAGCCACTGTTCAGACCCCCAGGGCACTGGAGGAGAATTAGGCTGCCTCTCGGTGGGAACCTGGTGGCCCCAACCTGCCTCACAGCCACAGGTCCAAGCGGCCCACACAAAACCGTCGGCACTGAGAGAAGGAAGCCGCTGAGGGGCAGCAAAGGCTCGCAGATTTCTCCGTACAGGGGCTATTCTTTCAAGTACTGTACTTTGCTTTTTTTTTTTTTTAACCAATTGCTCTAATACTTGGAAATTTAACTGAGAGCGATTTTATAATCTGAACTAGACTGTACGAGTAGAGACCCCGTTTGTCATTTCCTTCCAGAAATATATTTTTTTCCTGCCAGAATTCTACTCTCCCCACGCCCCCCCTTCCCTCGGTCATTTTCAAGAATCCCAGAGCTTTTTCTCACTCCAGGAAGGCCATGTCCAGGCCCCCTGAGTGAGGAGCTGGCGGGGCGGGATGGACAGTGGCAGAGCCGGATGCCCAGCGCGGATCCGGTCCCTGGGGAGGCGGACCAAGGGGGCACTGTGAGCTGGAGCGCCCCCGGGCCTCAAGAACCGCGGGCAGGGCTGACTTTGCAGCCGCTCAGCACCTCTGGCTACAAGGTGGACACACCGACCTGATGCCCTGGAAAACACCTTTAGAAAATGGCTTTTAGGGAAGCAGATTTGGCGAGAGGCACCAAACTACCTTGCAGTGCCCGATCCCGTGGCAGTTTGTAAGTGTCACCACTGTGTCTCAGAACGAAAACAACCCCCTAAGGTTTCGCGCCTTCCGG
This sequence comes from Lagenorhynchus albirostris, assembly GCF_949774975.1. Taxonomy (NCBI): domain Eukaryota; kingdom Metazoa; phylum Chordata; class Mammalia; order Artiodactyla; family Delphinidae; genus Lagenorhynchus; species Lagenorhynchus albirostris. The sequence goes on along the minus strand of NC_083095.1, from coordinate 114,126,624 downwards.
GAAGCGGCAGTGGAGACCCAACTTGGATTAAAAAGAGGCGAATGGGGCCTTTGCGTGGCAGGTGCGGCGGGGCTGGGGGCGGCGCGCGGGGAGGGCGCCCGCAAAGCGCTCTCGCAGAGTTGGGCGGGGGTGCTCGCCGAGGTGACAGGAGGAAGCGGGAGGTGGAGGGTGGAGAGGAGGTCCCGCCCCCACCTCGCTCTCCTTTACGGGAAGTGATGTGGGGCCCGACGGAAAATACCCGCCGAGGACCCAAAAAAGGCCGTCAGCGGGTGGACGCGGCGCGCGCAGAAGGAGCGGCGTGGGGACCGCGGGCGAAACAGGTGAGGCGGCTGGCGCGGGCGGGGGAGGCGCGCTTAGGCCCGGGGCTCCTGGAGGCTCCAGTCACCCCGCGGGGCTGAGCGACGGAGCGGGCGAGCGCAGGGTCTGGCCCTGGGGCGGGGGTGGAGCTGCAGCTCCTTCTCTCCCCGCCTGTCGGAGGCTGAGCCCACCAGAAAAGCTGCTTTGCTTCTCCCAGGCCCTCAGCACAGACCCCACGATGACAGTGACGGGGGTGAGGGTCAGCTTGGGCGAGGTGCTGATTAGGTGGAGTCCCAGGTTGGGACGGGGCTGAGGTCACCTCCGGGCGGCATCCAGGTGCGAGGCTCCCCATCTCGGGGTGGGAGGAAGGAAATTTCTCTGGCAGGAGAGGAGGAAGGTCCCAGACCTCCTGCACGCCCCCCCCCTCCGCCCCCCATCCCCCCGCCGTTCTTTCCTCCCTCCCTTTGTTGTCGGTTGAATGATTTAACATCTTGACACCTTTGCTGGTGAGGGTCTGGACGGGCAAACTGCACGGGTGGGAGAGGGTTCTCTCTTTCCCTGCCAATCAGACAGAAAACCCTACCAGGCAGCCAGGCTCTCGGGTCTTGACTGGTGGTAGGGCTGGTGTGATGACTCGTTTGGTAACTATTGCCAAAGCTTTTGTCTCTGTCCCAGTAGATCACCGAGTAAGCAAAGTCAGGCCTGAAGTGAAGGAAAGCTTGTGAGCCCTTGACTTCACCTTCCCAGCATTTCGGCTCCTGCGGGCCACATGACTTCCTAATCTCCTGCCAGGGGGTCCTCTTTCTTACTTCTGTGGGCTAACAGCTATTTTTTCCTACTGGATGGAATTATCACTTTTGGGTCAGCTCATCATTCAGATGTTGAGAAGGGGAGGAGTGTTATGCTGTATAAATTTTCTATAATTATTGGTGATATAACTTGTTGGTGCTTCACTGTTCTTGTTCCATTTATTTATTTATCTTAACCTTCTTAGAAACTTGCTTTAGGGGGAAAACACAGTCTGGAAAACAGAATTTCTGCAGATGGTTACAAATGAAGAAAGGTTAATGTAGTGCTGGAAAGACTTGACTGACCATCATTCTTTTCTATATTTTATGTTAGTTTTCATTCCAACTTTCTTCCTTTCCTTTATTCTTTCTTCCTTACTCCCTCACTTCCTTAATTTCCATGGCCTGCCTTGATTTTTAACTTTGATGAAGTACAATTAATTTATTTTTTCTTCTGTTGCTCTGCTTTTGGTGTCAAATCTAAAAAAGCATTGCTAAATCCAAAGCCATGAAGATTTATGCCTATGTTTTCTTCTAAGAGCTGTATAGTTCTAGCTCTTACATTTCCATCTTTGACTCACTTTAAGTTAATTTTTGTATATGGTGTGTGGTAGGGGGTCTAACTTAATTTTTTTGCATATGGACATCCAGTTCTCCCAGCACCATTGGTTGAAAAGATTATTTTTTCCCCTCTCAATGCTGTTGGTGCCTGTGTTGAAAATAAATTGACTAATAAAATAAATAAGTTCTACTCCACTGATCTGTATGTCTATCCTTATGCTAGTATCATACTCGTCTCTTTATTAGCTGTGTACATGGTGAGTTTTGAGATCGGGAAGTGTGAGTCCTCCCACTTTGCTTTTCTTTTTTGAGACTGTTCTGGCTATTCTGGGTTCCCTGAATTTCCATATGAAATTTAAGATCAGCTTCTCAATTTCTGTTGCCTTGGTTTTAAAAGAGATCTAAGGGTCTTGAAGTGGGCAACAGTCTCTAGGAACCAGACTCTTGATTTTCCTCTTCCAAACCCACTTTCGCTTAGTCTCACCTGTCTCCGTTAATGGCAACTTCACTCTTCCAGGTGCTCAGGCTAAACACCCCAGGGTCACCCCTGATTCTTTTCTTTCTCTCACACTCCACATCTAGTCCCTCAGCAGATCTCATTGGTTCTATTTTGAGTCTATACCTAGGATAGGAAATTTCCACAGTTTCCCCTGCTTCCGCCAAGTTCCTTTCACTTCTGTCGCCTGGATTACTCAAAAGCCTCCTACAGGGCCACTCTGCTTCCACCCTCACCACTCTACAGTCTGTTCTCAACGCAGCAGCCAGAGTCAATTATGTCTCTCACTCCGGTGCTCAAAGCTCTCCAGTGGCTTTTTATCTCAGAAGGAAACCAAAGTCCTTACTGTGGCCTGCAGTCCCCTTACATGGTGTGGGGGGCTTCATCTTCTATCACTCCCCTCTTTTCACACTCTGCTTCAGCCACGCCTCAGGACCTTTGTATTTGCTGTTTCCTCTGCCTGGAATGTTCTTCCTTCAGATGTCTGCACAGCTTACTCACTCATTTCTTTCAAGTCAAAAGTCATTTCTTTAGAGATGCCTTCTTGTACCATCCCATCTAAAATAGCATCCCTCACCCCCCACCCCCGCCCTGTCCCATCATTTTCTTCCCCTTTCCCTTGCCTTATTTTTCTTTAGAGTATTTATAGCACTTACTGTCATCACACACACACACACACACACACACACACACACATATGTTGTACACAACATCTATCTCCCATTGGTGGAATACAAGCTCCATGAAGGTCAGGAATTTGTCTTGTTCACTCTGGTGGGCAAAGCACCTAGAATGGTTTCTGGCACATATTAAGCCCTAAAAAATCATGTTGAGTGAATGAAAAGGGAATGAGAGGCTGAGAAATGGGGATCACTCTGCTATTTCTTTCTCACTCTTCTTCCCACTTTATCTGAGAAGCAATGTCCATAGCTATACCACAACTCCTAAACCTCTCCTCTTCTATTCTCCTATTTTCCTCAAGATAATGGCCTTACCCTCCTTGGAAAGGGAAAGGTCAAACAAGCAGAAAGGTGAGGACTTTGGGTCCTTCCCACCGTGGCAGTGGGGAGCCCTCTTCTCTGGGTGGGGGCATTCAGCATCTGTCTCCAGTGATTCGGTCTCTTGTGCTGATCTAGGGAGAGAGTGAAATCCCTTGGAAATTTGAGAAAATGGAATTTCATTTCCTAATGAATATTTTGCAGTACAGTGAATTTAATCTTTTTCTGACTTCTAACTGAAATTGCCAGTTCTGAGACTCATTTTGGCCTTTAATGACGTGACGACTTTAGACTGTCAGCTGATTATGTGTACGTGGCCTTAGACAAAAAAAGAAGTGTTCAATAAACTCTTGCTGAATGTACCCATAAGTTAATGAATAAACTTGGATTTGTTTTCCTCATTAGAAACCTCTAGTCCATATATTTAATTTTTCTTAGTGTATAGATATAAGTATCTGGTCTCAGTCCACCTCATCCTGCTGCTCCTGATAGAGCAATATTGGCAACAGTTGAGAGGGGTTTCCTGCGGACCTCTCTCAGTGAGAATTGAGTTAACTGGCCCAGACAGCACAGTAATCAATCTTCTGTGTTATTTTGAAAACTGAACTAGCCTTCCATCGTTATTTAGACTTATCTTGGAATGTGCCCTGTTTATATCTTCACTACAAACTATGAAAAAGGATTATTTTTACGTACATGGAATATATATATATATTTCTCTCTAATAAATTATGATAAGCTTGATACCACCTGTAAAACCAAACAGGGCTCACATATTTAAAGTGTGAGTCCGTAATTAACTGGATGGGTGGGAGAATCCCTCTCACGATGTATATGTATATCAAATCACCATGATATACACTTTAAACATCTTACAATTTTATATGTCAATTATGCCTCAATAAAGCTGGCTCACAATAAAAAAAAAAAAAATGTGATGCCCTAGGCAGCAAGATTGTCTTGCCATTGTTAGAACAAGATTGCCTTCTGAAGAGAGGAATTTTTCCCTTTCACTGCCTTCGCTTTTTATACTGTGTGCAGGTTTTGCTTGGATCATATTTATTCCTCTGCCTCTTGGTCAGGAAGTTCCAGTTTATGGTCTGGTTTCCCTTAAGCTGATTATCTTGGGAGCAGACATGAGCACTGAGTTGGAGGAAGAGATAAAGGGCTTGTAATTAACTTTATGTCCAGAGGGTGAGAGGTGTGGAGCTGTGAGCATCCAGCTGGTTTTGGCCTCCTGTCTGGTTGTGCAGTACACCACATTGTTTTTCTTGTATGATTGAGGTCTACTAACACTCATATTTCACTCACTGTTAAAGAAAACTTGATGCCTCACTTACTCAAAAGAAATGTTGAAAGTTATTCTTCCTTGCCTGTTTTTGTTTTGTTTTTTGCCTCTGTGTATGTTACCCATGAGAAGGCCTCCCATTTGGTGCCTCAGCCACACTTGGCACCACCCACAAATGTGAAATCAGACTTTTGCGTTTTGAAATTGAACTTTTAACGTGGGGTCAGAGGTAGGGTGCCAGATTTAGCAAATTGGAAAAAAAAAAAGAAATTTGCATTTTGGAAGACCAACAACTAATATTTTACTATAAGTATGTCCCATGCAATATTTGGGATGTACTTATGCTAAAAAAATTAGTTGTTTATTTATTTATTTATTTATTTATTTTTGGCTGAGTTGGGTCTTCGTTTCTGTGCATGGGCTTTCTCTAGTTGCGGCGAGCGGGGGCCACTCTTCATCGCGGTGCGTGGGCCTCTCACTATCACGGCCTCTTGTTGCGGAGCACAGGCTCCAGACGCGCAGGCTCAGTAGTTGTGGCTCACGGGCTCAGTTGCTCCATGGCATGTGGGATCTTCCCAGACCAGGGCTCGAACCCATGTCCCCTGCATTGGCAGGCCGATTCTCAACCACTGCGCCACCAGGGAAGCCCTAGTTGTTTTTATGAAAGGCAAAATCAACTGGTGTCTTGAATCTAATCTGGTAACCCTGGTTTGGTAAACCTAGGTTTATGCCCAGGGAATGCATTGATCATGATAATGTCCAAAGAACGTCTGAGCTATGGCTCACTTTGGTGATTGCACATGTGTCCCTCTTAAGGAAGGAGGGGCCTTGTAAACTCAAGGAGTATTAGAACTAGAAGGAAGTAGAAGATTATCTTACTCTAGTGTTTGGTAGTTAAGGAAATTTTTATCCAGAGATGTTAAGTCGTTTTCTAAGGTCACACAGTTAGTAGCAGAGCCAGAACCGGAACTCTGGGCCCAGTGGTTGGTCTGCTACATAATGTCTTCCCTTAAGAGATCATGTGTAAGTTGCTTATGTTTTCGTGCTGACCTTTAATCACTTCTTTTGCCACCCTCCCATGATCGCTCCATTCTCCTGCTGTCCTTCCAGTCCCTAGATCCGTTATGTGGCAGGCAAAGCCATCCTCATGGATACCCTTGTCTTTTCTCTGAGAACCATAGGACTGTTTAGAGCCACCATAGGTTGTATTTCTGTGGTGATGCCAGAAAGCCAGAAAGCCTGTCTTTCCATGTGTTTTTATTCCTTTTAAGGTCTGGCTAATATTTTTGTTACCTTTGAGTGTTCATTGTAAGATGCTTTGATTTAGGAGGACTTGCTGAGAACAATTCCACAGCCACCAAGTACTGTCTCACTGTAAGTCACTTGCTTTGTGTGGCCTATTCCTTTGATACTCCGTATCCTTTTGTATTTTGGTAGAATAAATATGGAAGCTACATGGTAAGGACCAATGCAGTAGATAGGTATATGTGACTTCCTGTTTAGAGATGTGTCCTTTTAAAACACTGGGTTATTTTCTTACTGTTTAAAAGTTATTTGTACTTATTTGAGAAAGCAGTCTTGAAAACGAATATGCTTCCTCTGACTCTCACGAGAATACCATGTTTCAGAGCCACTAATCCTGTTTTTTCATAGCTTTGTTGATTAATTCATATAAAGTCTTACCAGCTGCCAGGTCAAAGCATAACAATAAAATCGGTTGCCAAGAGACTGAAAAATCTGTTCGTTCTTAACTAACTGCTGCTCATCTATCTTGCTCTGATCCCACCTCATGGGCAGCTGGTCAAGTCTTATCTGAGTATGGCTGGTTACTTATCTCCTGTATATGTGTATCATTGGCAACAAAGACAGGGTCTCAGTCAGCTAATAAAACTTATGGTAAGGTATTGTTTAAATTCTTGCTGTACTAGCCCTAATACGGGAAGGAAGGAATGAGACATACACCTGAGAATTTTAAAATATAATCCATGGTTGTGGTCGGGATTTCTTTGTTTCCTGCAGTGTGTGAATCATTTTCGTAATGAATCTCACCACTGCAAGGGAGCAACCCCAGGCATGAGTAAAAAGGTCTAGCAGCCCTTGAAAAGATAAGGTATCGTCCTTCTAGTCAGATACTGGAGACCAAATGTGGCCAAACAAGCTGCTGGCTGTTCCAGGCTGGGCTTCCTTCATCAGAGACAAGGTCAGTTCTCCATTGCCCCCACTCTGCTTAGGCACAGAGGGCCGTGAAGTGGGTTGTGGTACTTCTTCAGGGAGTGACTCATCCCTGTGTTCCACAGCTCCTGCTGGAATGTGGAGGAACCAACACAGGCAGGAATTAGTGGATTGGTTTTTAGCTTCTAACACTGCCAATAATTAACTAAGTGATATTACACCAGCGTTCTCAATTGGGCTGGTTCCGACTCGCTCCTCCCGCAGAGGGCACTGGGCAATGTCTAGAGACACGTCTGGTTGTCACACCTGGGGAGCTATTGCTGGCATTTAGAGACCAGGGGCGCCTCTAAACATCCCACAATGCACAGGACAGCCCCTCATGGCAAAGGGTCAGTCCTGCCCACCATGTCAGTAGGGCCAAGGCTGAGAAACCCTGCGTTAGACACATCGTTGAACCTCTCTGGTATGCGGTTTCCTGAGTTCCACATTCTCTCCATCATGTAAAGTTAACTAAGCCTAACTCCACCACTCTTGCCTTTCTAACCTCTCCCTCACCCCAATTCTAAGTCATTAAATGTGAAGTAGGACCCAGGCATCTATATGTGTACATAGTTTTTAATCCCCACCAGGGATGCTGGTGGGCAGTTGGGACTGAGAACCCTGCCCTCAGGGATCATGGAGTGAGGTCCTCACCAAGGTGCCAGGTGGACCATTTGAGGGGAGTGGATGGTGTGGGGAGAGCCTGCCAGTAGGAAGTGAGAGCCGGGTGGCAGGGCCTGGCTGCCGTGTGACTCAGTGCAGGTGGAAGGCTGCCAGAAGGGCCGCAGGGAGTGCTGTGACTGAAGGCTTGGTTCCTGAATTCCTCAGAGATGGGGCCCTCAGCCCCTCGGCCTGACGAGCTCTCAGCTTCCTGGGAGTGTCTGCTCCACCGATTCCCAGCTGGCCACCGTACCCTTGTGCCAGAGGTGCCACAGACCTCAGAGTTTCCCAAGGAAATAGTAGGACTGGCCAGTTTCTTCATTAACACCCCATTTCCTGCTTAGCTAGAGCCTCTCTGAGAGATTAAAAGTCAACAGCAAAAACCCCAACCCTGAGTCAGCAGCCCATTTTGCCACCCAGATAAGGTGGCAACAACCTCACTTGTTACACTTATGGCATCGTGTAATTTAAGGGCTGGTAGGCACCTTAGAGACAAGGGGGCCCAGCCTCCCCTCCACCTCAGAGGTTCAGAACGGTCCCCAAGGTCACATGACAAAGAGACGGTTCTAGAAGACAGGTCTGCTGGTTCTTTCTATGCCCCTGTGCAAATGTTTCTTAATTGTAACCAGCAGTGTCTCTTCCTTGAACTCTTCTGAAGTATCACAGGAATTGAAGCAAGTATATTAATGATTTCCCCCTGTGTTAAAGCAGTCCAGAAATGTCTGTCTGCTATGGCTGTGTACCAGCTGCCAGTTAAAGGCCACCATCATTTTTTTGCCTGTACTATTGCTTTTCTTCTTCTTCTTCTTCTTTTTTTTTTTTTGGCCACACCACGCAGCATGTAGGATCTTAGTTCCCCGGCCCGGGGTCAAACCTGCACCCCCTGCTGTGGAAGCGTGGAGTCTTAACCACTGGACCACCAGGGAAGTCCCTGCTGCTTTTCTGGTCCCGTCTGTGCCACCCACAACCCATTCCTCACACAAAGCCAGTGATCTTTAAAAAATGTAAATCAGATCATATCCTTCTTCTGTTTAAAATTCCTCAGTCGGGGCTTCCCTGGTGGCGCAGTGGTTGAGAGTCCGCCTGCCGATGCAGGGGACACGGGTTCGTGCCCCGGTCCGGGAAGATCCCACGTGCCGCGGAGCCTGTGAGCCATGGCCGCTGAGCCTGTGCGTCCAGAGCCCGTGCTTCGCAACGGGAGAGGCCACAACAGTGAGAGGCCCGCGTACCGCAAAAAAAAAAAAAAAATTCCTCAGTCACTTCCCATTGCAGTTGGTGTAAAATCCAAATGTTCTAACTGGTCTGGAAGAGTCTCCGTGATCTGAGCCCTGTTGACCTCCTTGACCTCAGTTCACCCCTGTGCCTCCATCTTTCAGCCTTATCTACTTCTTTTCTGTTCCTTAAAAATGCCAAGTTCTTTCCTTCCTCAGAGCCTTTATACTTGCCTATAAGTCTTTTCTCTAGATCCTCACCTGGCTGGTCCGTTGCAGCAGAGTAATCCCTGATCACTCTGTTGAAGGTAGTCTCTAGTCAGTCTCTACCCTATTATTACACTATTGTCTTCACAGGACTTGGTACTCTTTGAAATTATTTTATCTCTATCTTCCCTTATTACTGTCTGTGTCTTCCTACTGAATTGTTCTGTCTATGAGAGCAGGGACTTTTTCTGTTTTGTGAACTCTCTATGCTTAGCACCTAGAGTAATGCCTGGAACATGGTAGATGCTAAGGTAATAAATGAATGATAGAGTAACTAGGGAGTTGGTGTTAGAGAAGATTGCCTGACAGATTGTCCTATGTAATTCCTATTTTTTCCTACATTGAGCTTTATTTATTTATTTTTTAAACTTGTTTCTTTTTTAAAAATTAATTAATTAATTAATTGTTGACTGCGTTGGGTCTTCATTGCTGTGTGCGGGCTTTCTCTAGTTGTGGCGAGCGGGGACTACTCTTCCTTGCAGTGCGTGGGCTTCTCATTGTGGTGGCTTCTCTTGCTGCAGAGTATGGGCTCTAGGCGCGCAGGCTTCAGTAGTTGTGGCACATGGGCTCTAGAGCACAGGCTCAGTAGTTGTGGTGCATGGGCTTAGTTGCTCCACAGCATGTGGGATCTTCCTGGACCAGGGCTCGAACCCGTGTCCCCGCATTGGCAGGAGGACTCAACGACTGCTCCACCAGGGAAGTCCTGGACTTTATTTTTTGAACTAAAACTGGAATGCCAGTTTGATACATGAGAAAAGTGCAACTGTTAAGCAGACTAGATTCCCTTCTTTGAAGATGAATGTACTCACTTCCTCTGGTAAAAACTCTGTGGGAAGCAAGTATGAAAGGACAAGGGTACTTGGTAAGCACAGACTCAGACACAGGGACTTAGAAATCAAACAGGTCCAAGAGCTTTAGTGCTGGATGGGGCCTGTAAGATCACCATGGGAATGGTTCCTCAAAACTGGCTGCCCATGAAAATCACACAGGGAACTTTTACTTAAAACATACTCACGCAGGGACTTTCTTGGCGGTCCAGTGGCTAAGACTCTGCGCTCCCAATGCAGGGGACCTGGGTTTGATCCCTGGTCAGGGAACTAGATCCCACATGCCGCAACTAAAGATCCTGCACGCGGCAACAGAGATTCCCGTGTGCCACAACTAAGACCCGGTGCAGCCAAATAAATATTAAAAAAAAAAAAATCAAAACCTAAAAAAACATACACATGCAAAACCACACGTTTTTCAGTCTCTCCTCTGGAGATTTTAATTTGCTATTCTTGGCATTAAGGCTGGGGAATCCATGTTTTATCTAAAATGCTGCTGTAGTGATGGATGGTGCACAGCCAGGTTTGGGAACCAGTGACTGAGCCCACTTCTGTTCCCAGGTGAATACACTGAGAGGTTCAAAGAGATCCCCTGTCTCACTGAGGGGCACCCACCTGGGGAGCTGGGAGATGGCACTCAAATCTCCCAGCTTTCTCTGCGCCTTTCGAAAAATGTAGTGAGAAAGAGTCTCAGGGACAGAGGTGGCACAGCCTTGGAAGTTGTGGGTTTATTACTTTTTTCTTTATGGACATGTAACTAACCAGTCTGGTGTCAAACAGGAAATGCATGTAGCATCGTTTTCCTTTTTGATTACAAACTGTCAGAACAATCTGATTTTAGTGGAGCGATGATCAAAGTGTGGTTCTGGGACCAGCAACACCGGCACCATCTGGGAACTTGTTAGAAATGCAGATTCTCAGCCCCGGCCCAGAACTACTGATTCTGAAACTCTGGAGATGGCCCAGCAGTCTGTATTTTCAAGCCATCCAGATAATTCTGATGCCCACTGAAGCTTGAGAACCACCATCACAGGCACTTTTTACAACCCAACCATTGGTTAAAGAAGCTGGCCTCGGCCTTTTAGTTGGTGACGCATTAACATGCAGGACTTAAGCTAGCCATCTGCTTTCCTTGGTGAAGTTTGTTCAAAATAGGGACTTTTGTTATAAATCTTCATTAGACTGCTACACAAGAAAGGGGGGGGATGGGTTAATACTTGTTGAACACCTGCTGCATGTGAGGCTCTGTGCTGGAAGCTATTACCTGTTGTCTCATTTAATTCTCACAACCATCCTGCTCGGTAGGTATTATTATCCCTGTTTTACAGATTTGGAGTCTTGAGGTTGGTGGAGGTTAAACGTGGTCTTTCCTCTGGGTTATTTGCCCAGAGATGGTTGTGCGCTTTGCTGTCTGTGGTCTCCACTCAAACCTCTTTATGCACAATCAGGAGTCCTCTGGGAATCTTGTTATAAATGCACATTCCCTAGCCATCCTCTCAGAGATCCTCATTCAGGGGCCTGGGTGGATTTTCTTCAGGTGCTCCAGGTGATTCTGCTGCCAGTGGGCATCAGACCATACTTGGAGAGTTCTCTTCTGGATCCAATCACTCTTGCTTCAATAGTTGGACCAGATGTCTCTCAAGGCTCCTTGGAGGTTCTGTGGTTCGCCAGTGTTTTGCTCACAGGCCTTGGGCACTGGGTGGGGGCACTGGCAGAAGAAGTATGAGCATGGGAGGTGGGAGCTTGGGAGCCTGGACAGAGAAGTCTCTTACATGCCTGGTTGTTCATGCTCTCTGCTGCCTTAGAGTGCCCAGGCCATGTCTTGGCTTTGAGTAACTTGTGATCCTTTCAGTTATCTACCCCAAATCGTGCAAATTTTCTTATAGCAACTTCTCTTATAGCAACTTCGCCCTTGTGTTGGTGGACTGCCCTGATGTGAGCAATTTCCTTTGGCTTTTGAGGTCAGAATGGCATTTCATCTGTTTGTCGATAAGATCCCTTATTTTTCAGGCATAGAATGGACATATTTAGTGAATGAATTGTTAATCCATTAGGAGACAATGATTTGGTGCCATTATGAAGGAAAAAAGTGAGATGCAAATTAAAAAAGAATTTCATCATGTCTGATGTCCTTCTTTGCGAGTTGGAATGCTGATTTCTATCCAGAAGTTTAGAAGCAACTACTAACATAAGTACTAACATAAGTACCCCAGGGCTTCTGTAGTAGAAAAGATGCATGGAGAAGTCAACGTTGTTGAAATATTACATTTCTTTAACAAGTCTTAGTCCCTGAAACAAATTGTGTAGGAAAAGGGTGGAAGGAAATTCATGAAAGCAAACATTTCAGCTTCCTGGGATCCACTGTATATAAGGTTAATTATTTTTCCAGTAAGAAAATAACCAAGGTACAGGTTAAGTTTCTAAGGATAATTTATTTTGCCACTGATACCAGAGTTGGTAATAACAATAGGTAACTGAGTCCAGTAGCTAGAGCTATCATTTATTGAGAGCTTACTATGTGTCAGGAATTATATGAACATTCTCTCACTTAATCCTCAATAGACTTTCAAAGTAAATATTATCCTTCATTTTACAGCTGATGAAACAGGCTCAGAAGGATTAAGTAATTTAACCAGTGCTGGGACTGGGGTTTCCAGGTATGCAGGACTTTCGGTGCTAAAACGCAGTCCCAGGTAAACTGGGATGGTTGGTTTCCCTGAGTGTCACCCAGCTCACTGACCTACAGTTGATAGAAAGTAAGCCCAAAGGGTTCTGAATTGTCAGATAGATGATTCGTATATGGAAATGTGCAGATTTGCCCCACAGAGAGACCGTCAGAACATTTTGTGGTGCCCATTTTTCTCCATTTTATACATAATTCTAATCTTGGTTATTTGGTTTCCATGTGCCTTGTCAATTAGAAGCCGCACATTGGCGGGGGAAGGGGTGACCCTAGAAAGGCACACTGATTATTGTGGTGAGGGACAGCTGGCTAACTGACAGAGAAGGTGAGGACAGGGAGAATGAAATGTAAACTAAAAAAAGACAAAATCAATACAGTGTCAGGAGGCTTTTATTATAGGGGCAAACATACCTTAATAAGAATAGCTACTTTTGAACATTTACTATGTGCCAAACACTGTTTTAAGCACTTTATAGGTATTACATAATTCAATTTTTACAAAATAATCCTGTTATTATCCTGGTTCCACAGATGAGGAAACTGAGGCACAGAGAGGTTAAGTAACTTGCTGAAGGTCACACAGCCAGTGAATGGTAAAGCTGAGATTCAGAGCCAGGCAGCCTGTCTCCAGGGCCCAGATCCTCAGCATCCTGTTTCCGTGTAGGCCCTAGATCCTGAGGATGTAGCACACGTCAGAGGTGTTTATTGTGATGGCCTGACTCATCCAAGAAAAAAAAATTTAAGCTTGGGCATTAAATTTCATTTTGTATTAATTAATTTTAAAGATTTTATCAGGGCATAGTTCTACAAGGCCTGTTAGGAGAAGCCATCCGAGCCCCCGCCCCCAGTTCATTTCCTGCTCCCCAGAGTCAACTGCTTTCAGTTCTTGCAATGAATTGACTCTTGCTGGTTGTCATATCCCCTGTCTCTAAATGACGTACTTATATTTCTATGGCCGGTTTTTCAGTTTGAGGCATTATCTGTTGATGCTTTACTATGGAAGAAGAGAATTTTAGCTTGTTTTTCTACCTATACCCCTACCACACACGTGTACCATTTCCATCTCCTCCTTCTCCCAACAGGTACAACAGAGTTTTAGCTAGATTGACATGTCATGGGCTCCTTTGTATCTTTCAGCGTCCCTCCTGGGTTGGGCAGATTCTCCCCAGAAGACCATTTGAACCCACCTGCCTGTGGAGTATGCCTGCCTTCTGGAAGTCCAGTGTGTAGGTGAGGGTGGAGGTGTCTTCATACTTAGCAACTTCTCAGTGCCTCCCCCTGCCTCCACTGAAGTTGGTATGACTCAGAGACCCTCTGAGAGTCTGGTACTCGGAGTTTTACTCTCTCCAGAGAATAAACCTTCGACTACTGCCAGAGCTGGAGGAGTCACAAGGCTGGCAAGGGTGGGACTTGGGGGTGTAAACAGACTTCCACCATTTTTAGCCCCACTTTACCCTCTCCCCTCCCTCAGAGGTGTTTGGGGCCCCAACTGCCTAAGCCTTTCTGGAGATTCTGTGATGAGTTGCTTGTTGGCTTTCTCTAACGGCAGGTAAAGAGTCTGCTTTCCTGGGTCTGCTAATCGATTACCTCTTGTTCATCTATTCAATACTTTCTAGCTTCCAACATTTTCTTCCTGTTGTTTCCACTTACGTTCTCTTTGTTTTTGTAAGTTTATGTCTATAAGCAATAGAATTCTCTTCCTTGTTATACTAGTGAGATTTGGGGAGGGAATAGAACTAAATGTATTTAGTGTGCCATCTGTATCCTGAAGCCTGAGAGACATTTGAGAAAGCTTTCAATGCAAAGTGGTCTAAAAAAAGGTTGTGTTGCTCTAAGACTTATAGTTCTATGAAAAATGGGGTTGTTGAAGTTTTACTTGCTACTGAAAGTGTCGTTCTAGGACTAGGAGCATCATTGTTACCTGGGTATCACCTGGGTGCTCCTTAGAAATGCAGAATCCTGGGCCCTACCCAGACCTATTGAATCAGAATTAGCATTTTAACAAAATCCTAAGATTCCTAAGAACCCTGAAGGCTGAGAAGTCCTAACATGAAACTTTACTCAGCTTCTACTGTAATTTAGAATAAGCTAACTGTAATGAATTTTAATCTGGGATTTAAACATTTTGGTACATTCCCTTAATAAATTATTCTCCACATTCTAGAGGTTGCTGTGAGAAAAGAGGAGTATATAAGTTTTCCTTTATAAACCACATAAACCAAAAATTCCGTGTCATTTACCAGATGATGTCAGACTGGTTATGTTCAGTCTTTTTCAGTTGCTTACATTTCAGGTTGGTGATGGGATCGTGTAGATTGTATCGGTGGAGTCTTCAGTCACGCTTTGAGTGGTCAAAGTGAGCGGGTGGCTTCCCCTAGAGGCAAAGGATAGAGTGATTCGTTTTATGCCCAGCATCTATCCCAGTGACAGGCTTGTCTTCAGCTAGTGATTTGTGGGACGGGTGAGTCAGATAAGACACAATTCCTGTCTTCAAGATATTCAGGGACTTCCCTGGCGGCCCAGTGGTTAAGACTCCGTGCTTCCACTGCGGGGGAGCACGGGTTTGATCCCTGGTTGGGGAACTAAGACCCCACAGGCCGCGCAGCACGGCCAAGAAAAAAAAAAAAAAGATATTCACCAACCAGCAAGAAATAAATTGGATAATTACCATCCAGGGTTAACCTGTTCTAGGAAGAGTGAGCACAGAGAAGGGGCATCTAATGCAGCATTACTGGCAGAAGAAGGAGCCGAAGGACTAAGTCTCTAGGTGAGTTTAGAGCAGGTGCCCTCTGGGGAGTGTATCAGAATCACCTGAAGGGCTTGTTGGCCACCCCCATCCTTAGAATTTCTGATCCCATAGGCCTGGGGTGGACCCACGAATGTGCATTTCTAACAGTTTCCCAGATGCTGCTGATGACTGCCGTCCCACTTTGAAAATCACTGGTTTAGAGAATTACAACTAGTTGTGGTGGCTGGAGTCAGGAGGCAGGGATGACAAAGAAGGCAGAGGCCTAAGGAGTGGGATGCCACTGCGGAGGTGGTGGGGAGCTGTTGGCTGGCTTTACAGAGGACAGTGATGGACACCCACTTACCTTTTGGAAAGATCACTTTGGCTGAGGCGTGGAGGATGGATCCGTGGGGGGGCCCAGTTGGGGGCCAGAAAGCCGAACGTGTGGTTGATTGTAGCCATCCAATGAGAAATGATAAACACTTGGAATAAAGGCAAGAGGAGGGAGGAGCCCTAGAACTTGGTGGCTAATGGAAGTGGGAGGAGCCACTGAGGGCCAGTCAGATGTCTGGCTGGGTGTGTGTTCGGACTGTGTTACTCAAGACACAGGAGGAGAGGAGGGTCTGAAGCGGGGTCTGGAGAGGAGAGCACAGGAGGTAAGTGGAGGGCAGGACATGTTGAATTTAAGATGCCGGCAAGATATCTGGGTAGACCGCGCGGTAGAGAGTTTCCCTCGTGAGTCTGGAGGCCGGAGTGAGAGGTGTGGGAAGTCCCGTCACTTCTGCCACTTAACACTGATCTCCCGTGGTGTTTGTTTGGATCAGGCCTTGTATTTGTAAAGAAACAGTATTAATATAAACCTTCAGGGCCTTGAGAACGCAATCCCTTTAAAGATGTCTTTTCAAGAAACATCTAATTTTTTGATGGGAGGAAAAAGAAAAAGTTGAAGTGTGAGTCTTCTAGCGTTGGAAGGCGGTTAATACAGCCACCTTCTGTCTGAGAGACCAGGAGATTGGGTTTTAGTAAAAACTTGAAAGGGGCAAAGTCACTTGACTGGTTTGCAGGCCATATGACGAACAGCTGAGACTAATTAGCTGGATTGTGGGTTTTTACAGAGATGCCTGATTTTGAAAGTTGATGGAGCAAATTGCTTTTCAAAAGACTCTTTTGAAAAACTTTTACAAGTAGGCGATTCTGACTTTCACATCTTTGTATTAGACAAAAAGTAACTTTTTAGAAGAGGACATGTGATTCCAAGTTCTCTAATTGTTGAAGTATTGGGAACGCCAGTCTCTACAGTTTTAGGAAAATTAACCAGCGATTTATACTTTATCAAGGTATGCTTTTGCTTTTTTTGGTGGTGGGGAGGGAGGTAGAGTTCTGCCATGCCAATTTTCAAGTACTTAAAACACGTGCAATTTAACATAAAATGCCACTGCACATGTTAATTTTTTTTTTAAACAAAGACTTCAAGACATCTGCTAAATTTCTTGGGTTTAGTTTGAAAAGTGCATTTTCAGTTACCAGAGAGTGAGTGTGAATACTGACTGCATTCTTCCTTTCTTTTCTGTACTTTAACAAAGTAACAGAGGCTTTTATTCTCAGATAATATGTTGAATAAGAGAGCCGATTATGGAATTGAATTGCTCTAAGAGTCTCGCTCATCCTCTGAGCATTTTATCCACAACAGTTCAAGCTTATTGGGATTTTGTTTTCAATATTGTTAGTAGCTCTAGTGGAGGATTATATAAGCATGTGTTTTAGTATAAGGTGTATTTCTTCTGCCAGTTAAATTTGCCTTCAAATTATTAATTTTGTGATGTTTGGAAACAGCATTGTGAGGAAAGGTCCATCTATTTTAGAGGTGCTTAGTGATAGTATGCAGGAATGAAAGATCTGGGTGATGAGTATGATGGGGTATCTTATTATACAATTCTCCCTACTTTTAGATATGTACCAGTTTGCTGGGACTGCCATAACAAAGTGTCACAGACTGTGTAGCTTAAATAACAGAAATTTCTTGTCTCAGTCCTGGAGCCTAGAAGTCTGAGATCAAGGTGTTGGCAGGGCTGGCTCCTTCTGGGGGCTCTGAAGGAAGGGTCTGTTCCAGGCCTCTCTCCTTGGCTTGTATATGGCTGTCTTCTCCCTCTGTCTCTTCTTGTCATCTTTCTTTTCTGTGTGTCTCTGTTCAGAAATCTTATTATAGGGACACCAGTCACACTGGATTAGGGCCCACCCTAATGACCTCTTTTTCATTTGATACCCTCTCTAAGGACCCTCTTCCAAATCAGGTCATGTTATGAAGTACTACGAGTTAGGACTTCAACATATGAATTTTGGGGGAACACAATTCAACTCATAACAGATAAATCTGAAAGATTTCATTACATCACACTTTGCCTCCCCGTGCATGCAATAGGTATTTATTAAGCCAAGTGCCTAGACTGTGTTGGGTGTTGAGTGTGTGAAGATAAATAAGACACGGTCTCTGCCCACTAACATTGGTTTAATCATATGTATGGATCTAACTTCGTGCGTGTGCGTTCACTTATCTCTTCCATTGAGTCGGGGCCACTTTCACTGTTGGGTGTCCCTGGAGACACAATCAGCATCTTGGCACAAGGGCACCTGGAAGGGCTCCCTTGCTCCGGAACACCCTCAGGATAGGTGAGGAGAGTAGAAGGACCCTTAACATTCATCTAGTCTGACCTCCTCATTTCACAAATGAAGAAACCGAGGCTTCAAAGTGCTCAAGTCATTTGGCTGACGAGTGTCAGAGCCAAGGCAGTGTCCTGACTTCCACCCCAGTACATCATTTTGTTTTCTTGGTCACAGTTCATGCTTTCACCTAGGAGTGAACCCAAAGTCTCACCAGAAATCAGGTGAGAGGGGGACTTCCCTGGTGGTCCAGTGATTAGGGCTCTGCACTTCCACTGCAGGGGACCATCCCTGGTTGGGGAACTTAGATCCTGCATGCTACGTGGTGTGGCAAAAAAAAAAAAAAAAAAAAAAAAAATCCCATGAGAAAGAGACTTGATAAAAAGCCGACATTCTCTGTTGAGATTCTTCTAAGTACCAAAAAAAAAAAAGTTTTGGGGAGGAGTGTTTATTCATGAGGGCATTTCATCCATAGACTGTCCATTTTGTAGTTAATACATCCCAAAGGAGTTTGCTCCCACCTTGGTTAGTTTCTCTGTCTCTTTCCGCTTTCCCTTTATTCTTTCCAGGCACAGTGTTCAGTAACCCAGCAGCCATTAGAGTACAAACAACATTTTTTCTTCTTTCTTGCTGCTGCTGCCGCCCACAAGACAGGAACTGTGGTAGAAAGAGAATGCTGATGCAACCTTACCGGCCAGCAGGATAGCGCCATGGGAACCAGGACCTGCGCCTGTTTGGCAGGGCTGGGAGCCCAGAGCTGCCTCTGCCACTGTTTCAGCATCTGCCCTTTCCAGTCCCTCAGTACCTGAGTGCTCACGGAGGACATGCTCCCCACTTCCCTCTGTTGCTCTTCTCTCTTTTGCTGTCATTCCCTTCTTCCTCCCTAGGAACCTGGTTGATTTATAGCTTGAGCCAGGGTGCAGCATATGTGATAGCTGATGAGTCATGGAACAGGCCCATTAAAAACAAAAGCTGATTTTTGCAGAAGCCATCGTTCTCTGGGGCTGTCTTTGCAAGAGGACACCTTCCTGCTTTCTCCGGCGCTCCCGGTGTTGCTGTGGCGTGGCCGGGGCCCT
Source organism: Lagenorhynchus albirostris (assembly GCF_949774975.1). Classification (NCBI taxonomy): domain Eukaryota; kingdom Metazoa; phylum Chordata; class Mammalia; order Artiodactyla; family Delphinidae; genus Lagenorhynchus; species Lagenorhynchus albirostris. The sequence continues at coordinate 114,107,875 of NC_083095.1, read as the reverse complement.
GCCCTCTTGGCAGAGCAGAGGCTGGGTTCGGTGGGGGTTGGAGGGTAGGGAGGTGATGAGATGAGGGCGCTGCGTGAGAGGTGAGCTCGCATTGCTGCTGCTTCTCTGGAGGCAGGAGCCACTTGGCTCAAACACAGATGCAAATCATCCAAGAGCTGAGAGCATCGATTTTGTTGGGCTTCTCTTCTCCCTGATGTCGTCTGTAAAGGGGTCCTTTATTGTAAGTGCTGGATTTATCACTCAGCAAATATTGAATGGATCCTCTGCTTTCACAAGAAGGAGAGAGGCCAGACGGCTTTAAGCTGGCACCTCTGTGCGGTGGTGACTGACCCAGCCTATGGACTGTCGTTTGAAAAATGTCCTTCCTAGTGTCCTTGGATCTCTCTGGCTGAGCCTTAACATTTTGGCTCTTCACTCTAAAAGGCCATCTTATCTCTCCCATTTTCTCAGTAAATCAACTGTGTTGATGGCTTTACAATCCGTCGTGTTAACCCTTGTTTTTCTTTTGAGCCCTGTTTCTGTTTTCCACTTGCCAATTAAACACAACTCCCTGGATGTCCCTGAGACATGAGGGACATTTAATTGGTCTTGTCCCATACAGTATAACGTAGTAGTTGAGAGTGTGTCTGGGTTCAAATCTTGGCTTTGCCTTTTATTGGCTGTGTGACCTTGGAGAACTTACTTAGCCTTTCTATGCATGAGTTTTTTCTCATCTGTAAATTAGAGAATTCATAGGGTTGTGAAGCTCTAATGAGTTAATATGTTAAAGGGCTTAGTAGTCAGTGAGTGTTACTTGTAATCATCTCAAACCAGCTTTTCCTCTCTTAGTTAATGATAATACCTTTCATTCAGTTTTGGTTATCTTTAACTCCTATACCAGTCAGTTAAGAAATTATACTGATTTTCTGCCTCCTAAATCTATCTTGAATTATTCCCTTCTTCTTCATCCCACTGTCACCAACACATTGTCACTCACTGTCTCTCCTCATAGCTTCCTGGTCCTCTGTGTATTCCCAGTCTCCATGTGGCTGCCAGAAAGATCTTTCTAAGACAGAGACCTTGTGTTCCTCCTCTTCGTAAAAGCCTGTAGTGGCTTTCCATTGCCCAGAGGACAACACAAGACTTCCTAGTGCCGTATAAGAGTCCTTTCAGGCCCAGGTCCCAACTCTCTCCCATCTTTTCAGCCTGTTGGGACACCTCCTGTCGCCTCCCCGTGCAGCCCTATAGCGGCATGCATCTGCTGAGGTCCCCTAAGTGCATCGTAGCCTTTTCCCTCTTAGACCTTTGCAAGTGCAAATGCTCTTTCCCAACTCCCACCCTCCCATTCAGTCACCCCAGCACCTGCTCCCTTCTCATGGCTCTAAACCTGGCCTGTGTTTTGTACTTCGAATGTCAGACAGCCCTTACCTAATTCCATCAAAACTCGGTTACACCTTTCGGATTGGCATCTGTGATCATTTTGGTTGATGGTTTCCATGATCTTTAAAGGATAATGCTTATTTGACATATGAGGTGAAGTCCTTTACCACATCATATGTGAACTGTGTAATTTTTGTTCATTCACATTTGTCACTTGCGTCTCTGTGTGCTGATGTAAGTCCTTGGCTCAGGTGACCCTCTGTGAGGCGGCATAGTGGGCTCCCCTCCCCTCTGGCCCCCTCTGGCCCAGACCTCCTGGCTGCCCAGCGTTGTGTGCATATTTCTGTAACATTCTTGTTCCACTGCATTTTCATTGTTCATTTCCATGTACAGCGCTTCTATTAGACCGTTGCTTTTCTAGTGCCTTGTTCTAGGTGCTTAACATAGTGATGAGCGCAGGGCCTGTTCTCAGTGCTAACTTATTACAGGCATGATGTTTGAACTGATCTGCTCATCAGCCACGACCTGAATTTCTATCATTCATACCAGGCTCTCCCTCCTCAGTGTCTTCAGGCTTTGCTGGTATATCTTTGGCTCATTGGTGTAGGACAGTCCACTTGTCAAATTTTATTTAAAATTATTAACACCTTTTGGATTGATATTTATATATCATTTTGCATTTAGTTCTGGTTATATTTAAGGACATTTGGTGTATGTATATTTCTTGGGAAATACTTCCGTATCTGTCACAGCCATTCTCCACATCATCCTATCCTTTATAATTTTTCTGATTTTGCATTTGCCTTTTTTGTTTTTTTGGTGGTGCCTCATGGCATGCGGGATCTTAGTTCCCTGACCAGGGATCAAACCCGCGCTTCCTGTAGTGGAAGCACGGAGTCTTAACCACTGGACCATCAGGGAAGTCCCTGCATTTGTTTGAGCCAAGTTTTCCTTTATTTATTTATTTATATAAATTTCTTGAGCCAAGTTTTCCTTTATTTATTTATTTATATAAATTTACTTATTTATTTTCCGCTGCGTCGGGTCTTCGTTGCTGCCCGCTGGCTTTCTCTAGTTGCGGCAAGCGGGGGCTACTCTTTGTTGCGGTGCACGGGCTTCTTGTTGCGGTGGCTTCTCTTGTTGTGGAGCATGGGGTCCAGGCGCAAGGGCTTCAGTAGTTGTGGCACGTGGGCTCAGTAGTTATGGCTTGCGGGCTCTAGAGCGCAAGCTCAGTAGTTGTGGTGCACAGGCTTAGTTGCTCCACAGCATGTGGGATCTTCCCGGACCAGGGATCGACCTGTGTCCCCTGCTATGGCAGGCGGATTCTTAACCACTCTGCCACCAGGGAAGTCCCCCCAATTTTTCCTTTAAAGCCACTTAAAAGTGTGTTAAAAAAAATAGATTGCCATCGAGTCTAGTTTTTATAGTTCTGAAAAGTGTTTAAAAAGTAAAAGTGATTGTTTATAGAAATCACAGAATGAAGATAGACTGTTCTTTGTTTTGTTTTGTTTTTGTTTTTATGGTGTTAGAAAACTTACTGCTGGCAATGGCCCTGGGGCTCCTTGGAGTCAGGTGCGAATTATAATTCTGTATAGTCTTGTGATGTTTAATTTACTTTTCTTAGGATGAAAGACTCTAGAAGTTTGTTTGAGAGCTACTTGCTGATTTCTATTTAACTGCCCTTTTTCATCTAACATCCCTGGTAAAATAGGTGTATTTCATGGAGTTAAATACAGACTTTAGTATAATTGTATAGGCCAATTGAAAAACAAAAAAAAAACTTGGCAGTTTTTTCAAAAGTGCATCCTAAATAATTAGCCAGAGTTTAGAAATGTACCTTCAACTTCTTTAATTTTAAAATGAAGATGTCACCTTTTTTAAAATTTTTTTATTTTTTAAATTTATTTTGGCTGTGCTGGGTCTTTGTTGCTGCGTGGGTTTTTTCTAGTTGCGGTGAACAGGGGTTACTCTTCGTTGCGGTGCATGGGCTTCTCATTGCGGTGGCTTCTCTTGTTGCGGAGCATGGGCTCTAGGCGCGCAGGCTTCAGTAGTTGTGGCACGTGGGCTCAGTAGTTGTGGTGCATGGGCTTAGTTGCTTTGCGGCATGTGGGATCTTCCCGGACCAGTGCTTGAACCCGTGTCCCCTGCATTGGCAGGTGGATTCTTATCCACTGCACCACCAGGAAAGTCCAAGATGTCACCTTTTTTTTTTTTTAATTTTTTAATTTTTTGCGGTACGTGGTTCTCTCACTGTTGTGGCCTCTCCTGTTGCGGAGCACAGGCTCCGGACGTGCAGGCTCCGGACGCGCAGGCTTAGCGGCCATGGCTCACGGGCCCAGCCGCTCCGCGGCATGTGGGATCTTCCCGGACTGGGGCACGAACCCGTGTCCCCAGCATCGGCAGGCAGACTCCCAAGCACTGCGCCACCAGGGAAGCCCCAAGATGTCACCTTTTAAAAAGTGATAAGATCACATTTAAAAAAAATTTTATTGGATTATAGTTGATTTACAATGTTGTATTAGTTTCAGGTGTACAGCAAAGTGATTCAGTTATACACATATTCATTCTTTTTCAGATTATTTTCTCATATAGGTTTTCATAGAATACTGAGTAGAGTTCTCTGTGCTATACAGTAGGTCCTTGTTGGTTGTCTATCTCATATATAGTAGTGTGTGTATGTTAATCCCAAGCTCCTGATTTATCCCCCACCTTTCCGCTTTGTTAACCATAAGTTTGTTTTCGATATCTCTAAGTCTGTTTCTGTTTTGTAAGTAAGTTCATTTGCATCATTTTTAAAAATTAGATTCCACATATGAGTGTTATCATATATTTGTCTTTGAATTACTCCTCTTAGTATGATAATCTCTAGGTCCATCCGTGTTGCTGCAAATGGCATTATTTTGTTCTTTTTTAATGGCTGAGTAATATTCCATTGTATATATGTACCACATCTTGTTTATCCATTCCTCTGTCGATGGATATTTAGGTTGCTTCCACATCCTGGCTATTGTAAATAGTGCTTCTATGAACATTGGGATGCATATATCTTTTCGAATTATGGTTTTCTCTGGATGTATGCCCAGGAGTGGGATTATTGTATCATATGGTAGTTCTATTTTTAGTTTTTTGTTTGTTTGTTTTTGCAGCACGCGGGCCTCTCACTGTTGTGGCCTCTCCCGTTGCGGAACACAGGCTCCAGACGCGCAGGCTCAGCGGCCATGGCTCACATGCCCAGCCGCTCCGCGGCATGTGGGATCTTCCCAGACCGGGGCACAAACCCATGTCCTCTGCATCCGCAGGTGGACTCTCAACCACTGCGCCACCAGGGAAGCCCCTACTTTTAGTTTTTTAAGGAACCTCCATGCTGTTCTCTGTAGTGGTTGTACCAGTTGACATTCCCACCAACAGTGTAGGAGGGTTCCTTTTTCTCCACACCCTCTCCAGCATTTATTGTTTGTAGACGTTTTGCTGATGGCCATTCTGACTGGTGTGAGGTGATAACCTCATTGTAGTTTTGATTTGCATTTCTCTGATAATTAGTGATGTTGAGCATCTTTTTATGTGCTTTTTAGCCATCTATATGAAAAGCACATTTTTTGACTAGTAGAGGGAGATGGCAGATTGGGTGGGATCTAGTGCATAACAAGAGAGGTATAGTAAGGCAAGAAAGATGAGGAACCTGTTTCCTACTCACTGTCACCGTCTTTTCTCCAAGTATCTGGGGAATACATTGACTTTTTTCTTTAAACCGTAGCCTTCAGGGTGAGTCACACAGTTGTGTGTGTGTACGGGCAGTGGGGTGGGATGAGGGGAGAGTATGCATGAGGGTCTTTGGATCTTTCAGCTTTTCTGTTCTCTCCTGTTCTACACTGTTGGGCTGTAGAATGCTTTCCCCCCAGGGAATCCCAGCTTTAATGTCCTATTCAGGGCAAATTACTTAGAGAACTTCTCCATCTCCAGACACCAAACCCTTTGTACACTTCCTCTCAGAACCTACCTCACCTGTATCTAGGTTAGGTGTTAATCTCATGTGCTCCTTCCATTATGCCAGCCATAGGTACTAACCACACTTGGAGTCCTGCTTCCGTGGTCAGTGTTCTCCGTTAGATGGTAAATTTGGCGGGGGGGGGGGCAGGTGCTGTATCTGTCTTATTTGCATTTCTGTCACCTTGCACAGTGTTTGCCTGTGGTGGGCACTCAACTATTAAATGAATGAACAAAACAAACAGATAATAACCCCTCATTAAAACAGAACCTGTCCAGTCTTTTCTAGAGGTATAACCTCCCTTGATGCAGCATTCCACAAATCAGATTTGTACATCCTGTTTTAAGCAAAAGGAAATAACTATATTTTCCCCTCTATCCTCAGATTGTACAAATTAGATGATCATTGTGGCTGGTCTGGTTTAGGTTCGGAACCAAGGTTTTGAGGCATGGGCTGGCCCCTTTGGCTGGTAGTGTTGAATTGCAAAATATATATAAGCGTCACTTTTTATCTCTCTTAAGATGCTTACCATTTTTGAAATCTGTCACCCTCATTGCTAGGTTTTATAATTGGGGGAGCGCTTGAACCCCAGTACTTAAAGTCCAACATAGTACTGAAAAGAAATTCAAAAGACAACTAATGATTTTCTGATATTTCTCTAGGGAGTAAAAGACTATTTCAGTTGAAAACTTTCTGTGATAATTACTTCTGTCTCTAACTGACTGCATCTTGAGTGATGTTTTTCTTTTGGCTCCAAGCTAGAGCAACCTATGTACATGTGATGTGTTACATTTGAAGATTGGTTTTGAGTAAATCCTCTCAATTATGTGATACTTATTAGGTATTTCATTTTTTTATTCATTCAAATATTTATTAATGATTCTGAGAACTATAGCCTCCTCTCCTCAGGGATGGACATGGAAGAAACAGTGACTTTGAAAGAGAAGTCTTGGGTAGAGAGTATAGGTAAAGAGGAGAAGTCAGGAAAGTTAGAGAAAAAACTAGAAGAAAGGAAAAATAAAGATCAAAGGCAGAATAGTGCTCGCTTCGGCAGCACATATAGTAAAATTGGAACGATACAGAGAAGATTAGCATGGCCCCGGTGCAAGGATGACACGCAAATTCGTGAAGTGCTCCATATTTTTTTGTTATAAAGCAGAAACTAGCACACCATTGTAAAGCAATTATACTCCAATAAAGATGTAAAAAAAAAAGGCAGAATAATTATAAAAGCTTGTAAATTAACAGATGGAAGGAGAAAAAAACCCACATAATTTTCCCAATAGATTTAGGAACGAAATTTGATAAAATTGATATGCATTCATAATACTCATTCTTAGAAAACTAGTAATAGATGGTGCACTTCCTTAACCTGATAAGAGTGTGTACCAAAAACCTATAGCAAATGTTATTCATCACAGTGAAACGTTAGAATCAAGACAAGATTTTTATTCAGTACTTCTGGAGGTCCTAACTGGTACAGTAAGACAAGGAATATAAATAAAAGATATAAAGATTAGAAAAGAAATATATAGAATGTGTATATATATATATATGTGTGTGTGTGTATATATATGTACTACATATATATTATATATATTTAAAAGATGTCACTTATAATAGTCACAAAAATATAAAGTACCAGTAAATCTAAAAATGTACAAGGTCTTTATGAAGAGAATTTACTTTGACAACATTTTAAAAGGCGTTAAAGAAGACATAAATAAAGGTAGAGATTATACATTACATGGATAGATTCAATATCATGAATATGTCAGTCTTCTCAATTTGATCTATAGATTTAATGTACTCCAAATCAAAATTTCCTTATGGTTTTTGAGGAACTTAGATGGAAGTGTGAAAGGTAAAGGATGTCCACAGTGAGGTAGAGGGGCCTGGTCCTTCCAGATATAAACAATAAATATAAAGCTGTATTATAAAGCCATAGTAGTAGTTAAGACCATATGACATTGGCCCAGGGATAATGAAAATGACCAAAGGAACAGAAGAGAGAGCCATGAAACAGATCTAATCAGATATGGTGACTCACTAGGGAAAGCATAATTTTTCTCAATAAATGGTACTATGATAATTAGGTGTCCTTCTGGGGAAACTAATGAAATTGGATTCCTACATACACCTTAAAAATTCCCACTGGATTGAAGACTTAATGTGAAAGGCAAAATCTTTTAGAAAATAATGTAGAAGAATATCTTTATTACTTTAGGTAAAGAAGGATTTCTTTCATGATATGAAAAGAACTATCTATAAAAGTTTGATAGATATGACTACTGGAAGATTGAGCCATTAAAAAAGTGAAAAGACAAACAACTGGGTCCTACTGTGTAGCACAGGGAACTATATTCAATATCCTGAGATAAACCATAATGGAAAAGAATATAAAAAAGACTCTTTCGCGCTCTCTCTCTCGCTCTCTCTCTCTCTCTACATAAACTGAGTCACTTTGCTGTACAGCAGAAATTAACACAAGATTGCAAATCCAACTATACTTCAATTAAGAAAAAAAAAAGTGAAAAGACAAACCACAAACAGGAAGAAGATATTTGCAACCTCTGTAACTGACAAAGGACCAGTCGCCAGAATATATGAAGAACTCCTTCATAAGACAGGAAAAGACAACCCAATAGAAGAAAAGAAAAAGACAACCCAATAGAAGAAAAAGACATACGAATGTCTTTAAGAAAAAGTCCATAAGAAAAAGACAACCCAATAGAAGAAAAAGGGAAAGGACATGACTATGCTCTTCCACAAGAAGAAATCAAATGGCCAACAAATTAAAAAAAAAAAATTGAATGGCTCAACCACATTAGCAATAAAAGAAATGCTAATTTAGATTACAGTGTGTTACCATTTTGAGAAGTCTGACAATAAAATGTTGGTGAAGATGTGAAGTTGGGAGAGTACAGCAATTATGCCGGGCAACAATTTGGCATTGTCTTGTACTGAATATTATTGAACGCGCACATACCTATGCCCCAGGAATGTCACTCTTTGGTATCTACCCTTCTCCCCTGGTATGTTCTGAATTGGTTCAGATGTGTTGAGACAGTAAACGCTTCTTCTCTCAGGGTTGTTGGGCAGGGCCTGCCATTGCTGGAATGCCCAGATCTGTGGCCTTCGATTATGAGCATTTGACCCAGTTCGTCAAACAAATAGCATGAAAAAGGTTGCCAAACAATTTCCTGGAGAAGCTCTTGCTGGCATGCATCAGGAGACGGTGCACGTGCATATTTATAGAAGTGTTGTTTTATTTTAAATGAGAACAAAAACATGGGGGACATGGTCTAGTTAGCTAATTCTCTTCTGAAAACCCACAGCCATTAAGTAATTAGAAAAGGGTTTGGGCTTGTCATTTCTTAATATCAGCGGTAAAAGTGGTAATTATTTCAAGCCGAGTGAGAGAGGCAGAGAATGAGGCTGAAGGAAAATGATATACCCCTGGCCATTATGTATTTTTATTAACATGTAGTCAGATGGGTGGGATATAGGGTGATGTTTTGAATCTGAATTGGTGCCCTAATAAAGGCTCCCCAAAGGAGAGAACAGTCTAGAGGCAAGGAGATATCCAGCTGTCCTCCTTGACATTTCCCTTTTACTTACTGTCAGATACTAGAGGCATGATGTCTGCACATGAAGTTTCATCACAACAGCAGGGACTTCCCATCATGTCCCATATAATTTAGTTTGAGTGAGAACACCCTGCTGTGATCCTTGGTCTTGTGTGTGTTCCCTCTTCTGTGGTTTGTACAGTCACGGCCTTCTTTTTGGACCTTTCCCTGTTGGCCCCTCTGCCTCTGTCCCAAGGACAGAGATAAATGTGGGACCATAGTGAAAGGGGATGGTTTTCAAGCACTTCTCTGTCATGTGGCTTTGTTGACCCCTAACTCTCGGTCTGTCCCAATCCAATCTCATCATCTTTTCCCTCCAAAAATCTGGTGGCCACCCACAAGAAACTTCTGCCCACTTCAGCTCTCTCCCTTCCCAAACTTCAAATATCCTGTTTCTGTCAGCAGCCCCATTTTGCTGTCTTGGTCACCCCGTTTCATTCTTGGTAGTACTTTCTCTTTGCTGCTTCCTCCTCTACCCAGTGAGGCACTGCATTTTATTATTATTATTTTTTTTTATACTATAACCATTTTATTTACCATCAAGAATCCGCAGATGTCTCTTGGATCTTTTCCATCTCATGCTCATGTCTAGGCTCTCGTCTTTAAGGAGTGAGAGGTGACACGAGGGACAGCTGCCACCATGACCCCATTTAAACGTCTCATGGCTAAACTCTTCAAATGTAGAATGTTTGTGTAGGGAAGAGACCATTGAGTTCAGCCCTCTTATTTCATATTTGAGGAAACAAGGCCTGGAGAAGGGGTGGTGACCCATGCTGGATCACACACAGATGGTAGCAGAGCTGAAACGAGTACCCAGCACACCGACGGGTTCGTTGTCCAGCCTTCTTCAGCTTGCCACATTGCCTCATAAGCATTCCTTTGAATTTATAGCCAGTTTTATAGTTATTTGTGGATTTGTCTTATGTTTCTCTGACTGTAAATTTTGAGGGAAAGAACTATATCGTATTTACATTCGTAGCCCTTGAAGTAGTTAACAGGGCTTCTCAATACTTGTTAAATTGCAGTCAAAACATGTTCTTGCACCAAACATTCCATCTTTCCTACTCACCACCACTGAGCTAAATCTCTTCCAGCTTTGAAGGTGTTCAGCTAAGGCCCTGGTTTCTGCTTGAAGCCTTGGTCAGATTGTGCCCTGTTTCTGACCCCTTGGGGTCTTTAATCCTCCCAGTGATCTTGCTAGATAAACACTCCCATATTGAGGAAACAGGCTGGGAGACGTTACGTGACTTGCCCGAGATCACACAGCTAGGAAGTACGTTGCAGAATCCAGGTGTTCTGACATCAAGCCCATTTCACTTTTTTTTTTTTTTTTTTGTGGTACGCGGGCCTCTCACTGTCGTGGCCTCTCCTGTTGCGGAGCACAGGCTCCGGACGCGCAGGCTCAGCGGCCATGGCTCACGGGCCCAGCCGCTCCACGGCATGTGGGATCTTCCCGGACCGGGGCACGAACCGTGTCCCCTGCATCGGCAGGCGGACTCTCAACCACTGAGCCACCAGGGAAGCCCCCCATTTCACTTTTGATATCCTGGGCTGGGTGACATTTTGCTTCCTGATTATCTTGTCTTATTTGTCCTTTGTTGGAAGTGAGTTCATTTTATTTGCTCATCCCAATTACCAAGTTCTTGAGGGTTCTCATATTTCTCTTGTGCCATTTGTAGTTGCCAACACAGTACTGGGCACATAGAAACTGCTTATCAAATACTGTTGAGTTGAATGCAAATATAATTTAATTTACCAAAAAAGAGCAGCTAGGGACTTCCCTGGTGGCTCAGTGGTCAAGAATCCGCCTGCCAATGCAGGGGACACAGGTTCGAACCCTGGTCCGGGAAGATCCCATATGCTGCAGAGCAACTAAGCCCGTGCGCCACAGCTACTGAGCCTGCGCTCTGGAGCCCGCGAGCCACAACTACTGAGCCCTCGTGCCACAACTACTGAAGCCCGTGAGCCTATTGCCCGTGCTCCGCAACAAAGAGAGGACACTGCAATGAGGAACCCACACACTGCAATGGAGAGTAGCCCCTGCTCGCCAAAACTAGAGAAAGCCTGCGCGCAGCAACGAAGACCCAACACAGCCATAAATAAATAAATAAATAAATAAACTTATTAAAAAAAAAAAAAAGAGCCGCTATCAGTGGAGCTCCAAGACACCTTATGAGTCATTCCTGAATGAAATCAGCAGGGAACAGAGGGAAACAGAGGAAGGAAAAGGCTGTCAGAGAAAGCCAGATGGTAGACACAATTAGCAATTGAGTGACAGCTGGCCTGTTTTAAGTCCAGCGGTGAGGTGTGGAGGGGAAGCGACACACAAGAAGAACAGTCCCGGCAATACGCAAGTTTACTGGGGAGCTGAGGAATGGGAGAGGAGTACTCAGAAGTAGTGTAATACCCGTCCAAGTTAACCAAGATAAAGCACTCATACATATTGAGAAAACATTGGTTAAAGGAATATCCAGAGCATGATGTGGCCTAGGAGGACTGGTTTCCAGGCTGAGAGTGGAATGGGTAGAGAAACTTTTGGCTTAGTTCGTGATCATACTGTTAATTACTGAGACTGTGAGAAGAGGAACATAAGTAGGTGAGGATGTTGCCATTGAAACAACTTCCCTTCCCCTTTCTCTACTACGGCGATCAGTAGGGTCTCAGTCCTGAGCCCTGATGGTCAGAAGTGAAGGGAACTCAAATGATTGCACGTGTCCTCTGTGCACAGAGGTGTGTTGTGATGGCCAACTCCATGGCTTTTCCGATACTGCTTCATTTCACTTTCTTCTCTGTGTATTTGCCCTATAAATTAGTGAGGTGCTTTAGAAATTCCAGTACTTTGGTAACTAAACTATATTCCCGATTCTGCCTTTTTCCCAAAATGGTCATGAAAATCCACTGACAGACCTCATGCCCCAGATTTTGGTTTGGAAAATCACACTGCATCTCCTGAGTAAATAAACATTTTGCATCTTAACAATGTAAAACCTCTTGCACTAGAATGTATGTGGTAAATGTCCAGTTTCCTAATAGAAGCTTGTTCTCTTGCTGATTCATAGTTTCCTTGCTAACACAGAATCTTTATTTTGTGTTATATAAATCCACTTCTTACCCATCCCCCCCCACAAAAAAAAAGAAAATAGGAGCTTGGTTCCCATAGGTGTCTTTATCCCAGGCTTGGCTGATGACAAAGACAGGTATGGCTTTGGGAACCAAGTTCTAACCTGGATGCTTGACTTTTCCATTTGCCCAGGGCAGCTGGAGGAAACTTAGTGAAGGAACCTGTTTGGGTTGATTAGGGAGCCTTTGAAATTGGATAGGTTAAGCAGGGGAGAGCAAGTAGATGGAATAAATTGCCCTGACTTAGAAAGGAAGAATCTCTCTGGCTTTTGATAAAGTAACAACTACCTGGGTCTTTTCTAGGTGTTGTTCCTACTAGCTCTGATGAGCAACTGGTCTTCCCAGTCTGTATGGCTAGCTGTCCTCCTGAATTCCTCAAATCCACAAGCCATCTCTCCCCTTTTTGATCTGCTCCTTACTTTTTTGGTGTTTGACTTTGATGTGACTTTGTCCACCTGTCTGGGACCTCCATTTGAATCTCCCTCTTCTGGCCTGAAGTTGGTTCTATGCCATCTTCATATGAGGCTGCCTGCTCTGGTAGGGAACACTAGGGATTGCTCTGTTCCCGTCTTCCCCATGCCCTTTTCTCCTTCCCTGGAACTTTCTAATGGTTCTAAGTAGCAGTCCTGTCTTTTTTTTTTTTTAATTAAATTAATTAATTTATTTATTGGCTGCTTTGGGTCTTCATTGCTGCGTGTGGGCTTTCTCTAGTTGCGGTGAGCGGGGGCTACTCTTTGTTGTGGTGCGCGGGTTTCTCATTGCTGTGGCTTCTACTGTCATGGAGCACGGGCTCTAGGCACACGGGCTTTAGTAGTTGCAGCACGCAGGCTCAGGAGTTGTGGGTTGCGGGCTCTAGAGCACAGGCTTAGTGGTTGTGGCGCAAGGGCTTAGTTGCTGCGCGGCATGTGGGACCTTCCTGGACCAGGACTTGGCATTGGCAGGTGGATTCTTAACCACTGCGCCACCAGGGAAGTCCCAGTAGCAGTCCTTTCATATGAAACATTCCTCATGACATAGCCATTAGCTGGAACAAGGGGTTCTATGGAGAAAATACAATACTAGCAATTTCTTTTGAATTTATAGAAAAAAATCAAGTTAGTGGAGAAAATTTTAAGTTTTTCTCCCATCAGTATTTTTTAAAATTTATGCTGCTTTGTGTTATCCTGTGCTGTACTTTAGTACAAAGTGGCTTCTGACGTAGCACAAAATAACATATTCTCAGTTATTTTAAGTTTGCTATATCAACATTTCATTGTGGTCTTCAAAGCATATCTTGACTTTTGAGGGTTCCACCCAAGCATAGGTTGTCGAGTCCATTGAGACTGACATGGCTATGCTTTATAATGCCCTTTGGGAAAAGATCACCAGTGTAGCTGGTTATAAACATCCTCCCAATAGTTCCCTTTTTCAAGAACACTGGTTTTCTGTCCCAAGGGCGATGCTGCCCCTTGCTTCACTTCTAGCCAGTTTGATCTAGATTTTCCCTGGACTATTCAGCCTTAGATCCACAGCTCTTCTTTCCCTTTGATTGACCCAGTGATCATTGTCCTTTCCTACAGACTTATTCTGTGAAGCTCCAGGTAGCCCTTCTTGGAATTCTTACCAGGGTCACCCAATACATTCCAGATTTTCAGTCCCAGATAAGAAGAGTCCTAAGGTTGTGGTAAGGGGATGAGATTTGAGAGATGGCATTTTTAGGAGATGCTGAATAAAAAAGTGTAGCATACCTTGTAATGAGGTGTCAGTTTGAGGTGTTTAGGCAGGCAGGAAGTGTTGGGTACAAAGCTGAAGGTAAACGAGATGATTCAGAGCCATTGAGGTCGAGCTTTCCACGTTGATTTTCCACATGTGTACAATGGAGCACTTGTTAGGACTTTGTTGGGTCCACAGGCCTTGGAGGTGGGGTCTTACCTTCACTTCTTTTACCAGAGTGGTTCTACTTTCACCTGTTTTATATGTTAAAGTGCCAGGTAAGATTTCATTTGAAGAACCTTGCTAAAGAAAGTTTGCAACCAGCTGGACCAGAGCAGTTTTCTGAGGGAGCGAAAGATTTGCTGCAGTGATACTATGTAGCTTTTCTGAGATGCTATGCAAGAGTATTCAGCTGGCTGTGAAAACACTGATCTGCTATGAACAAGAAGTAACCCAAGCTTAGCGTAGCTCTAAGTCAGAGAAGAAGCTCCCCAAACATAAAATCATGTCTGCAGTGCTCTATAATAGAATGTTAGGATGCAGCATACTGTGTTCATTCCTTATTGCTCAATTGTCCTAACTGAGTAAAAGCCAGCATGTGCTGAACAGATGTGCCTGAGCCTTTCTGTCATTTACTGAGTGTGCCTCACATATGCTTCCTTAAATATTCTCATAAGAGTGGACATGTGAATCCACTCCAAACTTTTTTTAAAAAGGAAAGAGAATGACAAAAGCCTAGTGCAAATTATAGCCTTCTCAATTAATGTCAGATTTATAAGAATTCCAAATAATATGTATGCACTAAAGGCAGAAGCAAATAACTTAGCCAGGCAGTAAGTGAACAATTTGGAGGTCTCTAAATGTGGTATATAACTCGTTTGGCTGTAACTTTTTATTCCAGTTAAAAAAAATAACAATAAAGAGAAAAAGGACATTTGAATAAAAGTTTATAGACTCCTAAAGAACCTCAATGGGTCCCAGAGCTCCACAGACTTGAGGCCTCTCTAATAAGAACTGCAGTGCCTTATTCTTTTATGATTTGCTATATTCATCTCGTTTAAGACATTGTCTTGTGCTTATTTTCTAAAAATAAATACGATCCAGTTTTTTCTCGGAACCTAACAGGTGAAGTAGGAAAACATAAACAAGGATATATCAGATTGAAAAATACAACTAACTAGCTTGAACTAGTACATACGTAATTCTGCATACAACAAACAGGGAATACAGATCCTTTTTACGCAACCAGGGGACATTCGTAAAACTTAACAAATCCCCCCAAATGTGATATTAGGCAGCATTTACTGATTCAAAGGTAAGAAAATTAGAAAAAACAACAACAATCGCAAAAAAGCCAACTGTGATCTGACAGGCTGATTTAGAAATAGGCTGGATGGCTGCAAGTACCTCAGTCCTCTTTTGCATAAGTAAACCCAAGGCACGCCCTAGTCTATAAAAAGTTGTTGATAGAAATGCAAACAGTCCCTGCTAAGACTGCCTACTGCATAGGTGGAACGGGGCAAGAATCAATAAGAAGTATATCAGATTGGACCTGCACCACAGGTGAGTTTCTCTTCTTTCCTTTTGATTCAGCTATTAAAGAATATGATATTTAGGGAGCAGTTAAACATGTATTGTAAGTATATTAAATGGAGAGAGTGGACCTGATCGAGGACCAGGAAGACCTATAGCTGGCTGTTTAGAGCTTATTGACACCAAACGAGAGAGGCTAAGAATCCTAGTACTGTTGTTTTGTGGTGCTAAAACATCAGGAAATAGTTTGATATTTCTGAGCCTATTTTACTGTTTTTAAAAGAACTAAGTTAACACATGGTGGAATATTTACAGACACTAGTTTTTTTAAAATAAATTTATTTCTTTTTTATCTATTTTTGTCTGTGTTGGGTCTTCGTTGCTATGTGCGGGTTTTCTCTAGTTGCAGCGAGCGGGGGCTACTCTTCATTGCGGTGCGCGTGCTTCTCATTGCGGTGGCTTCTCTTGTTGAAGAGCACAGGCTCTAGGCACGCGGGCTTCAGTAGTTGTGGCGTGCAGGCTCAGTAGTTGTGGCTTGCGGGCTCTAGAGCACAGGCTCAGTAGTTGTGGTGCACGGGCTTAGTTGCTTCGCAGCATGTGGGATCTTCACAGACCAGGGCTCGAACCCGTGTCCCCTGCATTGGCAGGTGGATTCCTAACCACTACACCACCAGGGAAGTCCTCAGACACTAGTTTTTTAACTTGTGTCAGTATGCTGCCTTTTCATCAGTATATGGTAAACCCAAACTGGCACAGTGGAGAAGCACTTGGGTTTCTGAAACGGCTCTGTTCCCAGACTTAGCTGGGGGAAGACTTTCCTTATTGGAAAAGCAGAAGTCCCTGAAGACAGAGTAGCAAATGAGCTTATGGAGGAGGGTCCAGTACCTTGAAATTGATATAGCAGCTCACTGTTACCAGGAAAGCACCAGTATCCATGGACTGGTGGTGTTGGTGTGAGGTCAGTTTTTGCACACACAAACTGGAGTTTGGGAAGAGTACGTGGAGATGAGGGACAAGAAAGAGTAGAGAGGCTCAGGGTAATGGATAGAAGTGGGACTGTTAGAACCCAACATGGGGGTGTTGTAGGGTGGATAGGAGACTGTGGAAAAGAAAAGCAGCTGTGCATGGGACTTCCCTGGTGGTGCAGTGGTTAAGAATCTGCCTGCCAATGCAAGGGACAAGGGTTCGAGCCCTGGTCCGAGAAGATCCCACGTGCCGCGGAGCAGCTAAGCCCACGCGCCACAACTACTGAGCCTGCGCTCTAGAGCCTTCGTGCCACAGCTACTGAAGCCCGCGAGCCACAACTACTGAAGCCCGCGTGCCTAGAGCCCGTGCTTTGCAGCAAGAGAAGCCACCACAATGAGAAGCCCGCGCACTGCAACGAAGAGTAGCCCCCCCGCCCGCCGCAACTAGAGAAAGCCCGTGTGCAGCAACAAAGACCCAACACAGCCAAAAATAAAAACAAACAAATAAATAAATTTATATTAAAAAAAAAGAAAGAAAGCCAGCTGTGAAGAGATGGACTCCTGTGTGCTTTTGTAAGCCAGACTGCACCTGAGAAGCATATCCCTGGGGGTAGAGAACGGCTGTGCCCTGGTGTGGTCAGCATGGGTGAGGCTGTGGTGTAGGCAGGACGAGGGAGAGATGAAGCCCTGTCTGGTGCATCTTAGTGGCCTTTGTAAGTATCTGTGTGCCAAACTGATGCTTCATCTTAGCCTTCAGAGTAGGGTGTGTGGGATAGGAGCCCTCACCATTCACAGTTTCTGTAAGTATACAGTTACGGTATCTCATCACAGAAAAGGTGAGGTATGGTCTATGCCCTTTGTTTAAGAAGTCAGGGAAATGGTTACAGTACACTGTAGAAGTCACCCTAAAAAAACAACAGTGAAAATAATATCCTGGTGTGCAAATGATTGGGTCTGGAAAGGCAGGGAGGTGGTATATTCTGGACACAGTGTCTCTACGGGGTGAGTAAATATAGAGCACTCATTTTAGTTTTTAAAAAAGGCAATGGTAAAGGAATCCCTCTCCTCCCCAGCTACTGCCAACTCAGGGACATTAATCTAATTGTTTTTATTATTTGGACAGTCATCCTCAACAGGTCTTGATTCTTCTAATTCACAATTGTTTTTCCATCCTAAAATTTTTCTTGGAATGAAAGAAGCATCATTGCTCCATCACAAAGTGAAGTGATTCTTTTCTTGATTTGGTGCATTTCCTCTGACAAATCAACATCTTTCCTGTGTTTCAGCACATGAAAAACTTTGAGGCAGGTGAGATGCAAGAGGGCAGCTAGGTTGTGTTGGTCAGAGGCCTTTACAACCCTCGCATATTCCGGGAGGACCAGGCTTGGCAAGAATCCCTGACTCCATTTCTAGGTCATAAATGGAAAGGTGTTCTGTGTTTTGCAACCTTGGAAATGTACTTTTTTTTTTCTTTTACTTTATTTTTTTACACAGCAGGCTCTTATTAGTCATCCATTTTATACACATCAGTGTATACATGTCAATCCCAATCTCCCAATTCATGGAAATGCACTTTTCAATTTCAAGTCCTTTGAGTGCTACTTGGTTTGTAATCCTTCCAGTCCTGGCTACGGTAGCAGCACAGTCACTCCCAATATTTCCACCTTTGAGTCTTGGGCCCAGGAGTTTGGCATCACTCTGACATAACCAAAGGCTCTTCACTTCTACCTCTTCAGAACTTAATAGCAGAATTCCCTCTATGAATCAGTTGGTCTTGCAGCTACCTTCCAGGTAGCTTAGGTCACTCCTCCTGTTCCATTTTCGGAAAATATTTTTACTCCATCCTTTAGGAGATTTATTAGGTTCAGTGTCCCTCTTAAGGAATAGTGGAAAAAGCACCAGTCTTAATGCCATAAGGTCAGTGTTCAAACCTTAATCTCTCGTAGTCATAAGAACAGCTACGATATATTGATCTCCATCATGCATTTTGCTACTCACTTTACACCAGTAGGTGGTGGTCCCCTGTTTGAATTGAGCAGACCCTGACTCCAACACCTATGTCTTACTGTTTTCTATGTGCTCGCAGAAAGCAACCACTGAGCGGGAGTAGACTTCACACGTTTTGCACTTCTGTGGACTTCTTGGAGAATTCCAAGAATTCTCCAAGAATTTCCTGCTTTACGGTGTCACTAGGAAGCACGTTTAGCCATGGGTGGGACATTCCATTGCAGGGACATGTGGTTGTGGCCATTATGGGGCTACTTTCACCTTTTTGAGATATTACTCGGCAAACCAAACTGCCACTCCTATTGCCACCGTATTGTCTATATTTTACAAAGGACAGTTTCTGTCGTACGCCTTTATTCCTATTACCCTGTGTCTATAAAATAAGATGTACTTGTCACAAACTGTAAGTAAATAACACCCAGTATTTACTTTCCATAAATTTCTGTAAACAGTTATATTCTGATCGTAAAAGAGGCGTGGGCAGCAAATAATGCCTTTTGAGCAAATGAATCGATGATCTCCATATCTTACAAAAACAAAAAAGCCAGTATCTCATTTGAGTCGCTGACAGTGGTCTTCCAGAAGAACATTTTCTACTTTCAAGAATCATTCCAGTGCCCACTTCTTTCTTAATGTGTAGTTGCTTGTATTATTTGACAACTGGCTTATGTTAGTCACCTACTGAGGTGATGGTAACATTTCAGAAATAGTAGGTCAACTCCTGGATTGAGACTGCTTATTTTTTCTTTTTTAATACTCATAAGGAATTGCAAATGGCTGAAGGATGCTTTTACAAATGATATATTTGGATGTCCTGGTAGTATTTGGGAATGTATATTTAATTCAGTAGTGTTTGTAGATGATTTTATTTTTTCTCTGAATAACTAACTATGTTGGAATATCATCGAATACTATAATTTAGTCTTTTCACTTTGTGTAATTGGGGAAAATGGAATATTCCTGTGTAAGAGGCACATTTATAAATATTAAGCCAAATTGTATGTAAATTTAGATTGTCAGTTTTTAGCTATGTACCTCTCTTCTCAGTGTTAAGGGTGGATCTATTATATTACTATGAAACAGATTCCAATTTCTGTCTATTCTTCAATGCCATTACATTTCTACTTACTTCTCTCTACCTAAGATCTTTGCACAAACAAGATAAGGTCTTTGTTTATAATTTCATCTATTCTACTGTCAACCTATTCAGGAGGGCAGAAACCTATCTACTCACACTAGATCAGAAACTGAGAAGAGGAAGGTCACGTGCACAGAGGGCAGAGGCTATCTCCTCTTGTGGAAATGGGGAGCCCCACTCTTGGGCAGTACACATCTTGCTTTTGCAGTGAAAGTAAATGTATGTCACTTCAGGGTATAGCAATTGCAGTGATCTAAGATAGTTGTAGCCAGAGCTCATCTGGTAAACACAAGTTGTCCCTACTCATACCTTGGTACATTATAAAGTGCTGCTTTTTTTTTTTTTTTGGTTTTTCCTCATGGCTTGTGAGATCTTAGTTCCCCGACCAGGGATCGAACCCAGGCCCCCTGCAATGGAAGCATGAGGAGACTTAATCACTGGACCACCAGGGAATTCCCCATTATAAAATGCTTTTATAATGAACACTCTAGCTCTGAAATTGCCAAAAATCACCCAGTTAAAACTCACTGTTGGGCTTCCCTGTGGCGCAGTGGTTGAGAGTCCACCTGCCGATGCAGGGGATGCGGGTTTGTGCCCCGCTCTGGGAAGATCCCACAGGCCGCGGAGCGGCTGGGCCTGTGATAGATGGCCGCTGAGCCTGCGCGTCTGGAGCCTGTGCTCCGCGACGGGAGAGGCAACAGTGAGAGGCCCGCGTACCACAAAAACAAACCCAACTCATTGTTAGATTGGAATGCCAAGGTAGCTTTTGTGATAGAGACCTCTTAAATGATTGCACCTAAATTGACTTTCTTTCTCTATTTTTTCTAAAGGTTCAGGTACTGGTTACATTAAGAATAGGTTATAAAATTACATGCCTTGCCTAATAAGAACTTGATGAGGCTATATGTTAGTAATAGTATTGCTAAAAAGAAGTTTCTGTTGTTGAACACTTAACACAAACCAAGCAATGTGCTAAAACTTTCTGTGGATTATGTCACTTCATCCTTAAAGTAACCGAGTGAGGTTAGTAATGTTATCTCCACTTTGTAGTTGAAAGAGAGGAGACTTAGTTTGAAGAACTTGGACCAAGTCACACCAAGAAGAGTCCAGAATTTGAACCCAAGCCTACGTGCCACCACATTAAGAAAACAACGTTCTCTTTATGTCTTACCCAGACATTAAGTTGCACTTAAGGATGATAAAATAGAACCATGTCTACTACCATTCATGACACATAGTAGTTGTTCAGGTAATATTATCCCTCCCTGCTTTTTTACTCTCTGTATTAAATGTGGTTGATAGAGGGAAAATTGGGCTTTTAAAAACTGGCTTATCTGGAGTAGATTTTGAATGATTCTGCCTAGTGATTGGGGATCGTAAGGTTGGAATCTTTGACTGAATTTAATAGGAAGTTTCGTGGAGAATTTGGGTTATAGTGTGTGTGTGTGTGTGTGTGTGTGTGAGAGAGAGAGAGAGAGAGAGAGAGAGAGAGAGAGAGAGAGAGAGAGAGAGAGAGAGAGAGAGAGCTTTCCCCTTTGCACTTAACTAAAATCAATTTCTTCTACCTTATTTCCTGAAAAGCAATTAAAAATAAGGAAGAAGATCATTGACTTTCTCTCACCAGGCAATTATCACCACATGGTACATGTTGAGGAAGTAGGTGTTCCTTGCTTTCTATTGTTAATCTGATGAGAGTGAGGGTGTAGATCACTTTGAAAAAATATTTGTGTAAGGAGGAGAGATAGATATGAGATGAATAAGAAAATCGTTTGCCTGTCTCAAATTGAGGGCATTCTTGACTTTAGAAGACATTTCCTTGAGGTATTTAGTTGCTCCTTCCTCCAGGAGGTACAGTGTTTAAAGAAGTGACCTTAGGTTCAAGTGCTCTCCATAGATTCTTTTTTTTCCTTTTTTTGATAAAATTTATTTTATTTTATTTTTTACATTTTTTTGGAGTATAGTTGATTTACAATGTTGTATTAGTTTCAGGTGTATAGCAAAGTGAATCAGTTATATACATACATATATCCACTCTTTTTTTTTTTTAAGATTCTTTTCCCATATAGGCCATTACATCTCCATAGAGTCTTTTTTTTTTTAATCTTATTTTTCGATTAGGGATTCAGTTCTTTCTTCATTTCTAAGAAAGAATATTGCCTTCGTATTGACCCTTCAGAGCTAGACTGCTTGATGATGCTAATAGCAGTTAATACTTATACAGGACTTACTGTGTGCCAGGCACTGTTCTAAACTAAACTTTATATGTATACTCAATCCTCACAACAGCCCTCTGAGATAGGTTTACTGTTGTGCTCCATTGAATCTAAAATGTGTTGATGCTGCATTCTTGATTTTGCTTAGAAGTTGCTAATGAAAGGTTTCACACAACTGTATTTCCAGTACCACCTTATTTAATAACAATTGTAAGATGTCATGGGTGGTAAGACTGTGAAATATAAGATGCACCCCACTTTTAAAGAAGTTAAGAAAGCAGATACTTGATAGTATTAATAAAATAGGTTATCATTCCCATTGTTAAGATGGGGATCCCGAGGCAAAAGACATTAAATTTTCTAAAGTGACATGACTGGATTCATATCCAGGTGATTCAACTCTAGAGTCCTTGCTCTTAACTTCCACTTTTTTTATGCCTCTCAACAATTCATTGGAATTGAGCGCATGTTAATATGTGGAGAGACTGCCCAAGACCCACTTCCTCATCCTTTCATTGTGGCATCATGATAGACTGGCACCGAGATTCCTCGGAGGGAGGAAGTGTGTGTGATGTATGTATCACCTGCCTTTAGGGCTGTGATGAGGGCTGTTACACTAATGCAGGTAAAGTGCCTGACATGTGGGCATCTTACTTATTTTTAGCAAGAGCAGTGCAATTGGGAGGCCTTGATGAACTAGCTTCCCAAGCATCAATAGGCTGGAGTGCTTGCTGGAAATTGTGTGCACAAAATGTTGTTTGGGTGCCCCAAATTCTGCACTGTGTATTTTTACTGTTTCCCTGTCTGCTCTAAAATGCCAACATAAAAATAATTTGTTATTTCCATAATTGGGGAGTGGAGTATTTTTTTTTTCTGAAGAACAGGTTCCAGAAACACCACTCAGGACTTGAGTAACAAAAATAAAAAGCAAAAATAATTGTAATTTTTTTTAATTAAAAATTTTTTTAAATGTTTATACTCTTTTTAAAAAATTTTTTTTTTCTTTTTTTAAAAATAAATTTATTTTTATTTTTGGCTGCGTTGGGTCTTCATTGCTGTGCGTGGGCTTTCTCTGGTTGTGGCAAGTGGGGGCTACTCTTTGTTGTGGTGCGTGAGCTTCTTACTGCAGTGGCTTCTCTGGTTGTGGAGCATGGGCTCTAGGCACCTGGGCTTCAATAGTTGTGGCACGTGAGCTCTAGAATGCAGGCTCAGTAGTTGTGGCACACAGGCTTAGTTGCTCCGCAGCATGTGGGATCTTCCAGGACCAGGGCTCGAACCCGTGTCCCCTGCATTGGCAGGCGATTCTTAACCACTGTGCCACCAGGGAAGCCCTGATTTTCTTTTTTTTAATGTGGATCATTTTTAAAGTCTTTATTGAATTTTTTACAATATTGCTTCTGTTTTATGTTTTGGTTTTTTGGCCCGGAGGCATGTGGGATCTAAGTTCCCTGACCAGGGATCAAACCCTCACGCCCTGCATTGGAAGACGAAGTCTCAACCACTGGACTGCCAGGGAAGTCCCAAAAATAATTTTTAATAATATGAAGATGGTTCTACGTGAAGACCTACCAGAAGCTGAAACTTAACATTTAGTTGTCTTTACCTCGTGGTGGTAAGCAGTGGCGAGACAACCACATATAGGACTGCAGCATGGGTTTGGGATTGTAGTCTGCTATGGACTAGAATTATTTTCTCCTGAAAGATGGAATGATTCCGTTAACTCTAGGCTTTGACTAACTGACTGTAAGCTCAGATAAGGAACCTGTCACCACCAATACCCTGAAAAATCTCTGTCAACAATTTGAAGACCTGCCTGTTCCCTGAATACTTTATTTCCTAGCAGCTTCCTTACTCTTTAGAATTCTGGTCTCTGTTAACCCAGAACAGCCTGGTCATTGTGACCAACTTAGGGCAAACTCTAAATAGCATCCCAATTTGCTAAAGGTTCCCCCCAGCTGAAATCTCTGTTTTATTGTTGGATTACAGATCAGTGTTTTGCTGCCAGGTCCTTGAGATAAGGCAGGAGGTGAGTTCTCAACCAAGGAAGCCTGTGTCACTCATCATACCTTTCCCTGTTGTTTATCGTATTCTCCTCTGCCAGTATCCCTTCTCCCAACCTGTTTTCTGTACTCTAACACGTACAAACTGTTCAAGTGTGGAAAGAGACTGTACTGTGATGGAGATAAATATTTGAGTACAGATTGTCTACAGCTGGGGTAATTATAAGGAAAATTTTAAGTTTGTTGATTTGGTATAAGTTTAAAAGCCCCAAACCATTGCTTTTGGTGCTTCTGAATATCATTTTACATTTTTAGTCTTGAACTGTTTGAACATCTTATCAGTCAACTTGGACTGTTTTGAGCCAGTTTTTACCTTCAACTACAAGCAGTTTGATAAAATTAGAGCAAGTGTGACCCAGTTGGAGATAGATTTAATTGGTCAGCACTAGCTTGATTCAGTAAAATATGCTCGGAACCAGTCAAACCTTAGGTGAGCCGGTCAGAACCTACTTGTCCAGGTCAGAGCTTATTTGAGCTAGCTAAAACCAGTGTGAAGCAGTTTGAGCTCCTAAATCCAGACCTAAATGATTTTGGTTAGATACATGTGGGTTTTTTTTTTTAACATCTTTATTGGGGTATAATTGCTTTACAGTGGTGTGTTAGTTTCTGCTTTATAACAAAGTGAATCAGTTATACATATACATATGTTCCCATATCTCTTCCCTCTTGCGTCTCCCTCCCTCCCCCCCTCCCTATCCCACCCCTTCAGGCGGTCACAAAGCACCGAGCTGATATCCTGTGCTATGCGGCTGCTTCCCACTAGCTATCTACCTTATGTTTGGTAGTGTATATATGTCCATGCCTCTCTCTCGCTTTGTCACAGCTCACCCTTCCCCCTCCCCATATCCTCAAGTCCGTTCTCCAGTAGGTCTGTGTCTTTATTCCTGTCTTACCCCTAGGTTCTTCATGACATTTTTTTTTTCTTAAATTCCATATATATGTGTTAGCATACGGTATTTGTCTTTCTCTTTCTGACTTACTTCACTCTGTATGACAGACTCTAGGTCTATCCACCTCATTACACATAGCTCAATTTCGTTTCTTTTTATGGCTGAGTAATACATGTGGTTTTAACTAAGTGGCTTTAGATCAATCAGAAATGGTTTTGTAGGTAGAATGTCTCTGAACTTAACTCTCACTCTGAACCAGAATGAACCTTTGAGATCCTTTTAAACAAGTATGACTTTTTTAGTATGGATCAGAGTGCTTTATACAATTTAAACCCGTTCTTAAGCTGGTCATAACTCTTTTGAAATTGACATAGCTGCTTAAAATTAATTGAAAATGGTTTGAACCAGCCAAAAAAGAAGGTGACGTTTGCTGACTCCGTAAACTACTCTGAGCCAGTCAGCAATCTTTTGTGCCAGAAATACATGTTTTGAGCCGCCCAGAGGCAATTTCAGAAATTGTTCTAGGTCTTCAGAGCCTGTCTGATGTGTCCAGAATGGGGAGAAGAGAGTGAGCCAACATTTACTGAGTACCCAGCTTATGCCAAGCATTGTGCTGGGCACTCCACAAAGAGTATCTCATTCAATCCTTAGAACAATGGTGGGAAGTAGTGTACATTTTCTTTTTCATGGAATGGAAACCTGAAAATCCAAGACTGAAAAACATCTGAGTAGCCAGTATGTGGGAGATATGGAATCCAATCCAGCTCTGCTTGACTTCAGAAGTCACATGTTTCCTGTTAGGCTACCTTGTATGATATCCTACCTGGTCACTTTTAAATCCAACATCCATTTGTGAAAACTTGAGTAATGGCCACAAAGCTTGAGGTAGAATGGACATTGGACTTGAAGTTAGGAGACACATGTTCTAGACTGTGCAAATGAGTTAAACTCTCTGGGTTCTGTTTCATTCTTTAGCAAACTGAACCCAGAAAATGGAAGGTCTGAGCATTTATTTTCAGATCAGCAAGGCAGATAATTGTCTAAAGGTGCAGTCTGAAGAGTATAAAATATGATTAATTTCAATGGTGGTGTCTATACCTTCAGTTGTGGTATGTTGTTAACACTTCCTTTATGATGGTTTGGTTTGGGAACAAACTGTTATATATTGCTGTCATCACAAATAGAAGACAAAACCCATGAAGATCATTTGTAGACTTACCTGTGTAATTCTTCTCCCATGATAACTAAACATATTAAATTTTGGTGCAGCAGAGATAGGTTCATCAGTCTTTGAATTCCATTGAAGTAGGTTTAGAGAATTCTAGAAGAGTATGCCATTGGTGACAACATTTTCTCCTGTACTTGAAATGATACAGAAACTCGTTATAAAAATGACCAACTTTTTTCAAAATAAAAGTAAAGAGGAGGGCTTCCCTGGTGGCGCAGTGGTTGAGAGTCCGCCTGCCGATTCAGGGGACACGAGTTCGTGCCCCGGTCTGGGAAGATCCCACATGCCGTGGAGCGGCTGGGCCCGTGAGCCATGGCCGCTGAGCCTGCGCGTCTGGAGCCTGTGCTCCGCAACAGGAGAGGCCACAACAGTGAGAGGTCCGCGTACCACAAAAAAAAAAAAAAAAGTAAAGAGGAAATAAGGTAGCCACAGCGACTTCTTGCATCATTCTCCTTGCAGAATTTGGAGTTGCTTTCTGCTTCCTCATTTATTTGGACGGGAGCCCCCCCCCCCAAATGATTCAATGTTATCTGGACCTACTTTTCAATTCTTAGCTCTTATTTATGAATAACTTGGAGCCGAGTGAGATGCTGTGATAAAACGTACTAGAATCTTTATTTGTATCCAAGTGGTCATCTTCTGGAGAGGCATTCTGTTACACACCATTAATGCTGGCAACCTGTACCTGTGCGTACAGAAGCTATAACATAGGAAAGCCATCATCTGTACAGTGTCATGCCTTATAGTGTGCAAATAGAATGCCAAATGTTTGTAGAGGCTTTGCCCTTGTCGACTGACCAGCCATATCTGAATGTGAGGCCACAGCTCTGCACTAAGGGACTCTGTGGAAGTCACTGAAGCAGCTCTTGGGGATCAGAATTCAGGATTTTTGAGCATAAGGTGGGTCACCAAATTGAGGATAGGGTGGGGGAGGCAACCTTGAAAATCAATAAATGTCCTTGCCTGAGCTTTTATGAATTTTATGTATCTATAGAAATAATCCTATAGGAAGCGTTGAGAATTATGGTAAAGTTTCTGGGCAGGAGATGGCTGGGTGAAAAGGGGACAATGAGAGGAAAATCAGCAGCATCTAATGTAGGCCATATGATGTGTATGTGGATGGGTGAATATGTATGTTGAATGGGCAGGTAGAGTTGTCAGTGGTAACGGAATAGCTGATTGTTTTTCTGATTTTCAGGAGGGTTTATCGGTATTAGAAATGGGAGGATAAAAAGAAGTAAGCCTTCCCTGGAGACAGACTATATTTCTAGTCAGACTGATATTTTGAATAGTTTGAATCTATTTAGAGGATAAAAACAATCTTGAAAAGTGCTGATTGCAAAGGATAGAAAGTAACCTTGGTTAGGTCTTGCTGTAAAACCAAGAATATTTCTTCTCAAAGGTAGACTTCTGGCCAATATTGAAGAGCTGAATTGGAAGCATTTCCTGTAGAATACCAAGGCAAATGTAGATAAATGAGCCCTTCATGGTGGAACTCAGTTCTCAAGTGAGCAGTGATATTCTAGAAAGATCTCATTTAATATGTAGTAACAATAATTTGTAAGGAAGCTGCAGACCAAGTTTTACTTGTGAACTTAACATTATCTTTGAAGGAATGATAATCACATGTGAAAACGAATAGGATAAATGAAATTGCCTCAATGTCCAAGTAAAAAAAGAAAAGCCAAGGTTGCAGCACTAGGAGACTTTGAAAAAGGAGGGGCAGTTGGAACCACTTGCACTCTAAGAATTTTTGTTATTCCTGTAATATTCTCCTTCCTCCTTTCTTTCTTTGTCAACTCTTGTTCTACACGGTCTGCGTATAAGCCTTAGTGACCATTATCTTCTTGATTTTCATTCTCACTTGGAATTTTTGTCTTAACAGTACTATAATATGCACGATAAGTTTAACCTAAACTGTTAGTTGTTTACAAATTCAGTAGCAGCTCATCTAGCAAATGATTAAGTCCTTGGGATAGTGAATCATGCCTAATCCTCTCTTCACAGAACCCTTAGGCACATAGGTGTTACGTAGAAGTACTTGATGAACTGGATATTAAAGGAAGTCATTTAATTCATGGAAGATTCTAATATTTTCTAATCGGTTTTTGGTAAATATACATTTGTTTGTATTTTTCAGGTGAACCACTGAGTTCTTCATTATGTCTGATGGAGACTATGATTACCTCATCAAGTTTTTAGCTCTGGGAGACTCTGGAGTAGGGAAGACCAGTGTACTTTACCAGTACACAGATGGTAAATTTAACTCCAAATTTATCACGACAGTCGGCATTGATTTCAGGGAAAAGAGAGTGGTAAGTTCTGTATCCTTCTATATAAAAACATAATCTGAGTCAACATTTGCCTGTCTGTTTTGTTTACTTTGTAGGAATTAGGAGGACAAAGGTTGGAATCTAAAATTAAAGGGTACATATGAGAGTGTATTATGTTCAGTCTGGGCAATGTGATTAAAGGCTGTAACTGAGGACACTTCATATAAAACCAAGCAGATAAAATAAAAGTGAAGATTTAAAAAAATTTCCTTGATACTCTTTTGGCTGGTATGTTCCTTCTGATTTCCACAAAGTTATTTGTGGAATTTACTTCGTACCTTTGTTATGAAGCTTGCAATCTTCCCTGCTCCTCATACCCCTGTTTTGTGGGCTATTTCTTCCATTTTTGATATCATTTTTAATGGATTTTCTCTTAATTAAGGCTCAGCTATCGCATGTGGAACACTAAGTGGCAGAACTCATTGATTCCACCAGGAGTGTGAGGTTGGAGTAGGGATGGGAATGGCGGTAGGGCATATGAATCTGGGAGGTAACCAAGGGAACAGCAAGGTTCTGCAGAATAAGGGAAGAGGATATTTTAAAATATTTTTATTTAATTTATATTTCAGAGGACAGCAAGATAAGTTATTGTGGGGTAGGGAGTAAGGCAGGAGGTTAGTATGTCCAGGAACTACATTTCTTACTGAAAAAGCAGCTGTTCCCATGAAGCAGGTCAACAAGTAGTCAGGAGATTAATGACAAAAACCCTGCAGTGGAGAGTATTCTACCTGGGAAAAATGAATGGTCTCTGGCTTCTAGGACAGAAATATTCATTCCCTCTGATCCACCCTAAGCCTTCCACTACCAGAGAGTCTGTTTCTTTTTCTTTCTTTTTTTTTTTTAATTATTTTAAAATTGAGGTATAGTTGCTGTACAATATTGTATAAGTTTCAGGTGTACAATATAGTGATTCACAATTTTTAAAGGTTATATTCCATTTATAGTTATTATAAAATATTGGCTATATTCCCTGTGTTGTACAATATATTCTTATAGCTTATTTATTTTATATATAGTAGTTTGTACCTCTCAATTCCCTACCCCATCTTGCCCCTCCCCTATATGCTTGTGATTATATTTATTAACTAATCCCCATTTTATAACTTTGTTTTTAAAAAATGACTTTATTGAGATATAATTTATATAAAATTCACCCATTTAACATGTACAATTCAGTGGTATTTTAGTATATTCACAGTTGTGCAACTGTCACCACTACCAAATTTTAGAACATTTCATCACCCCAACAGAAACCTCATATCCTTTAGCATTTTTCCATTTTCCCTCCCCCAGCCACTAATCTACTCTCTGGATTTGCTCGTTTGGATTTATCATGTAAATGGAATCATACAATATGTGGCCTTTTGCGTCTGGCTTCTTTTACTTAGTGTAATGTTTTCTGCATAATGTTGTATCGTGTATCAGAACTTCATTCCTTTTTATGATCAAATAGTATTCCATTGTATTGGTATACCACATTTTGTTTATCCATTCATCCATTGGTGGACATTTCAGTTGTTTCACTTTTTAGCTGTTATGAACCATACTTCTATTAATATTCATATACATTTTTTGGGTGAACTTATGTTTTCAATATACTTATATAGGCTTGGAGCGGATTTGACTGGCTATATGATAACTCTCTGTTTAACTTTGTGGGGACTTTCACATTTTTCAGAAGATGCTGCCCCATTTTACATCCTCACCAACCATGTATGAGGGTTCCAATTTCTCTATATCTTCACCAGCTTTTCTTGTTGTCTATTTGATTGTAGCCATTCTAGTGGGTGTGAAGTGGTACCTCACTGCAAGTTTGACTTTAATTTCCCTAATGATGAATGTTGTGGAACAATCACCTTTTCATATGCTTATCGGCCATTTGTTTATCATCTTTGGAGAAATGTCTGTTCAGATCCTTTGCCTATTTTGAAATTGGTTGTTTTTTTGTTGTTAAGTTTTAAGAGGTTTTTTTGTGTGTGTATTCTGGATAAATGTTCTTATCAGATATATGATATGCAAATAGTTTTAGCTTTTACATTTAGATCTGTGATCCATTTTGAGTTAATTTTGGGGTATAGGGTGAATAGGGGTCCAACTTCATTCTTCTGCATGTGTATATCTAATTGTCCCAGCACCATTTGTTGAAAAGACTATTCTTTCCCCTGTTGAATGTTCTTGACACTCTTGTTGAAAATCAGTTGACCATAAATGTAAGGGTTTATTTTTGGACTCTCAATTCTATTCCATTTATCTATATGTCTATCCTTATGCCACTATCTTGATTACTGTAGCTTTGTTGTAAGTTTTCAAATTGGGAAGCACGAGTCCTCCCACTTTGTCTTTTTTCACGATTGTTTTGGGTTCCTTGCAATTTCATATGAATCTTAGGGACAGCTTGTTAATTTCTACAAAGAAGCCGGCTGAGATTCTGATAGGGTTTGCATTGACTCTGTAGAATAATTTGGTGAGTATTGGTATCTTAACACTATTAAGTCTTCCGATTTGTGAACGTGGAATGTTTTCCTATTTAGATCTTCTTTAATTTCTTTCAACAATATTTTATAGCTTTCAGAATATGTTTTATACTTTTTAATTAAATTTATTCTTAAGTATCTTAATCTTTTTATGTTATTATAAATTAAATTGTTTTCTTAATTTTATTTTTGAATTGTTCCTTGCCAGTGTATAAAAATACAATTTATTTTGTAAGTTGAGCTTGTATACTGGAACCTTACTGAACTTGTTTATTAGTTTTAATATAACCTGTACATGTGTGTGTAGGGGGTGTATGTATCTGTGTGTGTCTTTATTCCTTAGGATTTCCTATATACAAGATAGGAAATAGATGTTCGGAATTCCCATCTTCTGTTATACTTCTTCCTTTCCAACTTGGGTATGTTTTGTTTCTTTTTCTTGCCCTGATGAGAACCTCCAGTAAAAAGTCGAATAGAAGTGTTCAGAGAGAACATCTTTGTCTTGTCTTTTAGGGAGAAAGCATTCAGTCACCATTAAGTGTAATATAAGCTGTGCATTTTTCATAGATGCTGTTCTTCAGGTCAAGGATGTTCCCTTCTATTCCTAATTTGTTGAGCATTTTTATCATGAAAGGTGTTGGACTTTTTCATATGCTTTTTCTGCATCTTTTGAAATGGTCATGTGGTTTTAGTCCTTTATTCTATAACCGTTCTATTCCATTACAAATCAATATTGGTTGATTTTTGTATGTTAAACCAATCTTGTTGTTCTCGTGATAACTTCTACTCAGTCATGGTATATAATCCTTTATATATTTTTCTGGATTCTTTTTGCTAGTATTTTGGTGTCTGTATTCAGAGAGGTTATTGGTCTGTAGTTTTTCTTCCCCTCGTATCTTTGATTTTGGTGTCAGGATAATATAGGCCTCATAAAATGAGGTGGGAAGTATTTCCTTCTTTTCTATATTTTAGAAGAGTTTGAGAAGGATTGGTGTTAATTTTTCTGTAAACATTTGATCAGATTCATCAGTGAAGGCATTTGGGCCTGGCCTTTTCTTTGTGGGAAGTTATTTTTATTATGAATTCAGTCTTCTTATTGGTTATATATTTCTTTAGATTTTCTATTTTTTCTTGAGTTAGTTTCAATTGTTTGGGTCTAGGAATTTCTCCATTTCTTCCAAGCTATCTAATATTTTGGCATACAATTGTTCATACTATTCCTTTATAATCTTTTTACATATGTAAGGTTGGTAGTGTTGTCCTTTCTTTCATTTCTGATTTTAAGAATTTGAGTCTTCTATTTTTATCCTTGATTAGTCTAACTAAAGGTTTATCAATTTTCTTGATTTTTTTTCAAAGAAAAGTTCATTTATTTCTACTCTAATCTTTATTATTTCTTTCCTTCTGCTTGCTTTGGAATTAGTTTACTCTTATTTTTCTAGTTTTTTGAGGTTGAAGTTTAAGTTATTGATTTGAGATCTTTCTTGTTTTTTAATATAGGTGTTTACTGCTAAAAATTTCCCTCTGAGCACTGCTTTAAGTTCACTTGATATTTTTTGTATGTTGTGCTTTTCATTCATCTAAAAGTATTTTCTAGTTTCCCTTGTGTTTCTTCTTTGACCCATTGGTTATTTAAGACTGTATTGTTTAATCTCCACATAGTCATGAATTTTCCAAATTTCTTTCTGTTAATGATTTCTAATTTTACCACATTGTGGTTAGAGAACATACTTTGTATGACTTCAGTTTTTTAAATTTATTGAGGCTTGTTTGATGACCTAACATATGGTCTGTCCTTGAGAATGTTTCATGTGAACCTGAGAAGAATGTGTATTTTGCAGTTGTTGGGTGAAATCTTCTGTAGATGTCTATTGTGTCTAATTGGCTTACAGTGTTCTGCAGGTCTTCTGTTTCGTTGTTCATCTGCCTGCTTGTTTTATCCTTTTTTTTTTTTTTCCCGTTGCGGAGCACAGGCTCCGGACGCGCAGGCTCAGCGGCCATGGCTCATGGGCCCAGCCGCTCCACAGCATGTGGGATCTTTCCGGATTGGGGCACGAACCTGTGTCCCCTGCATCGGCAGGCGGACTCTCAACCACTGTGCCACCAGGGAAGCCCCTGTTTTATCCATTATTGAAAGTAGTATTGAAGTCTCTAAATATTATTGTCAAATTGTTCATTTCTCTTTTTATCCCTATGTATCCTTAATAAATCAGCCCTTTTATCATTATAAAATATCCTTCTTTGTCTCTAATAACTCTTTTTGTCTTCAAGTCTATTTTGTCTCATATTAGTATAGCCACCAGCTCTCTCTTTGTTATTGTTTGCATGGTATATATTTTTTTCATCCTTTTCCCTACACCTTTTTGAATTTAAAATGTCTTTTGTAGATAGCATATAGTTGGATCATGTTTTTAAATCCATTCTACCAACCCCTGCCTTTCACTTGGAGTCTTTAATACATTTATATTCAATATAATTACTGTTAAAGTAGGATTTATATCTGCCATTTTGCTACTTGTTTTCTGTGTATCTTATCTTTTTTCTGTTGTTTTGTTATTTCTTTGCAACTGTGTTACATAGATATTTTCTAGTATACTATTTAAATTCCCTTCTCATTTTTTACTATATATTTTTTGAATTATTTTCTTAATAGTTCCCCTAGGGATTACAGTTGTCATCTTAATTTTTAACCGTCTAGTTTGGATTAATACCAATTTAATTTCAATGCCATACTCTGCTCTTATGTGGCTCCATTTCCTACCCCTTACTTTGCACTGTTATTGTCATACAAATTGCATCTTTATACACTGTGTGCCCATCAGCACAGGTTTATGATTATTAATTTATGCAATTGTATTTTAATCAGATGGAAGGAAAGAGTTGCAAAAAACCATTTATACTGTCTTTTATATTGACCCACATAGTTATCTTTACTGGTGCTCTTTATTTCTTTGTATGGATTCGAATTACTGGCTAGGGTCCTTTCATCTCAGCCTGAAGCTCTGTCTTTATTATTTCTTGCAGGGCAGTTCTGCTAGCAATGAATTTTCTGTTTTTGTTTATCTGAGGTTGTCTTAATTTCTCTTTTAATTTTAAAGAATAGCTTTGCTGGATATAGGATTCTTGGTTGACAGTCTTTTTTCTTTCAACACTTTTTGTCATCCTACTGCCTTTTGGCCTTCATTTTTTTTGATGATAAATCAGCTCTTAGTCTTATTGGGATCCCTTGCATGTGCTGAATCACTTTTCTCTTGCTGCTTTTAAAATTCTCTCTGTCTTTTGATTTTGACAGTTTGGTGGTGATATGTCTAGTCAGTATCAGCAAGCTTATCCTTCTTGGAGTTTACTGAGTTTCTTGAATGTGGAGATGAATGTTTTTCTTCAGATTTGGAAAGTGTTTGGCTATTATTTCCTGAAATATTTTTTCTGCCCCTTTCTATCTCTCCTTTTTTTTATTTTTATTTTTTTACGGGATTGCTAGTATGCATCTATTGGTATGTTTCATGGTGTTCCATAGGTCTCCAAGACTCTCTTCACTTTTTTAAAAAAAAATTAGTTAATTTATTTTTGGCCGTGTTGGGTCTTTGTTGCTGTGCGTAGGCTTTCTTCAGTTGCGGCAAGCAGGGGCTACTCTTCGTTGCCGAGCGCAGGCTTCTCATTGTGGTGGCTTCTCTTGCTGCCGAGCATGGGCTCTAGACGCATGGGCTTCAGTAGCTGTGGCGCATGGGCTCAGCAGTATGGCTCGTGGGCTTCAGAGTACAGGCTCAGCAGTTGTGGCACGCAGGCCCAGCTGCTCCACAGCATGTGAGATCCTCCTGGATCAGGGCTCGAACCCACATCCCCTGCACTGGCAGGTGGATTCCCAACCACTGTGCCACCAGGGAATTCCCTCTCTTCACTTTTATTCATTCCTTTTTTTTTTCTTTTGTGAGTAGACTAGGTGATCTCAATTGAGCTATCTTTAGATTCAGTGATTATTTCTTCTGCCAGTTCAAATCTCCTCTTGAGCCCCTCTAGTGAATATTGCACTTCAGTTATGATTTTTAACTCCAGAATGTCTGTTTACTACTTTTTATAATATCTATCTCTTTATTGACATTTTCTGTTCAGTGAGGCATTATTCTCATACTTTCCTTTGATTCCTTAGACATGATTTCCTTTAGTTCTTTGAACATATTTATAATAGCTGATTTAAAGTCTTGTAAGTTCAACATCTGGGCTTCCTTAGGAATGGTTTCTTTTGGTTGCTTTATCTGTGTGTGTGTTCCTATTTCTTTGTGTGTCTTATAAATTTTGTTGAGAGCTGAACATTTAAATTGATAGAATGTAGCAACTCTGGAAATCAGATTCCTCCCCATTCCCAAGGGTTTCTTGTTTTTCCCATTTATTTTTGTCGTCACTGTTTAGTGATGTTCTTGGGCTAATTCTGTGAAGTCTGTATTTCTTGTTACGTGCAGCTACTGAAGTCTCTGCTTAGTTAACTTAGTGGTCTGCTAATGAGTGGACAGAAAGTTTCTTAAATTCTTGAGCCAGTATATCTCTCAGCTTTCTCTGAGGGACTCTGCGTGTGTGTGCTGGGATGTTTGCTTAATGCTCCTGCAGGCAGTTTACAACTCTGCCTTAGCCTTCACTTCTGCTTGAGAAGAGTCTCAAGGTCAGCCAAAGGCGAGAGATTAGGGCATTTTTAGGTCTTTCCTGGACATATGTACAACCATGCACATGAGCCTGGCCTAGTAGGTTCCAAGGAATATTGTGAAACTTTTCAAATCTCTCTGTGGATATCTCATATCTTATCTTTAAGATTTGGGGTTAGATTAGGTCCAACTGGTCTTGCTGCCTTTGGTAGCTGTGATGTTAAATAATTGCTGCTGATTGCTTTCAATAAATGGTCTAAGGATAGGGTTTTCTCATAGAGCAAGTTAAGTCGGATAAAATAAAGACAAGACTTGGGAATGGAGCTTTACAGGCAGATTTCAGACACTACTCTGGGGATGAGACTTTTGGGGAACTCCAAACCTGTTCTGCCTCTCCTTCCTACAGTGGTTGCTGCACTGATGGTTTTCACAGCTACTGTAGTTGTGCATCTGTTGGTTTTCAAGGCTACAGTGGAGCTGGGGAGGGGGAATGGGAATAGGACAAGTTAAAAAGGCACAAAATTTACAATTTTTACTGATATTCAGCTGTTTTTCTTGAATAGGTGCTCCTTGGAATGTTGCAAGCTTTTGTTAATTTTAAGGGTTTGGAAAAAGTTGATTTTGACTATTTTTGCCAGTGTTTTTATTGCTTTGATGGAGGAAGAGATTTTCAGAGGCCCTTCCTGTAAAATTGTTTTAAGAGTACTTTTTAAACATAGGATGGGGAGAAGGTAATATTTCCTGAAACTAGTGACCTGAGGGGACTTTGAGGAAAGGTGAGCTGATTATTATTTTTTAATACAAATTATGTATTACTTGTATATTTTGTAATATATTTATAAAGATACATAATGTACGTACGTCATTTAATACAAATTATTGTGTTACCCAAAGACGATTATTTGGAATAAAATACAAATAAGATTGTATTCCAGATGGGATTTCCTTTAGACATTTAGATGCTTAGGGGAGTTGTACTGAATAGGAAAGTGAGAAGAAGTTCTCTCAGAGTTCTCTTTTTCTCTTTCATTTTTCCATTTTAGGTGTACAGAGCCAATGGACCAGATGGAGCCATTGGCAGAGGCCAGAGAATCCACCTGCAGTTATGGGACACAGCAGGGCAGGAGAGGTATGAGATCTTCACTTACGTGCTCCTTACTGGAGGAAAGGGGAAAAACAGCTGCGCTCTTCACACAGTGACCTGAGCAGGAAAAGGCCAGCTGATTAGTTGATTTGCACCTGGATAAGACATGCTGCCAAATTAGCAGGAAATGTATCAGTCTGAGCTGATAATGGTGGCTTTATTTCATACAAGGTCAAAGGAAAAATGGATCCTTTTCAAAATGGACCCTTTTACTTATGGACTTTTTTCTTTTTCTCCCACCCTTTTTTTAGATCTGTATACTTTTCTCCGTTTGCTTTTGCTGTTTACTCAACCACAAAGAAAGCTGTAGAGTTGTATGCGTTATTCTTACCTGATTGTTGAAACCTAGTAGAAAATCTCATTGGAATTAATTTATATGGTCAGAGGTTGCATGACAAAAATGTCACATGAAATCTTCATATGAAGTTACTTTTTAAAAATAGCAGTATAGTTGATTTACAGTGTTGTGTTAATTTCTGCTTATGGTAAAGTGATTCAGTTATACAAATATATACATTCTCTTTTATGTTCTTTTCCATTATGGTTTATCACAGGATATTGAATATAGTTCCCTGTGCTATATAATAGAACCTTGTTGTTTATAATAGTTTGCATCTGCTAATCCCAAACTCCCAATTCATCCCTCCCCCACCCCTCTCCCCCCTTGGCAACCACAAGTCTGTTTGAAGTTGCTTTTAGTTAGCTATAGCCATGTTATCTCTCACAATTTCCTTGAAGGATTTTGTTTGTTTAACTTTTTATCATGGGAAACTCCAAGTATATGCAGAAGTAGAGAGGAGAGTACAGTGAACTCAGGTACTAATTCCCTGGTTTCAACAGCCATCAAGTTGTGGCCCATCGTACTTCACGTATATTCCTCACCTTTTCCCACCACCCCCACCGCCCAATTATTTTGAAGCAAATCCCAAATAGCAAATTATTTCATTCGTAACTATTTTGGTACGTATCTCTGAAAGATAAGTACTATTTTGTAAGAACATGGATTAGAAATAATTTAGAAAACTTAAAAGAGCGGATTAGATGACAGATTTGTACCAGTATTTTCTTCCCTGGAGCCTTTGCCCGTCAGTTGCAGGCTTTGCATAAAAGCAAAATAAGAGAAAACCTGCTACTAGAGGGGGAGAGAGAGGAGAGAGAGCAGGATAAATCCTTGGTGGAGAGAGTACCAAGAAAGGGGAGACTGAGGCGATACTATCCCCACCTTAAAGCCAAAGAAATGGTTCTCAGAGATAAGAGATTTCTTTAGAGACTGAACATTAAAAGGTCATGGAACACATTGTGATGTTCAATCAAGTCAAGCTTTCACAGGACAAAGAAGACAAACACAGCAAGCACCGTTGCTTTGGGCCTGTTTAACTCTTAACTGTACAATAAATGCTTGGCTGAGACCAAGGAATCACGAGCTGGTTCTTGTCATCCCTATCCAGCAGGCTGGGTTTTTAAATCATATGGCCTATTAACACATAAACTTTTATCAGTTAGATAAATAACTGTAATGTACATGTTTGGAATATCATCATCTAACTTATTTAAAATTTTTTAAAAGTTTACACAGATGGTCTTTATTTTAAAAGAAAATTGCACGTTTAACTTTGGATAATTGTTGGCATTTTCGAAAGTCTAGATTTGTTTTCACATATTCTTTCTTGCTCTAGATAACTACTGACTATATTTTGTATGCTATCCAATATCATTGATTATGTACATAATGTTACACTGTTGAAATTATCTATTAATGTAATACAGTAAATCTTGCACAAATAAGATTTATGCATGTATAATGTGCATATATAATGTGAAGTTACGAGAAACAGCGGCATGTTATTAAACATCTAACTTGTTTTTGATGAACTATTGTAAGAGGCTGAGGGCACTGCTGGTGGCTTTATCTCTCAAGAGTGGGGCCATGGTTTAGGTGACCAATCTGCTTTATGTTCCCAGGTTCCGCAGCTTGACAACCGCATTCTTCAGAGATGCTATGGGGTTTCTTCTGCTTTTTGATCTGACAAATGAGCAAAGTTTCCTCAGTGTCAGAAACTGGATAAGTAAGTGTTAATAGTCTCCCTGCCTCTTGCTTCCCACTCCCTGCAATAAAATCCCTTTTATATTCTACTTCTTTTGTAAGTTGTTCTGTAAGAGCTCCTAGTGCTGTTTAAGATGCCGTTCAAAGGAGCAAGGCTCTTAGTTTAGGGGTGAAGATAACTGAAATACTCTGCTTTCCCTAGTCATGCTCACTTTCATTTGTTGAGTGCATCCTGCACTCTAGATACAAGGAGTGCTTTCTATGTAATCTCTTCATCAGTCTTTTCCACAAAGGGGACTCTCATCTGCATTTTATAGGTGAGGAAATAGAAGCCTAGAGAAGTGCTATCAGGTATTTTACCATCCCAGGGTTTAAAACATATATTACATTGACCCTTTTGGAAACTTAATGGACCCTGCCCCTGGCTCCATGTCTCTTCTGTATGTAGAGGCCCCTTTCTACTTTTAGGGCCAGAGCATTTACCAGGAGGATCCCGTCATAGAAACCTCTAGAACTGCATTGGCCAGAGTGGTCCCCAGCAAAATATATATGAACCTGCATTTTGGCTCTTTGGAGACAGCCTAATCTCTTACATGATTGGTTATAGTAGCCATTTAAAATACTGCTACTTGACCAAATGTATCATTTTCTTGCCTTGCAAATGTACATTTTCCTCTGTTGGTTGTATTAGTGTTACCTTAGAGAATCTATTGAGGGGACTGTGATGTTAAATTCTTAACATCCAAATCTCTAAAGTGAAAACACTTATTTCGAAACACCCACTACTTAAGAATTTGGAGTTTTTGTATTATGAAAGGGTAATGGGCTGTGGTTTTTATAGTAGAAAACCTTATTTTAAAAAATGAGGGACCTCCCTGGTGGTGCAGTGGTTAAGAATCCGCCTGCCAATGCAGGTGACACAGGTTCATGCCCTGGTCCAGGAAGATCCCACATGCCGCGGAGCACCTAAGCCCTTGCACCACAACTACTGAGCCCACATGCCACACTACTGAAGCCCGTGAGCCTAGAGCCCATGTTCCACAACAAAAGAAGCCACCGCAATGAGAAGCCTGTGCACCACAACGAAGAGTAGCCCCCGCTCGCCGCAACTAGAGAAAGCCCGCGCGCAGCAACGAAGACCAAGCACGGCCAAAAATAAATAATTTTTAAAAATAAAAAAAAGAGTTTTTAAATAAGTAATTTATTAGGGCCTTGTGGTTTTCAAAGCATTTTCACATAGTTTGTGTCTGATCCCCACGTGCCGCCTGTGAGCAGATGCAGGGAGGTGGTGTGTCCTAATTTTAGGATGAAGATGCTGAGCCTCACAGAGTAACAGACTTGTCCAATGACATGGAGCTTATGGCTTTTGATTCAGTGGCCTTTTTCCCCCCTTGATTCAGTGGCCCTTTATGTTCTTTCTCAACTAAGTTGATCACTAAGAGTTGAAGAGCTATTTAATACTTTAAATATAGGTTCCCCAATTTAGTCATGTTTACTGGGCTTCACTTTGTTAAATGCCTGCCTGAGTCACACACCCTTACAATTGAAGGGTGGTGGCTATTTCTAATCTCTTATCCTCATTCCTTGCTCATCATTCTCGCCTCTGCATCATCGGAACAAATTCTGGGGCTTTCTTAAGTCAAGCACTTTAAAAGGATTGTTGTTAGAGATGGGCTCATAGAATCTTAGCATCGAAAGAGCATCAACCCACCTATTTTTCACTGGCAGAAACTGAAACTCTGGACAAGATAAATCTTGTCCATTTGGGCTTTATGGCTAGTTAGATGAAGAACAAAATCATGTGAAATTATGTGTATGTATGTATTATTTTATATTTTCCTTATAGTGTAAAAGAATTCTTTTTGCCCAGTTAGGTAAAGAAAACATGCATATTGGAGATTTCGCATCTTCAATGGAAAGTATTCTCCTCCCTCCAGCCCCGTTTTTAAAAAAATGGTATAAGGTTCAGTGTCAGAGGTGGTAATAGCAAATCTTAATTAGGAATAAAAATTTGTTAATTATCTATACATTTTATTTTTCCTCTTCCTGTTAGTATTTTGACTATTAGAGGGATCATTCATTTCTTCTTTTTTTGGTCAAATTAAAAAAAGTATATATATATATATATATACACACACTAATGGTGATAGAAGAACAGAGGCAGTGTTGCATTGAGCAGGTAGCTGAGTCCTGGGCGCTGAAGGCCCAGGGGGAGGAAGCAGGTCTGCCCCCTCCCTTTGCTTCTCTACAGCTGCATTGCAGTCCCTTCTCCCTTGACCCAAGATCTGTCCATGCCGTCTTGGGCAAGGGGTAAGAGTCCCAAGGTGATCCCTGCTGAGTTTAGGAGACTGAATAGAGAGCTGTGTCCTCTGGGCCTGAATTTGAAATCTGAGAGCAATCAGATAGTTTTTATCACTCACCTGTCTTTCTGGAGCTTGTAGGAGGAGCCAGTCATGCCCACAGGCAGCGTGCTTTGTGGGGAAACTCTAAAGCAGCCTGTATTTCTAAACTTTTCTTCTGTAGCCTCACATAAATGGGACAAGAGCCCAGCAGGTATATTTTTAACGTATTTTTGCCTTTATATTTTTATTCCTGTTATTCCCTCTGTCTGAAAAGCCCTCCTCACACCCACTCCCATTTCCTTAAAAAGTTGAGTTTTACTTTTTCTTTAAAATATAGCAAAATATGGCCTCCATGAAATTTTCTGTGATAACTTTGTTGGATTAAATTTTTTCTCTCCTCTTAACTCCTATTACCTTTTGTACTACTTACAGGGTCCGTATCACATACCACCTCTAGTTGTAGTTATTTATGTATGTGCTTTTTTCCTTGGTGAGATTTTTTTAAAAGGATTAATCAATTTACTTAAAAAGTTTTTTTTATTTGGCTGTGCCGGGTCTTAGTTGAGGCATGTAGGATCTTTAGTTGCAGCACGCGAACTCTTAGTTGCGGCATGTGGGATCTATTTTCCCTGACCAGGGATCGAACCCGGGCCCATTGCATTGGGAGCACAGAGTCTTTAGCCACTGGACCACCAGGGACGTCCCTAATTTACCTTTTTTTCTTTTGTGGCTGTGTTGGGTCCTCATTACTGCGCACGGGCTTTCTCTAGTTGCGGTGAGTGGGGGCTACTCTTCGTTGCAGTGCATGGGCTTCTCATTGCGCTGGCTTCTCTTGTTGCGGAGCACAGGCTCTAGGCACACAGGCTTCAGTAGTTGCAGCACGTGGGCCCCAGTACACGGGCTTCAGTAGTTACAGTGCCTGGGCTCAGTAGTTGTGGTACGTGGGCTCAGTAGTTGTGGCTCATGGGCTCTAGAGTGCAGGCTCAGTAGTTGTGGCACACAGGCTTAGTTGCTCCACAGCATGTGGGATCTTACTGGACCAGGGATCGAACCCACGGTAAGTAATTCACAGATTTTGTAGAAAAGTTGGGAAAAAAGAAAAATTATCAGTTATCCTACTTCCCAGACTCCTCAAAGTAAATACTATTAAACATTACTACTGGTAATACACAGCAGCTCTAAATTCTTCATTATATTAACTTAATGATTGTCAAGTGCAAGCATGCATCTAGATCCCCCCAGAGGGCTTGTTAAAACACAGATTCCAGGCCTGAAACCCAGCCTTCCTGATTCAGTAGATCTGGGGTGGTACCTGAGAATTTGCATTTCTAACAAGTTCCCAGGTGATGGTTAGGCTGCTGGTCCATGGACCTTACCTGAAGAGTTGCTGAATTAACTCATTTAATCCTCACCTAAACCCTATGAAGTAAGTACCGTCATTATCACCATTTACAGATGGGGAAACTGAGGCACAGAGTGGCCACATAACTTCCTCAAGGCCACACAACTAGTAAATGGCAGAGCCAGGATTCAACCTTAGACACCCTGAGTCCTGAGTTCATGCTCATAACCATGACACTGAATAGACATGGTGTTAACAGAGCACAGAGTCTCTCTGGAGACCAGAAAGGTTTCACAGTAGAGGTAACTGAGAGGCAAGTCTTAAAGGAAGGGTTGGGATTCCCTGAAGGAAGGTTGTGTTTGGGTATTCAAGGGTGTGGGGACAGCATGTGTAACAGCCTGGAGGAAAGAAAGGTCTCAGCTGTTGTTGGAAATGGTACACAGTTTGGTCTTGCCTGTATGGGTCTTGTTTCCCCTAACTGTCCCTTGAGGGCAAAGGTCAGTGCCCTGAATTCTACACCAAGTATGAGGCCTCCCTTATTGCTCAGTAAATACTTGCCAATTTGACTTTCTCCTGATAAGATATAGCGAACATGACTTTATAATGAGGAACTAAAATGTCAACACTTTTCTGGTTAACCATGATAAAAAATAAATTAAGCCACACATTTTTGAGGATGTCTTATTGTGCAAGTTTGGGTTGCTTTCATTTCATTGTGGAGTGTGATGAGGAAGAAATGAGGCTTTATTTTCCTTCTTTGGGAGATTAAGCTCTTTAGCTTAGTTGAATTTCCCTTGATTTAACTGCTATTAAAAATTATTGCCTATTTACAGGTTTTCAGGTGAAAAGAAATAGCAGCTATGGAGTAAGAATTGTAGTCTCCTGCTTCTTGGTTCTGGTGACAGAATCATTTACTACTTATTCTGGGTTTTCTATCTTCATGTGATCCTATATTTTGTTTGTTTTAGATAAATTGATTCTGCCTTAGGATAATAGGAAAATGTGAAAAACATTTCAGATGGAAATAGGTTAGTTTATAGAAAGACAATTTGTTTTAAAATGTCATTGCT
The DNA here is from genome assembly GCF_949774975.1 of Lagenorhynchus albirostris. Classification (NCBI taxonomy): domain Eukaryota; kingdom Metazoa; phylum Chordata; class Mammalia; order Artiodactyla; family Delphinidae; genus Lagenorhynchus; species Lagenorhynchus albirostris. The sequence goes on along the minus strand of NC_083095.1, from coordinate 114,064,673 downwards.
ATGACGAGAAAATATATGACAAACAGAGCTTTAAGATTAGCCATAAGCACTAGTAAATCCTCCAAGTTTTTTTTTTTCAAATGGCCTTCATAAGAAAGACAGCTATGTTGTATGTGTATGCATGTGTGTGTGTGTGTGTACATAACTTTTGGAGAGAGAACAAATTCTCCCATTCCTCTCCAATATAAATAAGCTGGGGTATGTGCATAAGGGTAGGATCAGTTTTACATCTCTGCCCCATCCATTTAGTTTTATAGCTTAGGGTCTTGGTGCTTTGAAAGAATTATATCAGTTCCTTATATCTGTGTATCCATTTACAGTTTCAAAGCACTTTTGCATGTATTCTCCACTGATCATAGACTTACATTACTTACCTATAATAAATTTTCTTATATTAATAGGCCAGCTACAAATGCATGCATATTGTGAAAACCCAGATATAGTGTTATGTGGAAATAAGAGTGATCTGGAAGACCAAAGAGTAGTAAAAGAGGAAGAAGCCAGAGGACTTGCAGAGAAGTATGGGTGAGTATTTTTGTGGAGGAATCTACAGGACAAGTTTCCAATGCAAACATTTGCATATGAATGGATAACAAAAAGGGCAAAAGCAAAAAATTGAAACACTCAGATGTAGCCCTTGGGGGGAGGTGTCAAATACCTACTTTGCATATTGATATTATATGATATGGGAACCATAGCAACAGCAGTGGGCGAGGGCCCTCATTCAGTGCTTCAGTACCGTTTTTCTCAGTCTCTTGGTGTTTGAAGAAAGACAGCTTTGAGGTCAAATGCCCTAACTATGTAAGGCCTCCTTTCCAAGATGCAGGTAAGAGACACCCAGGATAAGGAAATTCTCTATATTCAGCGAGGAAATTTCAAAGCTAGTTCCTATGCTGCTGTAGAGAGCTCCTGCAGACAAGAAGGCTTTATTGGCTTTGGAATACCTGTGCTGGGAGAGGACTGTGAAGATCCCCTTTGGTTTAAGCTGTGTTTTTGTGCTGGAGAATCAACTAAATACTGTCTTCCTCCTTTAGCTCAGGGAATAGGTTCATAGTAGCAGCAGCATTAACTGGACATGAGAGAAGGGGTCAGCCGCTGCTAATTAAGGTGTCTGGGGCACGTCTACAAAACAATTTGTGCTTTACTTTCTTTCTGCCTCTAATATAATGAGAATGCAAATGTGTATGCATTTTATAAGTGTATGCATTAATATAAGTGGGAGGCAGCAAGTAGGGTAGAGAAGGAAGGGGGGGAGAGAGAGAGAGAGAGAGAGAGAGATGGTGTGGGGTGTCAGTAGGCTGTGTGTAGGGGCGTTACCATGCTGGCGGTCTCTGTTAGGCAGGCCCGAGGAGGCCCTTTCCCTTTTCTTTGTGTGACCCCTGCTTTGTTCTTCCTTGGGCTGATTGAGTTCGGAAAGCACTCAACAATGGGGTTCAAACCGGGGGTGGGGGGGAGTGGAAGGCCCGGTGGGAAGGAGCCAGAGTTTGGAGAGCTTTGAACACCAGGTAAGAAGAGTGGACTTGATCTCCCGGGGCACAGGAAGTTGCCGAAAGCCTTCAAACATGGAGGGCTGTTATGAGTACTTTCCCAGGTCAGTCTGGGGATGACGAGTGGGGTGAAGTGGAGAGCTGTCGGGCAGCCTTTGTAAAGTGTTGCTTTGTGTCTGACTCTGGAGCCCACAGGGCAGGCAGTCAGAGGGGAAGATGGATTTGAAGTGGCAGAGAGCCAGAACCAGCTGGGACCCGTAATGATGGACTGAAACTTGTATCAGTTCTTATGGCTTCTGACCTGGATGGTGTGGGTGTCCTACAGAAGCCAAGACCCTTTGCCACAGAGCTAAACACACACACCTGGCCCAGGAGTTGGAGAAGCTGAAGGAGGATCTAGGGTAAGGTGGAAAGGGGGCAGGTCTGGTCACTGGTCTGTGCCAACGAGATGAGCTAGTGGAGAAGCGTCGATGTATGAGCAGAATGGCTGCTCCTTCACTTCCGCCCTCTGCATCCCCCCCGCTGCATCTCTCTGTGGTCCACCCTGACTGGGAAGGGAATTCTGGGAAGTGTTGTTCAATCTAGCCAAGCTGACAGATTGCAAAGCCACCACAGGTAGGGAGTGGGGGCCGGGCACTGGTATCTTTTAAAAGCTCTCCATGTGATTTTTGTGAGCAGAGGTTGAGAACCTCTGACGGAGGTGATTCTGAAATGGAGGCTGACAGAGCCCTGCAGGCGATTCTGATCCCCTGATATGTCCCCTCCTCTCATGAGAGGCACTTTGTGTAAAGTAGTGGAAGGAAAGAGGGAGGGATCAAATATCATGGAGGATTCTGAAGTGTTGAAGCTGGGCGCTGTGTTGCAAGGGGATGAGGAGGAAGTAAGTGATGAAGCAACGGAAACTGTGGACCATGCTTTTGAGAAGTGTGTTTGCAAAGACCAAAAAAAAAAAAAAAAAAGGGCAGCTAGGGGAGTTAGCTGGATCAAAGAAGCACATTCTCAAGCTTTGTGGGGGAGTCTGGATTGATTTCTTACCCTCTGGCCTTCTTCAGCCCTTTGCTTGTTTCCTCTGGGCAGGTTCTTAGGATCCCATCTCCTGCCTGGTATGAAAGAGCCTGGCATTGCTTTCTGACTATGTGGGGGCTCTGGGGATAACAGGGATTGTCTTCCCTCTGTGCCAGGTTGGAAGATCTGGGGAATATTTCATAAGAGGGACTCAATGTAAAGTTTCTGAGCTGAGTTAAAATAAGGAGAGGAGAGATTAGCAGATAAGATAATTGAAATTATTGAAGAATGGAAAGGGGTGGAAATGGACATCCCTCAGGATTTAGGAAGCATAAAATAGAGTTCTGTAGGCTGTTTGGCAGAGGAAGTGTAAAGGGGAAATTTGGTTCACATGCATTTCACAAATTTGAACATATAAGTTTAATGATTATTTTCACAGAAATCTTTTTTTCATTTTTAATAATCGTAATATTTTCATTGGTTGCACATGCACTAGAGGACTATGTTGGTTAGTCCATCTATGTGCTAACACTCAGAAAACAGTAGTTTACGGCATATCTTCATATCTTTTGTATGTTGTCTGATAAATTTGCATTTTTTGTTACTATCGTATTGCCTTCTCTCCTCAGTTCATAAAAATGGGTCATTGGTTCACAGGTGGTTCTCTGAAATATACATGCATTTGGAGAGTGAAAGACTATGTCTCAGAAAAACTTTGCAAACCTAATAAAAGCATGTTACAGTGCAAATATGGAACATAAATCTGTGTCTGCTGGGACAAGTAAATCTGAGAATGAGGGCTTCATGCAGCAGCCCAAAATAGAACGGGTGAATTGGATGCATGATGATGAATATTCAAAAAATTAGTTTTAGTAGACTAAGAATCCCTTCACCCCTAATTACCTTTTTTTTTTTTTTTTGCTATAAAACGTGGTTAAATTGTAATGTGAAGCTCTTAGGTCACTTCCTAACACAACAAAGCGATGTGCCCCGTAAAGCAGTCGAGTTTTTTAGAACAACTACAAAATAATGCTTTCTAGTATGTAATATCGAATAATATTGTCAATGAAATCGGAGAAGAGAGCAAAACAGAGGGTTATTCAAATTTGTACTTCTGCCAGTCAAAACTATTATAGTTCACACTGTTGCTGAAATACTTTTAAAAATAGCTGCAAAGTCAGTGACAAATATATTAAAAGAGAAAGCAGAATGCAACATTGACAACATTCGTCTTTTAGGTGATACGGTTGAATCTCAGACTTTAGTGTGCTCCAGCTTCACCTGAACGCTGTCCCACTGAGTTTCTCATTTAGTACGTCTGGGATGAAGCCCCACATTTTACATTTCTAGCTGATTCCTAGATGCTGCTGCTGTTAGTGATTGAGGATAACACTTTGAGACCCACCTGTGTAGATGTCAAGTTACTATGAGCTGTGCATGCTGGCAGATATTTTCCTTGACAGCAGAGCTGGACAAAATCATTATGCACAGAATATGAAGCAGGTGTGTACTTGTGCCATGCTTGGAGAAGGGAAATGTGCTCAATGACTTAACATCGGAAAATCCATGCTAAATCCAGGAGGATTTTTTCTCTTGCACAGTTAATGACATCAGCTTTGATACAGACTGGGCAGGGACACTGGGATTGGTACCAAAGGAGCACCAGCCACAACTGGGTGGGAAAGGACTTTATTGTGAGTGAAAATGGTTGCATCTAAGCATCCTTCTACCCTCTTTATTCACAGAAGATAGTTGGTGGTCAATATAAGCCTTTTGTTTTTGATTCAGGGTCAAGGGAAATAGAGAACATTATGAATATGATGAAAGTATGATAATTGAAAGTATGTATTTCACATGTGCTGTGCAAAGAGTCAGCAAATTTTTAAAAAATGAGATATAATTGATATATAACATTGTATTAGTTTTAGGTATATAACTTAATGATTTGATTTATGTATATATTGTGATATGATCACCACAGTAAGTTTAGTTAACATCCATCACCACATGTAGTTACAATTTTATTTTCCTTTTTTTTTTGTCTGGCCACACCTGGTAGCGTGTGGGACCTTAGTTCCCAGACCAGGGGTGGAACCCGTGCCCCCTGCAGTGGAAGTGCAGAGTCTTAACCACAGGACCACCAGGAAAGTCCCATGTAGTTACAGTTTTTTTTTCTTGTGATGAGAGCTTTTAAGATCTATTCTTAGGGGCAGCAAATATAAGACAACTTTGTTCCCCCACTGGAGACTGCTGGCTAGTGATGAGAAGGGTGCTCAAGAGTTTCTTGAATGAAAGATGTGTTAAAAACATTGATTTACAACATTAGTAATACGAGTACAGACCATTTCTGGGATTTCAAGTGGCTTAGCTCAGCATACTGCTGTCAGTGTCTTATCTAGTCTGAACTAGATGAAATGTATGAATAGCTTGATCTCTAATAGTTTTTTGTTCTTTGAAAATTTGTGGACATCCGACCCTTATTCAAGAAATAAATTAATGCCGTATCATTGGGCACATTTTAAAACCACACACATAAGCTGCAACTAAACAGATAAGGCTGATTTCCAGAGCCCCAAAGACTCAGTAGAGGACCTGAATTTCATTTGGGCACAGTCTCCCAGGCTGAAACAGTTTATACCCTCACTGTTTCCCGTAAATGCTTGTTCATTTACCAGCCAACAGGCCATGAAGAGCAGTGAGACTTGCTTCTTACCTTAGTGAAAAATATCTTCATAATTTCTGGATCCACACGTGAGCCAAATATCTAGAACCATTGGACAGAATCACCAAATACACTTGCTTTCATTCCTGGGATCTAAGATCTTCTAGTGTTGTAGAAATAAGTCATGGAAAAGAAAACATCTAAAAATGTGGGTCCTAACCTATGACATGAGCTGGATATAGGTGTCTCGGTGAAAAGTTGCAAATGATAATGCCCACCCTAATTTTCGTTTTGCGCATTATTTTTTACTTTAGAAATTTGTGATTTATCAATTTATTAAAAGCACATCAAAATTTGTATTCTGCGTGTGTTCCAAAAGGTCATTAAGTGCTCGTTTACAGATTGATATCAATTAGCTGCACATGATTTTTTCAAATGTTTGGCGGTACTGCTCCCTAGTCATGCTGCTCTAGCACCACCATATGGCGAGAAGGAACAACACACCTGTCTCCATGCTTAAAAGGGGGACAATTGATCCTCTTGAATTTAAGCTAAGATTACTAAATTTTTGCCTAGAAAGTTTTAGGAAAAGCAGAATATTATTTTTAGAGAAGAAGAGAACCCCATTAGATGAACACTGATTGAGCACTTGCGGATGCTAGGCTTGTGTTAAGCCCTTTACGTATATTATCTCATTGCCTCCTTATCAAGACCCATGAAGCACTGTTAACACCTCTTTACAGACGCGGAGAACTGTTCAGATAAAGTAGCCCGAATGCCTTCTAAAAGTGAGCATCAGGAAGATATGGACATAAAAATATGACTGACTCCATCCACTAGACTTCCTATGCCCTTAGGACAAGCTGAGCAAGTCCAATTTTCAAATGTGAGCACAAGGCACATTTCTGTGTCTGGGGCATCATTTTATGCTGGAACAGAAGTCTTAATTCAGGGTCTTTGATGTGCATCTCATCTAGTTTGCTTTTCGTCTGGCAGCTCAAAGAACTGAGAGTAGAGAGGAGTGATCTCTAGCATTCATCTATTCCTATAGAAACAAAAACCGTGTTGCCCCAATTGCTCAGAAGACTCTGAATAATTAGTCAAAAGATTTTAAGGCTGTTAACCTGACTCCTGGTCACATCACCTGAAGATTCACAAATGGCCAGTAAATATATTTTTAGTTTTTTACTAGAATTTGAATTATAACTCTAAACTATATCTCATTAATACTGTACCTATTTTAATATGAGTGACTTAAAAATGTATACCTTCACTCCTATACCCTGAAATTATACCAATTAAATATTTGCTGAAGTTAGTAAATAGAGAATAGCTCATAGTTCTGCTAGAGGCACCAGTCATTTATACTTCAGTATTGATCAGTAAAGTAAGATCCATTTTCTCTCAGCATTTAGTGATGATCACTTGGGGGCAGTAAGGAACCTCTTATGGTTTGACAGGGACTGGAGGGAGACAAATGCTTTGAAGCATGAAACATTTTGGCTAGGACAGATCTGAGTGAGCCATCTCTGACGTAGGGAAGCATGGTTCAGTTTACCAGAATTTAGGGCAGGATTGTATATCAGCTACATTGTGGATTAAATCAATGCTTATGGGCTAGTCTGGAAATTTAATGTTTATAATCTTGCTGAGGTCTCTTGGAGCTATGATTTTCCATGATTCAGTGACATTGTTTCTATGTGTCCTAAGATTTAAACAACAAAATTAAAAACAAACTTTTGTAACCTAACCCACTACTGCGTTGGAAATAAGGAATGTTTGTCAATGACACATTTGTCAAAAATTACGCATTTCTAAGTGCTTGAAATGTTAACTCATTTAATCCTTAATAGGAAGATACTGATATTATCTAGTTTTATGGATAAGGCAACTGAGGCACAGATGTTAATAGCTTGCCAGGGCTACACAGTCGGTAAGGAGTCGTACTAGGATTTGAATCCCGGCAGGCAGGCTCCAGAGGTTATGGCTCTTAACTATTCTCCAGACTGTCTGTAACTTCCATGCATAGGTTTTATTTTATTTATTTATTTATTTTTTCGCGGTACGTGGGCCTCTCACTGCTGTGGCCTCTCCCGCTGCGGAGCACAAGGCTCCGGACGCGCAGGCTCAGCGGCCATGGCTCACGGGCCCAGCCGCTCCGCAGCATGTGGGATCCTCCCAGACCGGGGCACAAACCCGTGTCCCCTGCATCGGCAGGCGGACTCCCAACCACTGCGCCACCAGGGATGCCCCTATTATTTTTTAAAAAGTATTTTCAACTGTTCTTTCTCATTTATGCCTTAAAAATTATTGTGAGGTAATTACCAGGAGCTGAGATGGAAGAAACTATGGAAAATAGAAATAGCTTAATGGAGATCCTGTTGGGGAATTCATTGAGGCTGAGGACTCTGTAGCTGGAAGGATATTCTTAATTGACTTTGAGGAAATTTTAAAAGTAAGATGTACACTATTATGACTAGTATTTACAAGAAAGTTTACTGCTCAACTACTTTTTTATTTTTGTATTTCCAATTTCAGCCCATTATTCTCTGAGGGAGAGATGAGTTTTTCAGTTGCTTTTCCATTAAACAATAGCTTTCTGAATGGTGATAGAATGATCAAGCCTTCTCCTTAAGTATAAGAAATGTTCTGCAGATATTAAATGATTCTTCATGGGTATAATTGAGAAAGAGCACGATGGAGAAAACCTAAGTATTTAAATTTTGAGAATTCTTAATCTAAAATGCAGCTCATGTAAAAATGGCAGCATTACAAAGTGTCCCCAGGACTCAGCTCAATCACATAGGTACTTGATAAATAAGTATTTATTCAGTCCCCACAAAGAATGTCTTCTTCAAACTTGGTAAAGAAATACTGCATGTGACCAGGGGGATGGGAAAGATGTATTACCTTCATTTTGTGGCTAAGGCACCAGATGAAGAGGTAGGGAAAAAAGACTGACAGTAACCAAAGAGATATCCAGGCAAGAGGTTTAAAAACTACTGAGATGATGTAATTTGCCCAGTGGACCCTTCTCTGATTAAGATATTTTAGAGTCAGCATATGAAGGGCTATGAACATGGTCATGGTAGAATCAGTGGAGCAACCATGTCCTTCAGAACTCACAGATAGGTAGATAAATCCTCAAATGAAGTGATGGTTCCTCAACCGGTTTTTAACAGCTATACTCAAACAGGAGAGGATTGTAGAGTCCAGTTGCAAGGCCTGCTACCTCCCATAGGAAGCGAGCAGATAATAAGGCAACATCTTGAGGAAATCATAATGGACAAATAGCCTTCCATCCCTACACATGTGCCCCTAATATGCTTCTTGGTGACACAGGAAGCAGAACAGTTGTGAAAAGATCTGTAAAAGTAGTAAGAAGGTTAAAACAAATCTGGAAACGCTCTCCTGTGGAAGCTGCTCCTAGCCAGGAAATGAAAGAATAACCAAAGTTGTAATCAGAGTCATTGATGTAGTGTTAACATGCTATGAGAAGACAGGAAAACAAAGACATTCTTCAGGAAAAGTATTGTAATAGAGTTGGATGTTAAAGTCTCTATAAATGTAAGGAGTATTTTACTGAATTCAATTGCAGGGCTCCCAGAGGTGCTAAAACAACTTTCTTTTGTAGATTTTACATCTAAGAGCATTTTTGGTCAGATTCCTTACTAAGTGGTGGGAATGAAATCAACAGTTTGAAGAAAATACAATTTTATCACTATTTTCATGACTTTATTAAGAAGGAGGAAGAACTTGGCAGGTGATTGATTAATCCCCTTGCATAGACTGACTCTAAGTATGAAAGGTGACCACCATGACAAGACTGACGTCTTAAGAATATGTGAAAAGTAGCCTTACAGTTTTGAAATGATGCTTTGTGAGTTACTAAAAAATTACACCTAACCTCGGGTCCTGGGATAACAAAACAAACATGCTTAAGATCGATAATACCTGAGGAACTCTGAAGTGCTGTGGAATTCAGAATGTCTTCCAGTGTGTGGTCCAGGAATACAGCCTGGAGCTGACAAGTGGCAAAGCCTTTGACAAATACAGCCAGGGACCTCTGAAGTCTCTCTTATATCAGCTTCCCCCCGCCCCCCGCCCCGTATGTATCAAGTGAAACAGAGTTTTCTGTTTTGGAAATCCTCATGCAAGTATGCATATTTGGAACCAGTGGAGCCTATAGTTGAAGTTGGTTACACTAGAAGCAAACCGCTGTGGATTCAAATCCTGGCTTCGCTACTTTCTAGCATAATGAAATTGGGCACGTTGCTTTATCTTTCTGAGCTGCAGTTTAATCATCTGTTAAATGGGAGTAAACACTTCCAGAAGTTTTACGTCTGTTAGGAATTCAGTGTCAATTATTTTATTTTTCACTTTTTAATGTGGCCTGTGTGGCAAAATGCTTTTGTTGCCTTGTATATTTGTATTCTTCCGATTTTTTAAGTTGAATTATCAAGAGCAAAAAGGTCACTGTCCTTTCCCTCCACATGTTGTTACCCGAGTTGTCACTGTCTTCCAGAATCCCCTACTTTGAAACTAGCGCTGCCAATGGGACAAACATAAACCAAGCGATTGAGATGCTCCTGGACCTGATAATGAAGCGAATGGAACGGTGTGTGGACAAGTCCTGGATTCCCGAAGGCGTGGTGCGATCCAACGGTCACACCTCTGCAGATCAGTTGAATGAAGAAAAGGAAAAGGGGTCATGTGGCTGTTGAAGAGTCCAGCGAGCTACACAGTAGTTCAGGTGGCCCATGTCTGTGACCTTCTCTACGGTGATACACGCACGGCACAGGGAGAAATTAACGGGCATTGTGTACAAACTGCTTCTCACCATCCCAGTTAGACTATCAGTAGAGCATCCAGTTTTAAAATTACTTTGCTGCAGCTTTGTAAATATTTCTTTAAGATTCAGCCTGAGAGTTAGGAGAAACATTTCACATAGCCAAAAGTGCCTTATAAAACCTTAGCCCATGGCAGTAGATCATTCAAGTAGTCAGGATTTAGTAGCCACAGAACAGTGCATTTATTATGTAGAATGACTGAAGATACTGTCACCTGCCTTACCATAGATAGGCCTGGAGTCTCACATTCAAGATCTTAGACGTAACATCAGTGTTTAATCCAAATTTGAAGACCCTTACTTGCACCATAGGGGACCTTCTAAAATGCCATCTAAACCATTTGAATGTTAAATAAGAATATACACAAATGATGCTTCAATGTCTTTGAGTATTAATTTATGTAAGCATTCTGTTTAAAATGAAATAGGGCAAATTATTGCCCATATCTACAGACCTTGGATAAACTGGATCAAGAAATTATATGCTCATTGTGACTGTTGCTGGTGGGAAAGGGCTTGGGGGTGAGGCCTGGGGGGGCTTAATGTTGTATAAGCAGCTGAAGGGGGACTTCTGGCTCCCTGCTAGATTCCCGTTGCTCTGAAGGGTTGATTGAAGGGCCAGGGAGCTAGATTTTGATGGCTTTCGTTCACTGTGATCTGTGCATTTATACTTGGCCTATGTGCTGACCCCATCTGAACATAGCTGGTGCTTATGCCGAAGTTAGTTGTGATAAGTAAACATTTAGCTTCTTTTTCTTCATATGTATAATGTTGGTCTGGCATCCTCAGGCTGCAGTTTCAATTAGCTTGTGAACGACTCATCTTGTTTTCACCCTCAGTCTCTATATTGTTGATCTTTGCAACTTGTTTTGTTTTTACATTGGTGGAATTGAAGGAATTATCTTCTAATTACATAAAATATCCGTTTACTATTTGGTGGAAGATGGGTGGTTGTGTTTAAGCAGTTACATTTGTACTCTAGCTCAGTATAAGAAAAATGGAGTGTTCTGTAGCCTGTAGTTTTCCTTGAGATCATGGGCATTTACTGTACTTGTTGGGTCTTTCCAAGGTCATGTACTCTTCCACATTGCCAAAGTGTCTTTTTAGCAAATTAAAGGTGGTTTCAAAATATGCTTCATGGCAGTTGCTTACAAAAATCAAAGGGGAAAATTTTTATTTATTAAAGTAGTTTAAGTAAAGTAGATTAAAATTTCCAAAGAGCTTAATGGCTATTTAGGAAGAAACACCCACCACTCATTATAATTTAAATAAAGAATAAAAATGAATGTATTTTGTGGTGGCAAATGTTTGGCATAACAGTAATTAGAAAAATACAGCTATGATGGAAAGTAATTACCTTTATGATGATTTTCAAACGGCTTTTTGTTGAGCATCTGTCCTGGGGTTTTTTTCGCCATTGCCCTCCCACCATCCCCTTAAGAAACTTAGCTGTGTTTACTAAGATCTTATATATTTCTATCCGTGAAATGAGGACCTTTTTAAATACTAAGGATTCATTGAGTCCTATGCATTTGAATTGTGTATCCTGGTGAGAAAAAGATCCAGACATTTCAAGGGCAGGGTCATCCTCACAGGCAGTGCCTTCTAAAGTTGCCATAAGACTTAAGTGGAGTAAACGATAATTTTATAGCTACATATCAGGGAACATTTTATATGATTCATTTGTATAGTTAAAAGGAAGACAATATCAGTATGTTCCAACCTATTTAGGAACCAACTGAGAAGTTAGCTACAGATTCCATCGGCCTTAAACGTAATACACAGTTAAACATATACATGATATTGGCACATGCAAGAGCCATCTTTAATTATTGATGTAAATAACCTGTATTCTCTTTGGAAAGCATTTGTTTAAATTTATATTGAAGTACCAATATAAATTTTTGTGTGCGTCAGTGTATTTTCCTATTGACAGGCTTCTGTAAAAGTGAAGTGTATCTTCAGTGAACTGTGTGCCAATTAAGCTTATAATAAAAAAGTGGTTTAATCTGTCAAGTTTGGATGTGAACACAACTTCATTTCCCATCACAATAAAGTTTCAACCAGAAGTCATAATGCTAAAGGAAACCACATTCAGAGACACAAATTCCATTAGGTGCGTGATGAGTGACCAGCCAAGACAACATATTCTGGAGAAGATAATTCAAATATGTTATCCTCGAACATTTATGGAGCATCTGCAGTGCAGGAAATGTTGTACTAGCTGTCCTCAGGTGAACAAAGCAAGGATGGTAAGGGCGTGAACTAAGACTGGGACTGAGAGATGGGTGCAAGAGGCATTGGGAGTGGTGTGGTACTTGACTGGATGAGGAGGGAATATGTGGGGAAATGGACACTCTTACCTTATTTCCTACCACCACTGTTCACCCCACTTACTCCTCCACAGGCATACGGGCCTCCCTGGAGCGGCCAAGTATGTTCCTGCCTCAGGAATATTTGCTGTTCCCTCTACCTGGAACGCTAGTCTTCCATATATCTGCATGGCTCCCTCTCCCATCCGTTAAGACAGTTCAAATGTCACGTTGTCCAAAAGGACTTTACTGATCACCTTATGTAAAATAGCAGTCGGGCTTCCCTGGTGGAGCAGTGGTTGAGAGTCCGCCAGCCGATGCAGGGGACACGGGTTCGTGCCCTGGTCCGGGAAGATCCCACGTGCCGCGGAGCGGCTAGGCCCGTGAGCCATGGCCGCTGAGCCTGCACGTCTGGAGCCTATGCTTCGCAACGGGAGAGGCCGCAACAGCGAGAGGCCCGCGTACCGCAAAAAAATAAAGTATCAGTCACTCCCCCTCATGGCCCCAACCAGATTGTCACCTGCTGCCTTGTTTTCCTGCTGTTTTTGTACATGTCACTTATTACCACTCAATATATTTGTATGTTTGTCTCCATCCACTAAGATATAAGCTCCATGAGGACAGGGACTTGGGAAGTTTTCTTCAAAATTGTGTTGCCACTACCTGGAAAAGGCCTGGTATACAGTAGGTACTCAAATGGTTATTGGTGGACTGAATAAAGGACTTAAGATGCAGCAGGGTCAAGTGAAAGAGTTTTCAAAACAGGAGTCACGGGCTTTCCTGGTGGCGCAGTGGTTGAGGGTCCGCCTGCCGATGCAGGGGACACGAGTTCGTGCCGCGGTCTGGGAGGATCCCACATGCCGCGGAGCGGCCGGAGCCTGTGCTCCGCAACGGGAGAGGCCACAGCAGTGAGAGGCCCGCGTACCGCAAAAAAAAAAAACAAAAAAAACGGGAGTCACTATTAATGTTCAAAGACAGGAATAGAATTTGAAAGTAACCACTTCAAAAATGTTTAGAAATGCTCTCATAATAAATCCATATTGGTTTATTATGAGAAATTAGGAAATCTGAGAAGTATATTCTGGTGTTTTGAAGTTGATGTCAATATAGCTAATAATCTATTGAAGAAATGTTCAATGAGGACTTTTTGGCTGCTCCACGTTGCATGCAGGATCTCAGTTCCCTGACCAGGGATCGGAACGCGTGCCCCCCACAGTGGAAACACAGAGTCCTAACCACTGTACCGCCAGGGAATTCCCAATAAGGAGTTTTTTTTTTTTTTTAATTGAACTGTTGTTGATTTACAATATGTGTTAGCAAAGTAATTCTTTGCTAACATTATGCATACATTATATATATATGTATAATATACATATGTATATTCTTTTTCAGATTCTCTTCCATTAGAGGTTATTACAAGATATTGAATATAGTTCCCCGTGCTATATAGTAGGTCCTCGTTGTTTATTTTATATATAGTAGTGTGCATCTGTTAATCACATACTCCTAATTTATTCCTCCTCCCTCCTTTCCCCTTTGGTAACCATAAGTTTGTTTTCTATGTCTGTGAGTCTGTTTCTGTTTTACAAATAAGTTCACTTGTGTTATTGTTTAGATTCCATATTTAAGTCATATAGTATTTGTCTGCCTGGCTTACTTCCCTTAGTATGATAATCTCTAGGTCCATCCATGTTGCTGCAAATGGCATTATTTCTTTCTTTTTTATGGCTGAGTAATATTCTATCGTATATATATTACCACATCTTCTTTATCCATTTATCTGTCAGTGGAGACTTAGGTTGCTTCCATATCTTGGCTACTGTAAATAGTGCTGCAATGAACAGTGGAGTGCAAGTATCTTTTCGAATTAGAGTTTTTGTCTTTTCTGGATATATGCCCAGGAGTGGGATTGCTGGGTCGTATGGTAGCTCTATTTTTAGTTTTTAAAGGAGCCTCCATACTGTTCTCCATAGTGGCTGCACTAATTTACATTCCCACCAACAGTGTAGGAGGGTTCTTTTTTTCTCCACACCCTCTCCAGCATTTGTTATTTGTAGACTTTTTGATGATGGCCATTCTGACTGGTGTGAGGTGATAACTCATTGTAGTTCTGATTTTCACTTCTCTAATAATTAGTGATGTTGAGCATCTTTTTATGTGCCTGTTGGCTATCTATATGTCTTCTTTAGATAAATATCTCTTCTGATCTGCCCATTTTTGAATTGGGTTGTTTGGGTTTTTTGATATTGAGTTGTAGGAGCTGTCTGTATATTTTAGAAATTAATCCCTTGTTGGTCACATCATTTACAAATATTTTCTCCCATTCTGTAGATTGTCTTTTCATTTTGTTTACGGTTCCCTTTGCTGTGCAAAAGGCTGTAAGTTTGATTAGGTCCCATTTGTTTATTTTTGCACACTAAAGAATGTTTTGCTTGGCTTTTTATAAGCTGGAAAACTCTATATGGTATTTCCAGGTCTTCTATTTTTGGCAATATGGGTGAGTATAGAACTGGAAAACTCTCCCAATATAAAACACTTGATAATGCTGGATAAAATATAATGAACATTTTTTTTAATGAACTCTTGATCTCTTAAGAAAGTAAGGGAAATACCCTGAGACCATCCCTCTTTTCCCACAAAACAGACAACAGCAGCAACAGCAGCAACAACAATGGCAGCAACAGAGGGAACTTACAACAAACTGATACTGAGTGTGGTTTGCTTTTGGTTTGGTTTTTTCCAGCATCAGTAATCTAGGTGCTTGGTTTTAATGGCTACATGCCATCATGGGAGAAAGCTTTGGATCTGTTGGAGGTAGGATACTGGGGTGGAGGGCCCCTACCTCCAAACACACACAAAGCCAGGGCCTGGTCTATGTCTTAATCTTCCCTGAGCATTTATAACCATAAGTATGCTTTTACACAGGTTTGAGGTTCAAGTTTACATTAGCCCCCTTTTCTGGGAATGTCTAAGCCAAAAAATGAACATAAACTAACATAAAGTGATTTGTGGTTGGTAATACCTCTGGATTTCTTGGGAGAAGCAAAGTAAAATCTCTTCAGAGAAAACATTTTCACCTGGAACTTACAGGATTTTTACAGAAAACACCCTGCTAAGAGTGAGCTCACTATTTAAAATGAAAACCCATTCCTTCCTCACCCCCTTCAGCCCCAAACATGAGCAAGGGCCAGTGAACCAAAATCCAGCAGATAATATAGTTATCAGATGGAGACCATAAAGTAAAGATGTTTAAAATGCTTACAAACATGAAAGGAATGGAAACATCTGGGAAAAGAAGACTTTATTAAAGATACAAGACTGGTTTGAATTTTAGAAAAAGACTTCCATATATGGAAAAATGTAGATATTGATGTTCAAAATGGAATGGTCAGAAGTTAAATGGCAAGTGTGACAGGTGAAGAGAAAATTGGTGAACTAGAAGATAGACTGGAGGAAATTATACAGAATTCAGCAGACAGGGATAAGGTATGAGGGAGGTTAAGAGAGAGAAAAGATTAAGGCTCCAACTTATGTCTAATAGGAATTCTAGAAGGAGAAATGGGAGGACATAGAGGAAGAGGAAATATATGAAAAGAAAATAGCTGAGAATTTTTCAGTAATGGTGACAGACATACACCTTCAGTTTCAGGAATCATTAAGTCTCAGGCAAGCTAAACAAAAACAAATAGTATTTCCAAGATTTCAGTTCAGTCTGTTGGACGTGAAATACATGTTTGTTGTTGTTGTTAACCCCTTCCTCTGTATTCCATTATAATAATTGGAAAGAAAAATATTTTCTAAGACTGGCTACTCACCTGTTCAACCTAGAGCGAAGCACTGAGTATGCTCATAGGCTGAAGGGAACAGAGTCTCAAATGAAGCCTTAAGGTGTGGCATTAAGAACACAGATAAGGGATAGGGCCCCTGACACTGAAGGTAAGAAGTGAAGCTGGGTTATCATGTTGGTGAGAAAGGCAGGAAATTTCTTGTTGAAGTAAAGGGATAAAACTGAGAGAGTTGGGAAGGAACTGTGTAAAGAGCTTGGGAAGACTGATGAGGCTCTTCTATAATTATTGAGGGGGATGAGAGAGGGAGAAGATCAAACAAAAGTAAAATAATTTTCAGTATCTTGGTTGCCAATGAAGTGTTGGGAAAATGTTTATTACTGAAATTTCTGATGTGTGCCTTTGTTATTAACATTGTTCTGGAATTGCATGTCAAGTGATTAGCAAAGAAAAATAAATGCAAGTATCAGATAAAAGGAAAACACATGTATTCACAGATTATAACTAGACAAACTGATTCTAAAGTTAAAGAAAAAACTTTAAGGAATAGCTAGAGAAACAAGGAATAAGAAGGCCAAGGAAGGAAGAGGAGGACTGCTGGTAAACCCAGTTATTTAAAAAATTACAATAATTTAAACATTTTGGAACTGTCACATAAATAGATAAATCAGTTGAACAAAGTAGATAGACCCATGGAGAAGTGATATTTTGAATTAGTGGAGGAAGCAATGCCCTTATTCAACCTGTGGTACTGGGGGGAAAAAATGCACCGGAATCCTATGTTATTATTTATACTTAAGCAAATTCCAGATTAGTTGAAAATTCAAATGTGGAAAATGATACTATAAAAATAATAGAGAAAAATATTTGAAAAACAATTTTGAAGAGGGAAATGCAGTTTCAAGCAAAACAAATCCAAAACCACAGAAGAAAAGATTAATTTGGATACATACAAATAAGACATTTCTGCACAGAGAAATGCTATAAGCAAAATTTAAAATATTGATAAATTGGGAAACAATTTCTGAAAGAGCAAAGCTCTAAATTTCTTAATATGTAAAATGCTGTTAAAAATCAACAACACAGTAGAAAACTGTGTGAAGGACATAAACAGGCAATTCACAGAAAAAAATAGATGTCAAACATTTGTAAAGATTCCTAACTCCACTCATAATCAAATAAATGCCAGTTAAAATAATAATAAAAAAATTTTTAATCTCAGATTGGCAAAGATCACCTTCGACAAAGACGTCGTGAAGTAGGCATCTTATTTGTTCTTGTTGAGTGCTAATTGGTAAAACCTTTTGGAAGGCATTTAGTATTATCTACCAAATTTTAAGTGTTATAGGCCCAGCAACTCTATACCAATAAACTCTTCTGAAAAAAAAAATTAGTAAGGATGCTTATTATCTCCCAAAGATAGGAGACAAGATACGAAACAAATTTCCAAACACAGGCGACCAATTAAGATGATACCCTCCTACAACTGCGCTTATGTAACTATGGAAGACAATGTGAAGTATTCACTGATAATAAAATGTGTATTGGATGCCTAATTACGTGCCAGGAACTGTTCTAGGTACTGGGAGTATAGCTGTAAACAAAACGACAAAAATCCTTGCCTTCATGGAGCTCACATCCCATTGAGGGGAGGCAGATAACAGCAAGATGCAGAAAAGGGTGAACAGGATGCTCATCAGTGTTATCAAGAAGAGGGAGTGGAGACACGTACACACAAATGTTTGTCTATGCACAGAAAACCTCTGGTAGGTAATAAAAGGAAGTGACTGCTACTGGAGAGGAGGACTGGAGGTCTGGGGAGAGAAGTTTACTGTGAAGAAAAAAAAATTTTTTTAACCACATATGTATATTAATTAAAAAGCGCGGAGGTGGGGGAGTAAAGGTGGAGACCACCACTACAAGTCTTTAAAACACTGCCGGTTAAGTCCTCCGAACCTGAGGCTCAGCTGCTTCGGTTGCAGCGCGTGGCAGCAGGTTCCCGCCGCGGACATCAGGCAAGTCGGCTTGGGACTGGAATCATGGGCGGGGCTCGGGCCGCAGAGAAATGAGTTCCTGGAGACGAGCCACGTGTGGAGAGCCGTCTTGGGAAAAGCACAAACCAGAAACAAGATATACAAGACGTGAGTAAATGCTGACGTCGTACGACACGGTGGGGAGGAAAACTAGAGGCTCGGACAGCCAGTTCAGAAGCCTGCGTAGAAACGCGCACTTCACCAGCGGGCGGCCGCACTCTGGGCCTGCGCCAAACGGCAGCGCTTTTGCCGGCGTGCCCGCGGGGTGGCGCTGTCACGTCCGGCTAGCTTTCCAGGGGCCCCCAAGAGCGAAGGAACACCGCCTTTTCCGGGTGGAGAACCGGAAAGAGAATCACTTCCCGTGGCGGGGCTACGTCACTTCCTCTTAAGCGCGGCGTCTGGCCGGGGCGTCCGCACGAGCGGCGTCCGCACGAGCGTTCAACATGCGGATTGAGAAGTGTTATTTCTGTTCGGGTCCGATTTACCCAGGCCACGGCATGATGTTCGTTCGCAACGATTGCAAGGTGAGACGGCCGGGAGTAGCGCGCGCTCCGCTGCGCTCCCGCCGGGCTGAAGCCGCGCCCGCTCGGCGCGGGGTTCCTCTGCCCCTACGTGGGGTTTGGTCTAGGATTTCGGCTCGTGGGGCTGGTTTTGCTAACGGCTCCGACCTCGACCTCCCTCTTGGGGAAGGTTCTCCTGCCGGCGTCGCGACCGGAGCTGGTCACTAGACCGCCGTTGGGCGAGGCTGGCTGCCATGAGGTTGAGGAGCGATTCCAGCCAGCGCCGACGGGGAAGCTGGGAGTCTCTTTGCCCACTTTTGCACATGGGCCACGTTATTCAGTTCGGTAAACTTTGTTGAACGCATGCCGGGTTAAGCATCATTGCTGAGGTCCGCGTCTGTACAGATGAATAAGACTTGGGGTCGGCCATAGTCTGTAGAGGTTGATAGAAATGTTGCATATGGCTTAATAATAGAGTTATGTATTATGAAGCTGTTGGAGGTGTTTTGGAGAGGGTCGTCTGTAGAAAGGCACAGAAAGGAAGTGACGTTTATCCTGGATCTTGCATTTTGCTTAAGAACGTGAGGAGAAGGCAATCTAGGTGGAAGGAAAACGAACAGTTTGAGCAAAGGCACAGAGGGGCGCAGCTACTTCTCTGTTTAGGGAAGTGACGGATTGCAGATGGTAATAGAGGCTTGAGGTAGGGCTATAATGAAGTACGGTTTTCACTGAATGTGTATCACTTTTTCATCATCATGAAGTCGAAAGATCATAAGTTGGGGACCGTCTGTATAAGGCCTCTGTGAAAGACTTTATGAGTGATACATGAATTTGCGTTTCATACCAGAATGGATCTCATTCCTCTGTTTAACACATTGTTTCTCAGAATTAGACCTCTCTTGTATTTGCTTTTGAATCACTGGACACTTGTAGAAAATACTGATTCCTGGTTTCCACCAGATCTATTGAATTGGAATCTCTGGGGAGAGAGGAAGAGGAGCTAGAAATCTATATTCATTGAGGTGATTTTGACATGCTAAAGAACTACAGTTCTTGTTTCATCACCTTATTGTCTGTATTCTACATGAAAAATATTGACCTCACTAAATTAGGAGTAAGGGGTCTTGCCAAAAGTGTGGGACCAAAGCGATGTTTGAAAACTTGAAAGAGCATGTAAACGATTTTTTTTTTCCCGGTACGCGGGCCTCTCACTGTTGTGGCCTCTCCCGTTGCGGAGCACAGGCTCCGGACGCGCAGGCTCAGCGGCCATGGCTCACGGGCCCAGCTGCTCCGTGGCACGTGGGATCTTCCCGGACCGGGGCACGAACCCGTGTCCCCTTCATCGGCAGGCGGACTCTCAACCACTGCGCCACCAGGGAAGCCCTCATGTCTCTTTTTGAATTATGGTTTTCTCAGGGTATATGCCCAGTAGTGGGATTGCTGGGTCATATGGTAGTTCTATTTTTAGTTTTTAAGGAACCTCAATAGTGTTCTCCCTAGTGGTTATATCAATTTACATTCCCACCAACAGTGCAGGAGGGTTCCCTTTTCACCACACCCTTTCCAGCATTTATTGTTTCTACATATTTTGTTAATGGCCATGCTGACCAGTGTGAGGTAATACCTCATTGTAGTTTTGATTTGCATTTCTCTAGTAATTAGTGATGTTGAGCATCTTTTCATGTGCATCTTGGTCATCTGTATGTATGTCTTCCTTGGTGAAGTGTCTATTTAGGTCTTCCACGCATTATTTTTTTTTTTTTTTTTCCGGTACGCAGGCCTCTCACAGTTGTGGCCTTTCCCGTTGCGGAGAACAGGCTCCGGACGCGCAGGCTTAGCGGCCATGGCTCACGGGCCTAGCCGCTCCGTGGCATGTGGGATCTTCCCGGACCGGGGCACAAGCCCGTGTCCCCTGCATCGGCAGGCGGACTCTCAATCACTGCGCCACCAGGGAAGCCCAAAAGATTTTTAATTCCTGCTCTCAGGAACATGACAAAGAATTTATAGCAATGAATGAAATGATTGTCAGGTTGGGGTGTAATTCACAGTGGGCATTATGGCTTTGTGGATGATTTGGTCATCATGACTATGATTTTTGTCCATCAGTGTTTGTCAGCTGGGTATGGGAATTAGAAAGGATGATGGGAGCTATCTAGAGTTGTATGTTGATCTGGCAGGCACAGTGGAAGTTCAAGTTGATGAGGAAGTCTATATTGCTAGCAAGGATAGTGTTGAATTAGCTGGGAGCTAGCTTGCTGTAGGGAAGACCAGTGTATCCAGAACAGAGTTGATTGGGGAAATAAGTAGAGGCCCTGAAGCACTAATGAAGAACAGGTGCCTCATTTTTTCCTTTGTTGATGATTCCGAAATCTTTATCTCCTTAGTTTCAGGTGTGAATTTTCCGCTTGACAGGGAAATCCTGTTTGTACCTAACAGTGAGCCTACTGAGAGTGTTCCTTATTACCTCAAATCTTTTTGCTCTCTGAATTAATACTGTCATCCACCTAGACAGTTCTGCTAGAAACTGAGAGTCATCTTTGAATCTTTCACCGTTTATATCTAGCTATAGGTTCTATCCATTCTGCCTTTGCAAGGGAGAGTGGTGTCTTAGCTTTCTTTCTGCCCACCTGCCCTGGGTCCAGATTAGGCACTTGTCGCTTTTGTAGCCTCCTAACTAGTCTTTCTGCATTTATGCTCTTAGCTTTTGGGACCATCTTTCATAGAAACCTCCCCTCTTATGCTTCTCAGGTAGTCTCTTAAGAGTAGAATTAGTGTATTACTGCTCCATATTTTCATAGTTTGCAAACAGGAAAAATACACATACTCTTAAGGTGTGCTTAATAAATGTTTGTTGAATTAGTGGCATAAGAACTTGAAGATGTGGCATAAGAACTTGAAGATGTGGCATAAGAACTTGAAGGTGTTGGAAGAACTTTGAGGCTCAGATGGATCATTTGTGTGCATGTTGAAGACTGAGGATGATGCCAGAGGACTAGGTTAAAAGGGAAATTTGAGTCTTATGAAGATTTGTCTCACACATAATCGTTTACCACCTACCCCACCATAGATTTAACCACTTCCTTAATGTGTACTTGCATATTACTTTATACTTGATTATTGTGTATAGTTATATCCCATTGTTTATATCCTAGTCGGTTCTTTATCTCTCTTGTTTGCAAAATGAGATTTTACCACGTTGCTAGACTAAGCTTCTCAACGTAGGGCGTCATGTTTTAATTATTCTTGTATCTAGTACAACATCCAGCACATAGTAGCTGCTCCTTATTTGGGGATTGAATCCCCATCCCATCTCAGTGACTCCAGTCTCTTCAGATAATTCGTTGTGCTTTTCAGGTGACGTCTGTTAGATATGGAGTTCAAGTAGACTTGCCTGTAACTTCCCATTGGCTCTCTTTGGAGCCGAGGAGACCTGGGACAAGTTCAGGTCTCTCATTAGGTATATTTCAGAAGTGGGGATTTGTTTAGGAGTTATCTAGTAGGTATTAAACATTGAAGGCTTTTACTTAAAAAAGGTAATAGTACTTTGGCTGAAAATACTCAAAGAAATTTTACCAATAATGATTTTATAGTGAGTTATTCCAGAAGACTACAATATTCTCCTATTTTCTAGTTGGTTTGAAATTAGTTCAAGAATGTAGACATGCTTTTACTCGAGTTTCCCAGGAGAGGGCTCTCCATGAGGTCAGGGCTTAGATCAGATTGATCTGGTATTGACCATTTCTAAGAAAACTATGTCCTGACCTATTTGAAGGTCTAGGTTTAGTGACCTATTTGAAGGTCTCCGTAGAACAAAGTGTATATAAAATGAAAAGTATTTTGGTTTGTGATATATGCGTGTGTGTGTGTGTGTGTGAGTGTGTGTATGTTAGCTTGAAATGGTGATATCTTATTTTGACCTTTTTTTTTTAATGGGTCACATTTTCTAGGTATGATAATTCAACTTAATTTTCTTTGCCAAGATCTACAAACTCAATTACTTTTTCTCTTCAGATTTCCTCTAGTAATACACACAAATTTCAATGTGTTCTAAGACAAAGTAACAAAATGATGCATTTTAGACTTATAAAATGAGTCCCAATAAGCCATTTCAGGAGCATGTTGAATGATCATTAAATTGTGAACACTATTACAGGATCACATCTTTTGGGATGAAAGTGAAGAATTAAAGTAGTGAAGAATCTTCCTAGTAGATCTCTGAATAAATACTTTAGAAAACAAATCTATAGTCAGTTTTAGTTGCTTTTTTGAAATTATTTTGTGCAATGGTGGAAAGAACCAAAGGAAGTTTCAGAATGGTTGTTTGAAACTTTTAACCCCCTCCCCCCATTGAGGTATTTAGAAAGTGAATTTTGAGAATTAATTCTGAATTGCAAAGGGATTTAAATAAATGACTTTCCCTAAAACTGTTCCCTTCATTCAAGATCATTTGTAAGGTTTTACTATTATTCTATAAAAATGGTCGGGTTTTTTTGTGTTTTTTTTGCGGTACGCGGGCCTCTCACTGTTGTGGCCTCTCCCGTTGCAGAGCACAGGCTCCGGAGGCGCAGGCTCAGCGGCCATGGCTCACTGGCCCAGCTGCTCCGCGGCATGTGGGATCTTCCCGGACTGGGGCACGAACCCGTGTCCCCTGCATCGGCAGGTGGACTCTCAACCACTGTGCCACCAGGGAAGCCCTACAAATTTCCTTTTTAGCACTGCTTTCCCTGCATCCCTTAAGTATTGGTAGGCTTTGTTATCATTTTCATTCATGTCAAAATATTTTCTAATTTCCCTGGTGATTTCTTCTTTGCACTCTTGATTGTTTGAGTGCATTGTTTAATTTCCACATATTTGTGAATTTTCCAGATTTTTTTCTGTGATTGATTTCAGTTTCATTCTGTTGTGGTCAGAGAACATACTGTGTATTATCTTAGTCTTTTCAGATTTATTGAGACTTGTTTTGTGTTCTAAAATTATGGTCTGTCTTGGAGAATGTTGCATGTGCAGTTGGGAAGAATGTATATTCTACTGTTGAGTGGAGAGTTCTACTGATGTCTATTATGTCTGGTTGTTCTATAGCATTGTTCAAGTCCTCTGTTTCCTTATTGATCTTCTTTTTGTTCTGACCGTTATTGAAAGTGGGGTATTTGAAGTTTCCAATTGTTACTGTTGAACTATTTCTTCCTTCAATTCTGTTGGTGTTTTATTTTCTTTTGGTGCATATATATATATATATATATTTTATTGAAGTGTAGTTGATTTACAATGTTCTGGTAGTTTCTGGTGTACAGCACAGTGATTCAGTTATATATTATACATATATATTACATTTTTTTCATATTCTTTTCCATTATGATTTATTACAGGATATTGAATATAGTTCCCTGTGCTATGCAATAGGACCTTGTTGTTTATTCATTTTGTTGGGTTGGCCAAAAAGTTCGTTTGGTTAATGAATACATTTAATAAAGTTCTTGCTGAAAATGAAAAATGTGTGTTTTATTTTTACTTAAAACCGAATGAACTTTGTGGCTAACTCAGTGTATATAATAGTGTGCATCTGCTAGTCCCAAACTCTCAATCCAACCCTCTCCCACCCCCACTCCCCCTTCGCAACCACAGGTCTGTTCTCTATGCATGTGAGTCTTTTTCTGTTTCATAGATAAGTTCATTTGTGTCGTATTTTAGATTCCACACATAAGTGATATCCTATGGTATTTGTCCTTTTCTTTCTGACTTACTTCACTTAGTAGGATTATCTCTAGGTCCATCCATGTAGGTGCAAATGGCATTATTTCATTCTTTTTTTATATTCCATTGTGTATATATGTGTGTGTGTATACATATATATGATATTCATATATGATATTTATATATATATCATATATATATGTCTCTCACATCTTCTTTATCCATTCTTCTATCTATGGACATTTAGGTTGTTTCCATGTCTTGGCTATTGTGAACAGTGCTGCTATGAACATAGGAGTGCATCTATCTTTTTGAATTACAGTTTTGTCCGGATATTTGCCCAGGAGTAGCATTGCTGGATCATATGGCAACTCTGCTTTTAGTTTTTTGAGGAACCTCCATACTGTTCTCCATAGTGGCTGCACCAATTTACTTTCACACCAACAGTGTAGGAAGGTTTCCTTTCTCCACACCCTCTCCAGCATTTGTTATCTGTAGACTTTTTTTTTTTTTTTGCAGTACACAGGCGTCTCACTGTTGTGGCCTCTCCCGTTGCGGAGCACAGGCTCCGGACGCGCAGGCTTAGCGGCCATGGCTCACGGGCCTAGCTGCTCCGCGGCATGTGGGATCTTCCCGGACTGGGGCACGAACCCGTGTCCCCTTCATCGGCAGGCGGACTCTCAACCACTGTGCCACCAGGGAAGCCCATCTGTAGCCTTCTTTAATGATGGCCATTCTGACTGGTGTGACGTGGTACCTCACTGTAGTTTTGATTTGCATTTCTCTAATAATTAGCCATGTTGAGCATCTTTTCATGTTCCTGTTGGCCATCTGTATGTCATCTTTGGAGAAATGTCTGTTTAGATCTTCTGCCCATTTTTTGATTGGGTTGTTTGTTTTTTTGTTATTGAGTTGTATGAGCTATTGGTATATTTTGGAAATTAAGCCCTTGTTGGTCACATCAATTGCAAATATTTTCTCCCAGTCTGTATGTTGTCTTTTCATTTTGCTTATGGTTTCCTTTGCTGTGCAAAAGCTTGTAAGTTTGATTAGGTCCAATTTGTTTATTTTTGCTTTTATTTCTATTGCCTTGGTAGACTAACCTAATAAAACATTGGTACGATTTATGTCAGAAATTTTTGCCTGTGTTCTCTTCTAGGAGTTTTATGGTGTCATGTCTTATGTTTAAGTCTTTAAGCCATTTTGAGTTTATTTTTGTGTACGGTGTGAGGGTGTGTTGTAACTTCATTGATTTACATGCAGGTGCATATATATATGTATTTTTTAAACATCTTTATTGGGGTATAATTGCTTTACAATGGTGTGTTAGTTTCTGCTTTATAACAAAGTGAATCAGTTATACATATACATATGTTCCCATATGTCTTCCCTCTTGCGTCTCCCTCCCTCCCACCCTCCCTATCCCACCCCTCCAGGCTGTCACAAAGCACCAAGCCAATATCACTGTGCCATGCGGATGCTTCCCACTAGCTATCTACCTTACTACGTTTGTTAGTGTGTATATGTCCATGACTCTCTCTCGCCCTGTCACAGCTCACCCTTCCCCCTCCCCATAACCTCAAGTCTGTTCTTTAGTAGGTCTGCGTCTTTATTCCTGCCTTACCCCTAGGATCTTCATGACATTTTTTTTCTTAAATTCCATATATATGTGTTAGCATACGGTATTTGTCTTTTTCTTTCTGACTTACTTCACTCTGTATAACAGACTCTAGGTCTATCCACCTCATTACAAATAGCTCAATTTCGTTTCTTTTTATGGCTGAGTAATATTCCATTGTATATATGTGCCACATCTTCTTTATCCATTCATCCGATGATGGAAACTTAGGTTGTTTCCATCTCCGGGCTATTGTAAATAGAGCTGCAGTGAACACTTTGGTACATGACTCTTTTTGAATTTTGGTTTTCTCAGGGTATATGCCCAGTAGTGGGATTGCTGGGTCATATGGTAGTTCTATTTGTAGTTTTTTAAGGAACCTCCATACTGTTCTCCATAGTGGCTGTACCAATTCACATCCCCACCAGCAGTGCAAGAGTGTTCCCTTTTCTCCACACCCTCTCCAGCATTTATTGTTTCTAGATTTTTTGATGATGGCCATTCTGACTGGTGTGAGATGATATCTCATTGTAGTTTTGATTTGCATTTCTCTAATGATTAATGATGTTGAGCATTCTTTCATGTGTTTGTTGGCAGTCTGTATATCTTCTTTGGAGAAATGTCTATTTGGGTCTTCTGCCCATTTTTGGATTGGGTTGTTTGGTTTTTGTTATTGAGCTGCATGAGCTGCTTGTAAATTTTGGAGATTAATCCTTTGTCGGTTGCTTCATTTGCAAATATTTTCTCCCATTCTGAGGGGTGTCTTTTGGTCTTGTTTATGGTTTCCTTTGCTGTGCAAAAGCTTTGAAGTTTCATTAGGTCCCATTTGTTTATTTTTATTTCTATTACTCTAGGAGGTGGGTCAGAAAGGAACTTGCTGTGATTTATGTCATAGAGTGTTCTGCCTATGTTTTCCTCTAAGAGTTTGATAGTTTCTGGCCTTACATTTAGGTCTTTAATCCATTTTGAGCTTATTTTTGTGTATGGTGTTAGGGAGTGTTCTAATCTCATACTTTTACATGTAGCTGTCCAGTTTTCCCAGCACCACTTATTGAAGAGGCTGTCCTTTCTCCACTGTACATTCCTGCCACCTTTATCAAAGATAAGGTGTCCATATGTGCGTGGGTTTATCTCTGGGCTTTCTATCCTGTTCCATTGATCTATCTTTCTGTTTTTGTGCCAGTACCATACTGTCTTGATTACTGTAGCTTTGTAGTATAGTCTGAAGTCAGGGAGCCTGATTCCTCCAGCTCCTTTTTTCGTTCTCAAGATTGCTTTGGCTATTCGGGGTCTTTTGTGTTTCCATACAAATTGCGAAATTTTTTGTTCTAGTTCTGTGAAAATGCCAGTGGTAGTTTCATAGGGATTGCATTGAATCTATAGATTGCTTTGGGTAGTAGAGTCATTTTCACAATGTTGATTCTTCCAATCCAAGAACATGGTATATCTCTCCATCTACTTGTATCATCTTTAATTTCTTTCATCAGTGTCTTATAATTTTCTGCATACAGGTCTTTTGTCTCCTTAGGTAGCTTTATTCCTAGATATTTGATTCTTTTGGTTGCAATAGTAAATGGGAGTGTTTTCTTGATTTCACTTCCAGATTTTTCATCATTAGTATATAGGAATGCCAGAGAGTTCTGTGCATTAATTTTGTATCCTGCTACTTTACCAAATTCATTGATTAGCTCTAGTAGTTTTCTGGTAGCATCTTTAGGATTCTCTATGTATAGGAGGATCATGTCATCTGCAAACAGTGACAGCTTACTACTACTTTTCCGATTTGGATTCCTTTTATTTCCTTTTCTTCTCTGATTGCTGTGGCTAAAACTTCCAAAACTATGTTGAATAAGAGTGATGAGAGTGGGCAGCCTTGTCTTGTTCCTGATCTTAGTGGAAATGCTTTCAGTTTTTCACCATTGAGGATGATGTTTGCTGGGGGCTTGTCATATATGGCCTTTATTATGTTGAGGAAATGTGCCTCTATGCCTACTTTCTGCAGGGTTTTTATCTTAAATGGGTATTGAATTTTGTCAAAAGCTTTCTCTGCATCTATTGACATGATCATATGGTTTTTCTCCTTCAGTTTGTTAACATGGTTTATCACATTGATAGATTTGCGTATATTGAAGAATCCTTGCATTCCTGGAATAAACCCCACTTGATCATAGTGTATGATCCTTTTAATGTGTTGTTGGATTCTGTTTGCTAGTATTTTGATGAGGATTTTTGCATCTATGTTCATCAGTGATATTGGCCTGTAGTTTTCTTTCTTTGTGACATCCTTGTCTAGTTTTGGTATCAAGGTGATGGTGGCCTCGTAGAAGGAATTTGGGAGTGTTCCTCCCTCTGCTATATTTTGGAAGAGTTTGAGAAGGATAGGTGTTAGCTCTTCTCTAAATGTTTGAAAGAATTCACCTGTGAAGCCATCTGGTCCTGGGCTTTTGCTTGTTGGAAGATTTTTAATCACAGTTTCAATTTCAGTGCTTGTGATTGGTCTGTTCATATTTTCTATTTCTTCCTGATTCAGTCTTGGCAGGTTGTGCATTTCCAAGAATTTGTCCATTTCTTCCAGATTGTCCATTTTATTGGCATAGAGTTGCTTGTAGTAATCTCTCATGATCTCTTTTATCTCTGCAGTGTCAGTTGTTACCTCTCCTTTTTCATTTCTAATTCTATTGATTTGAGTCTTCTCCCTTTTTTTGTTGATGAGTCTGGCTAGTGGTTTATCAATTTTGTTTATCTTCTCAAAGAACCAGCTTTTAGTTTTATTGATCTTTGCTATTGTTTCCTTCATTTCTTTTTCATTTATTTCTGATCTGATTTTTATGATTTCTTTCCTTCTGCTAGCTTTGGGGTTTTTTTGTTCTTCTTTCTAATTGCTTGAGGTGCAAGGTTAGGTTGTTTATTCGAGATGTTTCCTGCTTCTTAAGGTGGGCTTGTATTGCTATAAACTTCCCCCTTAGAACTGCTTTTGCTGCATCCCATAGGTTTTGGGTCGTTGTGTCTCATTTGTTTCTAGGTATTTTTTGATTTCCTCTTTGATTTCTTCAGTGATCACTTCATTATTAAGTAGTGTATTGTTTAGCCTCCATGTGTTTGTATTTTTTACAGATCTTTTCCTGTAATTGATATCTAGTCTCATGGCGTTGTGGTCAGAAAAGATACTTGATACAATTTCAGTTTTCTTAAATTTACCAAGGCTTGATTTGTGACCCAAGATATGATCTATCCTGGAGAATGTTCCATGAGCACTTGAGAAAAATGTGTATTCTGTTGTTTTTGGATGGAGTGTCCTATAAATATCAATTAAGTCCATCTTGTTTAATGTATCATTTAAAGCTTGTGTTTCCTTATTTGTTTTCATTTTGGATGATCTGTCCATGGGTGAAAGTGGGGTGTTAAAGTCCCGTACTATGAATGTGTTACTGTCGATTTCCCCGTTTATGGCTGTTAGTATTTGCCTTATGTATTGAGGTGCTCGTATGTTGGGTGCATAAATACTTACAATTGTTATATCTTCTTCTTGGATCGATCCCTTGATCATTATGTAGTGTCCTTCTTTGTCTCTTTTAATAGTCCTTATTTTAAAGTCTATTTTGTCTGATATGAGAATTACTACTCCAGCTTTCTTTTGGTTTCCATTTGCATGGAATATCTTTTTCCATCCCCTTACTTTCAGTCTGTATGTGTCTCTAGGTCTGAAGTGGGTCTCTTGTAGACAGCATATATAAGGGTCTTGTTTTTGTATCCATTCAGCCAATCTGTGTCTTTTGGTGGGAGCATTTAGTCCATTTACATTTAAGGTAATTATCGATATGTATGTTCCTATTCCCATTTTCTAAATTGTTTTGGGTTCGTTATTATAAGTCTTTTCCTTCTCTTGTGTTTCTTGCCTAGAGAAGATCCTTTAGCATTTGTTGTAAAGCTGGTTTGGTGGTGCTGAACTCTCTCAGCTTTTGCTTGTCTGTAGAGGTTTTAATTTCTCCATCAAATCTGAATGAGATCCTTGCTGGGTAGAGTAGTCTTGGCTGCAGGTTTTTCTCCTTCATCACTTTCAGTATGTCCTGCCACTCCCTTCTGGCTTGTAGGGTTTCTGGTGAGAGATCAGCTGTTAACCTTATGGGGATTCCCTTATGTGTTATTTGTTGTTTTTCCCTTGCTGCTTTTAATATGCTTTCTTTGTATTTAATTTTTGACAGTTTGATTAATATGTGTCTTGGCGTATTTCTCCTTGTATTTATCCTGTATGGGACTCTCTGTGCTTCCTGGACTTGATTAACTATTTCCTTTCCCATATTAAGGAAGTTTTCAACTATAATCTCTTCAAATATTTTCTCAGTCCCTTTCTTTTTCTCTTCTTCTTCTGGAACCCCTATAATTCGAATGTTGGTGCGTTTAATGTTGTCCCAGACGTCTCTGAGACTGTCCTCAGTTCTTTTCATTCTTTTTTCTTTATTCTGCTCTGCAGTAGTTATTTCCACTATTTTATCTTCCAGGTCACTTATCCGTTCTTGTGCCTCAGTTATTCTGCTATTGATCCCATCTAGAGTACTTTTAATTTCATTTATTGTGTTGTTCATCGTTGTTTGTTTCATCTTTATTTCTTCTAGGTCCTTGTTAACTGTTTCTTGCATTTTGTCCATTCTATTTCCAAGATTTTGGATCATCCTTACTATCATTATTCTGAATTCTTTTTCAGGTAGACTGGCTATTTCCTCTTCATTTGTTAGGTCTGGTGAATTTTTATCTTGCTCCTTTATCTGCTGTGTGTTTTTCTGTCTTCTCATTTTGCTTATCTTACTGTGTTTGGGGTCTCCTTTTTGCAGACTGCAGGTTCGTAGTTCCCGCTGTTTTTGATGTCTGTCTCCAGTGGCTAAGGTTGGTTCAGTGGTTTGTGTAGGCTTCCTGGTGGAGGGGACTAGTGCCTGTGTTGTGGTGGATGAGGCTGGATCTTGTCTCTCTAGTGGGCAGGTTCACGTCTGGTGGTGTGTTTTGGGGTGTCTGTCGCCTTATTATGATTTTAGGCAGCCTCTCTGCTAATGGGTGGGGTTGTGTTCCTGTTTGCTAGTTGTTTGGCATAGGTTGTCCAGCACTGTGGCTTGCTGGTCGTTGAG
Source organism: Lagenorhynchus albirostris (assembly GCF_949774975.1). Lineage (NCBI taxonomy): Eukaryota > Metazoa > Chordata > Mammalia > Artiodactyla > Delphinidae > Lagenorhynchus > Lagenorhynchus albirostris. The sequence goes on along the minus strand of NC_083095.1, from coordinate 114,033,614 downwards.
TGAAGCTGGGTGTTGGTGTTAAGATGGAGGTCTCTGGGAGATTTTCGCTATTTGATATTATGTGGAGCTGGGAGGTCTCTTGTTGACTAGTGTCCTGAAGTTGGCTCTCCCACGTCAGAGGCAGAGCCCTGACTCCTGGCTGGAGCACCAAGAGCCTTTCAGCCACACGGCTCAGAATAAAAGGGAGAAAAAGTAGAGGGAATTAGTAGAAGTATGAGGAAAGAAAGAAGGAAAGGAGGGAAGGAAGGAAGGAAGGAAGAAAGAAAGAAAAAGAAAGAAAGAAGCAAAGAAGGAAAGAAGGCAAGAAGGAAAGAAAGGAGGGAGGAAGGAAGGAAGGAGGGAAAGAAGGAAAAAAGACAGAAAGAAGATACAGTAAAAATAAAGTACAATAAAGTTATTGAATTAAAAAATTCTTATTTAGAAAAAAAAGGGACAGATAGAACCTTAGGACAAATGTTGGAAGCAAAGCTATACAGACAAAATCTAACACAGAAGCATACACATACACCCTCACTAAAAGAGGTAAAGGGGGAAAAATCATAAATCTTGCTCTCAGAGACCACCTCCTCAATTTGGGATGATTCGTTGTCTAAAGGAGGGAAGGAAGGAAGGAAAGAAAGAAAGAACGAAGGTAAAGTATAATAACGTTATTAAAATTATTAAAAAAAATTTTTAAAAAACCATGGACGGATAGAACCCTAGGACAAATGGTGGAAGCAAGACTATACAGACAAGATCTCACACAGAAGCATACACATACACATTCACAAAAAGAGGAAAAAGGAAAAAAATCATAGATCTTGCTCCTAAAGTCCACTTCCTTAATTTGGGATGATTGGTTGTCTATTCAGGTGTTCCACAGATGCAGGGTACTTCAAGTTGATTGTGGAGCTTTAATCCGCAGCTTCTGAGGCTGCTGGAAGAGATTTCCCTTTCTCTTCTTTGTTCTCACAGCTCACAGGGGCTCAGCTTTGGATTTGGCCCTGCCTCTGTGTGTAGGTCGCTGGAGGGCGTCTGTTTTTTGCTCATACAGGACGGGGTTAAAGGAGACGCTGATTCGGGGGCTCTGGTGCACTCAGGCCGGCGGGGAGGGAGGGGCACGGAGTGAGGGGCGGGCCTGCGGCGGCAAAGGCCTGCGTGACTTTGCACCAGCCTGAGGCCCGCCGTGCGTTCTCCCAGGGAAGTTGTCCCTGGATCCCGGGAACCTGGCAGTGGCGGGCTGCACAGGCTCGGCGGGGGAGGGGTGTGGAGAGTGACCTGTGCTCGCACACAGGCCCCTTGGTGGCGGCAGCAGCAGCCTTAGCGTCTCCCGCCCGTCTCTGGGGTCCGCGCTTTTAGCCGCGGCTCGCGCCCGCCTCTGGGGTCCGCGCTTTTAGCCGCGGCTCGCGCCCGTCTCTGGGGTTCGCGCTTTTAGCCGCGGCTCGCGCCCGTCCCTGGAGTTCCTTTAAGCAGTGTTCTTAAACCCCTCTCCTCACGCACCAGGAAACAAAGAGGGAAGAAAAAGTCTCTTGCCTCTTCGGCAGGTGCAGACTTTTCCCCAGACTCCCTCCCGGCTAGCCGGTGCACTAACCCCTTCAGGCTGTGTTCAAGCCGCCGAGCCTCAGAGCCTTAGCTCGCAGCCCCGCCCGCCCTGGCGGGTGAGCAGACAAGCCTCTCGGGCTGGTGAGTGCCGGTTGGCACCGATCCTCTGTGCGGGGAATCTCCCCGCTTTGCCCTCCGTACCCGTTGCTGTGCACTCCTCCGCGGCTCCCAAGCTCCCACCTCCGCCTCCCGCAGTCTCCGCCCGCGAGGGGGCTTCCTAGTGTGTGAAAACTTTTCTTCCTTCACAGCTCCCTCCCACTGGTGCAGGTGCCGTCCCTATTCTTTTGTCTGTTTTTTTCTTTATTTTTTCTTTTGCCCTACCCAGGTACGTGGGGAGTTTCTTGCCTTTTGGGAGGTCTGAGGTCTTCTGCCAGCCTTCAGTAGGTGTTCTGTAGGAGTTTTTCCACGTGTAGATGTATTTCTGGTGTATCTGTGGGGAGGAAGGTGATCTCCGCGTCTTACTCTTCCGCCATCTTCCTGAAGTCCAGCCATATATGTTTTATCTTCATGTTGGATTGACCCTTTTATCATTTTATGGTGTCCTTTTTTGTCTTTTGTAACAATTTTTCTTAAGATTTATTTTGCCTGATATTAGTATAACTACTAATATAGTTATACTATATAAACAGTATAACTACTGTTATGCTGTCCTGTAGACGGCATATAGATGGATCTTTTTTTAAAAAAATATTTATTTTTGGCTGCGTTGGGTCTTTGTTGGTGCATGCGGGCTTTCTCTGGTTGCAGGGAGCAGGGGCTATTCTTTGTTGCAGTAAGTGGGCTTCTCATTGCGGTGGCTTCTCTTGTTGCAGAGCACGGACTGTAGGCTCATGGGCTTCAGTAGCTGTGGCTTGTGGGCTCTAGAGCGCAGGCTCAGTAATTGTGGTGCACAGGCTTAGTTGCTCCGTGGCATGTGGGATCTTCCCGGACCAGGGCTTGAACCTGTGTCCCCTGCATTGGCAGGCGGATTCTTAACCACTGCACCACCAGGGAAGTCCCAGGATGGATCATTTTTAAAATTCATCCTGCCAATTTCTGCCTTTTCATTGGAGAAGTTGATTTATTTACGTTTAAAGTAATTACCAGTAAGGAAGGACTTCTGCCATTTTTGATATTTGTTTTCTATGTCATGTCTTTTTTGTTCCTCAATTCTTATTACTGTCTTACTTTATGAGTGCTTTTTCTGTAGTGTACTGTTGTGATTCCCTTCTTGTTTCTTTGTATATTTTTAGTTTTAGTAACTTTCTTAATGGTTACTCTGGTGACTACAATTAATCTTAATTTCCAGTGGTGTAGATTTATAATTATTGTTTTATACAATTGTCTTTTAAATTAAATCTTATGAAAAAAGAGGAGTCACTAACTAGAAATTCATTAATACTGACCTTTATACTCACCTATTTAGTTACCTTTACTGGTGTTCTTCATTTCTTCTTGTGGATTCAAGTTACTGCCCATTGTCCTTTCATTTCGGCCTGAAGGACTCCCTTTAGCATTTCTTGTAGGGCACTGGCAACAAACTCTAAATTTGTTTTTATTGAGGTGAGATTTACATAACATAAAATTTACCATCTTATTTTTATTAAGTTATAATTGACGTACAACATTAGTTCCATGTGTACAACATAATGATTTGATATTTATATATATTGTGCAATGGTCACCACAGTAAGTCTAGTTAACATTTGTCACCATTACCTTGTTACAGAATTTATTTTACTGTGATGAGAACTGTTAAAATCTACTCTCTTAGCAACTTTCAAATATGCAATACAGTCTATTAACTGTAGTCATCATGCTGTATATTACATCCCCATGACTTATTTTTTTTATAACTGGAAGTTTGTATCTTCTGACTCCCTTCACCCATTTTGCCCACCTCTCCCGCTTCCCTCAGTCTCTAACAACCACCAATTTATTCTCTGTATCTGTGAGCTTTGTGTTTTTGTTTTTTTAGATCCCACATGTAAGTGATACCATACATATGGTATTTGTCTTCCTCTGTCTGCTTATTTTACCTAGCATAATGCCCTCAAGATACATCCATGTTGTTGTAAACAGCAAGATTTCCTTCTTTTTTTGTTGTTGTAAACAGCAAGATTTCCTTCTTTCCTCCTTTTTTCTTTGGCTGTGCCACGTGGCTTGTGGGATCTTAGTTCCCCAACCAGGGATCGAACCCGGGCCCCCTGCCATGGAAGCACCCAGTCCTAACCACTGGACCACCAGGGAATTCCCAAGATTTCCTTCTTTTTTATGGTTGAATAATGTTCCATTATATATATATGTCATATTTACAGTGGCATGAATAGTATTTTATTGTATATATACACCACATTTTCTTTGTCCATTTATCTCTAGATGCACACTTAGGTTGTTTCCATATCTTGGCTATTGTAAGTAATGCTGCAGTGAACATAGACATGCATATATCTTTTCAAATTAGTATTCCTGTGTTCTTTGGGTAAATACCCAGAAGTGGAATAGCTGGATCATATAGTAGTCCTGTTCTTTTTCTGAAGCATTTCCATAATGTTTTCCATAGTGACTGCAGCACTTTACAATCCCACCAACAATTACAAGTGTTCCCTTTTCTCCACATCCTCTCCAACACTTGTTACTTCTTGTCTTTTTGAAAATAGCCATTCTAACTGTGGTTTTGATTTTCCTTTCTCTGATTAGTGATGTTGAGCATCTTTTTATGTACCTGTTGGCCATCTGTCTTTTTTAGGAAAGTGTCTATTCAGGTCTTCTGCCCATTTTTTAATTGTATTGTTTGTTTGTTTGCTATTGAATAGTATGAGTTCTTTACATATTTTGGATATTAACCCTTTATCAGATATATAATTTGCAAATATTTTATCCCATTCAGTAGGTTGCCTTTTCATTTTTTTGTTTTTTGTTTTTGTTTTGCGGTCCTCTCACTGTTGTGGCCTCTCCCGCTGCGGAGCACAGGCTCCGGACGCGCAGGCTCAGCGGCCATGGCTCACGGGCCCAGCAGCTCCGCGGCATGTGGGATCTTCCCGGACCGGGGCATGAACCCGTGTCCCCTGCATCGGCAGGCGGACTCTCAACCACTGCGCCACCAGGGAAGCCCCAATGGTCGTTTTTAACCATATTTTTGGGGCCCTCAATCTTTAGTTGTGATGCTGTTTTAGTCAAAAAATAGTTCAATTTCCATTTTATGTGATATGTCTCACACATTTCTAAATGGTGTTTTGAGTAAGTAGAAGCAGTTGTGAGGAACGATTGTTACTTCTCAGACTTTATAGTATATTTTGTTTGGTAGGATAACATCCTATGGTATAAAATTTTTTAATATTGACTTTTCACTATTTAACACTTTTCTTGTAGGTGTTCAGATTCTGTAAATCCAAGTGTCATAAAAACTTTAAAAAGAAGCGCAATCCTCGCAAGGTCAGGTGGACCAAAGCATTCCGGAAAGCAGCTGGTAAAGAGCTCACAGTGGTGAGTACGGTTAGCTATCAGTATAGTTTTTACAGTTTTCACAATTTTAACTTCTGGGTGGGAGATGTGATTTCATTAACTCTAACAAGGCTTCCTATAGAATGGTTAATGAGTGACTTATTTGCATCTGGTAATCTCATTCTCACATGATCCTCAGAACCATAAATCTGTAGAATTCTGAAAAGGAAAAAAATTCCTAATCTAGTTTGTAAAAGTGATTTTTCTTATTCTCGAAAAAGTATTTTTAGCTCTGGCAACAAGGGGAGAATTATTTAAATGGATTGAAGTTGGAAATTGCTACTTAAGGATTTTGAAAGGAGGTTAAGAGATTAAAGGGTTTTTGACTAGCAGTGAGGACTCAGATGAGGTTAAAGGGTTTTTGACTAGCAGTGAGGACTCAGATGAGGTTTGTAGTAGACTCATTTATCAGTTTCTTGATTTCTTTAGCAGGACTGTGTGTCTGAGAGCAGAGAGCTTAGTTCATAATGGCAGTGTAAGGAGGAATAGTGAGGAATCAGGGGTGAGGGAGTTCCATGGGGCAAGCCCCCACCATCATATTGCTGTTAATTGAGTTGGTGTAAGGACCTGGTGAAGCTTATCTGCACTCGATCCTTAAAAAGGGAGGAGGGGAAGCTGCTGCACAGGCTACCTTTGAGGGAGGGAGAGCTTTCAACTGTCCCCTTCCGCCGGACTTCCTCTTCCCCCAAACCCATGACTCTTTCCCACCTCGCCACTCCTTAAAGACAGTATGTAAGTAGTTGCTGTGAAGCCCTTTGCTGTCTTTCTCGACACCTGAGGTTCTTCAGTGAACATAAAGAATATTTTTTGACAACACATAAGGCCAAATCATAATTGTCACAAAAGTAATTTTCACTGTGGACGAATAGATTTGTTGCATCTCAAATACAGGTGGCAACTGTATGAGTGAAGAAAGGATGCCGGGTCATAGTCATTTGCTGGTGACCACTTACCTTATCATGGCTGAGGTTACTGTGATCTGAACAGAGGCATGTGTATATAAATGAAGTAGCCACGTGCAGAGTTAATGCTGTTCCATATGCCAGAGTCTGATAGCTTTGAAAACTAAGAAACTATCTGTAGTTTTTCCAAAATTATTTTGCATGTTTTGAGATAAATAGGATTGTTAATTGTCAAAATATCAACTACATTTGGAGGGGACTAAAGAATTTCAGGCTGAAGCTTACATCATGCAGAGTCGTACCACATTATTTGAAGATGTGGTTTCAACTCTGTGCTGTAACACAAAGGTTTATAGGTATTGAAATATATAAACATGCTAGGTATTTTTGTTGAACCATATGCAGTTCTCAGTGTTTGACTTTTTGATCTATGGGAAAAGGAAATTTCATATGGTTCAAACTAATATAAAGTTTTCTGGCTGTGAGTCTCATCTAGGAATAGGAAATAAGGGAAGCTTTTTTAGTTCGTTTATAATCCCCATGATTGTTATAGGCCCCTATGAGGGATGGTGGTGATCCTCTCCCCTCCCCTCCCTTTGAGAATCACTCATACATAGACAGACGTTTTCAATAGGGCTGTCTTGTACATCGTGGTATTTAAAGGAGAAAAAGGTTGAAAACTTGTATCTTCTGGGATCACCCCGGGGGAAATCTTAATATGTGCCCATAGCTTGAAACACTTCGAACTTTTGTGAAAAGGAGAAAAAGTTTTAAGAAATGCTTCCTTTCTACCTCTCTTAAAACCATATTTCTCCTCTTCTTACAGGATAATTCATTTGAATTTGAAAAACGTAGAAATGAACCTGTCAGATACCAGCGAGAGCTGTGGAATAAAACCAGTAAGTCACAAGGACTACCGGGGATTTTCAGGAGACACTGGTTTGGGATATTACCATAACTTTAATATCAGTTGGTTGTTTAAATATTAAATTTCTTCTTTTCATCAGTTAGCTTTTATACTTTTATCCTTATTTTAATGGCTCTGTTGTATTTGTGGGTTTTTTTAATAAGCTATCCCAAATCCTTTTCAGAATTGGCTGATGTATCCATTATAAAAATGACATAATTATTAAATTTGATATTATTTGAAGTGCCTACACAGAAATATAAAAACATTCAAATATCTGGGGAAAAAAATAGAGATGTAGAATACTTTTGGGGGGTGAGTGTGGCATAGTTAAAATATACAAAAAACCTAACACACTTTACAAGTTTAGATAATTTGGTTTAGGGATATAAGTATTGTTTTCTGTATACCTAATAAAACTTAGTGATTCTGTAAAGTTAAAAAGTACAGCATGTAAGGTGATAATTACAAATTTGCTAAGAGAACTTCTAAGTGCTCGACTTGGGTAAAAATGAAGCTATAGGCTACTGAAACTAAAAGTAATGTTTAATTCTTATCTACCTACCTACCTACCTCTCTGTTTTGTTTACTTATTTAAGTAAGCAGAGGGTTTAATTTAAAAAATTCTCATGTAGTAAAACGTAGTTCCTTAAGCTAGCTTGTAGATTCCACTATGTCTCTATGTGTGTTTGAGGCCCTCGGCCCTGCCTTTTCTCCTTCCCCCATGCCTGCTTATGCAGCCTTTAGCCATTTCTAGTCTTGGGTGTGGAGGTGATGTAGTTTGTTACCTAGAAGTCTCTAAGACTTAGAATTCTACCAACTTTATTGGTCTCTAATGGATTATTGGCAGGGCATACTTTTCAACACCTTTTCACCAGTTAGTCACAAGACTTCAGAGGAAGAGTTGGAAAGTAATGGGCCTTTGTAGTAGCATTTGACACCCTCTAAAGCCTTGTTTGTCTTCCTGAACTGTGTGGAAAAATCAGAGTCCCAATGGGGAATTGCCTCAGTATTCTGCCCCTTGGTGTGCTTGTTTGGTTTATCTTTTTAAAAAATAAGGTCTTTCCCTTCTGTTTTGTAATTAGCAGAGGAGTTAATTTCTGATTAGCAGTTGGTTTTATTGGGTTTATTTGGTAAGGAAATAACACTGATTCAAACGCAAGGATTTCTGAAGAGATTAATAGGATTTTTTAAATTGAAGAGATTAATAGGATTTTTTAAATTGAGATTATAATTGACATATTAGTTTCAGGTGCACAGCACAATGATTTGATATTTGTATATATGGTGAAATGATCACCAAAATAAGTCTGGTTAATATCTACACCATACATAGCTAATTTTCATAGGATTATTAAATTGATTCCTAAAGGTACTCTTGGCAGGGACATTATTGGAAGATCCTAAAGCGTTTCTGGACCCCACTGAGTTTTATTTCACTTTGGCCTTTGTTTTCTTTTTTGTTACTACTTGAAGATAGCAGCTCCAGACCATTTTTACCTATAACTACTTTTATTTGATGGGTATTCAGCTTGATATGGAAACTGAGGTACATATTTTAGTCATCTGTGGATCTTCAGTTACTAAGATCCTCTGTGCTGGTATCATGATGTTTCTGTTGTTCCTGAGAAATACTGTGTGTTCTCTAAGATGTTGTCTCCTTTACCAATAACCACTGACTCTAGCATACAAAGATGAACAGGGCATACACAGTCCCTGATCTCTCAGTGCATTTTACTGAGTACTCTATTTTATTGTTTCTGTTAGACAGTAATTGGTTTAGGTATTATCACAGAGTCTCATTCATTTGCCCCACTCAGATCCACAGACTACACTTTAAGAATCTGGATTGGGAATTGTGCTATTTAGTATGGTAGCCACTAGCCCCAGGGGCTACTGAGCAATTAAAATGTGACTAGCCTGAATTGAGATGTTCTGTAAATATAAAATACATGCTGGATTTTGAATACTTAGTATGAAAACAAGCATAAAATATCTCAGTAATAATTTTTTATATTAATTACATGTTGAAATGACAGTATTTTGGCTATGTTGGGTTAAACAAAATCTAAACTTTAATTTCAAACTGTTCCTTTTACTTTTTTAAAAAAGTGGCTACTAGAAAATTTTAAATTACATATGTGATTTATCTTACATTGGACAGTGCTGATATAGATTCTAGAGTAGTTGGACTCAAGTCCCTTATAGCCAAGGCTCCTCCACACATTTTCTGAAACAGTTGGATTTTAGTGGTTAAGAACGTGGCCGATTGATTGGTTCATTCTACCAGTATTCATCATGTGCAGATCATATCCTAGTGGCTTTTATGACAAGGTAGAGTCTATTTATGGAGATGACAAGCTAAGAATGGGATTAATTGCCATTAATCCAAGTTCTCTGTAGAATAAAATTTGAAAAGCATTGGACTGGTTTCAAGTAAAGAAAAATTTAGTAGTAAAGGCTTTTGCAAAATAGAGAAATGATACGTGGCAAAGAGTCAACAGTGATATCAGCCAAGGGTGCATACCTTTGTCAGCTATTTTAGTAGGAATTGTTTTTGAGGTGAGTTTTTTGTTGAGTTTAATCCACTTCTAAGCCACAGGATTGTTAAAGCTCCTGTTGGTTATAATCATCCTGCTTGAATGAATGTACATAAATTTGTTAACATTTATGAATTTTTTTTGTAGTTGATGCAATGAAGAGAGTTGAAGAGATCAAACAGAAACGCCAGGCTACATTTATAATGAACAGGTATGAATAGTTAAAAATCTTTATTTTCATGTAACTTCAAACTTTCAAAAACTGGCAAGATAGTGTAAAGCAGTCTTGTATATTCTGTTAGCATTTTGCCAAATTTACTTTAACTCTGTGCGTAGTAAGTTGAAGACATGATACCTTTTCCTCCTAAGTATGCTTCTCTCTCTCTCTCTCTCTCTCTCTATATATATATATATATTCTAAAAATAGTATGTTCTTTTTCTCTGGGATTTTAAAATTGAGGTATAATTGACACACAACATTAGTTTCAGGTGTACAGCATAAGAACATGCTCTTAATAACCACAGGATAGTTAAATCAGAAAATTAACACTGCTAAAATACTATAGACCTTACTAGATTTACCTGTTGTTCCAATAATGTCCTTCATAGCAGAAAATCCTGGATCATACATTACATTTAGTGGTCATATCTCCTCAAGCTCCTTTAATCCAAACAGTTTCTCACCTTTGTCTTAGATGACATTGGCCTGTTTGAAGAGTACAGGTCAGTCAGTCATTTCATAGAATGTTCCCCGGTTTTTGTTTGATGTTTTCTTCGTGATTAGATTCAGGTCCCTTTGGCCAGAACATCATAGAAGTGTGTCCCCCTTAAGCACCCCAGCAGAGGCACCTGTTGTCCCTTACTGGTGATGTTAACTTTCATTGCTTGGTTAAAGTAGTGTCTGCCAGTTTTCTCCACTGGAAAGTTACTGTTTTTTTCCCCCTTTTATCAGTACATATCTTGAGGGAGACACATTGAGACTCGGCAAAGAGCCTGTTACTCCTCAAACTGATACCTACTGGTTTTCGCATCCATTAGAGTTCTGCCTGAATCTGTTACTACTGTGATTGTTGCCAAATGGTGGTTTTTCTGATTTCATCATTTCTTCTCCGTTTATTAGTTGACCTTCTTATCTAAGAAAGAGCATTTTCCTTTTTCCCCAGTTCCAAAATTTATTCTTTTATTCATTTATTCACATCATATCTGTGTGTATTCATTAATTCTTATTGTATTCAATGAGTTATAATTCTTTGTCATTTTGATGTTCTAAGTGCCCCAAGTTGGCCAGTGAGAATTCCTTCAGGCAGGCTGTGTGTCATTTTGACAGTTCCTCACCATTCTTTGAGTCCTTTCTTGCTTTTTGCTTTATGGCTAATAAGATTTTCCCTGCCCCAGCTTGGAATTGGCCATTTCTTTAGAAGGGGCATCGCTTTTGATCTAGTCACCATAAAAGTCATAGAAAAGCATGCGACAACAGCTTTCTGGCTTAAAAAAAAATTTTTTTTTAAAGCATTACAAAAGACCCAAATGCTTGAGAACTAGTCTGTTAGCTTTTTTTGTTGAATGTCTTGTGTTTTGTGCTCTTGTAATTACTGAATGATTTTAAAAATTAGGTAACAGAGACTACAAATCTTTCTCCTCAAATAGAGAACACAGACACTTTAATAATTAGAGATTCTTACTCTGTGTAATCTCTGAGACTTGTTAATTCTTTGTTTCAATCACATCCCTTCATTCACTGAGCAAATATCTTTTCAACCCCTGTTTTATTCCTGACTAGGTGCTAAGAATACACTGAATGAACAAATTGGGAGTGCAGGAATCATGTTTAAGCTAATTAGGAACAAGAAATGAATTGTGTTCCCATTGCTCATTTGTGTGGCTAACTTAATACAATTTTTACAAATTAGGAATTAATGTCTTTTAAAGAGATTTTAGTAACTGAAATTTTGGCCTTTGTCCTAGGTTGAAGAAAAACAAAGAACTACAGAAAGTTCAGGACATTAAAGAAGTGAAGCAAAACATCCATCTTATCCGGGCCCCTCTTGCAGGTAAGTACTGCATAGTGCAGGAGTTCTGTGCCTTAAGTAGAGAAATGAAAAATCTGGATTGTTGTGGTCCATGTAATTGGGTACCAACCAACTTTTTAAGGTTGAATCTTTTCATGGAAATGTTCTCCCTCATTTATGATATGACTGTTTATAAAAATAATTTAGTCAGTGTTTCCCAGTTCCAGTCAATTTATTGCGTATGGTGTTTCTTTTCTCCCTTCATAAAATCCTAGCTTCCACAAAATCCAAGTTAATCAAAACGATTTGAGTAATAATTTAATAGATGATTTTGCCTCATACCTGTTTTGATTAAAGGATAATGTTTTATATTAGTAGCTCTCAAACTTCATTTGGTGTGGGAGTTACTTGGGGGACTTAGTATGTAAACATAGAGGTCTAAGCCCCTTGAGTTTGGACCTCTGTTCTTTACTAGCTCTCCAGGTGAGTCTGATACTTCAGTTTGAAGTATCAGTTCAAATACAGTTTTGTATTAAAAACCCTCCTTGTGCTTATGTAACTTACAGTTAGGCACTCACTTGAGCAGTTGCTTGTGTGCATAATTTCTTTTGTGAGATGCTAGGAAACCACTCTTTTTACTCAGCTGGTGCCAAGTACAATCTGTTAAAAGGAGAGAAATTTTGGTGAGATATAGCTATGCCTAAACCTTAGTATAGTCAAATCCTGTAACCACATATTGGGTAGATGTCTGCAAAAGTCCTAGCTAGGTTGTTTTTGTACCAAATTTAAAAAAAAAAGACAAAATCCTGGAGCATTGTTTCACATATAGATGATATGGACTGACAGACACCCCAAAAATAATAGGAATGAACCATTGTTACCTAAATTTTTAGGTAACCCTCTTTGAGGTAGGTAGTACAGTGTTAAGAGCAGAGACCTTGGTTCAAGGTGGCCAGGGTTCACAGCCCAGCTCTTTGTCAAGAGTTTAATTTCTTTCTTTCCCTTTTTTTTTTTTAAGGCAAAGAAAAGCAGCTGGAAGACAGAATGGTGCAGAAATTACAACAGGATGTGGACATGGAAGATGTTTCTTAGAACTCTTACTGTCTGTAACCATTTCTATAAGTGCATCTGGAAATCTCCTTTGGACACAGAACTTCTAAATTATTGGGTTTTTTTTCATATAAGGTCACTCATATGAAAGGGGATTAAAGTACTTCCTTCCTACATTGGTCTCTGCAGAATAGCAGATGTGGATGCTTGATTGCATCTCAACGGTAAGCCTTCACTGAGAGATACACTTTTATAAGTCATGAAAATTGTTTGTAAATACAGAAGTGAATTGGGGACATAAAATGGTCATGCCATTTGGTTAACGGCACTAGGCAGCATTTATGTAACAATTAATGACAAATTCATGACGAGTTATATATAAAATAAAATTTTCATTGCAGTAAAATATTCCTTTTCTAGAAGGGATACAGCAAGGAACTAACAATCTGTATGATAATTAGCCTCTAGTAATTTCTTTTGATTTTAGTACTTCTGGTTTTGGTTTATTAGCTTCTTAGAAGAACATAATGGTCTAATATATTGAAGCCTAATTATGTTGGACCGTTTTGATCTGGTTTTAACTATTGTGATTGATAGGCATTTGTGGATGTTGGGGGTGAGTTGAATAGTCTGTTCCTGAAATGGCACTATATCACTTCTAAGTTGAGATTCCTAGTAGAATAAGCTTTATTTTTCTAGGCGTCCAGTACCTATTAAAATTTTTTGTGTGGTTTTCTTTTTAAAAACTCCTTAATTGTTTGTGGAAAATTGGACGTATGGGTAACACCTTATAGATTATTTGCACATAAAATTGTTTCTGAAGTAAGTGCCTACGTATTTATTATTTAGAAGTACTACGTATTTATTATTTAAAAGTACTAAACAAAAAGTATGACGTTTGCTCACACATACTAAGAAGTAGGAGATACATTTAGAGAGAAATGTATACTTTATACTTCATGTTTTCTTATTTTTACATTACTTATGAGTAAGTATGTTTAGAGTATTAGGTAACTCAGATTTTTTTTTAGGACAAAATTTAGAATAAATTCCAAAATTATATAGTTACGGCTAAATTTTTATTTTAGTATTAGATAGTAAAAAAGTGGACTGATCACTGGACCACGTGTTAGAAGACCTGAATCCAGCTTTTTTCTTATTGATAAAATAAAGCTCATTTGTAAACAACATTATTGATGCAACATTTAGGGGAAATATGTATGTAAAGACATTTGTAAAATTACTTGAAGTTTTCATTGTATTCTATATTCATGTTTGTTTTAATATAAACTTGTTTAAAATTACATAGTAAAACTAAGTAAACCTTAGTTTCTTAGTAAGTAAGTTTTACTGAATTTTAAGAAACAAATTTCCTACTGTGCTAGTTAGGGAGCAGCTTAGCTGTTGCTTTGAGATCATTAATTGGGGAAATTGAGCTGAAACAAAGAGCTGACACTGTGTCTCAGGTTTAATATTCAGGCAGTTCTCTTAGCTGTCAGGATTTCATATTATTGTGAGACGCCAGAGAAGTATTTGGGTGCAAATGCCATGATTTTATCCACCCACAGCTTTTTAAGCTTGGTTGGACCACTGAGGATGAGTTGTCCCTTTAAAGTTTGCCTGAGAGTGGCGAGGTTCAATGGTTTTAGGCTACTATTGTTTTAGCTTGTCTGGTTGAGACCTCTGCTGGGCAGTTAGCATAAACATAAAAGTGTAAATTTTCCACTCACTCACTACACAGAATATATTCTCTCATTGTTTAAGAACAGCATAGGGCTGGAAGTCATAGTTTTTTTAACATGTACCTCTTATAAAACCTTGTAAGATTGCAGAAAAAAATTCTCACATGAAAAAAAAATCTCATTTCTTAAAAATGGAAACCCTAGGAAGATGTTTACCCTGTAGAAGAAAGTTTGAGAAGGACTAGCCTATTATCTCATGAAGAAGACAGCATTTTTCTAATTTTATAAATGGCCAAATCTCAGGTATAAAATCTTGCCCCTTAATCACACGGAACAGAAGATGGAAGAGGCAGGGATTTGTGTTCTTACCAGTCTGTTTCCAGCATTGCCCTGCGTTTATATGGAAGGGATTGATCTAGAAGCTCTCAGATCCCATCTTCACAAGTCCAGGTGTTAGCTGCAACACTCACTTGACTATACTTTGGTTTCTTCATCTGAAAAAAAAATGGAGACAATAATATGACTAACCTCAGGAGTTTTATGAGGATCTAATTAGTTAATACATGTAAAATAGTCATTTCAACTCCGCCACTATAGTAAGGTACTGTTAAAATGTTAGCTATCGGGGCTTCCCTGGTGGCGCAGTGGTTGAGAGTCCGCCTGCCGATGCAGGGGATGCGGGTTCGTGCCCCGGTCCGGGAAGATCCCACATGCCGCGGAGCGGCTGGCCCATGAGCCATGGCTGCTGAACCTGCGCATCTGGAGTCTGTGCTCCGCAACGGGAGAGGCCACGACAGTGAGAGGCCCGCATACCGCAAAAAAAAAAAAAAAAAAAGTGTTAGCTATTAAACTCAGTAACAGCAAAGGACTTTGACTTGGAAGAAAGATGGAAGGTCTTAGGGTTGGGGCTAGCTGTGCTAAATTGAGTGCAGTGTACTTAGTCTACAAAGTGATATGTATGGCTTAAAATGTTAATTTTAGCCTTTATGTCAGCTGGCAAGTTCAGTTATTAAAAGCATCTCATTCCACAACGATTCTCTGCTGTGAAGATTGGAAGGGGGAAATACATTTCTGGTTCATCAGCATTAGTTTAAAAAATGAATCATCGCCCGTAGTTTTAATGGCTAATTTACATGATATAAGGGAAGTTATTTTTTCCCTCTGTCCTTTAGCTTACATTCTAAACGGAGATCTGGAAAAAGACATCAGACTTTAATCGCTCAATATAAATTCCAATATTGAATGAACACTACACCTTGTAAAAATTAACAGCAGCCTGCTGAATTGAGAGTGTTGAAAAACTAAGGGGAAAAATATATAAAAAATCAGTTTCAAAGGCTATAGGAAGAATTTTCTAAGGTGTCTCTATTCTTTACTGATACATAGCAGAATGGAAAAGTTAACCCACATGGTTTACCCTGCATGTGTTTACACTGAGTGTATCCATCAGCCTCCTGTTGATTGGAATCATTTTTGTCTGTTGAATTTCTTTTTAAAGGAGAAGTGACCTTTTTCTTATCTTTTCTGACATTCTGGATGTAACAATCTTTAGTTTCTGGTGCCATGGGGTGAGTGTCTAACTTAAGCTCTCCTGCTTGAACACTCTCCCTAGGTTTTTTTTTTTTTTTTAATCTGCCTCCTTAATTAATTAATTTATTTTTGGCTGTGTTGGGTCTTAGTTTCTGTGTGAGGGCTTTCTCTAGTTGTGGCAAGCAGGGGCACTCTTCATCGCAGTGCACGGGCCTCTCACTATCGCAGCTTCTCTTGTTGCGGAGCACAGGCTCCAGACGCACAGGCTCAGTAGTTGTGGCTCACGGGCCTAGTTGCTCCGCGGCATGTGGGATCTTCCCAGACCAGGGCTCGAACCCATGTCCCCTGCATTAGCAGGCAGATTCTCAACCACTGTGCCACCAGGGAAGCCCCCCCCCCCCAGGTTTTGTATCTTAATTCAAGCTATCATGCAGAGGTTGGAGGTGATGTTTCTACCAACATAGTAGAAACACTCACTACAGTTACCTGAACTGATTCTCTAGGCTCCCATCGATTTTGTGTCTTTCCTTTGATCCTGACAATAAATTCCTTTTGCCAGTGTTTGTAACCAAAAATTTTGATTGATAGACATCCCCATCCTCTCCAGCAAGTCCAGGCAACCCATTTCTATCATAATCTATTAAGATTGCAGGGACTGTTTCTTATCCCAGACACATATCATGTACTGGTGCATGGAAGGTGCTCAATAAATGCGACTAAATGTAGCCATTTGCTAGGTTTACTCCTGCTTATCTTTAAGATAGCCAGTAACTTGGAAGATATAAAGAATCAATTAGCAGCAGAGAGATACTACATTAGGAAAGGAAGCAGCCTGTCTGTGACTTTAACATTAATTGTATCTGCACTGTTGGGAAGACTTGCTGAAGAACAGTGCTTACCTTGGGTTGCAAAAAACTGATTTTGCTGCTTAGGTCTAACCGTCTAGTCGTGGTACACCAACCTCCGCTTCAGGGTCTGGCTGGAGCATTCACAAGTCAAGAAATCCCAGGAAGAACTGAGCATGAGCCATGGTTTTGGCAGGTTTCTTAATGTTTTGTCTGGAACGTGCTTTGCTGGTGGAAGTAGAACTTTACTTCAGGAGCCCCAGAGTCTAAAATAGAAAGAAGGACAATTGGGAAGAATCTGTTAAAAGAGTACTGCTTCTCTAAAGGGATGTTAACCAACCAAAAAAATACAGGAGACTGGTCCGTTAGCATTTTGAGGAACTCTTTGTTTTGAGAATGCCAGATTTTAAATACTTCATTTGTTTAATATATTCCAGTAAAGTGTATATATGTTTGGTTCGGCACCAAGCCTTGGACTCTTAAGAGGAACACCAATGAACAGTATGCCATTCTAGTCAGTGAGTTACCTCACAGTTTTCCAGTGTACATTTGATGATATTGTTACATATTAACTCTTCTGATATAGAATGATGTAGGCAGTGAGCAAGTAAAGGCAGTCCAGCTGATTAAAAGGACTCCCCATTCCAAAGCAAATGATACTACCTGCTTATACTGTGTTAAACTACATTGTTGTCCACTGAGTTTCTCTTCAGTACTCTGATTCTTCATGCTGCCGAAACACCAGAGCTAGTAGCTTTTTGACTTTGTAGAGACAGTTTCCCCATTTCTAGAAGATAATATACAATGGAAATAAAAGTTCTGTAGGGAAAAATATCTAGGTCCTAACCTCTCAGTTCCTTTGATCACACGTTTGCCAAGAGGTATTACCACTTTATCCCAGAGTTGTGAGAACTCAGTGATACAGGAAATATTACAGCCAGGTACACTGAATATATTATCTCATAATATTCACAACCCTTTAAGTTAGTCCTACAGTTTGCAGATAAGGAACATTAGAATATGAAAATAGCTTCATCCATATGCTTGTCACTAACAAGTAGCAGAGCTTAAATTCAAGCTCTGACAATCACTAGCTGAAATCCTAAATAGCATCTAGCATGTTGGTGCTCAATATACATGTGTTTATTCATTCAAGGAAAAAAATCTAGCAGTAAAAAAGTATCCAGGAGAAAAGGATAGATTTCATGGAGTAGTTTAACCTATGACTCTAGAATGAACACTTCCTTACCAGTTCTTCCAGGACTGACAGGTGATCACCTATCCCAGGTTGAGTATAATTCAGACAGCAAGTTTAGGGAAATTAAGTTTTTTTGAAATTTACTTCAAAAATTAGTACAGCAGTACAAGTAATTACAGTATAATTATTGGAGCAAGTGTTCATTTAGCACTACAATGCATGCTAATCTTGTTATCCAAAGAAGATTTTGAAATTCAACACCTGATTCAATTGAGCAACTTCAGTATTAATTTTAAATGTTTATTTTGTGTCTGCTATGTGTGAGGCATGGCTTGCCTCACTTAGCAAGTTAATTCATGTTATACTTGAGAAATTTGAATCATTGCAAAGTGCATTCCTCTAGTTATAGTTCATTTTATAGGACTTTAATTCTAATAGCTGTTGCTCTTGGGCCAATTCTTAAATTCTCTAAGACTGTCAGGATTACTGACAATAGAGTTACGTCTTTGTCCCAGGGGCTGAAAGTCCTGATGCTGACAAGCTTCAGGTTTCATCTAAGGTGAGAGGTGGGATTTGAAGATGCCCAGTGTACTATTTGATTCATCTTTGTAATAACTGATGTGGAAAAGAATCTAAAATCATGTTCTTGCAATGCATAAGCACACATGATAATGTTTTTTTCCCACTGTTAGTTAAGTGGAACCTCAGAAATAATGTGGGCCCTACTAAGCAACTGTATTCCTTTTTCTTGATGCTAAGTCCCCACTGTAGATTAGGGATCCAGGAAGATTTGATCAAAACAGTTGAGGATTAGCTACAATAGCACTCAGAGTGGGGGCCTCAAGCCTGATGGCACAAGAGAATCATCTGGGGCAAGTTACAATCATCAGTGCCAGTTCCCTGCCCCAGAACGATTAAATGAGAATCTGGGATTGAGGCCCAGGCACTGGTATTTTTAAAAAGTTATCAGGCGTTAGGGTCTAGAAAGATGGTGACAAAAGAGGTACCTAAACCCTTCTCCCATGGACACGCAGAGCAATCAACTCTGAAAGAAATTTAGAAACTAGCTGAATGACTCGTATACACTGGTGAATGAACAAAACCCACACTGAAATG